>NC_138537.1:45475799-46184050 GCF_964234715.1 Podarcis melisellensis
CCTCTCAGTGGTCTTTAGGGTACAAGAATAAAGTTCCAGTGAGTTATACTTATTCCTCTGCATGCTCTTTACATCTTAAAAAGTCCACTTAAGCATACATTCTGGTATCTACAGTTAGTGTCCTAAAAACCCTCCTGTTGCTTGGCTAATCAAGAGATCTAGGATCTAAAATAAACATACTTAATTATGCTGCCAGAAAAACTATAATTCTGTGATGGGAGTAAATTATGCAGATTAAGAAAATTGACATCTTTTTACTTAATTAACATGTTTTGCATGATGTGAAAAATTTGCTGGTTGGGGACAGAATAATTTTGTTTTTGTTGGAACATATAAGCAGGATGCATGGGATTTTGTGAATTAGCAGGCATGCGGAAATGGGAGAAAAGGGGGTGAAGAGCCTGCAGAGATTACAAGGAGCTGTGCAGAGCATGTCTTATCAGGCCTCAGATAGCATGTAGAGGGACAAAGAAAGGCAAGTGCTCCCTAGAAAATTGCTTGCCTTCATTTCTCTTCCCATTTGAGAGACATTGCTAGGTTGCTACAGCTGTTAAATCCTGAATGACTATATAAGGTTTTTTTTGCATTTTTTATCTGAAAGCTTGGGCAAGTGGGAAAAGCTTCCCCCCCTGCTTTCCTCCAACTTTACGCTGCACTCATTAGCTGGTTGCTTTTGTAGTACAGCCCATACCTTGACCACTAATATTTATACACAGATATCTCCTGGCTTCATGCACTTAAGGTGAAATTGCTTGTGTATTAATCAATTATTTATCCACTATAAAATAACTTACTCTTTTCTCAGTAATATAAAGGACATGGCATTATAATTAAGAAGGGTTTTTTAGATTGGCCATGCGGATATCTAGACTTATCTCCCTGCATAAAAAGCTGTTACTTCTCAGTATGTAACTTGAATCTGATCTGTTGAACAAAACACAAGTTGTGAATTTTTGCAGAAGCTATGTCATAGCCTGTTTTGTTCACTCAAGCTGGTTAGGTGGAGCTTTCTTGCTTGCTTGCCCTGCTATGTGACTGTAAAATGCTCTGTTATTTGCTTGAGAACTGACTGAAGAGCTCTACATAAAACTCACTGACAGGCATGCTAGCTTCCAGTCTGTTTTCTACTCATTGTTATTCCCTGCTCACTTTATGATTACTTTCTGTATCTTCATCTGATTAACAGATATGTGCCTTCTTGTATGACAGCATGTATAAATCCTTGTAATAACAATCCCATTTAAGTAAGATTTGTTATGATTTTGGTATCTTAAATTGTCTTGTGTTTATGGCAGTGGATCCTTATCAATAGCATTACATACTGTGTATCAGTATGTGCCTGTGTGTGTGGAAAGTGAGAGAAATTGATGTGATCACCTGTCCACAGTCTCTTGATTTGTTAAATAAGCAAGAAGAGGAATTTTATGTGGTAGCATGATTTTTACATTTCCATTGTATGTATGCATGTATGTTTGACAGATGGATGCCAACAACAGGAGCCATGCCCCTTTCAGTGCTGCACCACAGTTGATGTTAACCATAGGAAGAATATTAAGAACTCTTGGGTATTCTTAAAAAGGTTATTGAGGCCTGTTATGAACAAGGCACATCAGTCATTGCTGCCGCTTCAGAAAGGGCCTTATAACTAAAGGTGATTGTCCAAGTTTGAGTATATGTAATTCCAGTCCAAAATAGAAACATCATAGACCAAGAAAAAAATATATAGGTGAATTCTGACTTTGGACAGCCTTGGCACATAGCTGGTGCAAATGCATTTTGCAAAAAGATCAGATTTTAAGTGAGAATTAGCTCAAGATCTGTTTTATCATTGAATGCATTTCATATGGTACTCTCTAGCTACACATAAAAAGGAGCAAAAATGCTAATACCTAAAAATTGCCAATAGGTTGCACAAATAAAACTGTGAAAGAAGAACATAATGAATACGATTTTGGTGATTTTGATGTTTACTGCATTCCCTTCAGTGCTTCTTCCCGTTTTCCCTTTGTCTGAGAAGCTTATCCATAACAAACCATGATCTCCCTGCCAAATTTCTATGTTTAGGAGACTTGGGGACTTTCCAAACCAGCTGCTTATTGAGCAATCATGCTGATATATTCACACACAACTTGAGCAGAAATTATACAGCATTGTCTGTTTATTGAGTATTCATCCTGATATGTTTGTGTTGAAGTTTTATGATATTGCCAACTAGTGGTTATTATCCTATGCTTTCTAGTGCAATTTTCCATCACCTTTCTTACCAAACATGTTGCTATTAAAAAGGTAATGGGATATTTGTGCTAGAAATTGTTGTGTAACAATCAGGTTTTGTGCGGATAAACAATCCATCTGGAAGCTCCAAAATAATAGTAACTCTCAAAATCTTTAGTTCAGTATGTTGTTGTTGTTATTTAGTCATTTAGTCGTGACCGACTTTTCATGACCCCATGGACCAGAGCATGCCATGCACTCCTGTCTTCCACTGCCTCCCACAGTTTGGTCAAACTCATGTTGGTAGCTTCGAGAACACTATCCAACCATCTCATCCTCTGTCGCCCCCTTCTCCTTGTGCCCTCCATCTTTCCCAGCATAAGGGTCTTTTCCTGGGAGTCTTCTCTTCTCATGAGGTGGCCAAAGTATTGGAGCCTCAGCTTCACGATCTGTCCTTCCAGTGAGCATTCAGGGCTGATTTCCTTCAGAATGGATAGGTTTGATCTTCTTGTAGTCCATGGGACTCTCAAGAGTCTCCTCCAGCACCATAATTCAAAAGCATCAATTCTTCGGCGATCAGCCTTCTTTATGGTCCAGCTCTCACTTCCATACATCACTACTGGAAAAACCATAGCTTTAACTACATGGACCTTTGTTGGCAAGGTGATATCTCTGCTTTTTAAGATGCTGTCTAGGTTTGTCATTGCTTTTCTCCCAAGAAGCAGGCGTTTTTTAATTTCGTGACTGCTGTCACCATCTGCAGTGATCATGGAACCCAAGAAAGTAAAATCTCTCACTGCCTCCATTTCTTCCCCTTCTATTTGCCAGGAGGTGATGGGCCCAGTGGCCATGATCTTCGTTTTTTTGATGTTGAGCTTCAGACCATATTTTGCGCTCTCCTCTTTCACCTTCATTGAAAGGTTTTTTAATTCCTCCTCACTTTCTGCCATCAAGGTTGTGTCATCTGCATATCCAAGGTTGTTGATATTATATACTGATAATTCAGTATATAAAGCCCCAAACTTGTGACCATTGTTAGGTCAAGGAAGTAGCATAACATAGCACTAGAATTTGTAGGCATCCAAAGAAGCTGACTGTTGAAAGATTCAGGACAAAGCATTTCTCCACACAGCACATAATTGAAACAATGGAATGAGCTCCAACAACCTGTAGTGATGACACAAATTTGAATGATCTACACTGGTTGCAGGTTTGCTACTGGGCTGGGTTGGGTTAAAGGTGTTACTATTTGTATATAAGGCTCCTAACAATTTGGAAGAAGTATACCTATGATATCACCTTATGCCATATGTACCAATAGACTGCTTTAACTCAGCAGAATAGGCGCTACTCTAGGTGCCACATAATACATAATGCATTTGCAAGAACTTGATATATGAAATAAATAATAGTTTAATTAAAAGAAGATTGATGGAAGATAAAGCTATTCATGTGGGCACACATTACAGGGCTAATTTTCTATGTAGGACAATTAATATATATATCTCTTTTCCTTTATTACTGTTTTTCACTGTATTATTATTAAATGTTTTTATAGAGCACTTCATGGCATAAAGCCATCAAAGCAGTGTATTAGTAAAAACAGAATTCTAAAACAATAAAACTATCTATACAGACTCTAAAAACAATGAAACCATTTAATCAAATATAAAATTGATCTTCATAGATGACTAATTATGCTTCAGGGAAAACTTTCCTAAACAAAAATGTCTTTAGTAGGTGCCTAAACAGTATCACTCTAGGTGCATATCTTATGTGATTCCACAGAGCTGGTGTGACAACACTAAAAGCCCAGTTTCTGCTATAGCCTGAGCACACTTCTGGGGTGTATGGTACTCTCAATTGAGGAATGCAGTTGCCAGGCTGGTATATAGTGGGTAAGGCAATCCTTTAGATATCCTGGTCCCCAGAGTACAAGTAATGCTCTGCAAAGTAACCTTTCAAATGTAGTCTGAAAGACAAGATTGCTTAGTAGTAAGTGAAGCAAATAATGTAGATCCAACGCAGAATTTGTGATAAGCAACTTAGTTCATTTAACAATGGCTGTACTCCGAAGCATAGTTACAGGAAAGTAAAACTTAATGAATTCTGGGATTTATTTCTGAGTATGCATGCTTAGGATTGCACAGTAGTTGGTGAAAATGGAGGGTGAAAAGCAAAATACAAATAGATCAGGGCCAGTGGTATTTTTCTGGAAAAGAGGTGCCAGAACTCACCATTAACACCTCCCTTATTCTCTTAGAATGGCAGTGGTGCCCACCTGAGAGGTGCCAGAACTAAGTTCTGGTGAGTTCCTGCTGCAAAAAGCCTTGATCAGGGCTATGGCAAAGGTAGGAGAAGCACCATGGCACATGGCCGAACAAAAGCACTAATGCAAATTGTCCTAAATCTGGCTTCCTAGTATGAGGATATTGACAGAACCAGTGGCCGGCTATAGAGCTAATACTTCTGTGCTTTGAAGCAACTCAGAAGCAATTGCCTTTTTATATTGTTCTAGTTGACCCCAGAGAGCTTCCCAGGATCAAATAATTTAGTCTATTTTTTCAACTGATCTAGTCACAACTGAGGTTTTCTTTCCGATTTTTTAATGTTGTAGATCAGTTTCCAAAACTTATATACTGATTTGCAAATAATGTATGATGTGCCAAATTGTTTGTGAGAGAAACAACCCTCTCCAGGCTTCTTATTCCAGTTTAGGCACATCAGTTTGCTAGATAGGTTGCTTGATGTACATTGTGGACTGTGGCCTCAGTCACAATGGAAGGATGCTGACTGCTTTCAGTCTGAGATGATTACACCCTGTACAAGATCAGTACATTGAAATCCAGGAAGTTTAGTATTTACAGTTTCATATGAGTTTCTGATGAAGAAATGTTAGAGTTCATTAGTTCATTGAATCATGCCGAAGAGCAGAGGATTCAGATTACCTTTACAGATGACAACCTCCAGCAAATTGACCAAGCGTGAATAACAGGTGCTATGCCAAAAGTGCATCTAGAATTTTAAAAATGCATTTGAATTAGTAAAACTATTTCAGATGGTACAAGTTACTTGAGTCATGGCACATTGTCCTAAGAAGACAGATATTTGTGAGCAGTCTGTTCCGATTCAGCTCCATGTATGTATGGCAGTTGAAAATCTGACTTTCAATGCAAAATCACCCTACTGAAGCTCATCAAGTGATACTTTGTGCACTCTTCCCAACATGCTATCTGTAATGGAGATTATTGCAGAGTTCTCAGGAAAAAAAAAGAAGAACTCAGCATTGTAAGGGAAATGTTTTCCTAATCTCAGTTGACAACTCTTGAGTTATTCATAATAAAATATCCATTAATTCATCCAGTTCCAGTTTGAGTGTTATTGGAGAGGTGTTACTCCCACGCAACAATTTTATAAATTCTTATGAAAGCACAGTCAGCCTCAGAACCATGGATACCAACTTGTAAAACATAGTAAAGTAGTTTATTATTGTACTTTTGTTCATCAACTCCCAAGATGCATGGTTACAATTCAGTGATCTGTTTTCTAATTTTGCTTCAGCCTATATAATCACTAAGCTAGGCTTCAGATTTGAAATACACATTATTGATTTTGAGCTCACTTTTATTGCTATTGGCAACTTGTTTTTAACAGGAAAAAGCAAAAGGTAGGAGTAGGAGTTAAATTATAAGCTGGGTCTCTGCTTTTGTTTTAAACTGTAAGCAGTTTTTAGGCATCACTGCAGTCAGCAACAAATGCACTTGAGTACCATTGCCACTTCTGCAATAAAACGTTCTATATTTAGATGTACTTTATCTCCTGAGTTGGTTAGAGGTATCTGGTAATCAATTACTTAAGCATTCGTCCCAAAGCTTGCACAGTGATAACCCTACTATACACTAGCAAAGCTTGAATTCTTTCAGCATAGACAAATGTGCTGGTTGCAAGGTCTACTACTGAGTAGCTGTTCTGAACATTATCTCTTCCTTTGAAGGTTCATGAACATAAATTTATGAATTTAAACAGTAGGCCTCAATGCAAGGAAGCTAGGCAGGGTGGACGAATTCCAGCAATCTGTTTCATTACCATCTAATGTCAAGGCAATGAAGAAATCATTTCCAGAACCTCAGATATCTGAAATTTAAAATTTATCAGATTTCTCTGGCTTCTCCTTATGAGTTTTATTAGTGAAAATACATTTTTAAAATAGTCCCATGTCTCTCATTACTGCAAAGTTTGTACAGCTCTCCCCAGTCAGTTGGATAAATGAAGTGGAAACTACATAGCATATATGTAAATAATTATATGGGAGGGGGGATTTTGTACAAGAAAGCACAAAAAACCTCGGTGCTTGGGATAGGTTTCTTCCAGTATCTTGCATGGCAGAGACGAACATGAATGCATATTTTCCAAGAGGAAGTTGTAGTAGTAAAATGTTTTTCCTGCCGGTTTCATATCTTACGAACTTCACTATTTGGAGGTTCTCTGCTCTCCTTGCTTACCGTATTTTTCGTCCAATAGGGCGCACCGGCCCATAGGATGCACCTCATTTTTTTTGGGGGGGGAGGAATGAAAAAAAAAATTCCCCAAGCCTTGTGCACACCTGCCTGAAGCACGGGGCGCCCTCCGGAGGGCGCCCCGTGCTTCGGGCTGCAGGCTGCCGCCCCAAGCCTCACACACCCGGCGGGACCTCTCGCCGGGCGCGTGAGGCTTGTGGACACCCGCCGGAAGCACGGGGAGCCCTCCGGAGGGCTCCCTGTGCTTCAGGCTGCAGGCTGCTGCCCCAAGCCTCCGGAGGGCTCCCTGTGCTTCGGGCTGCAGGCTGCCGCCCCAAGCCTCACACGCCCGGCGGCATCTCCCGCTTCAGGCTGTAGGCTGCTGCCCACAAGCCTTGTGAGGCCGTGGGAACTCCCGCCGGGCTTGCAAGGCTTGCGGATAGCTTCCTGAAGCCTAGAGAGCGAGAGGGGTCGGTGCGCACCGATGCCTCTCGCTCTCCAGGCTTCAGCGAAACCTGCATTCGCCCCATAGGACGCACACACATTTCCCCTTCATTTTTGGAGGGGAAAAAGTGCATCCTATGGGGCGAAAAATACGGTAATTTGAGAGCTCATATGTGCCCTGCTCTTTAAGAAGGCAATTTTCCTTCTTCCCTATCAATATAGTATAGTATAAAAAAATATATGCTGGAGAGGTATTAAGATTTAAGTGTTTGTGACACCTTCAATTTCTTCATGGCAAACTGTCCAGAGCATTCCAGATTATCTGCTTCCACTCATTGTCTCCATGTTTTCTCCTCCAAATGCTTGTTTTCCTTAAGAAAGGTGAATTGTGATATGATTAGGCAAATAATTTTGGCTGCTTTTATCCTTGCAAAGAGGTATGGAGTACAATGGGATATCTGGATTGACAGTTATGATAAATGAGAATGACAAGAGCCCATAGTAGCTCAGATACTGAGGATTCTCATGCGCACCTGAAGTTATAACACAGAGCTGTCCAAGATTATTAAATTCCATTGACTGTATAAAGAGTATTCATTGGCTAAAATGATCCATGTAGACACCTTTTTTTTAAAAAAACAACCCTATACTTTGCTCTCCTCTATTTGAAACTAATTGCAGCTCCTTAAGACAACCATTTCACACTTTGGCAGAGGGCAAGATTCATTACTAAGGTGATGTATTGATTCCTAGGCTAGTTTTCAGCAACAAATTTGAAATCTGTCATTAGACAGTTCAAACAACCTGGTCACTACAAATGAGAGAAAGACAGCAATGTTGCATTCTTCATAACATGCGGTTTCATTTCATATAGACTATATGCACATGTGTATATACATACACACAGAGGTTGCAGGATGCGGTTGGTGCTGTGGTCTAAACCACTGAGCCTCTTGGGCTTGCCCATCGGAAGGTCAGTGGTTCGAATCCACATGATGGGGTGAGCTCCTGTTGTTCTGTCGCAGCTCCTGCCAACCTGGCAGTTTGAAAGCACGCCAGTGCAAGTATATAAATAGGTACTGCTGCAGCAGGAAGGTAAACAGAGTTTCCGTGCGCTCTGGTTTCCGTCATGGTGTTCCGTTGCGCCAGAAACGGTTTAGTCATGCTGGCCACATGACCCGGAAAGCTGTCTGTGGACAAATGCCGGCTCCCTCGGCCTGAAAGCGAGTTGAGCACAGCAACCCCATAGTCGCCTTTGACTGGACTTAACCATCCAGGGCTCCTTTACCTTTACCTTACCTTTACACAGAGGTTGCAATCCTTTACCCATTTACCTAGCAGCATATCCCTCTGAATGCAATGCAACTTATTTACAAGTAGATTTGTATAAGATTACACTGCAAAAATCTTTTTAATAATTGCAGAGTGGACTTGACCTCTTCCCAGCTGCTTTTATTCCTGTTGGGGGAAAGATCTCGGGAGATCCTGTTGGGGAAAAGCTGAGTAGAGACAATTTTCAGTGGGAAAATGGTGTGTGGGGAAAGGTTATGATTCTGCTTTCCCTCCTTCAGATTGCAGCTGCATTCTTTTACAACACAATAAAATCTGTAAATATAATCCAGACCTTAGCCCAAATCTGTCTGGTTGAACAGAAATCTTTGTATTTGCAGTTAAGTCTGTATATAGAGCACTGCTAGTCGTCATAGAAGGATGGTTTAATGATATTTATTTTATGCTTTCTCTGACAGGTCCTCCATCACATGGAAGATATCAAAGTGCGGGAAATGCAGATCTTTGACTATAAAAAGCAGATAGCAGAGTCTGAAACAAAATTAAAACAGCAACAGAACCTCTATGAAGCTGTGAGATCAGACAGAAACCTTTACAGTAAAAATTTGATTGAAGCCCAGGTACTAAAAAGCAGTTCTCTTACTAAGTTTGTTTCCCATTTTAGTTGAGCCATGCAGTGGTGGCTGGTAACATTTTGACATGGGAGGGCTGCAATTTTCTGATTGACAGAAATGACTCTGTAAATTAAAGATAGTATAAAATGTGTGTGGGACGGAAAAAGTGTGTGGCTTTGAGTTTTTGAGGATTATTATTATTTTTAATGGCTTGATATTTTCAGTAGGAGGGCTGTGGTCCTATAGCCCAGCCTCCACTTGAGCCACCCATTCTCAGTTAATATCTAGAAGATATAACAATGTTGGCATGATTGTTTTCATATCTTTGCCCTCCTGTGGGAAAAGGTATATTACAAACCTCAGCCACATTGACCTGACTGTTTATGCAAACAATCGTGACTCTAGAACAGAGCTTTCCAAACTGTGTGTTGCAACACATTAACGTGCCAGCTGCACTGTGTAGGTGTGTCATGTGAATGCTCCCCACGCTCCTCCTGGGGCTAGAAAGGGGTTAGTTTAACCTCTAGTTTGCTACTAAAACTCAATTACTGTGCTGCAAAAGGATGCATGTCTAAAAAGTGTGTCACCAACATGAAAAGTTTGGAAAGCTCTGCTCTAGAACATAGAGTCTAGGTGGCTGCAGGGGGACCATCCACGATACTATCTTCACATGTATGTCTTTGAAAGATGAAGAGATGTCAGGAGTCAAATTAGGAAAGTGACAAGTCTCTGGTGGTTCTGGATTACAGGAGAGCTTTCCATATCAGATGTCCACCAAAGATGATCTAGAAATTTGTACCCAATGGAGAAAGGAACCATTTTCCAGATGGTCTAGCTCAAGCACATTACAAATAAATGCTCTTGAATGATATGATTATCTGAATATAGTATTGTTTTAAAGTAGATGCCTTGAAAGTGTCTGCCAAGGGGCATCCAAAGCTCCAGGGGACTAAAGGAGAGTCAAACAAGACTGTATCAGATTGATAGCTCAACCATCGATTTCCTTTTGTCTTCAGCTTTGTGTGAAGAATCAATAGACATGTATAAACCAATATTAAGCAACAAATTATTTTCTATAGTAGGGAAAAGCTGTCATTGCAGCATGAAGGAAAAAGATACAGATTTTTTTCTGAGGGAAAGTTAGCCCGTCAAATTATTAAGGAAGTAGCTACAAAGGTGGCCTAGTAAGGAGAACATAATTTAAATTTGACTAGGGAATTTCTTGCACAGGTTTGTACCTGGCTAGGAATATAGCCCTTGCCCAAATGGAAGTGGGTAATTATGGCATCTATAAGGTGTTAATTTATTTCAAAAGAGTGTGGGGAGCAAGAGGATTCAGTTAGCATGAATTGCAAAATTCAGGAGTAGGAGAAAACATCTGTAGCTGAACATAACTTTTATAGTATAGTCAAGCTATGCTATAGCAATAAGACCATCACTCATAGTTCAGTAACAAGCCAGCCAGCCAGCCATGAAAACAAAGATGGTCTTATCTGAAAAACTATGCAGAATTGTCACCTCTCTTGGGATATAAGCTTAATTGGTGCAAGCTTGTTTGAGAAAGCAAACCTCTTGGTAGGCATTTTCAGATTATTTAATAAGGAAAATTCCCCCATTGCCCAACCCTGTTCACACTGCTCCTGATCTCCAGGGTATCATAAGCTCAGACACAGTAAAGCCATTTGATAAAGGAGTTGTTGGCTGAATTTCAGTACTTGCTAGGATGGTTTCACATTTTTGGATCATTCTGGTTTTGGGAATTGTTGCTTGTTAATTTAAACGAATGTAACCTCAAGCTTTGCAAAATTCATGGGAGCTTTTCCATTTTCATTACCATAGTAGTAGATTTGGAAACATATGTGCATACCAACTTTTAAAATAGCTGGCTTTCTTCATGAGGATTTGTAACATACTCAGCTTTCTCCTGTTCTCTTTACATGAGTGATGATGTGTATATCACATGATAAGCTCTAGTTTCAAAGGATGTGTGTGTTTGTGTGTGTGTGATATTTCTTCTGTTGCATTTACCTAAGTGAGAACCAGAGTTCTTATTTTGTCATTATATTATACCTTTATATCAGACAGGAGCCTGAGACCTTGCTCCTGCTTCTTGATATTTTTCTGGCTTTTGATGGCATTGTTCATGGTATCCTCCTGGACTGGTTCTGGGGTGGAGTATGGCTATGCTGAAAGAAAAATGTGGATTTTATATCTATCACTGCTTTAGAGCCATTGGTACCTGCATATAGTAAGCCCTCAATTCTGTCATGTTAGGATGAAATCAATGAAATGAGAAAGAAGCTGAAGATTATGACACACCAGGTAGACCAGCTGAAAGAAGAGATCTCTGCTAAAGAGGCAGCTCTTGTGAAAATGCACCTGGACCACCAGCGGATAGAAAAAGAGAAAGAGGCCTTAAAGGTAAGGAACTTCCATTAGGAAAAGTGTCCCAGTATTGATCAGAGGTAAAGGAATTGGTTTTAAGTTGTTGAATTGGCAGAAATGTACCTGTTTACCTCCTTGAATAGACTTTTTTATTGTCTATATAAAAGACATCTTTTTTCTGTCAATAGCTGTTGAAGAGCAGTATTAAAATATTTTTCGTCTTGTGTGGCTCTTCAGAGTGGACCAAGGGCAGGGGCTGGTGCACTAGTGCTGTTGTGGAACATTTATGGTTTTAGTAATGGTAGGAGTGCATCCTGCAGTCATTGCCAGTGAAAGCAGGGAGAGCTGGAAGTCTCCCATTCCATTGCCCAGAAGAGGCCCTGCCACTTGGCATATGTTGGTGTACTGCTCATTCTGCTGTGCTCCATCCATCAGCCTGAGCTGATAAAAGTGGTATCCGATTTGATGTTGTGGATTCCTGGGGATTTCAGCATCCATGTTAAAGCTGCCAGATCCAGGTGCCTCAGGACTTAATGGCTGCAATGGGTGCAGTGGGGCTGTCCCAAAACGTCACCAAACTCAACATAGAACACACTTGATCAAGGAGCTGGATCGTGATCTGAAAGGGGTTGGTGGGATTTAACGTCTATCAATTTGTCATGGAAAACTCACTTCCTACTTAGGTTTAGGCTTGCATGAGCCTTTCCCCTCCTGCAAGGATGGGGCACCTATTAAAATGGTCCCTCCTCTGGAAGCCATTGGATTCCATAGAGCTCTGGAGGATTTTCCTGCCAGGGTGCCCTGGGATGATTCTACTAACACTTGGGGTTCCTCAAAAAGACTCTGCAATTCAAACTGAGTTCTCTGCTGGCCCATGCTGATTATTCATCATACTTTTTGGTCTACATTTGTTGAATTGACTTCTGCTTAACAGATTTGTAGGATAGGAGTATTTTAAATTAAGTGTTACCTAGTCTGTAAGTGGCAGGGTAGAGTCAATATTCCATGGTTGCCCTCATTTTTCTGGCAGGGCTTGTATCCCTTTAACATTTGTGTGATTCCTGGCATGGAGATGCATAGATGGAAAATTGTCAGTTCTTGAATTTTTGCTGGCCATGCAACTATAAAAAGTTTACGATCTTGCCAGGAAAAATCATAGTAAAGAATATTATAGAGATCTAAAACTTTTGCTGGAAATGGTTCCTTTTTAGCTTAACATACATAGCTGTCTGGTACTAAGCCAATGAATCTTACTACTAAGTAATTATATATAGGATTGTAGTCTTAGTTCCCTTCTTGACAGGTTGCACCAATGCCATTTTAGCCAACTGCCTTCATTCATGTTTCATTAGCCACTTGTGCTTGGAATCCACTGAACTATTGGTGTCTGGATTGCTCTGTCATAACATTATTATTGTAAGTGTGGATATACCCATTAAACCCCAGTTTAATACTACTAGACTACACTGATATTTGGCACAAACCTCTAGGGTTAAATATTTGCAAATTAACTTGAGGAGTTTGTTGCTTAATCACTAGATAATTAGGCTAAGGGCCCAGTCCAAGCTCCCACCTCCTGCCTCTGGCCAGTGGGGCTTTGTGGAGTGGCAGGGCCACCGCTGCATCTGCAGCCCTGTGTCTCATGGTGCCTGTGGAGGCAGGTGATGGTGGAGGATGCTCAGGCCCCAAGCTGGTGCAGCGATTGGGCCCTATGCCATTGTGCTGTGGCTGTAAGACTGACTTGGGATCCAGTCAATCCTGAGCTGGCACAGCCCCCCCCCTTCATCCTTTTGAATGCCCCACCCCAGGGCTTTCTGCTGGCTCCCACTGGTGAGCTTCATACCTACTTGCACAATTGGCAGCCTGTGGGAGTCTGGCTGAGTCCAAAGAGCTGGGAAGTGAGATACCACCACCAAATCTAAACCCCTCCCCAGGTGTAAGGACGGGTATGGTGAATTGTATGGTGAATGGTGGGTATGGTGAATGGTGGGACTGAATAACCGCCGACTGATCTTTTGTAACTTTAGGGGGAAAGAAGATCAAGGATTAGAAGAGAGATAGCTTAACTGGTTGAATATGGAGAGCAGGCCAAAAGGAATAGAGAGGCAAAACCTAATATAGAGCAGAGATATCCAGGATTCTGGAGTTGTTCATTATTGGAAGCTGATGTGGAAATACTATTCTTTGCATAGTCTTATTTCTAGTATTGATGGATACTTAACAATTAACATTTGAAATGCTGTGCAAAGTTAGTAATTCCGCCTTCCCTGTAGTATATTAAGAAAGAAGAAAAGATACACACGGGGAGAGATTTTAGTTTTTCAATACCAAATAACTAGATTCCCTACGAGTGGATTTCTGGTCAGGTGGAAATTTACTTTTGAGGAGCAGCAGAAAGTCATAAATCTGTGCTAAATCAAAAAGAAAGTAGGAGAATACTGTCAGTGCTTCTTTTAGTTACAGTGAATGTAGCTGAATCTGGCTGCATGAAATGTAACTTTCTCAACTTCAGTCTCTCTTTTTTTGTCTTGTTAAGATCAAGAGAAACAGCATCCATAGCAGGTCATTTTTATTTTCACTAAAGGGGGAGATCCCTTCCTTGCTACTTTCTGCTTTGCTTTCTTTTTGTCAATTTTATGCTACGCTCCAGTGACTCTGTAGGTTTTCAGCTATTGTCAGCACATTACTGTTATGACAGAATGTCAATAGAACTCTGTAAAGGGGTGATGAATTTGGGTTCTCGGTCTGTCTGCGAGTTGTTATATCAGCTATGGAGAAAGCATTCAGAACTTTACTTCTTGTGCAGAACTGTCTCCTTTAACTAGCCTCTAATGCTGCCTTGTCACTGTGGAACCATCCACCAACAGTTTGACAGCAGCTTGATTGCTGTGCTCTTTTACCTGTTCAATTATTCAGCAGCAAAAGTGTCTGTGGCCTATCCTCACTTTAGTAACTGGCTTGAGGGCATTCTGCTCTGATGCCTACAGAATTTGTGCTAAATACCTAGAATGCTAAGAGTTTCCTCCTCCCTCTTTTACATCTTTCCCAACCGCAACCCAAATATTATGCATTCAATTCAGTGGGTGTCCTAGTATGCAACTTCTACATTTGGTCTTTGGTGCTTTGGCCAGGATCCAGTGGATCAGCGGGAAAGCTTACCCATGCACTGTGTGTTTCCTGTCACATGGGAATGTGCAGATCCTATACCTGAAGGTATTTAGATCACACCTTTGTGAGATTTCTGACAACTCTAAGGCTTCTGCTTAACATGGGGCTCCAGGATTGTCTGGTAGTTGTTTGGATTTTGCTTTGCAAGATAGCTTAGATTTTCATGCACTTAAAGCACCCGAACCAGAATATTTGCTTATATCAATAGCCAACATCTAAAGCTGTATCTTGTTTACAGCTTGTATATTCTGTGACAAAAAGGATAGCGTTTTGATATTAAAAAAATGTTTCAGCAATGCTGAACCACATGAACAGTTTTACTCTTCCAAACAGTTACTTTTTACACACTGTTGCTTGCATTTAATACTAGGCAGCATCCATTTTTGCTCTGCTGATAGAGTTTGATTAGTGTCCAAACTGGAGTAAGTGTGGTGCAAATATTGTGCATATGGGAGAATAAAAGTTTTATTAAAGAAAACAACATGGGAGCAAGGTATTTTATTAGTATAACAGAACAGTTCTACCAGTTCTCTTAAATTATTGCTTTCGCAACCAGTTTTGTTGTTGTTGTATTGCTTTTTCTCAAGAGACCAAACACACATCCCCATTTATTGGAACCGGCCCTTTTCAGAATCTGTTGTGACAGAGCAGGATCAAATGTCTCTGTCTCTGAAAAACATCCTGTCCTGAAAATATATCGCAAATGTTTCTTGCTTTTAAAGGTATTTCCCAACTAAGAAATCAGTAGGAATAGCCTTTTCCTTTCTATCATTTTAACAAAGTGATTGTCCCTTTAACAATTGAAGCACCACAGAATATTTGGTGGTTCCTTTGGCATGGTATCATTATCATGTTTGAAAATAGCACACCTTGAGTTGCTCCCAGTGAACTACTGTACTAGCAATGTATCTAGGAATGATACAACTTTGCTAAAGGCAAAGGCAATAAATTACAGATAAATAACAGCCCTATTATGTGCAAACTTTATCACCTCAACTCTTGACTGTGAACGTGTTGTAGCTTACAGTATTACATAATATTATCTTATGTACTATCCTTGAATCTTTCTTTCTGAGTCCTCTATGCTGTTTCAAGCACACTATAAAAATGTCAGCAGCTTGAATGAAGGTGACCTGGACTGCTTCCATGGTTATGGGCTTTGTCTGAAAGTATTCTCTGTCCACTGCAGGGGTAATGCTGTTAAGTCATCTGATTCTAGTGATTTCATGATCAATCAACCGTCTGTGTGATTGTGTCAGAATTTTCTGTATCAGAAAATGTGTAATTTCACTTGCACCAATTCCAGACAAGTTTGATAAATTATAAAGATAGTGGTGGGTTATTACTGTAAGCAACTGAATTCTCCACTATCTACTACTGTTCATTTTTCCCCTCTGTAAGTTTAAGAAATGCCTGCGAATTACAAATTGAGCCTAAACCACACTGACATTTCTCTTGGGTATGATGTACAATACAAAGATGTTGGACATATTGTTACAACCTTTCTTTTATAAGAGTTTAGTGTACATTTGTGTGGTATTTCTCATTTGCTGTTGAGAACCAGCAAACTGAATCCAACAAAACATGAGAACCTAAGCAAGAGTACAAGATTGTCTAAATCTTAATAATCCTAAATTCCCAGGTTTATAAAGTTGGAAGCTGTTACTAAACACAATTTATTTCCTGTTTCTTTTGTTTCTGTCAGAGTGAACTGCTTAAAATGAGACAACAAGCTCTGGAGACTAAACACTTTATTGAAAAACAAGAGGAAGAAGAAAGAAAACTCTTGAAAATTATTTCTGAAGCTGATGCAGAGAGGATCAGGCAAAAAAAGGAATTAGACCAGGTAAGTAATACAAGCACTGCTTCAGTGACACTTACTCCAATGTGATTCAGTTGAAGCAAATTGGCATCAACCCATTTAACATACCATAGTGTTATAAAACAGAAGGATGCCAACTTGTTCTAGTTGAAGATCTGGCCTACTGTCAGGACTGCTTCAGACCCTCTTCAGTAATATTTTTATTTACTGACAATGTGCAACATTTTGGTGCTATGTGTTTTTGTTTTTTTTTGCTGATGAAGGCAGCGCTCCCCCTTATGCTTTATGACTGACAATTTTCATACTTTCAGCCCATCTGTAGAATCTTGTCTTGACCTGCCACTTTTTCTAGGTTATCAGTGAAAGAGACATTCTGGGGAGCCAGCTGGTTCGTCGCAACGATGAATTGGCTCTTCTATATGAGAAGATCAAAATCCAGCAATCAATTCTGAACAAGGGAGAAATGCAGTACCGGCAAAGAATGGAAGACATCCGACTACTCAAGCTGGAGATCAAGAAACTTCGTCGGGAGAAGGCAATACTTGGCAAGAGTGTAGCTAATGTGGAAGAACTCAGGTAGAAAGACAGAATGAATCAATTTTGCTTGTTGCTGCGGCCATGACACCGCTTTTGAGACACTGGGGAATGTTTGTTTTCATGCATGACAAAGATTTGTGTTGACATATCAGTTATTTCAAAGAATGATTTGCTTCACATGACCTCGTACAATACTGGATTTAAATTCAAGCAAATAAGCCAATCAATAGCCAGGAAAAAGAAACATCATTTTAAACGGAAGTTGCTGGTACCAAACTATCCCACTTCTAAACTTTACTTACTTCTACAATTGCTACAACGTAAAACTTGACAGGCAGCAATGGGGAAAGTGTTCAGAGTTCAGTGAATAACTTGGTGGGGCCCAGGACCCACATTAGCAGAGCTGTTTTTTATTAGGTAATTCATAGTGGAAACAGAACATTTGACATATTTATAACAAGCCCTAATATGTTCTCAGTTTTTTGTCCTTTAGATTTATCAGGTAGCTTGATCCTAGTAGAAAGATTTGCTTAAATTTTCATTCGAGATTGTGTTTACCTCCGAGCAAAATTTTATGGGCTTGCTAGATTTATCTCCTCCTTTTTTGTGGTAATACTTTAAAAATAAAAATAAAAAAGACCTTGCTATACTTGAGACATATTTTGTTCTTTTGGGAAAACATTGTTATATAGTCACTGTGGGCTTGTAAGAAAATAGACTAAAGAAAAGGAGTGCTTTCAGTGAGTTACTGGTTTGGCAAAGGAGGATTTAGTTCTGTCTTCTGTTAAGTAAAATTTATGCTGTTGGCAAAACTTCACAGACATTAATAAGGTTTGCTCTAGAGAGTTACTCTGCTAGTCCCAAAGAATAAGCACAATAAAATAGGTAAGGTGCTTTTTTTTAATTAATTGGACTTATTTCTTTGGGTGAAAGAGTGTGCAAATTTCATGGAACTTTTTACTGTAGCTAATTCTCAAATGCTAAATGACTTTTAGGCAATTAAATAACAGGGTGCTTCTAAGCATTTTCCTGAAAAGTAAATCTTATTGAAATCAGTGGATGTTGCTGTGTAGTAAGTGTATATAAAATGCAGCCTGAGATAGTTTTAAAAGATTTTGCAGGTAATGTGCCAGTGGTGGCTATAATGAACAGATTTTTTTTCTCCTTTGGAAACTACTGTAGAGAGAGGCAATGGTCATGGGATGTTTTTACTGCGAACTTTAGATACTAGATGTGATGGGACGATGAGCTGCTTGTGCGTAAAATGCAAGTCCCTCAGAGTTTGATCAGGCTTTCAAACCTCTGCCTGTGACGGAGCCCCTCCAGCATGGCTGCGTCAATCACTAGTAGAATCCGAAAGTGGCTGCTTTCGGAAACGTTTCCAACATAAAAGCTCCTTAACGGAAACACGTCGTCTGGCCTCTCGGCGTGACAGTTTCCGTCGAGGTGTGGGTGTCCCTATAGGAGGTCCTGAGACCTCCCCACTGGTTTCGCTTGAAGCGTCTCTGAGCCATCCCTCCGACTCACTTTCCCTTGGAGTTCTTGCTCGCCCTCTACTGGTTCCCTCTTCCGCTGCTACTGCTCTCTCACCCTCAGTGAGCCTTTGCGCCTCCGGCGCTTTAGATGTCAGTTCCCTGACATCCACCTCCCCTCCAGGGCCCCCTTCACCCCCTCCCGTCTCCTCTCCTACTGGCGGTGAAGAGGTAAAACCCTTGAAAGAACCTCCCTCATCTTCCGACGTCGCGAACACTTCCTTCCACTTGTTGCTGTTCCTACTCTCTAGGTACTCTTCGTCATCAGAGTCCACTCCCTCTTCCAACTCCGACTCCGCGAACCCTTCCATTTCCTCTTCCTCATCGGTGGTGCCGAAATACTCCCTCCTAAACCTTGCTATCGGCTGAGGTTTCCTCGGGAACCTTTGATGGAACGTTTCTGTTAAAACCTCGTCATTGACTTCCTGCGCACTTACCCAGGTGTTTTCTGACTCCGGTTCCCCTTCCCACGCCACTAAATACTCCACCTGATTTCCCTTCCACCTGGAATCGAGGATTTCCGCTACATGGTTGCGGCGTTCCCTCTCTTCCAAGGCTGGTCCCCTGACGTGCTCCCCTTCACCTCCTCCCCTGTATGGTGACAGTAACGACCTGTGGAACACTGGGTGCAATTTCATGTGATTGGGTAATCGGAGTTTGAAAGCTACCGGGTTGACCTGCTGAATCACCTCAAAGGGTCCCAATCTTCTGGGCCTCAGTTTCTTACAACCCCCTTTGAACGGCAACCCTTGGGTTGACAACCACACTTGATCCCCCACCCTTATGGTTTCACCTTCCCTTCTGTTCTTGTCTGCCTGCTTCTTATATTGTGCCTTAGCCCTTTCTAAGTTGAGCTGGAGCTGCTGATGGATGGCTTCCATCTCTTCTACAAAATGTTCAGCCGCTGGGACGCTCCATCTCTCCCCTCCTTCCCCTGGAAATGCCCTGGGATGACACCCGTAATTAGCCAAAAAGGGACTTATCCCTGTGGACACATTCTCCGCATTATTGTAGGCAAATTCTGCCAACGCCAACTTTTCGACCCAATCGTTCTCTCTGTCATTGACATAACACCTAAGATATTGTTGAAGAATGCCATTTGCCCTTTCCGCCTGCCCGTTGGTTTCAGGGTGCCGGGCAGTTGAAAAATTGACTTCCACGTGTAACAAGCTCATGAGCTTCCTCCAGAACCTGGAAGTAAATTGTTTGCCTCGATCTGAGATCACCCTCGAGGGAGCCCCATGCAACCTAAAGATATGTTCCACAAACAACTTCGCCGTTTCTTCCGCTGTGACTGCATGTGAGCATGCTACAAAGTGGCACATCTTAGTTAACAGGTCTACTACTACCATGATGGCTGTTTTCCCCTTGGACCTTGGCAGATCCGTCATAAAATCTATTGATATCGCTTCCCAAGGCCGTTCTGGTGTGGGTAAAGGTTCTAATAACCCTGCCGGCGCCCTTCTTTCCCCTTTGGCTCGCTGACATTGGTCACACCCTCTTACATACTCCCTTACATCTTCCCTCACCTTAGGCCACCAAAATTCCCTGGTAACCAACCACATGGTCTTGTGTTGCCCAAAATGTCCCTCCGTGGGGCTATCATGCAACTGCTTGAGTACTCTCCCCCTCAATTCACCTTCGGGTATATACAGTGCCCCTTTGTAATACAATGCCCCATTTCTTTCCTCAAAACCTCCGGGGCTCTCGCCCTCCCCCCTGAGACCTCTGAGCTTATCCTGGGCATATTCATCATTTTCCGTTTCCTCCACCAGTTCTCGTTGCCCCACCATCGCCGCCCCACACACCCAGCGGTCCTCCGGGATGACATGTCTCTCTTCGATCACCCCCTCCCCTTCCCAATATTCTGGTTTGCGTGAGAGCGCGTCCGCCCTGACGTTTTCTGGGCCTGGCACATAACAAATCTCAAAGTTAAATTTGGAGAATTCCTGTGCCCATCTCACTTGTCGTTGGTTGAGCACTCGAGCTGTTCTCCAATACTCTAAATTTTTGTGGTCGGTGCACACTTGCACCTTGTGTTGTGCCCCAATTAATAAATGTCTCCACCTCCGGAATGCTTCGTGAATGGCAAGTAGTTCCCTGTCATACACCGTGTAATTCTTCTCGGACTTATTCAGCTTCCGCGAGAAGAAGGCACACGGTCTCCACTCCGACGCACTCCTCCCCGGTTGAAGAAGGACCGCCCCTACCGCCCGGTCGGATGCATCTGTTTCCACTCTCATGGGTTTTCGTAAATCCACATGCAGAAGTTGTTCTTCCGAGGCGAAAGCCCTTTTCAGTTCTTCAAAGGCTCGATCCGCCTCTGCCGTCCAAACAAATTTCTTCTTGCTGCTGAGACAGTCGGTGATGGGCGCCGTCAAGTGGGCAAAGTTCTTGATGAACTTCCGATAAAAGTTCCCAAATCCCAAGAATCTTTGCACGTCCTTCTTGGTCTTCGGTGTCTTCCATTCCAGTACCGCTTGGACCTTGCCTGGATCCATGGCCAATCCCTTGTCTGACAAGCGGTACCCCAGGAATTCCACCTCCTTGGTATGAAACTGGCACTTCTCCAGTTTCACCCACAGCTGGTTGGCTTGCAGCCTGCCCAACACTTCTCGAACGTCCCTCACATGCTGTTCCTCATTTTCCGAATACACCAACACGTCGTCTAAAAAGGCCACACAATTCTTGTAGAGCAAAGGTCCCAGAACGTGGTTTATAAAAGCTTGAAAACACGCGGAGCCCCCTTGTAGACCGAAGGGCATAACGAGGTATTCAAAGGCTCCCAACGGGGTAAACATGGTGGTCTTCCATTCATCTCCCTTCCTTATGCGTATCAGATTGTACGCCCCCCGCAGGTCCAGTTTTGTAAAAATCTTTCCCTTCCTTACTCTGGTCAAAATGTCATCAATTCGGGGCATAGGGAAAGCCAGGGGCTCCGACACTGCATTGAGGGCCCTGAAGTCACACACCAGTCTCGGTTTGTCTGTGTTCTTTTTGTCCACAAAGAACACTGGGCTGCCCCCCACCGCTCGGGACTCTCTGATGAAACCTCGCTTCAAGTTTTTGTCAATGAACTCCCTCAGCTCCTGCATCTCCCTGTCTGACATGGCGTACAGCTTGCCTACTGGGAGTTGGGCCCCTGGGAGTAGGTTGATTTGACAGTCAAAGGGTCTATGCGGTGGCAGTTTGTCTGCTTCCCTTTCGCTGAATACGTTGCTCAGATCTGCGTATTGCGGGGGCACCTTCCCTTTGTCCATCACTTCCATCCCCGCTAGGGTGACTCTGTCTCCTCCCGAAACCTTCCCCTCCTTGCAGTGTTCTAGGCAATGCGCTGACCCAAAGGAGACCACCCTCTGATGCCAGCCCACTAGCGGATCGTGTAGCGCCAGCCAGCTCATCCCCAAAATGATGGGCGCTCCTCCCAGGATGGCCACATTAAACGCTATCTGTTCGGTGTGCCTTGCCACTCTCATTATCATCGGGACAGTCTGTTGGCTAACTTCTCCCCCCAACAGCTCTCTGCCGTCAATCGTAGTCACCTGCAAGGGGTTACTTAAAGGGATAGTCTGTATCTGGTGCTCAGCTGCAAACTCCTTACTCATGAAATTACAGGAGCTGCCTGAATCCAAAAGCGCCTTGACCTTTAGTGGGTGTCCTTTTGGCAGTTCTAGTAACACCTCTATCACTAAAGCGGGTCTGGGGGGTTCTGGCATGGGCACTTTCATTGCTCTTTGGCCTGGCTGCTGTGCCCCAACGGTGGCAGCCAGGCGTTGGCTTTTACTTGCTCCTTGCCTTCCTCTTCCTTTCCCCCAACAGCTCCTGCCATCCCTTGCCATTCCTTTCTTTGTGGGCAAACTCTGGCAAAGTGCCCTGGCTGTTGGCAGAGATAACATCTCTTGGCGCTCTTTCCCTCCTTTTTCCGCCCTTCACTGGGATTTGAAACTGCACGCGCCCGCGCTGTTCCAACTTCCATCGGCTCTGCCGGCGGGAAAGGTGGCTCTGGAATGTCTGGAATGCGGAACTCCCTCCAACGGTCTCCTTTCCCTTCCCGCTTTTCCATAGCCCTCGCCTCCTGGCGCGCTCCTATGGCCAGCGCAGATTTGGTTAACTGGTCCATAGACTCCGCCCTGGGGCCCCGGGAAAGCTCATCTTTGACGGTTGAAGAAAGCCCCTCTTCGAAAAGCATTTGGATGGGCTCCGCCGATAGGTCCCACCCCAATTTGTGAATCAACATGGTAAATTCAGTCCAGTACTCACGGACAGATCTGCTTCCTTGCTGGCAAGCCATTAACTGCCTTCGCACCACCCCCTGCTCAATATCGCTGGAAAACATCAGGTCCATGGCACGAAAAAACTTCCTCGTGTCCTTTAAGATCTCATTATTCGCTGCCATCAGGGGTCTAACCCAATCTTTCGCCCCGGATTCGTGCTGTGATGGGACGATGAGCTGCTTGTGCGTAAAATGCAAGTCCCTCAGAGTTTGATCAGGCTTTCAAACCTCTGCCTGTGACGGAGCCGCTCCAGCATGGCTGCGTCAATCACTAGTAGAATCCGAAAGTGGCTGCTTTCGGAAACGTTTCCAACATAAAAGCTCCTTAACGGAAACACGTCGTCTGGCCTCTCGGCGTGACAGTTTCCGTCGAGGTGTGGGTGTCCCTATAGGAGGTCCTGAGACCTCCCCACTGGTTTCGCTTGAAGCGTCTCTGAGCCATCCCTCCGACTCACTTTCCCTTGGAGTTCTTGCTCGCCCTCTACTGGTTCCCTCTTCCGCTGCTACTGCTCTCTCACCCTCAGTGAGCCTTTGCGCCTCCGGCGCTTTAGATGTCAGTTCCCTGACACTAGAGAACTAACAATTTCTGTTGAGCGGCTTAGTAGACTGATACCTTTTTGTGGGGTGTGTGATAATTTTCCCCCTCTAGGCCCAATTGGCTAGTGGTTTTAATATATGGCGAGAGGTGGGCAGATTTCCTAACAGAGGATTTTGTCTCAGTGCAGAACTTGAGAGAGATGATTTGAAGGTTCCTTCCCACCCTAATTTAAGATTTTATTTAGATTTAAGCATTCTAGAAAGATGTGGCATTTATTTGTTGTCTTTGGTCAATGACACACTTTGGATTTTGCGCTGAAATGCATTGGGCTGGGTGCTTGATTACCATGTGGAAATGCAAGTATATGCTACTGTGGCAAGGTTAACTTCTGTTAATGGCATCAGCAACTCTCTGTTTTAATGAACTCCCCAATCATTGCTAGAATTGCCAGAAAATAGTCATTTCATCATTTGCAGTGCTAAGCTGCTTTAATTGGTAGTACAGTTACTTCTTTGGGTTTGGCCCATTCATCTAAGAATCGTTTCATACATTACAAATTTAAAATGTAAAATTGTTAATGCATCTTGTTTATGGCACCAGTAATTAATATTTTTATACTTGGAAATAGAAATGAAATAGAAGGTATATAACTAAAATTATAACAATAAGAACTTTGTAAATCACTTACATCATGGTGTATAAATTGCTATCAAGCTAAAGAGACTTCCACTATGTTTTTATTTAATCAGAGCATTTATACCTTGCTCCTCAGCTGAGAAGATTCCAATGATGGCTCATGTCTGGATCGATGAAACAAGGCCATCTACTGTATGTCTACAGGCATACAGTGTAAAAGACACTGTAAAGAAAAGGGGATAGGGGAAGAGGGGAAAAGCACACTCGGGAGGTTGTCCTCCTCAGGACTAGCTGGAATGGGAAAAGTTCAGGGGCAGGAGGCACCTGATGGAGCTGATCTTTCAGCAGAGCTGAGGGAATGAGCTGTTCCCCATCTCTAAGGCAGTCTTCCGGCAGTAGCAGCTGGTGGAGCTGTGCAGGAGGGGCTGTGTTGCTCTCCTGTCTTCCCAATGCTGTATGTTTCTGTCATTTACCAAGAAGTCGAGGGGCAGGGCAGCAGGTGTTTAGCATGGCATGGTGTGTCCAATCCAATATGCCTGCATTGTGCTGAGCTTCTGTTGCCTTGTCCCCCTGCATCTTGGTGGCAGTGATGTCCAGCGTTGGGAAGACAGGAGAACAATGCAGCCCCACCCACACTGCCCTGGCTACCATTCTTGATAGTAGGCTGCCTCAGAGACACAAAGCAGAGCTCATTCCTTCAGCTCTGCTGAAAGACCAGATCCACTACCGCCTGCTGGAATGACTGTTACCAGGTGATAGTTGATGGAGAGGTCTAATGGAGCTGGCAATAATTAAATGCTGTATTTCTTGTTGCAGCCATGTAAGAAGTCATAGAGAGCCCAGTGCACTGACATCTGCATTTGTAGAAAACACATGACTGAAAATACACATTTCTCATGTGTACAGATTACATTTTTAGGCATGCCTTAATATATTTTATAGGTATATTTTTACTCTTTAGTCTGGTGAAGAGATAATGAGGATAGGTGGGAGTTTTTTCAGTTCCGATATTTAGCTGGAACACTATGAATAGAAATGTAAGTGGGACTTCCTCAAGCTGCCCAAAGGAACAATTTATTGCATGTTTCCTCAGCTACAATAAACTTCTGGAGTCTGCCTGCCTTGAAACAGCCTTCAGTTTATATCTTTCGATGAATTCTCAGTACCATGTTGTAGGGCCAGCCCCAAACATTTTGGCACCTGAGGCAAACCACAACTAGGGAAGAAGGGATAAGTGAAGTTCCTACATTAGGAACAAAGGGGAATAAATATCTACATCAGAATTTCTTGCCTGTTGCGTGAGATGGTTGCCTCAACTTGCCTCATGTATTGACCGGCCCTACCATGAAGTTCCATAAGTCACAGATGGAATGTCTGGGAAATACTCGACAACAAGGTCACTTAGGTTGCTTTGGGGACATTACATTTATCTCTTTGTGGTAGGGGACATGATTGGATATGTATGACATCTGGACAGTTTCAACTATAGTTTTGTTATCACTAGCCACTCATTACCTCATTTCAAGCATGCTGATTGTACTATAATGCATGCTGATTGTACCATATTTCCTTTTACCATATTTTGCTTCTTGAAACAAGACTTCTAATTTTTGATCTCTTAGTTAAAAAAAATTCTTTGTGACAAGCCTAATGCTGGTATCTTGCATAGCAGACCTCTGAACGACTGCCTTGTGTAAATAGGGAAAGTTTACCATTGCTTTTGGCAAGAGTCGAATGGGATGCCTGAAAATAGCATTACATCATGAAACTCTTCTACAGCCAGTGCTGGAAATGTTTACTTGAGTAATTGAAATTAGTAGAAAATACTTGTGAAAGAAGAATTGTACTGAGAGATGGCTACACGTTTCTCTCTTACACCAAATAAAAGAGTTAATAAACATTTTGCCATATTCATATTAAGTTCTTTGCAGAGGTCATAGTGTTTGTATTTCTTACTTTTTGAAGGCAAGAAGTTTATCATATGCAGAAGGAGTTACTAAAGGAACGGACCCGCTGTAGAGCCTTGGAGGAAGAGCTTGAGAACCCCATGAATGTTCACAGATGGAGAAAATTAGAGGTAAAGTGTCACCTTTCAAAGAGACCCGGTTTTTCAAATAGATGGCATGGTGCAAAGCATATTTTAATCTGTGCAAACTGACATTAAAAAGGGCAGACAGGCTAAAATTTCCACACCATTCTATGGTGGTTAATGGCAGACAGGCTTTATAGGCACAAGGCATTTGGGCATTATTTTTGTGTTGCTTCCATGATGTATGATTGCAGAAAGTTTTGCAGAATGAAAACTGATAAAGCCCAAAGAGAAGAGAAAGGTCTGAAGGTGAGATTGAGAGTGAAATAGTTGATTAACTTTGACAGGGGGCTAGAGTATTAAACAATTCAAAGAGAGTCCCACGCACCTTAAAGAAGGAACGACTCTTCCATGGTCAAATGTGAAATGCTGCATTAGATGAAGTTTACAGAGAACAGAAGAGAGAACAATTGAGTTGAAGCAGAAAGGGCATGTATAAATTTGGGAAAGAAAAGAATCTTAGTAACCAGTACAACATTCTGTGTAGTCTATTATAAACACGTACACTCGTTTGCTTCACAACTGAAAGCAAAATAAATAAAGATCTTTAATATAAGCTAAATCCACGAGCAGAAATGATACATTTGAACATTTCTCAAGCTGCTGAGATTTCTGTTTTGCATGCATGTTGGTCTTTTATGCAGTGCCAAATGTTGTTCAGCTGACCTCTCAAATTGGTAGCAGTATTCAAGTTTCTGAAGAACTCCAGCTGAATGTTTTGGTTGTATTGATTTGCCCAGCAGATAGTTCTGATATTTTGATGCTTTATTTTCATCTGATAGAGTATTCTGGAATTTCTCCTTTAGAAGCAGATAGAATATAGAATATAATTTAATTTAAATGCTTAGAAATTGCTTATATTTTAGAGATATTTACTGTAGCCTGTCCATAGCCTATGGGATAATGTCAGCTATACATCTAAATCTTACACATAAACAACAATTTGATACTTGCAGAAAATGAAGTCTTTGAATTCTAGAATCATTTTGAAATAGCTTGATCATCCAGTATATAGAATCAGTTGAAATAATTTGTAACAGTGCCTCAGTTCATCTCCAGAACAAAAAATAGAACAATTCCTGCAAATCAACACTTCGGCTGTTAAAGGCATGAAGCATCTATGCTTTAGTCCTTAGGAATTTATTAATTGGACATGTTTGTGTAAACAGATGGGAGGATTCTAGAAAGCTTCTATCAGCACCCTGGTTCACATTTTACAATAAGCCGAACAATGGCTTATCAGGTTCATGCAAACATTTGTACAGTGGTTGCAGCTTGTTGTTAAGGAGCAGAGACCTAAACTGTGATGCCAGGTTCAGATGACATGCTGAGCCAAACTTTGGCTTAACTGCCACATTGTGCTAAAAGGACTAGGGAGGAGTAAAGTGCATGGGAGCTCTTCTCTGAGAGCGAGCATGTTTGTGCAACCCCTGTAAGACATAGTTTGGCATACTGTGGAATGCAAACAGGGCCAGTATTATGAGCCAGTGTGTTGTGTTTGTGGTTGTAGAACACACAGAAATGTATTTGCAGTCTATCTCATTAGGAATCACTGGGTTCATTTGTTTTTCAAGTGTGAAGATAGAATAGCAATAGCATATATAAGAAAAATGTGGTTTGCTAATATCCCTCTCTCTGCTCGCCATCCTGTGCTAGAAAACCCTATAATTGCCTGCATTGTTATAGGACTCCCTTTGCTTCTGGGACCCTGCTGTCATAGGAGATTTTTCTTGCAGCATGTTGCAATGACTAAACTTTCACACTACTGCCCTGCAGCAAAATAGCAGATGCCCCAGGGCAAACAGCTCCAATGTTGATCACTGTTAATAAAATGTTCTGGGACAATGTGCATGTCAACACAATTTTCCATGTGAGCACCACCTTTGGAAGTAATTGATGACAGTAGTCGCTCTGTAGCATTTTGCCAATGTATTCCAAAACTACCAGTATAAGAACATAAGAACCCTGATCAGCCCACAGACCCATGTGGACTAGCACCCTGTTTGCACTATGGTCAACCACATACTTATGGGAAGCCTGTAAGCAGGATATATATATGAGTGCAACTGCATTTGCCTCACTTGTGTTCCTTGACAAGTGGTACTCAGATACATTCCTCCTCCAGTTCTGAAGGTGGCGCACAGCTATCATGACTAATAGTCATTGATATTGTAATCCTCCATGAATTTGTCCAAACCCATTTTAAAACTCCAATTTAGTAGCCATCATTTCGTCCTGTGGCAGCAGTTAGTTTAACTATGCACTGTGTAAAAAAACACTTCTGTCCTGAAACTTCCAATATTCAGCTCTCATTGGGCGGCCCTGGGTTCTGGTGTTATGAGAGAGGGAGAAGAACATTCTCCTATCCACTTGCTCCATGCCATGTATAATTTATTCATCATTTCTATCATGTCCCCCCTTACTGAATTATTGTATTTTAATATTTTGCTGGAAGCCGCCCAGAGTGCCTGGGGAAACCCAGCCAGATGGGTGGGATATTATTATTATTATTATTATTATTATTATTATTATTATTCCTCCTCCTCCTCCTCACTCCCCCACCCCACCCCCAGCTGAAACACCTCAAATGTTGTTTGCAACTTTTCATATAGGGAAGTTGTTACAGCGGCTTGGTAATTTTGGTTGCCCTTTTCTGCACATCTTTCAGCTCTAAAATACACTTTTTGATTAAAATACAACTATACACAGTATTCCAAGTGCCCAAAAAAGTACTGCAGCAATTTTAAGATTCCACTGAGCAAAAGGAGGAAATTTCATTCCAGCTACTGTTAAACTATTTGCTGAAAAATCTATAGCACAACTATTATATGGTACACAACTAGTTCCCCTCTCTAATTTGGACTCCTATGAAAAAATACAATCAGGATTTCTTAGGTCAGTTCTCTGAACCCGTGAATGTGTCCCTAATGCAGCCCTGTGACTGGAGATGTGCCTATATAGGATTGAAGCCAGAGTGTGGCTAGTTACTCTATACACATGGCTAAGACTTAATAAGACTCCAACTGGGCTGTTTCCCTTGTTGCTAAGTGATAACTATCAAACAAAATGGTGGAAGGGCATTACAAGAAAACTGTCCTTTTATGGCCTTTCTCCTGAATAGTTTGGAAATGGGAAGGGCCAGATATATAATCAAAGAACAAATCTGGGACATAGAATTCCAAACTGATTTTATCTGATCCTTTAAAATCTATAAATCTCTGCACAAATCTCAAATATCCCATCCAGCAAATGCTAAACATTGTTGGACATTTTCCAGAGCCCATTTTAATGTTCTCCCTTCAGCACTGCTAGAGGACAGATATCATGAAATCCCAGCTGAACAAAGATTATGTCCATCCAATTCTAATGAGATTGAATCCATTGGGCACGTTCTTCTACACTGCCCGTGGTACCTGAAGAGAGCTTTTTTACCTTTATTAAGGAAATTTCCTGGATGCTTAGAGGAAACTTCTTGCTGATAAAAATCTAGATATCATCAGGCCTGTTGCAAAACTCTGTTTTATAGCAACAAGGACAAGACAGGCTGTGTTGACAGTGATGGCTGACGAATGAGTACTGATTTTAATCTCTGGAATTCAGATTTTAGCTGAAGGAGTGTTATTTTTAATGTAAATAAGTTTATAGGCAATTTTTAATTACATCCACCCTGAACAGCCCTGTTCAGGGAAGTTTTTAATGTATGATATTTTAGCGTTTTCTGGTTTCTATGGAAGCCGCCCAGAGTGGCTGGGGAGGCCCAGCCAGATGGGCGGGGTACAAATAATGAATTATTATTATTATTATTATTATTATTATTATTATTATTATTATTATTCATGTGGATGTGGCATATATTGTTATTGTTAACTTTGCTGTCTAGTCTTTGACCGCAATAAAAATTGATTGAGGGGCTATATCAAAAGTTCTTTGAAAGCCCAATAATACAAAATGTAGCATGAATGTTACAATTCAGAAGATGGTACTACTGGCCAGAAGACAACAATCATGTGACTACATTCTATTGTGTTCAGGATATGTGCTTGCCTGCACATGTTCTGTTGATCAATGAAACTGATGCTTCCTCAGATCCTAAATGAGGTGTATAGACAGATCTCCATGACTGCTCTGCGTGGAAGCAACTTGAACCTGCTACTGTCTAGGTTGGTAGCCTGGGCTGTTCATATTGCTAGGGGAATAAATAACAGCTTTAAAGTTTAAGTTTTATTATGTAAGGCCCTGTTTAGTGTGGAAGGTATTCATTTAAGTTTTGAGCAATTAGGCATACTGCAAGGCACAGAACTTACAACTAAAAATTTGTATTCCTATCATGCAGGCCAGCGACCCAAATACCTATGAGTTGATACAAAAGATACATGCATTGCAGAAACGACTTATTAGCAAGACGGAAGAAGTGGTTGAAAAAGAGTTGCTCCTCCAGGTACAGTTGGCATGTTGGATGTATCCTGCTTACATACATGTGTTTCTCTTGGGTCATTTCCATATTATTGGGTTCATTTTTGCACAGGTGTTATTTTTATTTGCTTTGAGGGATCCATATATCATCCCCTAAGGCTGTGCTTCTGTTGCAGGAATATTGTACTCTCCACGCAATCAAAAAAGTATCTTATGTTGCTGGGAAAATGCAAACTTCCTTCAGCTAGTGAAGTCAGTGGTGATGGGATCATGTGGAATGTGGATGTATGAATGACTGGTGTGATGAATAGTGCATGTGATGTGAATGGTTGCATGGAACAGAGATCTATTTGTCTTCAGAGCTCCTTGCTGGCTAATTTCTTTTTCTAATGAGCACACTCCTTAGAAGACTTGTCTAAATCAAAAGGGCTTCCTGCTGCTTTCTGACACATTGTTATACATAATTTTGCTAGATTAACACAATTTTGCTTCACATCACCAGTGCAGAACCACTCAGCTGTAGTATGCTAGATGGAAGGGAATAGTCTTAGTTGAGGCATCTCAGCTTCCTATATTCCTCCAGCTGAGCAATTCTCTGGGGTACAGAGCCGTGCTGTTCTTTGTTTAAAAATGGCTCTACAGCAAAACTATAGAGCAGGGCCATGGTACCGTCACTGCACAAATCAAATCTGACTAGAAATGATCTCTGAGAAAGCTAATAGAATAAAGGAAGAAATGTGATGGATTGTATGCAAAAGCCTTGAGTGCTGTTCAGATATTCTGGTATTCAGTTTATGGAATTAAACACAGTGCATGTCCAGTAACTAGCTTTAGATGGCAGCACTTATTCACATATAAACTTTGTTTACATGAAACTTTGTTGCTGCAACCCACATTTCAGAATAAAAAATGTAGTGAAAAGTCCACCCCTCTACTTCCACTTATAGCAACAACAACAATCAAAACACCAATTTTGCCAGCTTTAAAGGCAGCATTATTTCCTTGGTCAGGTTGTTCTGAATCATTTTGATCATGCCACTAATTACCAGGTCAGTAGAGAATAATGCCTGTTGGATTTCCTACTTTGCTTATTATGGCCCTTGGTAGAAGATTTCAGTGGGTTTTTTATGACTTAAGAGTTTTCTACATCACTGGTTTTTCTTGCAGTGGATGCTAAGTATTTCCTCCTTTTGCACATTATTTCTGTAGTTCATTTTTTTGCGGTACATGCATATTGATGTGTTTGGGAATGCCGCTAAAATCTGACGGGAAGGTTGCACATCTTTAAGATGTACCTCTACTTTGTATTACATTTCACACAGCATGCAAGACCATTAAGTGCTCTGTGTCCCAAAAGGCAGGCTGTCTTTTCCCAACACAGGAAATACATGTAGAGATGCAGGATGATGCTTTGACCTGATGGAATGATGCCGCTTGTGTTCATACATGTTCTCCGTCTAAGTAGAATTGTCTAAGCCTTGTGTTTTTATGTCTCTACACAGTGATTGTAAATGCATCAGGTAAGCAGAAATTTTTAATTGCCTGAATAATCTTATGTTGCTAAAATGCAGGCATACAGAATGCAAATTGGAAACAGGAGTTTTCCTCTTATTTAATTTCCTGTTCAATATTTTATCACTTGATGAGCACAAGGAACATACTATTAATGAAGAAAGAGATCATTTTAGAAATTTCCTTAGGAAGTTCAGCATGTGTATATGGGTAAAACATAGCAGTTAGTATATGGTCAAGAGAGTTAATTGGATTTCAGTTTACACTAAGATGTAACCTCTTCCTTCCTCCTCTTATCATCAGCTTGTTGATCATTTATAGGGTTTTGTTTTGACTCCTCTTGAGCCACTCCCTTGCTGTTCGTTTAGCATGAACCAGCATGAGATTTAAATTTAACAGGTTTTGACTTGCCTTGCCTGCATTGTGGCTCATTTTTGAGGACCAGCTTAGCACATTATCCTTTAAATCAGTTAGTGTGTAAAGTCAAGTTTGCCCCCTTCTGCTGGAGGTCAGTGTCTCTCTCCTCCTCTCTTCACTTTCCTCCTCTCTATCCCCAAATTTCTGGCATATATATGGTTGATAGTTCAGAGTGGTGGGTGTTAATCAAAAGCCCTGGTTTTGGTACCTCCTGACATACAAAATTATAAGATGTATGATTTTCAACACAGTATGTTTAAATAAATGGCAACCTTTCCTACAATCATGAATCCATACCCTGAGGTCTTCATCTCATCTAGAGACTAATATGAACCAAGCTGGACCTTGCTGTCTTCATCTGCGGCCTTTCTTCCTGTGTCTCCTCCATGAGAAACCTGGAGGTTGGTAACATGAGAATGGGTATTTTCTATGATGGCTTCCCATTTGTAGAATGCTCTCCCCAGGGAGGCTCGCCTGGTGCCATCATAATATGTTCTTAGGCACCAAGCAAAAACTTTCATCTGTAACCATGCCTTTGGCCTTTAACTATCTATGGCCTTTTAGAAGTGGGTAGGGTGTTTTTAATGTATTTCCCCTCCTCTTGGCTTTAATGTATCTTTGTGGGGTGTTTTGTTTGGGTTGTCCTGGGCAAAATAATAATAACCAAGTAAGTCAGTCAGTCAGTAAATAAAACTTTTCCCTAGTTTGTTTGTTTGTTTATACATTTAATCCCACCTGATGTACACACTTTCTCTCTCCCTCCCTCCCTCCCCCCCTCTCCATTTTATCTTGAGGTAGGTTAGGCTGAGAGACAGTGACTGCCCTAAGTCATCTAGTGGGCTTCATGACCACTACTGCACACTAGGAATAAGGGAACTGAGCAGAAGATCTGAATGCCCCATACACCATGGCAATTTTATTCCTGTTTTATTCTGGACATGATCGTCTGTTGATGAAGCTGAACTGCAATGTTGAACTGTAATCAGTGCTAGTGTTGTCCAGGTAGTAGATGCCGTGCATAACAGCATAGCTCAGAAGCTCCTATATATGGTTGTAAATAATCTGGATAAAGGCCCTTGTGTTCACAGATAGTTGACATTTTCCCACCTTCAGCTACTGTTCCAAATTGCCCAGCTCTCCCAGGAGCTGCTCTGCCATTGCAGGAAGAAATGAGGTCTTTTGTTGATTCCTGTCAGTCTCTGAGCCTTTCTTTTATGTTGCTGTGGGTGGAAGGTGATAACCTGGAAATAAATGGGTCCCTATACACCATAGCTGTAAATGCTACAGGAAGATTTGCCACTTCCAACAGGAGATGAATTTTTATGGGTCTTTCATTGCATTCAGGTCAGTTTGGTTTCCAAAGCCTGGGGAGATTGGGTCAGAGTGAGAGCCTGGCTAGTGTGGTACCTTTATTCTCTAGAATACTCTGAATTTGAGGCTGCAGTATTTTGGAGAAAGCGTTTTTGTTGAAAGAGCTATTGTAACTTTTTGAAAAACGGAAAGATACAGTGAATGGGTGTTTGTGTGTGCGCATGCGTGTATAAACTTTTGTCTCCTGTTATAGTATCCAGTATATTTCGGGTGTATCATTAGATGTAATGCTAAATAAACTTTGGGGATTTTATTTTATTCATAATAAAAATGACTTATTAGAGAAAGCCCCCTTATGCTTACTCCATTAGTTATGATTACGTACAAAGTCTGGAGACTTTCAATTGTGCATCATCCTCACAGCAGCCATAAACTGCTTCCACAGGAAAAAAATGAGAAATCTCATAATTAATAAAGCATCTGTGTCCCTTAACCCCTATTTATTTCAGTCACCTCTTCATCCCTAAAAATCATCATTTGATTTATCTCGTATGTGCAGTCTGTAGTACTATTTATATTGAATGCTTGTTGTCAGCCTGTGTGTCTGTGGGAGAAGGGAGTGTCAAAGGAACCATGCCTGACTCTCAGATAGATGCTTTGTTGTGCTTTTAGCACAAGCCAAAGTATAGAGCCAGCACCTTTATTGCTTGATGCTTTGTGACTACTGTGGAGAGCAGAAACACAGAAGATCTTTCAGTGTCTTAACAAACTCTTCTTTCATTTTTCTTCTTCAGCAGTTCAGTACTTCAGCTGGTCTAGTTTAGTAAGTTGGGGGATGGGGAAGATAAAATAAAAGTAAGAGCAGTTCCCAATTGTTTCCTTACCCCTTATTCTTTTCATTGGGACATAGGAATCTAAAACACGCAATAATCATGCCAGAGTATGAATGGTTGAAGCCTTGGAACTGTACTAATTTGTGGGTGGAGGAGGAGTAGAAAATAATGACCCCTTATGGAATAAAGGTGCATTAGTCTGGTTAAAGGAACAAAAGTTTGATGTCTTAAGTTTCCTTTTGCCACCATTTTATACTTCCTTCTACACCTTCACAACAGCCATGTGAGGTAGGCTAGGCTAAGTTGATTACAGGCCCAATGCAGGAAATGAACAAAAGCAATGATGAGTTAAGTGCATATGCTTGGAGTATTTTCTTTTTGTTTATCAAGGTTTGCCCCCCACCCCAAAAGTTCTTAGTTTGCTAAAAGTTGTGAACTACATGTGCTCAGGGTCCTCCCCATCATGCCATAATGAATATATTGTGTTACTCTTTAAAATACCACTAGATGTTTTGTGGTACCTTACTGCATGTATGCTTTTTGGGGAGAAGGGTGGCCTATTTTGGGAATTGCCCCAGGGCCCCCACCACCTTAATCTGCCCTTGCTTGCCTGAGTTTTCTCTGGACCCAGCTTTGCCTTATTGTCTAGAATTTGAGGCCTCTTGTCTCATAGTAAAAGCCTGTTATTCTGTACTACACAGTACAGATTTTGTTCCATGCCTCTCTGGCTTTCAGCTGAACTGCCATATGACATTTCCTGAGAAGAGTGTAAGGTATTTGGATTCATGTAAAAAAAGAGAAGTTGACCAGTAAGCTTACATGTCCAGTAGAAGCAGTAGAATAAATGACAGAGAATCTAAGTGTTCTGTACAGAAATTTAAGACTGGGTTTTTGCATTTTTCCAGTGGTACAGGAGCCATAGCAGTAGATTCATTCCCATATAATGTGAGAATCATGGGAGACCCCTGCCCCCATAAACAAATGTTATTGGGTATAGATGCTTGCATGGGCTCCTCCTGTATCCTATGTTACTGCAGTGGAGCTGGAAGGTGTTGTGCAGCTGTGGCTCCTATGCTGATAAGAGTGTGAGCACTGGATCCAAGCCCGGGGGGGGGGGGGGGGAGGAGCTTTCAACACATTCCAGAAACTCTCGGTATATTAATGGCTATTCTAAAGATAATTTGCAGCTTTAGGCAGGAGCTGATAATTGGGTAATTCCAGTAAACAGACTGAAGAAAGCTCTGACCCTACATTAAAGGACATCAACAAAACCAAGAACAAAGGGATACTAGTAATCCAAAGCTTGTAACTGTAGAGGAATTATAAAGAGAAAGTTCGAAGGAGAAAGTGAGTGTTTGTCTATTTAGCTGTTTCATTTGTTTTGTCTGTAAGCTGCTTTGAGTCCCTTTCAGGGAAAAAGGTGGGGTATATTATTGGCATTCGTCTGTCTTGAGAGACAATGGAGTGTCCCCACATGCGGAAAGTCAGACTCCTGTCTTAGCAACACCAAAGTGACCTTCCCAGGGTTCAAGCCTGGGCAGTGTGCATGGAGGTTCTGGGCTGCCCAGACGACATGATCCCCTTCTTGGCTTTGCTATTGTGGTCCAAAAAAAAGCAGAGCAATATGTTTGGCACCAGCTTGGCTGCAGGAGTTGCCAGAAGGAGGCATATATATAACCGTCTTAGGGACTCCACTCCATATTTGTATAAGTTTTACTCCTTAGCCTTTTCGTCTCCTGAAGATATCCTGCAAGGCAACAGAGGATCAGGTTCCCTTTTCTTGATGGACTACCTTCTCAGGTTGAGAAGCCCCACCTGCCCCTCACTTCCCTCTACAGCACGTGCAGAAACCACCTTCTTGACTGTTGGACCTACTATTGGTCTTGTCCACTCAATTCGCCATTGCCTTCTTTGCATGCAGGGGAAGTCCCTAACTCACCGAGGGTTTGAGACCCATCAGCTATCCTCACCTGGTATAGCTAGCCAGTTGAAGCCATTCCCGGGGTGTGGCCACTGTCACATGCTGTGTGACAGCTTCTAGGAACTACAGGTGAGAACTGAGTTCAGGGTAGGGACCAAATTTGGACCAACTACCCCAGGAGGAGCACAAAGTGTCCCCCACCAGAGGTACTACCCATCCCCTAGTATATAAATCAATATATACAAATGCTAATAATAATTACAAGGGCTTGAACAAGTTGGAAAACTCCAGTCCTTCCTTGGAGGATACTATGGAATGTGCTGTCTCGCTGCACTAGAAATGTCAGAAGGATGCCTCTGGGTGAACACATAGTTTTCCCCATGTAATGTTTTGTTGTTGCATATATTATTACAAGGTTGCAGTCTAGGGTGGTTTTGAATCAAATTGTGCAACTTTACTGGTTGTGCAACTAAATGGAATCTTCCTTACTTTGAACTTTGGTAGAGGCAGACTTTTCTAGAATGTTCTGCTTCATATGCTCAGCTACAATTCTAATATTCACAGAATCATGTCAGGAACCTCAAAAGTCTAGTCTAATCTCTTGACAGTGCAGGAAACCTGCTACTGCAGCATCCATGCTATGTGGCCAGCCACTGCTTACAAATCTCAAATGAAGAAGTATGTACTATTACTGTGTAAGGGAGCAAATAACAAATAGTAAATGAACAAAGTAATAGTAATTACCTTGTAGATATAGCTAGCATAGCTTGAGGAAAAAGTGAATTATGCATGTCTTTATTTGTTTAAAAATCTAGCCATCTCCCTTTAAAGCAAACTCCCTTTCTAAATTTGATTTTCTGTCTAACTGACTAACAATCTGGTTTACTTATCTGCACATTCAAACCAGATAACAGTGCAATGACATCATATTACCTGCTGGTTGTCAATCATCTTCTCTAAAGACTTGTCATGATCATAAAGAAGGTATATGCAGGAAAAAGAATGGCTTTAGCTGAGAGACAGTGCAAAAAGAACTCTCTGTATTCCAGAATACATTGTGAAATCTTCAACATATTAGAGATTTCACATAGGTCTGGTAGCATCCCATTCCCAAAGTCTGATTCTAAAATCCACATAGCGAATTTTGAAGTCCTGAACCCTTAAACTTGTACCCTTAATCAACCAAATATTTATGATGGGATTTCTATTCAAGAATGTAAATATATTTCTGAGCAGTGTTTTCAGCCTAAAGTTGGTACTTCACCTTGATATCTGATTTAGCCTGAACCTAAAAAATGGCTATGTATTATTTCAGTTTGATGGGTTGTATTCAGTTTGATGGGTTGTATCCAGATGGGTTGTATCCAGTGAAATCCTGTTGGTTTCAAGGACTTTTGTCTGTGTCCGAAATCTTTTCAGATGCCTAGGGTACCCCCAGAACAGATTTGGCAGGGGTTGCACGGAGGGAATAAGCCCTGTTTAGCTTCACTGATATAGTCCTGTTTCACTTCACATTCTTGCTTTTAAATCTTGGCATTTGTTATTCCCTAAATCATTCAGGGATCTCAAATTGTTTGACATGCTTCTTCTCCGATCCCTTGTTAAAGTTTTTTAAAACCTTTGCAAAACCCCATTTGAGGATTGGGCATCCTCCTTGGTCCTTGGGAGGCAATCTGGGATGGAGAGTCAGTTCTAGCTGGGCTGGGAGCTGTTGCTTGAACTTGGCCCTCCCTTCCCCCTTTTCCAGTTGCCCCCCCCCCCGCAATGTTGGTAGCCCCTTGATTATAATCATTTTGTGCAGGAGGTGGACAGATGAGCTATACCACATAGAGCAAAAGATGGGACACAAACATGATATTGTGCAGAAGAGACTAAAGGGTGTGTTCACATTGCCACCTTAGTATTTCTAATTCCAATTCATATTGAAATAGTGTGTGAAATAAGGAGGGGGTGAGAGAATCATCATGGTTTTTAAGTTGAGAAGCATGCTGATGTTGGCACTAACTTTTCCTTCCTCCCCAGAGAACAAAACCTTCAGGGGGAGGCAACACTTTTAAATCTGTGCTTTTTAAAAAAGGAATGGCAATGATCAGTTTAACTTCATCTATTAGAGGTAATCAGCTGAATTTAACAAAAGGAAAATTGTTTTCTAATAAAAACCAGTTATGTTAATCTAGCATCAACAGATGGAGAAAATAAAGCAGATCACTTAGCACCCAAATGAAGAATTTGTGATAAAAAAGCTTCCTCACTTCAGGTCTTACTGAATCTTTGTACCTTTTCTTTAAGAGCACAAAGAGAGAAGAGGGTTTTTTTGTGTGATGAATGTTCTTTTGGACAACAGCAAGATGCAAATTTGACAGAGGAATTAGACAAAATTGGATCAAAATTACAACTCTGGGGAATCCTCACCATTTTTAGCTATTTTGATGGGATCTCAGTATGAGATATTTTCAGACTAAAGGTGCCAGTTACAAAGAAGACAAAGTTGCAGCCGGAAGAGAAATTAGTTTGAGTTTATTGTTAGGAAAGCTCCATGAATATTTAATCTCCTTTATGTTTTAAGGGAATTCAAAAGATTCATTGAAGCTAAAAGGCAATTCTACTGGGTCATAAAATTGCACCCATTGCATCACATGGGATTTATATAATTTCTTCTTACCTATTCTTGATAGATGGGTGCCAAGGAACACTTTTGTTCTCTGCATTTTAATGGGTGTGCTCCGTTTTGCATGCATCTTAAAAATGAGAATAAAATAGTCTAAAATACATAAATAAATTTATATATTCATCTTTTGCCAGGCTCTCTGTCCAGTTCAGTGGGGGTCCAGAGTGTTTGTTCCTGGTGTTGTGTAATCGGGACAGATTAGGGATTCTGCTGGTTACCTCCCACTTTGCTGCCCTGCAGTGTTGCTGCCTGAACTGATCTTGGAGGTGGTGTTGAGGACTTCCAGACTGCTGGTGTTGGGGGACTTCATCATCCATACCAAAGCAGTTAGCTCTGGGGTGGGTGGCTCATGACTTCATGGCTGCCACATAGAGTGCATTGCAGTTATCCAACCTCGAGGTTACCAACACATGGACTGCAGTCGTCGGCTATCCCTGTCCATGCACTTGGAAGAAAATCCTACAGTGTTCAGTAGATTTTACCCCCATTTAGTTGTGTACAGGTCACAGCCTGTCAGGGACTGACAGGGCTCTTGTGAGTGTGTGACGGAGACAGGGGGTCGGAGGCTGACCCAGGAGAGGGGGGCAGTGATTTATGGGGTTTGATGCCACCCACAAGGCAGCAGCCAGGACAGAGGGAAGGGGAAGGGTCAGTCAAAGGTGGAGATGGGGGCAGGATGTGTCAGAAGCAGAGAAAGAGGCTCTTCATGTGACGGGTGAACTGGTTAAATCCCCATCATCCCCTGTCCTGCTGTCTCCTAGAACCAGGAGGGTCTTGAAGAGGGAAGTGGAGGGACAACCTCTGTGCAGGAGAAGTCAGTCTCAGGTTACAGGCATGCACACCATCAGACGAGGATACATAAGCCCAGGGGAGGGCATGGTCCTACTGTTGCTTCAACTGCTCCGCCAGGCGTGAACCTGGAAAAGTTAATGCCAGCTATATAGGTGCAAGAAGTGTGTTCACGTGTGCATCTGGTGCACCTTAGGAAGTTCTGTAAGTGTAAAATGCAGAAAAGAACTGCTGTGTTACTTTGTTTCTTAGAAAACATGCTGAGTATAGTGATAGTGTGTTCAACTCGTGTCATTGGAAGACAAGGTGAGGGTGAACATCTTCTAAGAGGCTGTAAGGTATCTTCTTCTCTCATTAAGTTGTTTTGAAAATGTTAGTCATTTTGGTACAATCTGCTCCATACTGTAGGGGACAAACTTACTACTTAAAGGCACTCGGAGAGACAGAGAGGCATGTCAGGGATGTAGCAGAATACAGACTACAATGCATTCCATCCGATGCAGAGAAACCACCCCAATTTCCCCTTGCTTGGCTGCAGGTTATTTAACTAGGCATTCCTTAAACCCTTGTTATTGTACATCCCTACAACTGTATGGAGCTGCTTGCCTATGAAAATATGATATCTTTTATCAATGATTCTAACTAAATGAAGTTCCTTCCTGAAGAGCAATCTTAAACTTTCAAATTTTGTAAAGTAGTTAAGAAGCTTGCACAAATATCCTTGCCTATCTAGCACAGATAAGTTGGTAAGAGCAGACCTACTGCAGGGTAGTCCTCCTATTTCCAGCTTAACTTATCATAATTGATGGTAAAAAGGCTTTTGAAATGTCTGGAAAATCAAAAGGATAAAACTCTCTATCTCCTGTCATAGGTCAATAATGGCTACTAATCTTAGTGGCTATATTACCTCCAGTACCAGGCTTAATGTCCCTGAATATTAGTTGCTGGGACTCATGAGTGAAAGAGTGCTATCAGTATTTCCATAGATGTCAGGCACGCCACGATAAGAACAGAAAGTGACACTAGATGGCCTTTGATCTGATCCAGCAGCACTCTTATTGTGTTCTTACTCACTGGGGAAACCAGAGTAGCTACAAGCCCAAGCCTAAAACCATATTGAATTGGCTTCAGATCCTATGGATATACTCTTAGAGCAATTGTTATTATGGAAAGAAGAATATGGCTCTAGGGTCTGACTGTCTTTCATCTTGAAATTGCTTTGAATGAATAAGTAGCTTCTTTTCAAAGGAGTTTGTCATATTGCCAAACTAGAATTTGTTGGCTATATGCCCCTCACTAGAAAGCAATAGTGAAGTTCATGAATCCAGCTGCAAGAAAATGTTTCCTTTAAGTTGCTTATCAAGGTTGGGTCTCACCGCTTGGATTAATTTCTCAAATATCCATGCTATGACATCAATTCATCATGGGGTAAATGAGGGCTAATTTCTCAACTGTTAAAACAGAAAACCTAGCAAAGGGTGATGCTTGCCTGTCATGAACACACCAGCTCCAAGTGTAATCTTGCAGCCAGCTGCAGAATGCAGTCAGGAACAGGGAGGCTGGGTTTTCAAGCCAGCACAGAGGAGCCTGCAGCTGCCAACGTCGACTTCCCCTGATCTTAGACGGCTGACTGATAAGGGAGGAACGGAGAGCAGGCTGGAACACAGCCAAAGCTCCCCAGAAGCCCAATCAGGCACGGATAGTCATAGAGCAGGAAGGGGCTGCAGCTGACCAAATAAATCCGAGGTGTAGGCGTATAGGAAGGCTTCTAGATAGGAAGCAAAATAAGAAACATAAAGGCTGAAGGTTCAGTCTCTTTTCTCAAAGAGTCTTTGCTCTTCTGTAGAATATGATTTTTCAGTGCTGATCAAGGAAGGTGGGATAGCTTTTAAAAAGGAAGCCAAATATGGCACACACATGACAATGAGTGAAGCTCATGGACTTCTTGATTTATATGAACTGAAACGTTGCAGCTTTCAAAAGTATTTGCTGAAATTTATCACAAGTGAAAGACCTTTTAAGAAGAGTTTTTGAGAACATCCATATTGCAGCTATCTTGGAAAGCTTAAGGCAACTTTCCCCCATTGTTGTAAAAGAAAAGAAAAAAGTGAAGGTTACTGTATGCTAATTTTTCATATGCCTCATAAAACATTTCATCATAGGCATCCTGAGCTGAAAATGTTCTTATTATGCAAAAACTTTAAAAAGAAGAAAACAACCTCACTGTGCTCATAGAAGTAAACTGAACAGGGCTATACATTGTTGCATTTAAACTAGTATCAGCTTCCTATGTAACAACTTGCAGAAGGGTTTTTAGCCCACTTGGAATTTTCACTGCTTCATTACATCATGAACAAATAGTTCTGGAGTTCAGTGTAGTTGACATTTTGGTTATAATGCCAATAAACATGAAACCCTCAAAGCAGAGGGTTTTGTTTTCCTCATCAATGCAATGTCAAACCTCACTGTAATTCTTCCACTAATTGCAATTAAAGTCTTTGTAAGATTAAATGTTTTAGGACTCTTTTTAGAACAATAAGCAGCACAGCTTTTAAAATATAAATTTTAAAAATAAAAAATAATATAAAAATAAAAATATATTTTTTTTAAAAAATCTGCTCTTAATGCTGAAACCTTGATTATGACATTAGTCTCAGTCTCTGATGAATAGCAGCAGTCCTGGCTCTTTCTGTTTGCTATAAATTCTTTTCTTGGAATACCCAGAATCACTCTAGACGTTGTATCTACCACCAAGCAGAGTGGGCTGAAATATTAGTTTAGGATGGTAGTTGCTAAAGAAAAATGTGAGAAGCAGTTTTGGGTTCTAATGTGATCTGAAATGATGATGAGAAATCTGGGGAGGCTGATGATGTAATGATATGGGAAGAAGAAGAATGCTTGATAGCACCCACAATAATGTTTGTGCAGTCTGTACATTTGTTAATAGCTGATATTTTACAAATGCTTTATTGAATGTCCCGCCATATAGATAAAAGAAAGTATAAAAGATTACTTTTGTTTGCAGTGACCTGTAGTTGTCCAAGAACAACAAGTAAAACAAAAAATGCATTTTGCAAAGATATGTAGTGCACATTTCTGCATGCAAAGCAGAAGAAATATATAGCAGGGATTTGCAAAATGTAGTGAGAGGTTCTTGGTGTTTAACAAGGATCTAGTTATTTCTGAAATATGTAACCAAGGCAGCAGCATTGGAGGACTAGAATTGTAATGTGACTTCTTGGACGGTGAATAAATCTTCATTAGGAGTGAGACTGTTGATCATCTCTAGTTAAAATGACAGATTGGGCTTCCTAATGACAGAGTTAGCACTTGTGCCATTTTCTAGACTAGTGCAACAGCCTGACTCAGGAAAAAAACCCATCAAAGTGAACACCCTTGTGTGTTCAGAATTGTTAGCTCCTGCATTGGTGTTTCCCTGGGCAGCATTCTGTTATCTGCAAGAAGAGGACTACAAGAGCATGCAGTTCAAGAGGCTTGAGATACTGGCCTTTGGTAATCAACTTGGCTTGGGAAGAGTGATCAAAGTGAGCAAGCAGCAAATGTAGTGTTCCTCTGCAAATGAATGATATATTTAGTGTAAGACTTCTAGCCTTTTCTCTCTCTCCTTTTCTGCTTACAATAGAATTGTAGTCTGGATTGCAGAGAGAGCTATTTGTGCTGGCCTGTGGGTGTGTTGCTAGGTGGTAGTGGACAGGTAAACATATGCTGTAGTACAGAGCTTTTTCTAGAAGTTCTGTTCCTTTGCTGAAAGGTTCTACTCTGGATCCTACCCAGTATTATATTTATTTATTTATTCCAAGAACCGACACTATTTGTGGGTCACAAGTTGTGCAGGCTTGCGTTGTACAGCGGAGATCAATGACCTGGGTTACATTAGGCTCCATCAACCAGCATTTGTGCAACTTAGTAGCTGAAATTCTGTATCCTGAATTTGTTTCATGCAAGGCACTAGTAGGACCAAAATCTGATTAAGACGGCAGCTAGTTCACATTCAGAAGAAGGAAACACAAAATATTAAAATAAATGGAGTGACAGGTTCAGAAATATGTTGTCATGGTTTAGCCTAGAGGCAGATCCATGGGCTTCTTCGAGCACTACTGGAAAAACAAATCTTACAGGCTGGCAGGATTTGCTAAAAATAATCCTAAGGTTTATTTATACAAATAATATACACTGGCAGAAATGCTGAAAAGCCTCAAATCCTCAGTCTGAGTCCCCTCCTTGATGTGCAGTTCTCATAAGCATTATTTACTATGGGAATAGGGTAGGAGTCTATCAAGGATATAGGGTCTCTGCTGTAGCCCTTTTCAATGTATTGTTTCATTTTTCTTTGCTCTGTCCTTATTGTTAACAGAGTGGTGATCTACAGTACTTTGTTATGTCCCCCTTTTCATAATTCATCATTAATTTATTCAATTGTGCATATAGCCCATCCCTTTTCAAAGGAATAGGGCAGACATCAACATATAAAGCAATCTGTGTACTTGGCTATTACATTTTTTGTATTTTATTTTAAGCCCCTTAATGAGAATACTGTTACTCTGTTTTAATTTAATGTTTATATGGTGTACATTGCTCTGCAATGATTTTCTAATTAATAGGCTTTGTTTTATTTTAGTAAACAACTAGTTTTAAAGATGAGCTGCATTTGGCTTGGGACAGACCATCTTATGATCAGAAGGCATGTTATGTTTACTTAAATCTGAATAAGAACTTTCACTCAGGGATGATTGGCATTTTAATTTGGAACAACCTATATTATTTTTTCTCATAAATGTCGAGCAGCAGTAAGTCAGGCTTTAGAGAAGCAAAGTGGCATAAAACATCCAAATAATGAAAATATTTAATAGAACCTTGTGAATGAATGTCCAAGCTATGGGCAGCCTGAAGCCAGAAGGGAACATAAGAGTATATTTATGGGGGAAGAGCTCTCCATGTTAGCTGTGCAGACATGTCAAATTCTCAAAGCCTCAACCATGCTCTGGAGCAGGGGTCAGCAAACTTTTTCAGCAGGGGGCCAGTCCACTGTCGCCTCATACCTTGTGGGGGGCCAGACTATATTTTGAAGGAAAAAAAGGGAACAAATTCCTATGCCCCACAAATAATCATGCTGATTTCCAAATAAACATGCTGATTCCCGGACTGTCCGCGGACCAGATTTAGAAGGCAATTGGGCCATATCCAGCCCCCGGGCCTTAGTTTGCCTTCCACACTCTGGGGTATCGTTTCAAATACAGAATGGAGTTAAAGAGCCCTTTTTTGCCACTTTTGTAAAAAATAAATAAAAATGGGGTGGTTTACCTTTGAAGCAGGGAGGGCAAGAGTTGGGGATTGGAGGCAAACCCCTCTTCAAGCTATATCCAAGCTAGAATGGGTATGGGACTCACTTGATTTGGTGCTTCTTTTTTTGAGATGAGGAGATTTGCCTTTCAGCCTGCACACAGAGACACACCAAACTTCTTTAGTATCTATAATTTTGGTTGCATTTGCTTTTAAGTAAATTGGAAAGATAAACTCTGTCAAATGGGATTCGGGAGTCCTGTCCGCCTTGTTCCGTGCAACTTCTGGCTTACTGGAATACAGTAACAGAATGTAGGCAAATGACCACTGTTAACACACATTTTGCTTCTTCTTTGAAGAAGAAAGAATTAAGTATAATGGACTTTCTTTTGATGTTTCCCTGACATTTGGTGATCTTAACTCAGTGACAAATTAAATGACAAGACTTAAAAGAAATAGATACTGTTTAGTGATAATAATAATGGGTGTAATACAAGACATGTGGTTCTGCTGCTGTTAGATGATGGCAGTAATACATATTGGAGAGGAAACCAGTTTCAGCTGCATAGGATAGATTTCACTTTCTAATAGAAATGTATGCATTGTCTCTAAATGGGGTTATTATCCACTCCATTGCACAATGTTCAGAGGACTTGGTTGGCCCTTGTTGAGGATTACAAGAGAAATAAATTGGAAACCAATTGCAAATAAGACCAGCAGTCTATCAACTGCTCCTTATTTATCCATATTACCAGGGCCCTCTTACAAAATACAAACATGTACAACATTCAAGGCTGGGACATGCTTGGTTGTGAAAACAGTTGCCATCTTCTATAGTCACAACTAATGGGAAAGCCAACAGCATGAAAAACAGTTCAATCCTATTTTGAATTGCATAATGGAATTTCACCTATAAGTAAACTAGTGGTTTTTGTTGTGGGATAATTTCAAAATAGTGAGCTCTGTAATAATTAGGAGGTTGTATTGTAAAAGAAAATGCATCTTGTAAATGATATTGATATATTTCATTTTATTTTGGCGTCTTTGTTCATGGATACCAAAAAGTCTAAAACTAGGTAAGTTTTATTCATAACAAGTGCAGCCTCTCTGGCTCCAGGCTTCAAGATCATGAATTGCTTTTGAAAATATTGGCCACACTCCATGCAATTGAGTGATTAACTAGAAGTATGTGTACTGTAGATAGATGTTTTTTCTACAATTCTTTTTATTCACACCCAGGAGTCTGACAGGAAGACTTATAGTGCTACATAGTAGCAAGAAAAGCAGGCAAAGAGGATGATCAGCAAAGGCAGCTTAAATGTGAAGCAAAATATCCATGTGGGTTCAATCTTTTTTCTTCTTCTACATCTCCATTTAAAATATTTTTCTTTCTTTCTGGTTGAAGTTTCATGATGCAAAGCTTTCTACAGAAATGCGAGTCTGAAACTCTTTACCAGTTTAAATACATCGAGCAAAACAATAAAAAATTGGTCAAGGATGTCCCTTTTAACATTACCATCCTTTTCTCTTGTTTCTCGGAGTCATTTAAGGTACTGACAGATTCCCAACATATTTGTCTGTTTACTGTACAGTACTTATTTTTTAAGGTAATCCAGAAACTAGTATGTAGTTTAGGGCTTCATTTCTAACAGACAATTGCAATAGAACAGAAATCTTCTGATGAAGTGCTAAACCTGTATTAAGACAGATTCTGGGATTCTAGGTTGACTAAGTCATATTTGGAGTAGACCCACTGAAATTAACAGGTTCTTTAAATCCATTGACTTCCATGGTTCTTCTTTGAGTATGACTAACAATGGATATCACCCCTTATCTTAATAGAAGGGCAAGATATCTCTACTGATTTCTTAAAAGAATAACATCAATGGAAAAGCAGAGGACATTTTTTGTTTAAGTATTCGTTCGGTTGAAATGCTATCTAGCAACCATTTTCAGCACACACACACACGGGAGACCCATAAAGTTTCCCAAAAGGCCACCCTCCAGCTTATATTTTTCAGACCTGTTGGCTTTATTGGAAGCCCCAATTGGCTGTCACTTCAGCACCATTCATATGATTTAAAAATCAGCTTTCTCTATAATACAGTGAAAGTTAATTCAGAATGGCTTAATGCCTTTTAGGACTTTGTTTACTGTCAGTAGTGTAGTCATGTATTGAAATCTGACAAGATTTGTGATTAGGTCACTCTTGCTAGGAAGAATAAGGTGTATTTGAAGGAAAAAATTATGCCAAAGCTGCAGCCAGCTGGGGCTTTGAAGTGGCTCACAATGGAATGCATTGAAATATGAGGTTCAGTGGTGTAGACTTCTCAATTTGCATCTGTGGTACCCCCTAAAAAACCCAAACGACAATGAATTACTTTGCTTTAGAAAAAAAGGGGAAATGCTTTTATGGTGGAAGGAAAAAAGTGATTATTCTCCATTTTAAGTTCAGCTTCTAAAGGACTAATTGAATAAATACTAGATTTTTAAATATACTCCATTGCTGTGCTCTTTCACAGCATAATCTGACATTGGCCACGGTTCCAAGAAAAAAACACTGGGTTTGACAGACCGCTGGTCTGATCCAATATAGCAATTGGATGCCGATGATAACCCATCTATCATAAAAGAACACTTGGGTTTAGCAGATAAAATCTGGGGACCGTTTTTGTTTTTTTCTGCTCCATGAAGAAATTGTAACTGGAAGGAAGCCATATGAAGAGGCATTCTGAAGCCACTGAGACCATTCTGTTTCTTTGTTTTCTAGCACCTAAGCCATTTCTAAGCTGTGCCATGTCTTTGCTATTTAATTTCCCAAGACCTTTTGATTTTATAGATTAGCATACACCAGCTCTTGCTAGTTGTGTCTGTTTGGCCCTCTACTGGCTTTCAAAGACACGTCAGAGCTTCATTTGAAAAATCTGTGCTTCTGTCCGAACTCAGAATTAGTCTTTTTCATAATAACCTTTTCAAGGACCAATAAACCCTTTCCACTAGGTTTTAGCTATATTCTTTAAATTGCAGAATCTTAGAATTGGAGGGGATCACATATGCCCTCTAGAGCAGGCATAGGCAAACTCGGCCCTCCAGATGTTTTGAGACTACAATTCCCATCATCCCTGACCACTGATCCTGTTAGCTAGGGATGATGGGAGTTGTAGTCCCAAAACATCTGGAGGGCCGAGTTTGCCTAGGCCTGCTCTAGAGAATAACATATGCCAAAAGAATTCCTAATGGATGACTGCCCAATCTCTTAAAAATTACAGGAGAAGAAATTTTCACAGCTTCTCTAGACCATTCCTAAGCTGCTATTGTCTTTGTCCATTCCAATGTTAACTGAAAGCTGTATTCTGGTAGTCCAAGTCCATTGCTTTATCCTTATAGAAAATGTTGAGCAACTGTTAATCTTCTTTAATAACATTTTAAATACCACAGAAGTCAACTTAACCCCCTTTCTCTGCTCCATTCAAAGCACAACTTTCCTCATAATTCTATGGCTTGCGTTTTAGACTGTTTATAATCTTTGGTGTCTTTTGAATCTTTTCTAGTTTATCAACATCCTCCTTTAACTGTTATGCTGCAAATCCAACACAGTACTCCAAGTGAGGTCTGAGCAGAGCTATATTTACTCCTGATTTTTGCACATATCATCCAGAGATTTTTGCCTTCATCCAGAGATAACAGGGTGGTTCACAACATACCACTTATTTCATTTATTAATCACCTCCTATGAAGCATCTAGCGGCAACTTCACAAAACCTATATAAAAATATATATTAAAACATATTTATATAAAAACAGCTGAAAGTCACATATATGAAAACTATTTTAAATCCAATACAGATTCCAACTGGGATAAAGAAATGGTAAATTGCAACTTATTCCTAGAGTTTCTTTGTCTTTCTTTGGTTGGGGTTTGAAGTGCACCTCTCTGGAGCCCATGACAGTTAGTGATACAAAAATATGCATAGTTTTCTGAACAGCAATAAAATGTTTCTCATGTATACACAAACAAAAAGAAAAATTCAAAGCATTTTTTAAAAAAGGCTTTAAGCATATTTGACATCATTCAGCAACTGTATTTTCTGCTATGTCATGTTGCTTTTCAGTTTCCGATTAACTGGCCACAAAGCAAACCATGAAAGATGCAGCCACTTTGTTTGAACATTGTAAGGACATTGTCAAATATTGCAAAATGAGACTGGATTTAAAGCAGAAAGAATCCATGCAAAATATGAATGAAAAGATCAGTGACAAAGATGAAAGACTTTCTTCCAGCAAAGTGTTTAACTATGGCATCTGTCATTTCAAGGAGAAACTAGAAGAACTGTGTTGTTTTTTTAAAAAACATTTTTTATTGATTTTCCAATATCATTCCAATAACAGCCTCATTATAACAAAGCAAATTTTATCCAATTAATACAATTATTAATGCCAAATATTCATATGTCAAATTATACGATTTAATTAAACTAGCCCCCTCGCATGCTAGAGTTGATGAGTTCATTCTTCTACATTTTTTCTGCATTCCAAAAATTTAATAATTTTCATTCCATTCCATCCAGATATAATAATCCCTTATATAATAGCTACAGTCTTGTGATTTCAATTAGTGTTGGCATAATAGGTAATTTATAAAGTTTCAAGTGAGGAACTTTAGCTGTACTCCTTATTCTTTCCTGCATGTGACAATTTTTCCCATGATGTTTCCCCATCAATATATATGGGGGTATATCCGTTATTCCTGCAACTGTTGATGGTTCCCGTCATGTCTTGGGAGAAGCTGTTATCTCACAGTTTCCAAAAGTCACTGCATCACTTCATCCCGTGATTCGGCTTCCAGTAAACAAGCCGTCTTCACCATTTTTCCAGACAGTCAATCTAGAAACTTCTATTCTCGCAGTTGGTAGGCTCATTTCCTCCCTGTCACTGATTTATGACCATTTAACCTTATCTCAAACACATTCCTTTGTGGATAATGGAGATTAGGGAGGATTTTGCTTTATATTTTCAAAGCCCCCCTTACCTCTCAGTTCCTTTCTCTCACATACCCATTTCCAATTTTGTTAAATTCCATATTCTATTCCAATTTATTCCATCATCACTTGTGCTGATATTTTAAAATATCAGGGTGGGGGTTGCCATATCATAAATGTAGAGAAAAACCTTGAGTAAGTAAACCGTGGGCTCCTCTCCCCCCACCGTCTCTTTCACTGAATGAAATCTGCTCTCAATCCAAACCTTTCACATCCTTGTAGCTGGGTTGTTTTTGCAGCTTCTTATCTCATCGTCTCTAGCATGTGCCTGTAGTTTACTCCAATTAAAGTCCAATTAACAGGATAACCTGTGCTTCCAGGAATGGGATTGAATCATAGAATCATAGAATCATAGAGTTGGAAGAGACTACAAGGGCCATCGAGTCCAACCCCCTGTCAAGCAGGAAACACCATCAGGGCACTCCTGACATATGGTTGTCAAGCCTCTGCTTAAAGACCTCCAAAGAAGGAGACTCCACCACACTCATGGGGGGGGGTCGCAGCAGCCAGAGTGCTCCATGCACCCATTGCCTTTGCCTGCCCTCACGTTCATGGGGAAGCGAGTGCCAGAGTGCCAGGCAAACGGCAGATGAGAGCCTGGTTCCTCTTCCAGCCGAAGAGGAATGCAGATAATGAAGTTCCTCCATCATTATCTGATTATCTCTGTCTGTCTGTCTCCCGCTGTGTTGAGAGAAACTCCATTCCTGGTGCACCGGAAACAGGAAGCCCGAAAAGAAAAGAACTTTGTGTAGGATGAAAGGGAGACCAGATTTGGTGACCTTTGGTGAAATAATTGCTGGCACTCTTTTTGATTGTTGTAAAAAAAAGTCTAAGTAAACTGGGATACAACAGTGGCCAAACTCAAAGGTTTTGCAGGTGTATGGATTTCTACCCATACAAGTATTCTCTACATTATTATTATTATTATTCTACCACGCTTTCACTCTAAGATCTTAAGCGTGTTGCAAGATGAACTCTGCATGTAAAAAATGCCAATGGCTAGGATTATTATTTATTTTATAGAATTTACACACAGCTTGATTGTTTGAAAAAACCTCAAAGATAATAAAATCAATTTAAAAATTGCAACAAAGGATTGAATTTGAATTTATCTTCAGCAGTGTATTCTTCAATATGATATGTTAAACACTCTGGGGTTTTAAGCCCAATTATATAGCCTAGGGAAAAGAATGAAAGTGCAACTGCAATCAGTGAACTCAAACCTTGAGTTCTGCACTAGCTACCTCAATAAACATGAATACCTGCAAAAGTAGAACCATATGGTTTGAGATGCATTTGCCATACTTCGTTAAAAAGACGCAAAACTATAGTGAAAAAGACACAAAATTCAGCTCAAATTAACAGTGAAAAGATGTAAAACTTTTCTATTTTGCTTGAATCAGCATTATAGGCCAGCATGTTTGTATTTTCGCATATGCTCTTGATAAAAGTTCTGTGTTGTGCCTATGAGTTATCCATATAATTATGTATTTGTATGGTGGTTGTTAAATCTGTGCTGCCCTATTCTAATTATGTTGTTAGCTTTCTTCGGTTTTTGGAATATTAGTGCTTGGCTAATTGTTATATATGTTATATATGATTATTCTTGAAGGCTGGCTTAAAAGCACTATGATACCGAGTGGCAGAGCAAATGTTTTAGGATAAAAATATAAATAATATCTTAGAATGATCAGTTTTTAAACTGTAAAACCTTGTGAAAATTAGAAAGGATTACCTCATTACTGTCTTACAGTGTGATTTACAGTTTTCATTAATATACTGTGCAACATTTTCATATGCTTGCTGGTAGCCACTTGGTGTAGTACAGATGCAAAATAGATTCATCGGTATAAGTGGACTCACTTGTTGGAGGAATTGATTCAGGATAAACTATATTTACTAAGATAGCAGATACGATTTTTTGTTTGAGAAGAAGTAAAGCACCACAGCTAAACAAAAACAGTTAGCTTATGAAAATCTTTATGGTCTGGATTGTTTTTATGTTTCTGTTCTCATGTCTTTGCATTCCCTCTCCTTACATACATTCTATGGTGGCAAGTGGACAAGTGTAACTTCCAAATTGGTTTCATCTCCCCTTGTCTCCTAGGAGAAGGAGAAACTGTATGTAGAGCTGAAGCACCTCTTGGCCCGTCAGCCTGGACCAGAAGCAGCAGAACAGTTGCAGTTGTATCGGCACACTCTGCGGGAGAAGACCAAGCAACTTAAAGTAAGAGTCATTTCCAATAATTCATTATATAAATAGTGAGTGTAGAAATAGATAGATTGTACTCCGTAGCCCCAGGAAGTAGGAAATCATTATTGTCAGGGACTTGTGTTCTGAAAAATCTTTTGAACCTGGAGGTATACTTCTTAATTCATGGATAAGTACTTTAAGAATAGAACTACAAGTATGTTGTCACCCCAGAAAGGTAAATGGGACCTCCAAATTCAGAGGCAGATTTCTTCAGAGTAACATATTGAAGCAGAAGCAGCATGCTTTTGGTAAAGTCTTTTTCAGAGGCAGTTTGCCTCTGAATACCAGCTGTTGGGTAGAGAGAATGCAGCTGCGCTGCTTGTGGGCTTTCCCTGGGCTCGTTGGCCACTCGGACTACAGAGTGCTGGACTATATGGGACTTTCACCTGATCCTGCAGTCTGTTCTTATGTTCTTGTACCCCTAACCTCTTAGAGTTCTTTGAGAGTGTCAGCAAACGTATTGGTAGAGGTGAACCTGTTGATATTGTATGCTTTTGAAACAATACCTCACCAAAGGCTCCATAAGCTTAGCAGTTATGGACTGACTAAAGGTTCTGTTATTAATCAGTAACTGGGTAAGAAACAGGAAGCAGAGTGTAGGAGTAAATGGACAGTTCTCCCAACACAGGGATGTCAAAAGTGGAGCTCCCACAATGATAGGCTTTAGGACCTGTGTTTAGGAATGAGCAGTGAAGCAGTCCAATTTCCTGATTGCACCAAATTGTTCAAGGTGGTTAAAATGGAAATGCACTGTGAGGAGCTTCAAAAGGATCTCTCTAAACTGGTTGAATGGGCAATAAAAAGAGAATGCAATTCAATGTAAGCAAGAGTAAAGTGATGCACAATAGGGGGGAAATGATTAATATCACATATATGCTAATGGGATCTGAACTGATGGTGACTGTCTAGGAATGGGACTTGGGGTCATAGTGGATAACTTGATAGTGGATAACAGCTTTGAAAAATCAAATTCCATGTTGGGATCATTAGGAAACAGAACGAAAAAAAACTTGCCACTATCATAAAGTTTGGTGATCCATAATTTAGCATGATTATTTTTATGAATCACATGAACTGTACTTTTTGGGAAATGCCCACGAGTTCTTTACACATACAGTTCTGAAGAAAGCTATTGTATGAATTTCCTAACATTGTTGTTTGCATTTTGAGGTATAATATTTGTTTATAAAATTAAGAAATTAAAATCTAATTAGAGCATAAATTTACAGCCTATTACTATAAATGTGCATCCCACTTGGGTCTTTGGAGATGCTGCCAGATTTTTATACGAGACTTAATTTCCTTTTTAAATGAGGTTTTTTTTTAACATCCCCGTCAAAACAGTTTTCCTTCTGTCCTTAACAAGCTAGCAGAAATGGATTGAGAAAACATTGCTAAATCCTTCATTTTTCTCTAACGGTGCATTGACTTATATTAGTCTCGCATCTTATTAGAGGGCTGACAAGAGTAATCTTTCTTAACCCCTTGTCACTGTAAGGCAGGATTTCTTGGGTGAGAAAAGCTTGTTTATGCCTCCTGGAACCGCTTGATGCACCATGTTAAGCAGCAACTGCTAATATGTAATGTAGTGCTCTTCCTTCATTTTCATTGCATGAAAATACAATAAGGTACATTCTTTCCCCTCCTCCCATCCCTGTTTACGCATTCTAAGGAAAGCAGTAATACCCATTTGCCATAGGTGGTAATAACTAAGGCTGCAGCTTATACCTCGGATAGGAGATGACTATTGAGGTTTTTGTGCTGGCTTTTGCACTCAACATATTACGGAGACATTGGATAAAACACAGCAATTAGTTGTCTGGGTTGTTTTAAAGTTTGTGGGCTCATAGAGTAATGTTTGAAACTAAAATAGCAGTCTATGCTTATGGGCAAAGAGTTGTAGCCAACAAAGGTACAGCAGATCCATTGAAATTAATGGACCTAAGTTAGTCATTAAAAAAAAAATGTCTAGTGGCACCTTAGAGACCAACTAAGTTTGTTCTGGATATAAGCTTTCGTGTGCATGCACACTTCTTCAGATACGATAAAACAATCATTTAGTTTCATTGATACAAATATTGATAGCAGTTATTACATACAAACTACCGGTACTTCCATTTGCACAGCACATGTATAGATATACTATACTTACTGTGACATTCTGATAAGTATGAAAAATATTTTGAGATAGTCAAGAACAATATTCAATATTCAATATTCAATATTGGTATCTGAAGAAATGTGCATGTACACGAAAGCTTATACCCGGAACAAACTTAGTTGTTCTCTAAGGTGTTAGTGGACTCTTTTTAAAATTTTAAAATTTATTTCAACTGTGTCAGACCAACACGGCTACCTACCTGAATCTAAGTTAGTCATGCACATTAATTTCAGGGGATTTACTCTGTAACTTAGTCTGATTCAACTCAGAGAAACAAAAACACAAGTACAAAACATTAAATTTGTTCTTTTCTAAGCCTTATGATTTTTAAGCCACTTGAATATTGTTCTTGACTTTCTCAAAAGATTTTTCATACTATCAGAATGCCACAGTAAATATAGTATATTCATGTGCTGTGCAAATGGAAATAGTTTGTATGTAATAACTGCTATCAATATTGGTATCAATGAAACTAAATGATTGTTTTATTGTGTATTTTAAGCTGTGTATTTTGTATTTAATTATGGCATGCTTTTAATGATTCTGTATTTTAACCATGTTGTACAACTGGTTTTTATGCTTTGTAAACTGCTTACAAACATCCAGACATTAAGCAGTATATACGGTAAATTAATGCATCATGATGATACAGAATGAGAGAATTGTTACCCAGTACAGGGACAGATTTAAATAACAATTATTTATAAAAGCCATATAGGTACAAGAAGACAACAAATCACCCATGGCATTTGTTTGTTCTTTTTTTTTAAGGTTTTGTCTTCTGAATTGAACATGTATGAATCACAGAGTCAAGAATACAAATATGAAATTGAAAGACTTGCCAATGAGCTTCTAAATGTAAAGAAGAAATACCTCACCCAAAAACGCAAGGAACATGAAAACAAGTAAGTGATAGTATCAGTGGTGGTAATAATTACATTATTTAATAATAAATTACTGCCCAGCTGAGATCGGATTATGACAGCAATCTCATGTGTGTGGATACATGTCCCCCTGGTGAGATATGTGAAATTGCCAAATATTGAGTACTTCTGTAAGTCACTTGTGTGAAAATTCCCCCAAGTGTAGTTTTATCTCTTTTCCCATGTCAGTGCCCAGCTTTCTTAATCCTTTAATTGCAACTCTTTTTTTCAGCCACATCCTGCCCTCCTCTCCCCTGCATTTAATTTCTGTTCTGGGCTTTTTATGTTGGTCCAGACTCAAGTAAACAGTTGCACTAGCAGGAGACAGTGCAATGAGTCCTGCTAGTGCAACAGGGCTCCCCCCTTCTCCCCTGTGCATACCTCGTGCACCCACTTCCACCCCCAAATTGGCTGTAGGGGAAGGAAAGGGGAGATCATTTCATCTTCCAAGAAAAAATGCTTGCACTGATGTAATGTCAGGCCTGGTCGTTGTCCTCTTCAGATCACCACACATAATAGCTTGATGCTGAATTCATCTCTGAGTTTGCTATTTCCAGACATATTTTAATTGCATCCCATCACTGCTTTGTTTGGTGTATGGGGTGTTAGCAGTTTGACTTCACCCCAGAAGGCACACTCCATTGTCTCTCGAGACAGACTGATGCCAATAACTGCTTTGCTGTTTCTCATTGATGAGGGCTTTGTTCCTTCACATTGGAATCTGAACAGAGTATATAGTCAGTCTTCCAAAATCAGCTACATATTACAAAACCCTGGACCAGGGGTCAGTAAACTTTTTCAGCAGGGGGCCGGTCCACTGTCCCTCATACCTTGTGGGGGGCTGGACTATATTTTGGAAAAAAAAAATGAACGAATTCCTATGGCCCACAAATAACCCAGAGATGCAATTATTATTATTATTATTATTATTATTATTATTATTATTATTATTATTATTATTATTATAAATCACACCTTCTACCCATGTAAAAACACCATGCAGGCCCGACAAATAACCCAGAGATGCATTTTAAATAAAAGGACACATTCTACTCATGTAAAAACACCCTGATTCCCAGACCATCTGTGGGCCGGATTTAGAAGGTGATTTGGCCAGATCCGGCCCCTGGGCCTTAGTTTGCCTACCCATGCCCTGGACCCTCCCTGTTTCTGGAAATTCTCAAGATCACACCTGTCAATTCAAAATCATTCAAACATCACAAATTTGCTTATGCAGAAAACACTTAACATGAGAGAAACCCCATGTTTAGAACTTCATCTGATCACACACATGCCTATTTAGCTGCACATACACATTATTTACCTGATCTAATAGTCTCTTGAGTCTGTTCTCAGTCACCAGTCTTGATTTTTGCAATCATGCTTCTCCCCATCTATGAATTAGATGTGCACTGGGCAGTTCAAATAATTTAATATATTCCTGTTTCGCTCCTTCATGTGCTAGAACGTGATTTTTAGAATGTGCACTAGTACCCATTTAGAAATATGGAATTTGATTTCAAACTAGTTACTTCCTTTACCACATGGAACTTCATGTTTTTAGACAGCAAACAGTTCTGATGACTGAATTAGCAAAACAGTCAGCAATCTAAGGCGACCTCTGCCCATCTGCAAATGGCATAATGTTGCCTTGATGTTTGGAATTAGCAACAATTGTTCGTGGCTAATGGCCTTCCTGGGGCTTTATGATCAATACACAAAGCTACCATAATGTCTAGCGATCCATTTCCAACAGCTAAGTGTCCTTTTGAAAACAGCTATAATCTTTAGAATTTGAACCCTGGGCTTAGCTTTTCCATTTCAGCATTACAGGGGAAGAAATTCACTCTGCTGTATTTTATTTCTAGAATTTCATTTCCTGCTACTATTATATTTTTAAAGGGCAATGGACCATCTATAAGGAATAGTTACGCCTAGATATATATGAGTATTACATACAGTACTATGAGGTTTTCATTTTTTGTCAGTTTTATGCCACTTCCATAGTAAATTATGTTTATAAGTCCAGAAAGGAGAATTAAGCTCATTTCTTTTTTTTAATTTTTTTTTCTTACTATTTCCTTCTCCTTCCTTCTGCCTCCAAATTAGTCATGTAGTCAAGGGGACCTGCACATGTTTAGCTACTTCTTTCTAGTGTAGTATATAGTCCAGTGTCTATTACAGCTTGAATAAATTTGCAGTGTAGGGCATGATTGTGGGACTGCTACAGAAAATCGTCATAAGCTCTCTTTTGCTTCTTGCTCTCTGTTGCATGTTGAGATCACAGCACATTAGTCATTATTTAGGAGAGTTTAGTGCACAGTTGCATACATGCTTGCAACAATCTCACCCTTTCTCTTTTCCTCAGTGCCACAGTCCTTGAATTACTTTTTAAAAGAAAACATTTACTAGGAAGCAAATTTAAAATATTCTCCAGGAAACTATTTAGTTTTTTGAACCATAGGGTTGTATCCAACTAAGTTCTACTCAAAATATATGCAGTGGAAGTAATGGACCTTAGGTGAGACATGCCCATTAATTTTAGTGGGTATGCTTTGGGGATAACTAGCACTGGATACATACAACCTATTGTTAGCTTCAGACATTTTTGAGGCTTTGATCTGTACCATAAAAAGTCCAAAGATTTTTTAAAAATTGTTAGAAAAATATATAATACAGCATTTTTGTGCTTTAGTACCACCAGTTTACAGTGATCTGATAAATTTGTTTGAATATTTTGCTCCATTTATGTAGTTGTACATCTCAGTTCAGGAAAATGTGTCTTTCACATTGCTCTCCTGGCTCCCCCCCCCCCTTTCCTCATTAAATATCTGAGTGGATAGTTAAACTATGCTGCTTTCTCTTAAGGCTGCTAAATTCAAGTTGTGATTGTTCTTCCTATGGCTTTAAGTCTAATGGTCACACCTATCAGTTCAAAGTTATATAGGCAGTGTTGGCTTTGTGTAAAAAGAACTGGATAATTATCTCTATAAGTCTGTTAAATGGTGAAAATGGCTAACACAATTTCTTCATTAAAATTCAACAAAGAGGGGGAAAAATCCCTTTTCTGCCTTTGATGATTTCAGCTTTTTATTTGAAAAACAAATAATCATTTGGAGGAACATTGCCAAGATTAGAAATTCCAAGTCTTACATTTATTATTCTTTTAATGAGAAACTGTGACCATTTTGAGGGGGTAACATTAGGAGAGCTCATTTAGTTCTAATTTTTAATAATTCTGCGTACCGTAAGCAGTCACCTAATTAGATCCAAACAGGCATCTAATTGTGGTTGTTTAGCTAAACAAGCTTTCATCAACTTATTTTTAATGATCTCCTGATAGAGCTATTGCTGCTATTAAAACTTTTGGAACTTTTCAAAATGATACTGAGATAAAAAATGTAATAATATGCCCTCTTTCTTTCTTTCTTTCTTTCTTTCTTTCTTTCTTTCTTTCTTTCTTTCTTTCTTTCTTTTCTACTTCCATCCCTAAGGGAAAAGGAGAGAGCCTTGAGTAACATAGAGCATGACTACCAAGGAACGAGAGCCAGAGCTTCACGCTTCACCGGAGGTGGTTTCCCGCTTAGCAACCCACCTCCCAAAATTGTAGCCTAACACTATTGCATCATTAAACCTCATCCACTAGAATGGAAAAGAGACATTGTCATGTCCAGCTGAACTAAAATGTTTTTGAATACAGATTAGATAATATTATGGTTTATAAAATAATTTGTAGCAAAATATTTCTTCGAGTGTGTTCTTTTATTAAAGGTAGCATTCTGGCATAGGCAATGCTATTTTTTATGCCCATTTAGTTGAATGCTGCACATAATGAAGTCACTCCCCATCCTATAGATATATTTGGAGCAGATATTTCGATTTTACAGTTTTTGTTGTACTAGAAGTTCACTTGAAATCAGTGATACATGCTTCCAAGTAAATATATAGCATATAAAATTGTAATCAACTGTAAAATATCCATATCTATATTGGCTTAAACTACCTCTTCTTCAGCATGAAAAAACATGAAAAATAACTAGAATGCTAATAATTTAGCTTAAGAAAATATAAAGCGTAGAGTTCATCACTTTATCGGAACAACATTAATCTGTGAAAGTTTAAAGTCACAGTGTTAAACATTCTCAAAACTGATTAGGAACATTGGGAAGGTATGTGATAACATTAAGCCCATACTGGTGAATGTATTTCTTTTTTATGCTAGATTGCTAGTATGATGGTAACATCTTTGACTGTACATCTCAGTCTGTACATTTAGATTATGCCTATCTTTCATTAATTTGTTTCTCATGTATCAAATCTAGAGTCTAAATATAACCAACCTTACATTTTCATACCTGTTAAAAGGAAGACATTGATTTAGTTCTGCAACATTTAAAGATTGTTTACATTTTACATCATATATACCTCCCCACACCAAAACCTTTTCAACCAAAGAGATTTAATAAACATTCATTAGCAAGCCATTTAATAATGTCAATGTGTGAGGTGCTGAAGAATGGGGATAAGAGTTTAAAATAAAATGTCTTTGATGTATTTTTGCCTCAGGGATGAAAAACTCCCAGGAGAGATCCTGATAAATATTTCATTAAAAAAAACTTTTGCAAAGATATTGATCTTTTGTTTGGTAGAATACAGAATTGTATATTAAAGCCCCTTTGGAAAACTATTAATGTTAAGTGTTTATTTCACAGAAATCAAGTAATCTGTGATTGGGAATCATTTTGCTTTTATATAAAGGACAAAGATTCTTAGTTATTGGAGGAATTGCCATTGCCTTTAATTTCTGAAGCAATTATTATTCTTGTTAGAGTCTCTGTCTTTCGTGTCTTTTTTCCTGAAGATACCAGTGAATACTTAAAATTATGTTTCTTAACATTTTCTTACCATCATAACAATCAACCCACTATAAACAAAATAGGCAATGTACAACTTCTAGTATCTTTGCTGCATCAGCTGCATGGACCAGCAGAGACTGATTTAGGTTGGAGCATCCATCTTACCAATACTGCATTGGTGAATTAAATGCAATCAGAAAAAGAACATCTGAACCAGTTTTGTGGGTAAGCCCTTAGACATGTTGTTTTTTTTATATTCTTTCCCAAAACATCTTCACAACTTTCTTAAAATGCTATTATATGCATATGTGTTTATTTTGTTTTCTTTATAATGAAATTTGTCTCCATTCAGTACAAATTGGAACAATACATAGTTGAAGGTGTAGCTGCTTTACCCCGGCACCATGCCACCAGAGTCAACAAAGCTAAGTTTATTAATACCAGCAGGTAATCTGGCATGTTTCTGTATAGACAGGTGGCTCCTCGTAGGATAAAAGGATGTATGCTGACTTTAGCAGAATCATTGCTCTCATTTCCCCCTACACCTTGACCCTTTTGCTAATGAAAGCAGCAAAAGCATAACTGAAACGTCATCTCAGGTTCCTAGTGAGCTCATATTTTCCAAGGATATTTGAGTCATTGTCCTGTATAATGTCAGCGTGATCCAGCTAAAGAAAAGCACTTTTAACCTCTGTTGATTTCAACTGAGATAGGCAATCATGTGCTAAGTCAGTGGAAATTGTAAGGCTACAGTTCCTAATAAAACTTACCAGGAAGGAAATTCTTTTCAACTCAAGAGGATTAAACTTCAGAGGAAGCACATGTATGAGCAAGCTGAAAAGTGCTTTACTTCAGCTGGATCATTCCCAGCAGATTTTAAGGTTGGATGAATATGAATTTTTTTTTTTGTTACGGTCAAGCTGTGTTTGCTGATGTTCTGCAAAAAAGGAAAGGGGTTTGTGATGTGTGGCTGCAGCCCACTTGAATAAGTGCTCAATTAGAAAGACGGGGGTTCAGATTTCAATCATTCCACAGTAAGAATGGTTTGTCTTGGTCAAATTACGTTTTTTAATTGGCAGTTCATATCTACGAAATGCAAGCTGTCAAATTGCCTCCACACCAGCAATGAGCATGTGAGGCTGGTTTTGAGGTTAAAGGTCACAATTTAATTAAGGACCTGCAAGGGAGAAAACTAGAAAAAAGTGTGGGTCATCTACCTTAGTGAAGAGTAACATCTTTTTCCTTTACCATCCATGTTCAGCACCTCTAATCTGTCTGGTAACTGATCAGTGATCAGTGCCCTGATAGCCTGTTCACTTAAAACTGCAAGCTAAGGAGCAGAACCATCTCCCCCTGCTGTCTAGCATTCAGAGGGATGGCCTCATCAGCACCATATCCACTCTCCACAAGGTTGGTCAGCTTTAATGATGGGAGTGGGTAAACATCCCTTCACCAAATTTGTGCCGTTTCAGTGCTCACCACTGAAGTGAAGCCAAGTCCCCTCCATGGCTGTACCACATGCCTGTTATGCTGAAAAGGCCAATTGAATTGATCAACAGCTCTTCAGATTTGCAGTATGGAGTAGGTGAAAAAAGGTGGTTTCAGCAGTCACCCTAAAATTTCCTACTTTGCTCCAAATGGCAACTGGCTAATCTCATATGGCAAAAAGGGATGGATGATGCAGGGCAGCTTATACAGGCAGCCTGATTTTGTCACACAGATGTTGTTAGGGCTGCCAAACATTCGCATTGCCAGGATTTCAAAGGCAAGTCAATTTGGCATTTTTGTATATAAAAGAAACTCCAACAATTTCGGGGTCTTCTTAAAAAGCTCAACAACTTTCCGTGTGTCCTGGCTTTTACTTTTTGAAATATGGTGTGAGACTTTCACAGTGCCATTTCCAAAGGGTGTTAGGGGCAAAAGTGGGAGTAAAAAGTGCCAGGTATCTTTTTAAAAACAAACAAGACACATTTGTTGGGCTCATTTTTTTGAATATTGCTATAAAGCAGTTTCTGCTCAGAAAAGTACCTCATTCATTAGACTATAATTAAAGGTCAAACGTTAGGGAATGGACATAAAGGTGAAGAGGGGGATAAACCTGTCAGGTTTGGAGTCTGGTTTGGGGCCATGTGGGCAGCAGGTAAGTGCCAGCATCTCAACACTGCTTGCTTTATAAAGGAACAGATGCACATTTCTAGGGCTGTCAACCCAGTGCCCTTTACAAAACTGAAAATTCAAATCAAGGAGTATCAAGGGGAAATGCATGCCAGTGTTGTTTCTCTGATCAAGAGCTTCACCTCATGTCTTCTCAGGGGATCTCTCTCGTAATTTACTTCAGTGCTTCAGGGTAAGTGATTTTCCATCTGCCTTTATCATCTGCCAGCAAGCCAACCTTACTGTGAGCAGTGTGTGCTTTTGGCACCTTTCACCTTTTCACATTGGTATCCCTTGAACTCAGCTCCAGGCCCAGAATGCAATTCTAATATTTTTTGTCTGTTTTATTTACCTCTGTGACATTTTCTCAGTATGTGGCAAAGTGTGGTTTGGATTAGATGAATATGCTGAGGTCTGTAGTAAATACCTTCAACTCTGTGATTAGATCCCCTTCAGAATACACTATTCCAAACTATCCAGTGAGCTCTTAATAGCTAACTAATTTATCTTGGCACAAGTTTTTGTAGACAAGATGAACACTTTTCCCACATTAAATGTGTTGATCCTTAAGGGGGCAGCTGGGGCCAGTTGAGGGTATTTTTATTCAGGAGACAGAACAGCAAATTGTGCTGCTGCTTCCCTAAGTCAAGGTGCAGGTTGGCAAGTTATGGTGGCACCTGAGAGAGAAAACCCCACAAGCACCCCTCTCTGGAAAGAAAAATGCACCAGTAGTAAATTTTAAAGTTACAAATTGGTGCCGTTTCATGACACCCACATCAATTCTGTCTAATAATAGGGCTACCCTTAGAGGCACAGGACTATTTTAATGCTTTACTGCAACATACTAGCACAACTTAGAAGCTCTCTCTCTCCCTTTCTTTCTGCCCAAAGTACATTGAACAATCAGTTTCATTGATAGCAAACCCAGTTGTCACCTGACAAGTTTTAAAACAGTTTTGGTTTTGCCCCTCCTTACTAGAAAGTTTGGAACGCGGGTGGCGCTGTGGGTTAAACCACAGAGCCTAGGGCTTGCTGATCAGAAGATCGGTGGTTTGAATCCCCGCGATGGGGTGAGCTCTCATTGTTTGGTCCCTGCTCCTGCCAACCTAGCAGTTCAAAAGCCTGAAAAGCAAATAGATAAATAGGTACTCCTCCGGCGTGAAGGTAAACGGCGTTTCCGTGCGCTGCTCTGGTTCGTCAGAAGTGGCTTAGTTATGCTGGCCACATGGCCCGGAAGCTGTACGCCGGCTCCCTCAGCCAATAAAGCGAGATGAGCGCCGCAACCCCAGAGTCGTCCGCAACTGGACCTAATGGTCAGGGGTCCCTTTACTTTTACTTGAAAGTTTATTTCACTAGTAAGTGGTGATTCAGAATGTGCATGCATTTAAATGAACAGTATTATGCCAATCAAGAACCACTGTCCTTGCAGGAAATAGTTTCCAAAGCAGTTCAGGAGATACCCACCAAAGATGCAACACATACAGGGTAACCTGAGTACCAAATTGGAATTCCAGGCTAACCACACAACATTTTGTCACTACCATGTCTGCTTTCAGGTGAGTTTGTGTACTGTTTCAGTGAGGTGATTGTCAAGGTAGTTGTGCACGCGTCCACTGTTTATAGCCTTAAGAATGTACTCTGATGGTTTGTTTTTCCTATGGCAGTTGATGAGGTTGGGTTTGTAGGTCACTACCTGGAACCTGATTAACATACCTGTAAAATGGAATGCTAGACCTGACTACTAGCCAACTATCAGGAACAGAAAGATAATTGACCTCAGGAAACTGCCTTTGGCAGTCTCTTTATTATTTTTATTGGGGTGTCCCACAAACCAATTACTTTTCACAATGGGCCTTTTATGAAGCTATTTAGTTTAAAATGGATTTTAGAAAGACTAGTTGTAAGGGAGACAGGAATCCCAAAACAAGCTCAGTAGAGTGGTTTATTAATTATTATTATTATTATTATTATTATTATTATTATTATTATTATTATTATTATTATTATTTTGGTTGGAATAACCAGGACAGGAACAATCTTGAACAATAATACTGCTAGATTATATTGGAGTCTAAGTCTATGGCAATTGATTAAAAGAAAAATTCTGCATGTAGTGCAGATGTCTATGCAGTATTGAATCCACTAAGATGACCTGAGAGAAAACATGGGATGCCAAGTTTTGTTCTTCTTCCAAACAAGGTAAGTGCAAGGATTCTCACTCTTTCTAGTTAGTTATTTTTAAAATATATATTCTAAACTATCCTTCATTCAACAGCTTCCAGGGTAATGCACAATCATAAAAATACAATATAATAACGTCCCTTAAACAACAATAAAACTGAGAGGCAACATAAATGCAAAACTACTAAGCAGAACAGACACCATAAAGACAATTTAAAATGTCTGGGCAAATAAAAATGTCTTAATCTGGCACCTAGGCCTGAGGGTGCTTGCAAAACAAATAGCTCTATGATTCAAGCTGAGCCACCTATTGCAAGGGGATTTGTTTTCAAGGAGTTCAAGACAATGCATATTATTTATTTATTAGATGTATACCCTGCACGTTCTTCCAAAGGAGCCCAGGGCAGCAAACATATCAATACTAATACAATTAAAACTTCTAAAAAACCAGTTTAAGGCTCCTAAAAGTAATCACCTCTGAAATTATTAATTTCAGGGTTGCCAGGTACATAACTTTCAGCAATCAAATGCCTGGGTAAACGGGAGGGAGGGAGCAAGAGCCCGGCTATGGTGTATGGCAGCCTCACGGTGTCCATCACCATCATGAGCATGTTCTAGGCAGTGGTTGGCGGTGTCCTGCCATGGTTTGTGCCCAAGGGGCCTAACTGGAGTGTTATCAACACAATGTTGGTGACATGTGCTGTCTACTGCTACCTCTTCCGGCTGATTGCAATCCTGGCTCAACTGAACCCTCTCTTCGGACCACAGTTAAAAAGTGAAGTAATTTGATATCTAAAGTACAATTGGCCCTTAACTGATGTGCTCTTCTACTGCAGTTTGTGAACTGGGATATGAAGATATTTTCTCTATGTAAATCCCCATCGATCCAAAGATGCCTTCTAATGTACTTTGAATCTGACCATGTCTGCTCAGTGCCTTACTGTTTGTTCTGTTACAAGAAATGTTTGCCTAATCTTGTTGCTTTTTCACCTTTGAAAGTGCCTAATAGATATCTGTATCTCTACTGAGTACAACATTGTGCTTGAATTTCAAGTATTATAAATAATATTCCACCCCTCTTCTTTGCACTGACAGTGGCTAGATGGAATTGAGAATTGCCTCTGAGCATTTATGTGCTCTTTCAGGTACTTGGGTGCAAGGCATTTAGGGCCTTGAATTACTATTACCTTGAATTGGGCCCAGTAGCTCACTGGCAGCCCGTGTAGCCCTCTAAGGACCAGTGACACATGGTCCTATTTGGCTGCCCCACTTACTCACCTAGCAGTCGCATTCTGCACTAGTTGCAGCCCCCCCATAGAGCGCATCACAGTAGTCAAGGCAGATGGTCACAAAAGCATGGGCAACTGAGGCCTGGCTATCCTGATCCAGAAACAGATATACATAGCTGATGAACCAGCCTAAGCTGGGCATAAGCACTTCTGGTCACAGAAGCCATCTGATACTCCAATGACAAGTCTAAATCCAGGAGAACTCCCAGACAACAGATCTGTTCCTTCAGTGGAATTACAGCCTCTCCATCCATATGATGTTTATGGATTATGTTTTATCCAAGCCCCACCTATTTATTTAAAATATTTGTAACCTGCTTTTTAAACTAAATGTCTTCAAGGCAGCTAAAAAGAATACAGAGTCCAAATGTTGTGAAAGCATACCTAAATTACCAAGTGCTAATTAACAGAGACTTTAAGCATTGCAGCAGAAACAAGAGGAAGCTAATCACGGCAAGCCAAAAGCCAACCAGAAGCAAATTGGACCAATCCTTCTCAGTTTCAAAGATAGAACTCAATGTTGACCATTATAAACCAGGTAAAGTGGAAAACAAACTTATGTAGCATGGATAATGTCCAGGGGATCCCGCTGAGTTGTTTCCCGGTGTGATTTAAAGTTAGTCACAGAGGAGTTATCAATGTTTGGAGCTTTCCTGCCTCACTCTGAGAAACATGAAGATGACCTCCACTTTTCTGTTGAATATCCACTGATAAAAGAGCATTATGTTGCATAACCTGTTTACCATCACAATTTAATGGAACTTCATGAGCTCAGAAGCCAGAATCAAATAAATGAGCCTGAAGACCAAAAAAGCACCAAGAAGCCGCAAACAAAGAAACAAGTGCAGACTCAGAAGGTGAGAGAAAGATGAGGAAAAGTCAGCAAAGAGAAGTAGCTTAACATTGCTGCAGCACTTTCTGTGTCCTACTTTGGCTTTTGTAGCACTGAATGATCATTGGACTGTCAGTGAGAAACAGCAGCATGTAGCACACTCTAAAATAGTGCAACTATCTTATAGTGAGTTCATTTTCTAAAACAAAGATGATCAATTGTCCAGCTGACCTAGCAAGGTTTCCTCAAAAGCAAACCAAGAAATGAGTTCCATGTTACACTGCAATATAGTCACCTTAAAATCTTACGGCTGTAGTATTTTCTTGTACTGCTTAGCATGTTCATATTGAGATGCCTCATCCAGTGGATTCCAGATGGTCGGGGCTTGAGGGATCTAAATACATTTAACAAGTTCCTTAAATTCACACATTGCAGCTCCTCCTTTCATCTAGGCAGATTGAGATAAAATAGTAGAGGTGGGAATGGAGTGTCACGGGCAAATTATACAAACAGAGAGACTATTTCCAGAGACAGATGGACCGTAACTCCCCTGTAATTTCATCGTATCGTCTTGAAAGTGGTGTGGTATGAAAGCCAATTCAGAATGTGAACAGTGCTGGAGAAAATAATGTGCTGGATGCTTAAAAAAAGAGAACAATTTGCACTTTGGGAACTTTTCAGAGTTTAAGGAAGAGAGAGGAAAAAATTGCACAATATCAGGTACACAAACACCCCGAAAGGACAGTTTAAGGTGAAGAATATTAAGTTTGTGATGGCTACCAACTTGGATGACTTTAAAAGAGGATCAGATAAATTCATGGAGAATGAGGCTATCAATGGCTATCAATGGCTACTAGCCATGATGATTAAGAATTGCCTCCATTGTTGGTGGTGGTCTGCCTCTGAACACCAGTTGCTGGGAAACTATGGGTCCACCAATGGAAGTATTGCCCAACCCACTTTTTGCCAACTTGTAAAATGTTAGGGTGTTATCCAGCAAAGTACTAGCTCAACTAGTATAGAAGGGTTTTTTTTTTTGTCTGCACAACAGAATGTTCCCTCCCTCTCCTCTTTCTACGTGTCACCATAAATATGTTCTGGGGCTTCCTTCCAACCCTCAAGAGCAAATCTGTCGAGGGCTCAGAGGGTTTGTGGGGAGAGAAGGACAGGAAGTTCTATTGTGAAAGCAGAAATACTTGTGGTAGTGGAAGTACTTCATTGGACACTGCCCTTGGTAAAAAAAATTCACCCTTCTTTGTGGACCCCACTGTATGCACACTTTCATCTGACAAGAGAAGACCCACAGAAGGAACCGGAGTGGTGGTGTGCTGGTCCTGAGGGTTAACCGTGCTCAAGGTCCAAGTCCAGTCCGAGGTCAAGGGTGTGGTATGGAGGCTGTCCGTCAAAGCCGAAGCAGAGTCCAAGGCAGGGAATCGGGTGAGGTCAGGAACTCTGGCAGAAGAGCAGGACAGGGTACAGGCAGGAACAGGCTACCAACAATGTTGCTACCGCCACCTGGGACTGGGGCTGGCTGGCTTTTATCTGCCCCGAGGCATAGGGCGGCCCCGGTCCACAGGTGACTCGCCTCTCCTGGCCTGGAGGTGAGCACTCCTCCTGCAGGAACTTAGTTCCCTCTGCCTTTCTGCCCTGAGCCTCTGTAGCTCAGGAGAGGCTGGAGGGTTACCGGACATAGAGGCAACCTCAGCTTCCCTTGACAGGGCTGAGAGTAGAGCACCTGCAGGCAATGGGTCCTCCATCACCTCAGGAGCCAGAGCAGACTCAGCTGGTTCCTGCACCTGAGGATCCAGCACAGGTGAGGACCCTTCAGGCTCAAGCCCCAGCCCCTGCTCAGCTGGTTCTGGAGGCGGGGGCTCCTGTGCATGCTGGGATTCCTCAGGTTCAGCCTCTGAGCCTGAATCCCAGGCCATCACAGGTGGTGAGGCACAAAGAGTTATGTTGAGTAAAAGAAAGCAAAATATGGATGGCGAAAAGGTAAAGGGAACCCTGACCGTTAGGTCCAGTCGCGGATGACTCTGAGGTTGCGGTGCTCATCTCGCTTTACTGGCCGAGGGAGCCGGCATACAGCTTCCAGGTCATGTGACTAAGCCACTTCTGGCGAACCAGAGCAGCGCACGGAAACTCCGTTTACATTCCTGTCGGAGCAGTACCTGTTTATCTACTTGCACTTTGACGTGCTTTCGAACTGCTAGGTTGGCAGGAGCAGGGACCGAGCACCAGTAGCTTACCCCGTTGTGGGGATTCGATCTGCCGACCTTCTGATCGGCAAGTCCTAGGCTCTGTGATTTAACCCACAGCGCCACCCACATCCCATGGATGGCATAAGTGTTGCTAATTACAGTTGCTATGTATTGATGAAACTGGCAAACAATCTGTAAATCTTTCCAGACTGTAGACCAGGCATAGGCAAACTTGGCCCTCCAGATGTTTTGGGACTACAACTCCCATCATCCCTGACCACTGGTCCTGTTAGCTAGGGTTGATAGGAGTTGTAGCCCCAAAACATCTGGAGGGCTGAGTTTGCCTATGCCTGCTGTAGACGTTGGCAATATGATCATGCACAAAATGCAGCTTCTGAACTAGCTTCAAGGGAAGCCTCACACAGAGAAAGTTACAGTAGCCTAACTTTGAGGTTGCCATTGTGGGGGTCACTGTAGTGTGGTGCTGCAGAAAGACAACTTGAGCCTCTCTGTTGCTTTGGAATGAGTTTTCTGGAGATACAAGGAGGTGACAACTCCTGAAACACTTTTGCTGTTTGCTAGCATATGATTAGGTCAGTTAGCTTTCCAGACACCTGAAATTTAGTTTCAATTTAGAGAGAAACTCTAGCGAAAGGGCTTTTTTGTCACAGCTATAGTCCCAGAAAAAGATACAAGAATAAAGAGTTAGAAGAACATTTGTATGGCACGCTAAGATTATTCCATTGCTTTTTCTGTGGAGAAATAGTTCATGGATAAAGTTTCTTATTTTCTTTTTAAAAATACAGTGAATCATTAATGTTTGTACTGTTTTGCAAAGAAAGATTCATGACTATCAGAGTTCAGGCCTGGTATTAGATTTATATGTATGAACTGAGATAAAGTATTTTAAAGCTGGAATGTATATTCAATCAGGCAGCATTTTACTGTGTTTTACTGTAAATTGGTTTGATGTTGAAAGGTTTATTTCACTATTGTCCAATAATTTATTTGTCCCTCCCACTTCTCTGAAAACAGAACTGAAGTCTTAAACATTATTAGTCAATGATTATTTTTGGTATTGGTATTAAAGTTTAAAAGTAAATAAAAAAGGAGAATGGACTTTCTGAGTTTCTTGCAGTTTTGTGTGGTGTATTCTGAGTTATTGAGTCTAAACAGCAGAAATGCAATGCATTTGTTTGAGCAGAGGCCAGGTCTGGACCTCCAGTTCATTTTTAAATGGCTACCATTCAGACATGGCCTAGATCAAACGGTGCCCAGACAAGGATATATTTGGCGCTTCTTCCACTTACTCAACTTTTATTTATTTATTTTAAAAACGGCATTTGTAGCTCCTTTCACATCTTTGATGCATGATTTGCATGCATGATTTATCCCTATAACAGAAGGTGATAATGTGCATGCATGGATCCCATCAGAATTCCTAACATGCACAGCAATTGATGAACCGGCACAGATGATGTGAATTCTCCCCTTCCCACGCATACAATGATGTTGGCAACACAGGTCAGCAATGTCAGCTTTACAGCTGTTCATACTATTTGTTTCAGTTGTTAACAGCCTGAGAGTGCCCCGTTCCCAGGTTTGGCACCCCGGACTATCACAGGCCCTGCTAGCAAGAGTGAGAGTGTTTGTGTGTGAATCGGATTGCCATGTATTTATTTACAAAATACTGGTTCCTTGGGTGGCAACAAGGAACAACACAGTGGGTCAAATGGTGCTTGGAGGAATCTGGTGGTTTAGGGCAGAGTCACGAAAAAATAGGATGTGTTGGAAAAGGGCTAAAATTTCCATGAACTTTGTTTTTCCTAGTGGGTTGGTACATGGTTGAGGAGGGAGTTATAATGACGAGTAGTTCTGGATGCCTTAAGGCGGGGATAGTAAATGCCATTGGCCATGCTGGTTGAAGCTAATGGGAACTGGAGTCGTAACAGTACAGTGGAACCTTTGTTCTCGAACTTAATCCATTCTGGGAATCCGTTTGACTCCCAAAACTATTCGAAAACCAAGGCACAGCTTCAGATTTGCTGCAGGAGCTTCCTGCACTCAATCGAAAGCTGCGTAAGCTGCGTTGGATGTTCTTATGAAAAACATTCGCAAACTGCAACACTTCCAGGTTTGCGGCGTTCTGGAGCCAATTTGTTCTGGAGCCAAGCCGTTTGGGAACCAAGGTACCACTGTATAAGGAGGTCACTACAGCTGCCCTTGTTTTAAGAGGACTAACACATACAGGATACAGGACATAGGACAGGATGTATGTATGTATCGTCGGGCGGGGGTGGATATATAATGCCTGATCCTAGATTGTGGGCTGTGCAAAATAGATATAAAAGAAATTGTGATGTTGGTTTAAAAGGACCTTTTGGAGAGCAGCAAAGACTAGGGGAAACAGTAGAGTAGAGAAACTGAAGAGAGAACTAAGGAAGAAGAGAGAAGGAAAGAAAATGGATAGATTAAGCAGAGAGAAGGGTTGGCTCTTGATAGACTGAAAAGACCTGTGATAAGTGTCTATTCAGCTAGCAATACTGAATTGACTTTTTTTTTAGTTGTTCGTTTATTCAACAAATCCACTGTTGCCAAGTAACAGTTGTGCAGGTGTTTTAAACGTTCATTAATTGTTATAATTGTTCATTAACTGGCTGCCTTAGCAGTTTCTAATATTATGAGATAAAGAAATATCGTGAAAAGTCATGATCAGAGCAACAAGAGAAGTGAATGCTTTGCTTAGTAGCATGCTGGATTGATATCAGGGGTTCAAGGTGAAACAGGACCAGAGAGGAGAAAACTCCTTTAGTCTGAGAGACAACCAGGGCATGAACCAGGGTTTTACTGAGAAGACAGAAAGGAAGGACATGTTTTGGAAACATTTGAATAAGAGAAGCAATGTGATTTGGTGAGGGACTTAATATGGGGGACAAAGCAGGCAGAGGAGTCAAAGCCAAAACTATGTGCCTGTTACAGGGTGGATGGTGACATTTTCAATTGATGTTGTATGTGAGGAGGAGGACTGAGAAGGAAACATGAGACATTCATTTCTTGATTAGAAAGAATCGCTGTATATTGGCGATACTGCATTCCTGCCTCTTCCCATTTTGCAGCTATGCCTTCTGAGGCATGGATAATTGTTGTTAATAAGAATAATTTTGAAAAATCACATGAGGGTGTCATGCAGAATGTTATGTATTATTTACCTATCTATATACACTTATAGGCAGAGAGAGATAAATACAGCAGGCATAAAGAGTTTCAAAAGTCTCCTGTGCGCATGATCTTCCTTCGTGACGTGACTGCAGCTAATGTCGCAGTCTGATTTATTTCCCAAGGACTGCAGCAAACGGTGTAAGTGCATACAAGATAATCGTGTTGGTGATGGACGCACAGGAGAAGAATGCATTGTGCATAATAAAGAGGCATCTAAAAATAGCAAATGGTTTGTCTTCGGTTTTGTACAATGGTAAACATGTTAACATATAGATTTCATAAAGTGTATTGATTGTAGGTTTGTTTGGCTACCCGTTTACATCTTCTGATGAAAATCTGCTGACCCTGCCTCATTTTAGTAACTTCTCCCTCTGCTCCATTTTCAGCTGCCATTCTCTGCTAGTATACTCTCTCTAAATACAGTTGCTTACTCATCTTTTATTATAAAATGTATTGAATTGTTCTCTGAATGAACAACTTGTAATATTCAGAAGACAACAGAGGCAGTGTGGCAAATTTTATCAAGGGATTGTAGGAGGGTAGAACCACTAACATTTTTCACTCTAACTACATCTTGATATGCAGCAATTAGCTGGTAAAGCTTTTAATGGCATAGAGATTGCTGTTATCACCAGCTAATTGCAGTGTTGCTGTTGAGGGCACACTCACAGAGACTGGTTAGAAAGTTGGCAACCCTGTAGGAGGGATTAATTTCACTACCAAGCTCTGTTCAGGTGTTATGCATGAAGAGGGAGTGGCAACCCAAGTAGGGGCCATGAGGCTGCAATGCATATGCCAGCCTTGTCCCCAACACCTCCATCCATTCCGCTTGTGCCCTTTCTGTGTTGAGTGGGAAGAGCTCCTTGAAGAAAAGGTAGGATATAAATGCTACAAATACCTAATAAAAACATGCTTAAAGGTCTCCCCATGTTTGGGAACCATGCATTATCAGAGACCCTGACATTTTTTTGCTAATATGAACATTAATTATACTGTACATATCAGAATATATTAAAAAGATGACATCCAATCAATGCCTAATGCAAAGAAAGTCCTTTTGGAACTAAATGTAAATGGTTCTAGAATGTATAAGCTCAGAGAGACAGCTGTATCTTCTGAGAAGTCCTTGGTATAGAAAACTTGTACTAGGCAGCAGATGGTAGCCATTTTTCAAATTAATTCTTATTGCCATCTGAATCTGCTGTTAGCCTGGTATGTGTATATATAATAGGGTTTTGTAATCTCTTGCTTTTCCCATTAGCCATATTATGCTTGGCCATGTACTCTGTGCTAATGCAACCCAAGAAGAAGAAAGCCTCCACAGGCAATGGTGCCAACTTTGGTTTGGCAACCCTGTTCCACCCCCAGACCCCCAGTTCCCCCCTCCCTCTAATTTCCCTCTATCACTGGCCTTTGTTATAAAACATTCCCAATATTGTGCTAGCAGAAATACAGTGGTACCTCAGGTTACATACACTTCAGGTTACAGGCTCTGCTAACCCAGAAATAGTGCTTCAGGTTAAGAACTTTGCTTCAGCATGAGAACAGAAATTGTGCTCTGGCGGCGCTGCGGCAGCAGGAGGCCCCATTAGCTAAAGTGGTGCTTCAGATTAAGAACAGTTTCAGGTTAAGTACTGACCTCCAGAACAAATTAAGTACTTAACCCGAGGTACCACTGTAATGCAAAGTAAGCAAATATGGCTTCCTTCATTAATGTTTTGAATATTTTTTTAGTGCCAGAGACATCCAGACCTGGCAATAATGTCCTCCTTTCTTGAAAATTAGCCTATCACCCCTGAAATGAGGTGTTTCAGCAGCAATTGGGGGGCAGAGTTTGGGGACATGACCTTCCAGAAAGTGGAGATTGATTCACTTTCTCTTTATTTTTATGAGTGCCAGCAAAGCCTTAATTGAATTATACCAGCTGGCTTGTTTTTATTGCAGCCCTGGCAGACTTTCTGTATTCTGCTCGCCCCAACCGGAGTTTTAGCAGACCATACACTCCATACTAGGTCACAATCCCTGCTCATGGGGAGGCTATTTCTGGGAGCGTGATCTTGGGATGCTCACAAAAGCATAATAAGTAGCTTGGACCTGGGAGCCCTTCTGATTTTTTCAGTGCTGATTGCCTAACAGACGCCTGGAGTCAATGCATCATCAGTGCATTGAGTCACAGCAGCGAAGTTATTAACAACTGATTTGTGTGGAAGCAAAGCTGGCCACAGTAGTTATCATTTCTCCTAATAGCAAACATTGAGTGGCTTTTAGACAATAATGGAACTTCCATGATTTTGGTGCGCATTGCTCAAATGGATAGCATTACTGTCAGCTATTTGCTTCCTTTCCACCACTCCTCTCCCCTTTTAATTACCACAATTTTGAGCCCCATTCACTCCCTCAAAGAGCACAAAACAGCTTTCCCTTTCTTTTGTAGTGTGCATGTTTGTATGTTGTTTTATTCTGACCACACTAAGTTAGCTTTAGACTTGAATGCGAGGAATCTTCCTCTGAAGGCATGGAGGAGTAAAGGATATGTACACTTGTGAAGATATCCATGACCTGGGAACATGGATGGCAAATTGTGAGTATATGGGTAAAAGATGTAGGAGAGGAAAACAACAGTGACCACACTGTGAGTTTCTGATGGAACTCAAACTCTGCCAAGAATGTAAGGTCCAACAAATTCCTTTACTGCCTCACTGACAATTTCATTTTCCAGCAAGGGGATCATCTATCTTGGACCTGGTCCTCACTAACAGGGAGGAACTCATCACTGAAGTAAACGTACAGGGAACCTTGGGAGGAAGTGATCACATCCTCTTGGGTTTCATGATCCACAGGGAAGTGAAAGCTTAAGGTAGTCAAAGTTGGACGGGAGTTTCTTAAAGGTGAAATACTGAAGGTACAAATGCAGATAACTCTAACAAGAAAGAAGAGTGAGATGCATGTAAAGAAACCAGTGAGGCTGCGTAATGAGCTTACAAATGAGCTGAAATAAAAAACCTGGCATTTATAAGAAATGCAAGAAAGGGGAAATCATAAAGGGAAAGTATAGCCCATAGTTGCAGGGAGAAGGTGCCTTAGCTAATTTCTGCATTCCATGAGGTTGGACTAGACTATTGGGGGCTCCTTCCAACTCTACAATTTAATGACTGGCAGGTGGGAGATCTTACCCAGCTGTCAAAATGACCTATGGAAGATGGTTGTCAGGGAAGTCAAAGGATCTGACTGGCTGGGAGGATCCTGTTCCCCACCCCTGGCCTTGATGGGAAAAGAAGGGGAGGTACGAGGGCAGCAAGAAGAAGGAGGCCAGAGCCAGAGTTTCAGGCCAAGCTCTAATAGCATTTCAGCCTTTGTGTTATGACCTTTAAGATGTGCAGTTGCATTTCCACATATAATGGCTGCTGACATAGTTCTAGAGCAGGTGTGGGGAACCTTTGCTCCTCCAGATGTTGCTGAACTACAGAGCCCATCAGTCCCAGCTACCATGGCCAATGACCAGAGATGATGGGGATTGTAGTTCAGCAACATCTGGAGAGTAAAAGGTCCCCATACCCAGTTGTAGAGGGATAATTGTAGTGTGATAACCCCTCCCCCATCACTTTTTAAAAATAAGGTCTAGCTTGTGCACATTCCAGTACAGGAGAGGGAAACTGCAAAGTCTGCAAAGATATTTTTTAAAAATAATAACACAAACTTTGTAGAAAGTGGACAAATCAATGAGATATTGCTAGGATTTAGGTTAGCTTTGCTATTTGGTCACTTAGGAATGGAAGGGGGGGGGGAACCATTGCAAGGTAAGTGCTACTGAGCAGGGCTTTTCATGTTCTTATTAAGTAAGTGATATAAAAGCTAAATTCAACAAATGTTTATAAGGTGCAGGCATAGAGGAGGAGAATTGAGTGGTTCAGTGCTTATTTTCTTTTTTAAAACAACAACAACAACAATCATATGCTCGCAGTACTGTACAGCAGGGGTCTGAACGTTCTGCAGATGCACGATGGTTATGATAAGGATAACAAAGGACAATGTGAAAATAAACCAAGCTATTAAGGACTTTGGGAGAGAGCTTTGGGTGCAGGCCCATTCTGATGCGCTAAACATGGTGGAAATTGGACTCCTGGTGCAATCCTTTCAATGTCCACTCAGAAGTAAGTCCTATTGAATTCAATGGGGCTTACTCCCAGGTACATGGCATGAGGATTGCAGTCTTAGGGCAGGTACACACCATACAATTAAAGCATATGATTTCCCCCAAAGCATCCAGGAAACTTGTTAAGGGTGCTAGGAGTTGTATCTCAGTGAAAGGTAAACTACACTTCCTTAGATTCTTTGGGGAAAGGTATGTGCATTTAATACTTGCTGAGTGTGCTTTAAATGAATGGTGTGAGTCTGCTGGTAGCCTTTCTTTCCCTTCATAGAGCTTAGAGGCATGCTGTAGATTATTGGTGGGTACTAAATGAGTTGAAAGCTAAAGTCCTTTATTCTTCCTAATTTTCATCTACACATAGACCATTTCTTTTTCAACTGGCACATTTTAACCAAGATCTATTTTATGTCTTTTAGGACAAATCATATCCACTGCACTGTATTCTTTGGTAGTAGTAGCAGGAGAAATACATGATCCATAGTGTGAGATTTATGTCCTCCTCTTCCCAAGGAGTGATGAGTTACCCCAGGCTCTTTCTATATTTCAGGTAAATCTTTCCCTGGGCTGTGGCTTCCCAATAATTACTTTTTTTAAGAAGAGAGGGTGACGCACTCTTGTACTGTGCCTCTTGACAGCTTCCCTAACATGTTCTGCATCAGACGTAGCTTCCAAGAGGAGTGTCAGGTAACTGCAGCTTCATGTTCCAAGAGGAGCTTCATGTATGTGGAATATTTGTTTCACGTGTACACCTGCAATTCACTATAGCTTCTATTTATCAAAAATTCTAAGTGATTCTATCATCCTCCTGTGCACAATGGCCACTTTTACATTAACTTCTTGTTCTTTTAGGAGCTAGTGTTCTTTCCAACAGTTAGGGAGCTTCTGATCCTGCAGTCTTTTTGGAAGACTTGCTTCTGCCATGTGAATAAGGAACTGATGTTTGCATTAGGACAATGCTGATTATATTGCTCACCAAAGTCCTTATTACAGGTTCCGTGAAAAATGTTTATTTTTCAACATTTTTAAGCAATGCAACCAGACATGTATCAAACAAAGGCGCTAGATGCCCAGCAAACCTGGGAAACAAATGTGGCACCATTTCAAATCCCATAAACATTTCACTAAAATGGTACTTATTTTTCTATACTTGTTTAAACTGCTTCATCTTTAAGTCATCCATGGCTTTCTCTCTGTCGGTTATTTAATGATTTCCTGCCCCACCCCCTGGCTCCTGTGGCCAATTTGCTAACCAGTGTGGTTATTTTTATAATAACCCTGTCTCCAGTCCCTGTTCCAGTGTCTAATGTCTCATTTTTCAATTCAACAACAAGGATATCTTTCTTTTTTAAGTCTTGTTAGATCACATAGTGAAAATTATTATGTCACCAACATAGGATTTGTGTATCAGGAGAAATGCTTGTACATATGTTTTACTCTAAGAATTACGTCCTCGATGATGAAAATACAATTGCAGTCCTGAAACAGTATATGAAATTGAAAGAATATCCAGGTTGTGCCATCAAGGAAGGACTTTGCAGCTGATGTCCAGGGTCCCACTCATCAGAATCAGCAGGTTGCCCTTTTCCAACTCGACAACATCCTTTTTGAGATGAGGTGACAAATAGCACTTGGTGCTAGAGACTGTAGGAATCTTGCCACATAGTCTGTTTATTCCACTGCTATTATTGTGCTTTACTCTGTTGCTTGAGGAACACAAAGACTTATAAAGACTTACCTTTCTGCCCAGGTTTTCCCTGACCCATAAGATTAGATGCTGTTTTATGTGTTTGAATCCCCTGCATTATGTGTGTTTTCATAGAATCATAGAATTGTATAGTTGGAAGGGACTCCAAGGGCCATCTAGTCCAAAAACCTTCAGTGAAGGAATGCTGCCCACAGCCATCCCTGGGGGGGCTTGAACCACCAACCTTCTGGTTAACAACCAGATGTGCTGACCATTGCGCCACCTGAGCGAGATCATTTTATTTGCTTTTGTATGCTTTTACGTGTATTTATATGTTTTGTGGTTTTATTGGCTTTAGGTTGTATTCTTGTTTCAAGGATATTGTTTTCTTTTGTTACATTGTATACCATTCATGCTTTTGTGAAAAAAAATACACTAGGTGGTTTATAAATGCTTTAAAATTAATAAAATTATTAATTATGAGTGTAGCGTCACAAGTGTAAACTCTGGTGTACCGCTTGCCATAACTACATTCTTTGGCAGTTTAATGTATTTCAGAATAATCATCTCTGGACATAAGCTAAAAAGCAACAATTACACTGAAATATGGTTTACCTCTTTGGTTTGGATACAAAGCTCCACAAGTGCAGGGGCGTAGGAAGGGGGGCGGTGGGGGTGGCCCACCCAGGGCGGATCACTGCCACGCCAATCGTCCCCCAGGTGGATCGCCACCACGCCAATCAACCCTCCTGAGCAGATCATCCCACCCCCTAGGTGGATCACCCTGCCCCCGGGTGCACAGCATGTGCGCCGCTCTGGGTGCCCAAGTGGCTAGCTCTGCCACTGCCCAAATGTTGCGTATTTGAATACAGCAAGTGAAGGAAAGCGATAAAGACAAAAATACCTTAACCCGCTTGAAAAGTGCAGCTCACTTCAGTTCTAATAATAGGCTCCCCATCCCATATCTTCGTAGAGAATGTACTTTCTCAACATGTCAGAGTTTTACTGACATTATCACACAAAGAATTATGGAATTAAAAGGACAAATCCTTGGCTTGCACTCTTTATGGCACTTTATGCTTCTTACAATCAGTTTTGGAACAGGAGCACATCAACCCTCCTTATAAAATTTTAATATATATATATATATATATATTTGCTTTCGTAGATTTTCACGGGTACAGGAATGCAGGTTTTGGTGTCCTCGGGTGTCTTCCCGTGTAAAAGTTGGGGTGTCTAGGCGACGTTTCGACGAGGTCTCACTCGTCATCTTCAGGCTGGTGCTTTCGGCTTCTTGTTACTGGAACAGAGCAGGATCTCAGTGTTTGAGTTCCTATAAATACTGTTGAGGGGGTGTGGTGTATAGCCTCCAATGTTCTGGGCAGAGAGGAAGTTCCCAGGCTAGTGTGCCTTTTCTTCTTTTGTTCCTTAATTACTTGAGGGATATCCTGAGTGATTTCTTGAGTGATATCCTGAGTACCACTTAGGTGGGTCATTAGGTGTGGATTAGTTGCTAACGTCTTTGTGTCTTGACCTCTTGAACTTTGTGAAGAGTTTTTCTGAGAAGATGGCTGTACTGCACTTAGTTGTGCTCTGGCTTGGCTTCGTGTATAGGGGCGAGCTGTGGTTTTGTGGCTTGTGTCAGCCAGATCTGTGTAGGGATTGCAGGGGGGTGCAGCATCCGGAGGTGCCACCATGGTTTGGCTACTGGATGGTGTCTGTAATTTATCTGTGGAGAGGGAGGAGTAAGAAAGAACACTGAAAAAAGGAAGTGCAGTTCTTCCCAAGAAACTGTTCACTCCAGAAAATCCCAACAATGTCTACTGCATATGATTTTAATATTGAATGTAACAAGCTGGAAGAATATACAAAACATGGTGAACTGTGATAATACAAAACAGAAGCAACTTAGTGTAAATTCCCAGGTGGTTCCCTGTTTGTGGAATGCCCTCCCTGGTGAGGTGCATCTGTCTCCCTTGCTTCTGACTTTTAGAGGAAATCTAAAGATGTTCCTGTTTATTCAAGGATTCAATGACTGAGAAATACCGACTGTGCCAACCTTGAAAGTAGTAACTGTGCGGGTATGTACAGTAATTGTTTTTAAATGCTTGCATATAGCTGTCAACTTTTCCCTTTTTAAAAGGAAAATTCCCTTATTCTGAATAGGATTCCTTGCAAGAAAAGGAAAAAGTTGACAGCTATGTTGCATATGGTTTTTATTTGCTTTCCATTAAAAAATGTTTTAGATGGATTTACTTATTTAAATATGTCCTATTTTATCTGAAGTTGTAATTTTTAAATATTTTGTTGTTTGTCAACCTGGGCTCCTTTGGTAAGAAGGAGGGGGATACAAACTTAATAGATAAAATATCTGAAGGAAAACATTTGGTGAGAAGTGAAACTTTGTTATGAATCAAAAAGTTAGATCATTGCAAATATCTCTGTAAAAGGGAGAAGATGTGGCTCTCTCACAAGCAACAGGATAGTAGCATAGTGCTGAACATATGTGATATTTGATTTTTGATGAAAAGCTGCCATTTTAAAGGATGTAAATAAGGTTTGCGAACCCTCCTGACTTAATGAATTAAGTTGTAATAAATCCCACAGGTGCTGGACCCTAATTTCTCTTGTAATATTTGCAAGCTTACAAATGAACCACAGAAACTGGATTAGAAGGAAGAAACATTACTTAGCACTATGCTGCTAAACTCAAACCCGCTATATGCGAAACTGAAACTAGTCAGCTCTTCTTAAATTCCTTTCCCTGCTGGTGTCACCCATAACTGATTCCTCGCCCCCCATACAACTATTTCTAAATTACTAGTTCCTGCTCACATTACACCCATCTTTCTGCCACTCCGTGTTAGCCAAATCATGCCCTGTCTAGCCTTTGGAAGACTGTAGCCAAGTGGACAGAAGGTAAAACTCCTCCGGTGGTAATTCAAGTCTGGTTCTAACTCTTTCCAGGTCTGCTGCTGCTTTGGTGCCATTGGAAGGATACTTGGGAGGATATTGACTGCACCTTTTCCCCAGCCTCATTGCTATGAACTGGTGCCGATCCTAGGCACCTTATAAAAACTCACTTGATGCATGCAGAACCACATAAACTTCTAATGTTGAAAGCGCTGCAATCCTAAACTCACTTTCCTAGGAGAAAGTCCCATTGAACTCAATGGAACTTACTTTTCAGTTGGCATATCTACACTTATTTAAAGAGCTGATGGCTGGTTACTAGAGCACACCCAAAGGCTTTCTTTAAAGCCTATTTATTTGCACTAGTGCACATTTTAAAAGTATTTGAAACCCCATTCACATAAATGGGTGGGTTTAAAAGTATATATGCATTGAACATTGAACATTTTTGTCTCTTCCCTCACTCTGCTGGAAAATTGCTGATAAGTGGAAGCTCTTTTCAAGAACTGTGTGACAATGTTCACAAAGCTCTACCTACCCAGTTCGGCTCAATGCTAATAACATCTCTTGAATGCTCATCTGACTTTGCTTGAGCCCATTTGTACCACTATGCAATTACCCTCCTGGCAAAGTGAAACTGTCAGACGGCCCTCTTGGATGGAGCAGCCGACCATGGTTGATGTCAGCCTTAGCAGTCAGTTTCGTTGGGGGTGACTGAACAGTGGATGCATGTTTCTGTCTGGCTTATTGGAGGGCTGCTTCCTTGGAGGTAATAATCAGAGAGGGACCTAGGTCATGTATGACCTAGTGTTGAGATTCCTGCATTGCGGGGGGTTGGACTAGATGATGTCTGGAGTCCCAACTCTACCAATCTGTAATTCTCATTCAGTATTAATACCTTTTAAATTCAGCCTGTTTTTATCCTCTCTGATTCTATGCCTGCTCAATGCTAAATTGCCATAGAACTTCAGAGCTTGCAGGGTGAGGTTTTTGTATAGTTTTGTGTGCTTGTACATATGTGAATTGTGGCTGAATTTTCAGTACAGTCCGCTGGTTGCTTCTGCCAAATATTGCTACAGAAGGCCAAAGCTAGCCCATTTGGGGAGGGCAGAAATGGAGAGAGGCTTTCTTTTGATTTGGGTCAGTAGCGGGTTTCAGCACACATTGAAGCGAGGAACATTTGCAAGTGCCACTGGAGGCAATGTGGAGTTCAGTGACAAGCACTAATTTTGAGTGATTGTTCTTTGCTTGTGGACAATTACACCCCAATCGCAGAAGGAATCTGAGCATGGCTAATCTAAATGGCCTGGCATTTTGCTATTCAGTGAGGAATGTGGTTGGTTTTTTTATTTTATTTGTTAAAGTTATTGAGCATTTAACCTGTACAATAAAAGTTCAAGTGTTTGTAGCAGCTTGCATTTATTCCTCACATTTACACAGCTTAAAGGCAGGAATGAAACACCTGAGCGTATTTGGTGTTTACCACTGGTGGAAAATCGGTTCTTCTAGACATTTATATTTAGGAAACTTTTTTTCATTGCCTAAGAAAGGGGTTCTCGTGATTCTCAGAGCATGTCCTATCCCCAAGACAGGTTGTAAGAATTTAATATGAAACAGATAAGGCCTTTATACCTGAAAGGGCTCATAGCAGCAGTAAAAGACCCCAGGGAATGGGGAAGTTTATGCATCATTCCCAGAAATGTCAACAGCAAGCTTAATGATGATATCTTTTGTCCACACAGAGCAGTGACCTTATGTGGCTGCTGTAGAATGGGCTGCAGAACTAACTGGGTGATACTTCCCATTATCTCTGACCACTGCCCATGGTCATTGGAGCTAATGAAGTTGGAGTTCAACATCATTTGGGTGACCATAAGTCCATTCTCCATTGCTGTGGAAGGTGAGGGAGAAATCTCATCATCAGCCCCTGAGATTTTTGAGCTGTTAAGTGCTATAGTAGGGGTGGGTAATCTTTTTCAACCACCTGCCAGTGACATGGCCATAGACAAAGTAGGTGGAGCAATGGATGCAAATGTTACCTTTGTACAGTTTCTACTCACACTCCTATGTTCCTCTCTGTCCTCTATCCAAGAGAGGGAGTGGCGTCATCTGGGTGTAAGGGCACATTCCCGACAGGCAAAAGAAAGTTGCAAAGCAGGGTCAGACAGTGATACTTGGGGGGGCTGCATTGGGCTCCCGGGCTTCAAGTTCCCCTGTGTTATAGGGTCAGGATACTGGTTTAACCCCATACCACCATTTCATGAGTATAGAAGCCTTGCTTTTTCCCACCATCAGTCAAGTTAGGACTGAAAGAGGTATAATTTTCAAGAGCCATCCTCTTTTGTGAAGTGTTTGTTTTTGCACAGTTGTGTAGCCTCAAAAGAGGAAAAACAAATAAATCTGAACAGAATACTTCCTTTGTGCCCAGATCATAGTTAGTAGCATCACACCAGTGAAATTGATTTCTCTTGCACTGCTTGACATCCTATGCACAGCTGTTCTTGTCTTTGCTGGTGGGCACTGAAGGTTGCCTATTGCTTCGTGCTTGAATCCTCATTGCAAAATGCTGTTGGGAAATGATGGAAGCATATCAAAATAGACAGAAACTTGGCTGCCATTGCATCACAGAGCAAATTGTCCCTATACTTGCTTCTTCCTGTGTCTCCTTCCAAGAATGGTGAGTGGTTTTGGATAGAAGGATTTATTATTTTGGGGGAAGGGAACTTAAGTATGTAGCCCAGGTCCTTAAGCAAATATGAATGGCCTAATTTGTTGTTTAGTCGTTTAGTCGTGCCTGACTCTTCATGACCCCATGGATCAGAGCACGCCAGGCACTCCTGTCTTCCACTGCCTCCCACAGTTTGGTCAAATTCATGCTGGTAGCTTCGAGAACACTGTCCAACCATGTCATCCTCTGTCGTCCCCTTCTCCTTGTGCCCTCCATCTTTCCCAACATCAGGGTCTTTTCCAGGGAGTCTTCTCTTCTCATGAGGTGGCCAAAGTATTGGAGCCTCCGCTTCACAAATGGCCTAATAGACCATCCCTTTGCTGATTCATACTAGAGAAGGACCAGAATCTTGGAGGCCCCTCTTCATCAGCTAGCAGCTCATTAGGAGTGCCCAGATAATTGTGAAACTATAAATACTGAAGTCAGACATAAGATTACCAGGAGGTGTCATCAATTAGGCAACGAAAGCATCAGAGAAATGTCAGGTTAAAAATAACCTTGAATGGCGTAAGATTTATTTTTTTTTGTCGTTCAATTCATCTTCCCTCTCTTAAGAAATGAGCTATGTTGGCAACCTTCATTACTATTTTTTTTAAAATAATCTATCACAGAAGGATATGATCACAGAAGCTCATGAAGGAGGTGCAATGCCAAAGAGGTTCCTAATTTTCATAACTGAAGGCTGCAGTTCTAAGTTTCAGCCTCTGGTAGAAGTTCACTTAGGACCAGACTGCTGCAGGGTGGAAAATGATTCCATACAATAATATTCCCAGCCACCTGGGGATGGCATTTGTATGGGGAATATAATGAGTAAACTGGTCTGTTCCTGGGTACAGCTGCAGTGACACAGCTTTGATATATACCACTGTGGTGGAAATTGTTTTCTGTTGTTGTTGTCAGCACCATGTCTGTGAAAACACTAAATCACTTGATGGAGTTTTCTAAGTACTCAGAAGCAGATTCTACATGGAGCTAATGGTCACTGTATGTACCAGTTCTCAGGTTTTATCATATAAGAATGTCAAGGGCAATGGATAATTTTCTGCATGCAACGGGACATCAACACAGTATGGTTTATCCACATAGGATGGCTGGCTTTTCAAAACCATGTGGGTATTTATGCAATTATTTTTGCTTTAGAGAGCTGTTAATGAAAGAGCTTACCCAAAGTTCTTAAGTCCTGAGGGGCAATACTCAAGATCACTTTTACTTGTACACACACACACACACACACACACACACACTCTTAATGAGGGATAGCTCAAGTAGTTAGAGCACAAGACTCTTCATTTCAGGGTTGTGGTTTTGAGCCCAACTTTGGGCAAAAGATTCCTGCATTGCAGGGAGTTGGAGTAGATGATCCTCATGGTCCCTTCCAACTCTACAATTCTATGATTCTATATTCTGGAATTAGAATAAAATGCAAACTTGCACAAATCTTTCAGTTTGGATTCAGTACTGTGGTCAGGGATGGGAAGGAATCCATTCAGTCCAAATTTAAAGCAGATGTACCAAATAAGTTCTCAGACTAATACATGAACTAAAGCACAACACTCCTTCAAAATATGCACTTATCTGAATTTTGTGGTGTAGTTCTCCAATCAAATAATGCATATAAAATGCACATATTGCTGAAAAGTACATGCCCAAATGTGTACATTGGTGAAAATAATGTACAGAAATGCATTCTGTTATGGGAGAAATTGCTTTAAAATGCATATAACAGGCATTCGTACAAAAACATGTATATGGAGAGAAGCATGTGCCAAAATACATATGCATGTTCATGAACACTTTGCTGTTGGAATCAAATGTGTAATATATATGTGGAAATGGGACAAATCAAATTTAAGACGGGAAGAATGAGGACCTGAGAGGAAACAAAACTGGTCCATTTCTAGCCGAGGAAAGCTTCACTTTCTGGATTTCCATTTGGCATACATCTATTAAAGCCACTGGAGCCATGCTGGGGGGGAAAGTTGACAACCCTAATTGTGGTAATCTCTCACACTGCACTGATACTCTATCAGCGAAAAGAGGATGATTCATGTCTATTTGGTAAATCAATGAAAGTTTCCAGCTTTTAAAATCCAAAATGCAGATTCTTTTTTTTTTGTGGGCAGCTAACAACAGGCATCAAGGGAGAAATCCTCTCCTTTTCTGTAGTGGAATGCTCTCTCCAGAGATGCTCACCTGGCCCCAACTTTAATGTCTTTTAGGACCAGGCACTATTAATAAGTAGGACTATTAATTATTATTTCTCTAGGCTTTTAAAATATTATTAAAATTGATGTTAACTTATCCTCAGTGTTTCATGTTGGCTTAGGATGTTGGTTTTCGCCCCACAAAGATGTTTTTGTGGTTCACTGTGGTTAGTAGACTTTGGCTGAAATCCTCCCTCCCCCCTTCTGATGTGGTTGTTTAATGTCTTGGATTTTTGTATTGTTATAAGATTGGTGGGTTTTTTAATTGGATTTATGTTTTCAAATTGTTCTTGACAGTTCATCCTCCAGGAAACTATGGTTGTGGGAATGACTAACAAATAAAGTAAATATATAATAATAATTAAATTAGAGACCTAGGATATTGGTTCCCTAACAATTCTAATAAGCAGACTTACTCTGCTTAGGGAATCTCATTCCTCGGTGACTTTCTGAAGCTAAATGGTACGTGGGAAATTTTGTTTGTTCCTGCTTTGCTTCCTGCTTTCGCCTGCCTCTTTTGCCAGGGAATATGCCTTTTTGCAGCAGTTTCCAAAGCTAAAGCAGATGAGTAAGCCAGCTAGTCTAAGCAATCAAACGATACCCTCTGCATGGGCCACACCAGTGCTTGCTTTAGAAATGGTAAATAAGAGAAGATCTTGGTATGTTGCTGTGGCTGGATCCATCCCCACCTTTCTCCTCTTCTCTGTTCATCCTAATTATAGCTTCAGAAACTTCCTCTGAAACAGCAAGAGGGATTAGTTGAAGTTCTATTGCTTTTTGATTAAGTGGCTGAATACTTTGATTGATGCCTTGTTTGCTAGTTTCTTATCTCTGACAGTCTTTCTTGACACTGCAGAATCTTCACCTCTTGAGCTGAACTCGGAAGGCTTGAAAGTCCTTGTGAAAACCTGGGCTCCAGAGCAGGATGAGAGAAACAGTGCTTGGGGAACTGCTAGGAAATGGATTTGATGTTCACATTAGACCCAGGTGAGCTTACTTCTGTGCTGCTTCTCATACAGTATGCAATTCGTAAGTATACCCCATGTACACCCCTTAATGTCCTTATAAGAAAAGCACGCCCTGCTTTTTCCTTTATTGCTTACATGTCACAGGGAGCATTTCTCACCGGTAGCTTACCACTAGGGACATCGTGCTCATTCAGTTAGGGGCACTGACAAGAACAGAAGAGCCCTGTTGAATCAAGCCAATGGCCCATCTGGTCCAGCATCCTGGTCCAGCCCACCTATGATTCCCAGCAACTAGTATTTTGAAAGTGGAGAGGCAGGATGTAGCCATCCTTGCTAGTAGCCATTGATAGTGTTGTCTTCCATGAATTTGCCTAATCCTCTTTTAGAGCATTCCAAGTTGGCGGCCTTCACTGTCTCCCATGAGAGTGAGCGCCATAGTTTTAACTCTATGCTGAGTCAACTTTGTCGATAAGCACTAAACGAAGTACTCTGAAAGATCAGTATCCCTGATCAAAGGCTTGTGAGCAGGATCAGGGTGAAATCCCACTGAAGGTTGGACTAGTACAATGGACTCTTAACATCCCACCAATAGTGCAAACCAGGGTCGAAGTTTGTTTCTTCCTGCTTGAATTTTTACAAATCAGAGTTGCAGTCAGCAGGGTGACCTCCAGATGTTGTGGACTACAACACCAATCAGCCCCGGAAAAAATGTATATATTTCTGGTTGTTTTATTAATTGCATTTATATCCCACCTTGTTCTTCAAAGTGGCGTCCCCATTCTCCCCCTCCTCATTTAATCCCTCACCAAAAGCCTGTGAGGTAGGTTAGGCTGAGAGGCAGTGACTGGCCCAAGGTCACCCAGCGAGCCTCATGACTGAGTGGAGATTTGAACCCAGGTCTCCCAGGTCTTGGTCTGACACTCTGACGACTTCATCAAACACGGGTAATGGTCTGGGATGATGGGAGCTGGAGTGCAGTCTGGAAGACTGGCTAGTTGGTTTAGTCTAGGGTCCTGTTTCCAGCTAGTGATAAGGAGCTCACCAGCAAGGCATGAACGTGGCAGCCTTTCCCTGGGTTTTCCGTCTTCTACTGGGTATCAAAAGGCATAGGGCCTCTGAACATGGAAATCCCATTTGCCAGTTATGGTTGATGGCCATTGATAGCCTTATCCTAACACCTCCTAGTCTTTTTTTCTTTTTTTAATGAATCGACATTGCTTTTTATCTCCTTTGTAATTACAGAGTTGATAATATGCCTGATTGGGTTTCTAAAATGTTTCCAATTTGTTGAACATTTCCTGGATTCTTTGCTTCCAGGAAGAAGGATGGACACAGCACAGACATGCATTGAAACCAATGTGAGAATGAGTACATGGCAACCAGACATCACCCACTGTAGTCACTGGTTGCTGTTGCTGTTTGGTGAATGGCAAGGAGGCAGCCTAGGATGGAACTGTGATAATGGGCCACAAGCAAACAGGAAATCATGAGGGCAGCTCATTCTGGTAGACTAAGTGTATCAATTCTGATTATCGGATGTCACAGCAGTGCAGGACTGGAGTATAGTCTGTTTTGGACAAAGAACCGCAGGCTAAGCACTTGGTTCCACTACAGTTTATTGGAACAGTCTTTTTGAATCAAGAACATAATAATAAAAAGGAATCCTCACGGGACAGGCAATTGAGTGTATCTAGTCCAGGATTCATGCTTCCAGCAGTGTCTCGAGTGACATATTTCTAAAATTGTTAAAAACAGAGGGCAATGACAAAGCAATCTATCCATTTCTGGCCCCTTCCAGTCTTTGGAAATTTAAGATACTGGGGGTGTTTAAGTCATTAGGGTGAATTTCCTGCACATTCATCCTACCTCAAAGTTATTGATGTTTGCATCTTCCAGAATAGCTTGACTGAGGGAAATTGCATGCCTGATGCTTTTAGCACAACACACCTTCTAGCAAACTCAGGTGTTGAGTGTCAACAGGATTGTGGCCCAAACAAGGGCCCCAAGGATACAAGAGAGAAGTATCAGCATGAGTTGGGGGGGAGGAGGAGGGAGCAGGGAGCACAAGGTTTGCATAAGCACATTTAAAAATAAAATAAAAACAAATCCAAGCCACTGAAATTAGTGAGGAATGAGCATGCACAGTAGCAATGAAATTATTATTACTTTATTGATTTTATGTTGAGTAGCAATTCTGAAAGAAAAACTGTATGCCCTGATTTGAGGAAATAGCTTGCTGGTACCCTGAAGAGGAGACTTCCTTTTAGGAAGGAAGATACACGGCAACATTTTGTTGTCTCCTGTGTATTCCTGTTTGTGATAAAAGGCTTTGCTATGGCCAAACCTAAGCTGTTGGAGCTTCAGCTTAGAAATACACACCTTGCATGAGCAAATACATTTCCCCACTGTTCAATTCTATATAGCTCTTTGCTGGGCTGGGCAAATTTTATTTAACAATTCTAGCTTGACAAATTCTAATCTAATCTCTTTTTTAATATGGAAAATGTAACTTTTATTTGCAAAAGGGAAAGATCCATTTTTTCCTCAAACAATATTTTATGCTTCATTAAATTGTCTCTTTTAATTGCCTTGCCAGGAACCAAATTATTGTACTTCTTGTTGTCCCAAGCTAAAGTGATTTTGTTCTTTATCGATATTATCAGCTGCTTAAAATTGTGTTTCACTGAAAAATCCCTTTCTTATCCCCCCCCATTGCCATAGGGAATAAATAACCTATAATGGAGGGAGGGAACTCCACCATTTTTATTTTTTATTTTTTTGTCATTCAAATAAGTCTCTTTTTCATGAAGATTTTCTCCATGAAAATTGCATTGATGACAATAACTGCCTAAAGCGCCTTCCCTTTTTCTCCACGGACAAGAGCGCTAGCCAAGAAAATAAACAAATGAGGCATCCCGTGTAGCAAAAACCATTATGCAGAGGGAAAGCAATAATCATTTAGATATGCACATAAAAGGGAATAGGTTGTAGCAACAGTATAATTGCTTAATTTATATTATGCGGGGAGGATTAGCTCATTGCATTGACAAAATAAGCTTTTAGTTGTAGGCCAGCCGGTTCCTGATTAGCAATGGGCAGGACATTTCCAAAATAGAGGGAGGGTACCTGGAAAAGGGAGGCATTTGGCCATCTGCTCATTGCTGATCCTGATACTTTATGACTTCCAAGCCACCTGCCCCTTGCTGCAGTGCTGGTTTCAAACGTAAACACAAGTGAAGTATTTCAACTGACTCCCGTTTACGTTGCAACTATTAATTAAGCCCCACTCCAGCCCAGTGAGGTATTCTTCTAATTTTAGAAGCGATTCATTGAGAGAAAGAGGGGGCAAATGTTTGTGCCTGGCACATTTGTGACTAAAATACCACAGGAGTCTCTAAGTAGCGTGACTCTGAGGTCTGCTGTGTGCTTATGACTGGCTGATTTTCTGTTGAAGCAAGATCTGGTCCTGTATACCACAGAGGCACACAGCCCCAGTCATACTATACATTTAAAACACTTTAAGCAGTCATAGCTCTTCTCAAAGAATTCTGGGAGTCATAGTTTGTTAAGGGTTTGCTGAGAGTTGATAGGATACCCTCATGTTCCTTTCAATGAGCTACAATTGCCAGAGTTCCTTGATTGTTAAGCTACTCAGAACTGTAGCTCTGGGAGGGGAACAGGGGTCTCTCAACAACTCTCAGGACCCTTAAACTACAGCTCCCAGAATTCTCTGGGGGAAGCCACAACTTCTTGAAGAGGTATGATAGTGCTTTAAAAGTATGGTATTAATGAATCCGCGACCAAGAGAATGAGACTGTGGAGGAAGATTGGAAGAAATTTAAAGTATATCTTAAAAATTGTTATAAACTTGAGGACTGTTAAAGTGTTAAGGGAAAGGAAGATGTAGAATTACAGCTATATTTATCTTTCTTGATCTAAAGTGAAATTGAAATGAGAATAAGTTAAATTTTAATTGGTTAAAAGGGTTGCTGAAAAAACTGCAAAACTAGGATGCAAAAAGGGGAAGGTATGGGGAAGTCCGAGAAAAGAGGCTTACGAAAATGAGGTTAAGAAAGCAAAAATTTGTGTATTTGTACGTGTTTGTTGTTGGGTGTATTGTCTGGTGTTGTTTTGTTGTTAAAATTGGAAAATCAATAAAAAATATTATAAAAAAATAAAAATAAAATAAAAGTATGGTATTAATGTGGCCATTGTCATTCTCTCTTAAGTTAGTAGAAATCCTCATTATGAGACCCCAGCCAGGCAGTCTGGTAGAATAGAGCTAAGTTGGGTCTTCTATGTGAGGCTTGGGAAGACTCTGGAGGCAGCCCTTCTGGTGATAAAGCAAGGAGAGTGGTGGCACCTGGGTCACCACCCAGCTCCAGGAGGTGGCATCTTAGAAGAGGCATCTCATTTGTACACGGCAGGAATGCCTCTAGAAGCAGAAGCAGAAGCAGAAGCAGAAGAGTTTGGATTTGATATCCTGCTTTATCACTACGCTAAGGAGTCTCAAACCGGCTCACAATCTCCTTTCCCTTCTTCCCTCACAACAAACACCCTGTGAGGTAAGTGAGGCTGAGAGACTTCAAAGAAGAGTGACTAGCCCAAGGTCACCCAGCAGCTGCATGTGGAGGAGCGGAGACAAGAACCTGGTTCCCCAGATTATGAGACTGCCACTCTTAATCACTACACCACACTGGCTCTCTACTTGTTCTCCTAAACATTCTCCATCCATGCAAGCCAAGTTCACCAGCTTCCTCATGTTAGAGTGAACATCAGAAGGGCAAACTAAGACAGGAACAGAGGCCTTGTCTCCTGGTATTAATGTGGCTCTGAAGGTTACCAATGCAGCTTTCTTTCAGACTCCACACTGAGCCTCACCTCTCCATTGCTTTAGTTGCTTTCTGAAAGAGTACATCAAACCCATCCTGTCTGCTGTCCCTTCAGCACTCCACAGAGGCTTACAAAGCTATGTTCAGAACTGCCTCTGCCAGCCACCATATGCGTCAGTTCCTAGGGGCCAAGGCAGTTCTCCCCCAATGTTTTTTTTAGGGGGCAGCCCCCCTCAATGTTCAGAGGGTGTTTAACAACACCCTCAAGCTCCTCACAATGTTGCTCATGCAATGTCAGGATGTCATGTTGGGCCCCCTCAATCAACTTAAGATGGCACCTCTGCCAACCACCATTAATTTATGCTACTTTTCTTTCTCACTCCACCCTTCAGTTAACAAAATATTTGTTTCCTGTTTAAGCAAACCGAAGCTTCAGTTTCTTGCATATTCTTGATGCACTGCAAGAGGGCTCTGGAGGACAGGCCTCATTCATTCAAGGACAAAATGGAGGAGATGCAGGGAAAGCAAAGTGTGGAGAGCACAGAACTTGCACACCTTCCTCAGACAGCCATAATCAGATAATTGGCTGTGTGAGAGGGTAGGGTGGGGGAAATTGCCTCTCAAACAGCAGGAGGGAAATGCAAGGGATGATCAACAAGAACGGCAACAACTCAGTGTGTGGGGGTGTCTCTTTCCACCTGCATGTTTTTAAAGCTGTTTTTAAAATTCAGGATTTTTCACAAGAATCCTCTCCTGCCATCTATTTTTAGCAATTTGGATGCAACACTGTCATGCCATATCCACCCCCCCCCCCGCTTTGGGACAGATCTAGTCTCTCTCCTCCTTCCATCCCCAAGCCTCCTACATTAGGGATAGCCAACCTGGTGGCCTCCAGACGTTGCTGGATTGCTGTCCTGGCAAAGGCTTCCACTAGGGAAGTGTTTCCCAAACTTGTTTTTGGACTACAAGACCAGTGGGCAAGGATGATGAGAATTGTAGTCCAAAAACAGTGGGAGACCAAAGTTTGGGAAACAATGCAGTAGAGGGACCTTTTTGGCCAATTTAGCACTACCCTGCTTTGCGCATAGCAGTGTGGGAACATCAGGGAATATGTGCAAATAGTACTACCACAGAGGGACGTGGGTGGCACTGTGGGTTAAATCACAGAGGCTAGGACTTGCCGATCAGAATGTCGGCAGTTTGAATCCCCGCGACGGGGTGAGCTCCCGTTGCCCGGTCCCTGCTCCTGCCAACCTAGCAGTTCGAAAGCACGTCAAAGTGCAAGTAGATAAATAGGTACCGTTCCGGCGGGAAGGTAAACAGCATTTCTGTGCACTGCTCTGGTTTGCCAGAAGTGGCTTAGTCATGCTGACCACATGACCAGGAAGCTGTACGCTGGCTTCCTTGGCCAATAAAGTGAGATGAGTGCCGCAACCCCAGAGTCGGCCAAGACTGGACCTGATGGTCAGGGGTCCTTAGTACTACCACATGGGTGGGGCCAGTTGCATTAGCCTTTCAGGCCACTTTCGTTCTGGGAATCCAATCTGGGAAATGAACTTTTAGTGGTGTAAATTTCCCTTATTTTCAAAATGCAGTTCAGTAACAGTTGATTCCTATTACAGTTCCATGAAGAGTTCCTGGCCCAGAAGAACCAGTGGATATGATTCCCCTCCATGTATTGTAATATTTAATCTTCCTTCTCTCTCTCGTACTGAAAGGCTCCTTGTGGCTTCAAGCTTGCAGGTAGTTAATGCTACTCTCGGGAATAACTAAGCAATTTGGAGCAATTTCCCCTTTTATCTTTCTTTTTTAAAAATTTGATTAGAAGATGTAGGCCAAGGGATGCAAGGGAATTTAAAAGGCAAGTTCAAAGCCACCAAAGGAAAGCTAAAGGAAAAAAGAACAGATAATTTCATATATATATATATATATAATTGAATCAAAGGCAAATCTCTCAGCAACTGTTGGAGCTCTTTTCAGAATCTCTTGCATTCTGAGGGCTTTGTTTGCAGAATGGTTTGAACTCATGGACCCTGAGTCTATGCTCAAAGTTGAGTGAAATGAGGTGAGGGGCTATTCCCTTTCTTCCCAGGCTATGCTTAAACCACCTCACTTTTTTGCAATGGATATTATTGAGACTGACATAATTTGAAATGAAACACCCCCACTCTCCCACCTCCAAAATGAAATAATCCCACTTCATTTCCCCCCGGCCTACACAAGTCTAGTCCTGTCCTGAGTGAACTTAACAACAACAACAACAACAACAACAACAAAATAATCCTCCCAGGCAAGCTGCTCACATATGTGTCTACCATCCTGAATATCCCATAATTTAGGTTCTTTGGTTCACCCCGAGTTCTAGTATTATTGGGGGCAATACACTTTCCCTATACCATGCACCTGTTTCACCTTTAAAAAAACAAAACAAAACAAAACAATTAAATCTCCAAAAGCCATAGTCTGTCCATATTGGGGGGGGGGGGGCGGTTATCTCTAGACCATAATTCAATTTTGAATCACTGAGTTGACACTATGCTCAAAAATCAGAGGCAAAGGGAAAAGCCCATGCAGAGGACTGGGAAAGATGTACAAAAATATAATGGTCATTGTGCTCTTTGCAAATGCATTTGTTTATATTTCAAGCTTACTTATGTTCCAGCAGAGCATTTACTGTATAATAATATTGCTGCCTGAGGCACCTTCTGCAATTAAGCTGAACTGCCAAACTCATTTGTTATATCCACAGTATCAAACCTGATTGTTTGCATTTGGCACCAGAAAACCACAAAAGGAGCCAAAAATGCTGCTCCTTTCTATTAAATTGAAATCCACATGCAAGTTCCATGGTTCTTCCCTTCTGTTGTGTAAGTACTGTGGAAGGCATCATCATTTTAAAAGGGTTGAAAATGGTATTCATGGAATCTAACATAGACATTGCCTTTCTATAACCAAACGGGTTTGCATGTTTGGAAAGTGCTACAGGCAATGACATCTTTATCATACTACCTTCAACCAGGGCTGGTCCTACCATTAGACAGCATGGGACACCTGTCTTAGATGGCAGGTGCAGAGGGACAGGCAGGGGCAAGGTACTGAAGGACGCATCTGAATGTGACCTGCAGCCTGCTCAGTGTTCATTATTCTAATCTGCTGCCTTTGGGTGTAGCTGGGAATGCTGCCCTGTTCCCAGTGTTAAGTAGTATTTCATGGCCACTCTAGGCACCTTCTTTACAAAGGAGGGATTGGGGGCAGTATTTTGACCAGCAAAGTTTCTTGGGCCAGTACTGCCCTCAATTCTCTACAAACACTAACAAACCCTATCAGCCGTTTTAAGCCTAGCTGACCAACCAGGAAGTAGTGCTGAAACAATGGAATTGACCCTGCAGTAGTATCCACATCCACTATCCACATCTACTTCCACTCTTTCTACCATCCTCGAGAGGCTCAGCAGGAGTTGGAATGTCTCATTTTGTCAGACTTGGAAAGATCGAGAACATCCTAGAAACGCTCTGTAAACACTCATCCTTCCTAGTCCTGAAAGTGGGGGCAGAGATTTTTAAACATGAGAAATTCTATTAACTCGGCAAACTCCAATGAATTATACACACTGATTTCCACATCATTTTTTTTTTAGTGTTATTGCCTTTATATCTGCCTCCTTAACTATTTCCAGCAGGCCTCCCTCCCTCTTTCTTGTTCTTCTTCTGCAAGCAAGGCAGTATGTAATGGGTTTGCTTTTATGCTCAAAGCTGAGTAATTGCTGTGCACAAGGAGTATTCATATACTGGAACCCTAGGACATTTGGTCAATTGGCAGCATTTATCCCATGCTGTGTCCTCCCTTACCTTGTTAAAAAGTGGAGGAGAGAAGAAGTGCACAGGCAAGGAAGGGCCAGGCACTCAGCTGCAGGAGGGGGCGGTTGCAAAAGCTACCACAGTGACAAGTTTTAAAGAAAGAGATGTTTTAAATCCTATCTGGGCAGAGGAATCTAGAATCCTGTTTTAAAAGAGACAACCTACAACATACATTTGGACTTCAGTACTACACCAAAGCTTTCCCCCCCAGTGCTGGCATCTCTTTTTGTTGTTAAAAAAAGTGTGGCACTTACTGTACCAGCACCTATTTTTCTAGAAAAAAGCACTGATTTCCACCTTTCCATTAAAAACTGCAGAAATAAATAGGCTTTTCTTGCAAATAAATTAATGGGTAACATGTGTAGGGACCTTGACCATGCTTAATGACCTTTTAATTAACCAGAGGTGGTTTTGAATCTCCAGGGTGTTGCAATTTCCAGAGTCTAGTCTACTGCAGCCATAGGTGCCCACTCTAAGGGGCCCAGACCCCTTTGCCCACCCAAATATTTGTCCCCATCCAAATTCACCTTGCCGAGCTGCCCCAGCCTCCTTCGCCATTACTCCATGAGAGCGCAGATAAGGTGCCTGATTGCCCACCCGCCTCCCTCTCTCCTGGGGCACCCTCCCATTCCCTCTTCCTTCGTTCCCTTCGGTGGCCTCAGCCTGGCCGCCTGGTCCAGTTGGGGAGAAGAGGGGGCGGTGCATGGGCTGTGCCTGACCTTGTCCCCCAGCAAGCCCCCCAGCACTGGCCCCAGCCCAGGCAGTGCTGTGTCCTGCACTGTAGCCCAGCTGCCCAGGCCTTGGAAGCACTGGGTGCGGGAGGACAGCAGCACAGCCTCCACCAGACCAGGGGTGCTCAGCCTGGGCCATGCTCACTTGGCTCCAGCCTCCCTCTATCCAGCACAGGTCTCCTCCGATACCTTATTCAAGTTGGTACCACTGACTGCAGCAAAACTAACCAAAGAATCCTGTGGGTCTTAACCACTATTAAAACGATCACAGAAAACGTTTTTTGTGGGCCAAAGGAAATGAAATGCATAAAGTACAGACAGAATCAATCATGCCATTATCAGCAACCATTCACAAGTGATAGGTAGGTGATAACACAAACATGCTGGTAAGCTGAATAACCAGTAGAATCCTATATGGTAGAACAAAGCCACACTCCAGTCCAGCTTACCTTGAAGGGGCTGGAACAGAGTTGCAGTGAGATCAAGCACACCCCACATTGTGGGTGCCTGTCACGCACGTCACATGCATGTCATCACATGACGCAATGGGCCCTGTCGTACCCTTCCATGGCTGTGACAAGCCCCATCAGGCCTTGGTGTGCCATGTGATGTCATGAGCACATGGCATTGGGGCACCCACAGTGAATTTTTTGTGGGTGCCTCGGCACCCAGGGCCCCCAGAGATAGCCCTGGTGAGACCTATGGTGTGGGTATACCGGTGGGAGCCTTGCATTTAGTCCAATGCAATACTTTTCACAAAAACTATGCTAAGATAAAAGTTTACTTTGTTGTTGACTCGCCCTGAAAATACTCCCATGAGTAGGCATGTTATTCTGTGATAATGCCACATTTTCTGTTTTGTGTAGAGCTTTTCAGGTTAGCTTGTCTTTTCATCATTACCTTTCTTTATGTTTTTGTGTCAAGGACTTTGAAGAAGAGTCAGTCAAGTATAATAAGAAATGGTGGAGTTACTGAAAATACAATTGAGGGGAAATTAGAAAGAAAAAGAGAAAGAAATGGGGATGTGCAATTAATTACAATGTAAGATACAAAACAATTAAAAAATAGGTTGAATGACATGTTTGTGAGGATATCAAGTTGTCTTTGCTGATACAGTCATGACAGTAACCCAGCAAAAGAGTCTGGGAGATTAATAAATACTTCTCTGAATCAAGTTTTGTTTTGGGGCAGCACTACCATACTAGTATATATGTAAATGGTGTTTCCGTGTGCTCTGGCACTTGCCACAGTCCTCCGTGCGCCAGAAGTGGTTTAGTCATGCTGGCCAAATGACCCAGAAAGCTGTCTGTGGACAAACGCTGGCTCCCTCTGCCGGAAAGTGAGATGAGCACCACAACCCCATAGTTGCCTTTGACTGGACTTAAGTGTCCAGGGGTCCATTACCTTTTTACCTTTATATGTGTGACTGTTTTGCCATGGAAGCAGTGTTCACAAATTACATTGATTGAGTGTACTATCTGTGTACCTGTGTACACCAATAATTGAACTGTACACTTGTGCAGTAACTCACAGGAAGCATTCATTGAGTGAAGAGTCTGTGTACCTGTGAACACAATGGCTGAGCTGTACAAGTCAACAAGTGTACACTTTAACACAAACAGCCCCTCAGCTCTGCTTCCCTTTGGTACTTTGCATGCTGATTGCAGCACCTGGGCTTGACGAGGCAAGTGACCCTCACCTGTTTCAAGCCTACTTCTGCTGAGGATTCTCCCACCTCCTCCCAGAGCTAACAAGCTCTACATGGCCAGCTAGGGGGCTGGTTTGTAGGCCTTTGCCTGGCCCAGTCTGCTAGAGCACCCCTTCCGCTGCTCCCTACACCTCAGAGCCCACCATGTTTGTGGAGAGAGAGGCCCCTCTGGCTTTGGTGATGGGACTTGCTCCTCTGGTTCCTGTGCACTGACCCCCCATCCCCTCATCATCCTCTGTCACTCTGTGAGTACTTCCTTCCTGTTGGTGGTTTAATTCACACAGAAATGAAAAATGTATATGTATTAATGAAGGTTTAAAATGGCTAAATGTATATTGCTAACACAGGTTTTTCCATAAGAGAATTTCTAAAGGACTCTGAGCTCTTACAGAGATAATGATTAACGGACTCATTGTTGTTCTCTGGTAGCTAACATGTGAGGGTTGTAACCTGGGATCATGTGAAAGATATTGGGTTGCAATCACCATTTGGAAAGGAGTTGCTTTGAGTCTTTGCCTATCAAAATTAATGGACTGAAGATGCAAATAAGAGTGTCTCTCTGAACACTACTGGGAGAACAATGCATGCAAATGGTTGTCTTGAAGGGAGAGTGAACAGCCTCAAGGCTGGAAAGTAGGGGGGGGGGAGGGAGAGGGAGAGGGAGAGGGAGAGGGAGAGGGAGAGGGAGAGGGAGAGACCTTTGCTTATAGGTCTGTTTGCTTATAGGTCTGTTTGAATTATTTCCTATTTTGTAAGATGCTGAGCCTGTGCTGGACAGCACAAAACATTGTATGGATATTTTTTAATGTTTTAATTCTGTTTTAAAGAAAGTTCTGCCAGTAAAAGTTTAAATAATATTTGTTTTCAAAGGAGCCAGTTCTTATGCTTCCTGTAGCTGTAAACTGTGCAATATTTAATATCTGTAACACTTCCCCATTCCCTGCTTGTCCCAGTGTGTCCCAGTCTCTGCTACACCCCTCACCAGAATCCTTTCCCTCCTCCCTATCATCCTGTAAGGTTATGACATAATTCCACCCCTGGAGCTGGTGTAGTTATTTTCCCTTGTATGGTTTTTCTCCCATGGACTCTTCTAACCTCCATAAGGGTTGCTCTGATAGTGAAATACAGGGTAAGAAAAACAACAGTTAGCTTTCAGATTCTGTTCCAAAGTCCCTCTTCAATTTGATGTCCCATATCTTTTTCTCATTACTATATATCATTAGTTCAAAGGGTTTAACTCCCATTATGATCTTGTAGACTGGTGAGTTTCTTTACTTTTACACCCACCTTTTCCAATTTTAAAATATAGTTACTGTTTTGATTTGGTTAATATATAGCGTCTCATTTGAAGAAACTGAAAGTGGGTTAATATATTCTCATTATCTTCTGAGAATAGTAATTAGCAAATATTGTTTTTAAATAAATTTTGGTATCTAACTCATGTTCACCCAATCCAAGTGGAAAAGACACCCATAATTTTGTTTGGATTATATCTTCTGAATAGAAGTCTATTGTAAGATGAGAAATAGAGGAGCTTATTAGAGATTTGAATTTATTCTAGAGTCTCAACATATGCAAGAGGCTGGGGTTATTTTTAGTATTTCCTAGTTTGCATACCTCTGAAGTATATAATACATATTTTAATGGGATTTTAAAGTATCTCCATTCAAATACCTTCCATGGACCACCTCCTTCAGTAACCCACTATGACAACAACTGAAATTGATAGGAATGATGGATCTTTGGTAGGCCTTTGAATAACACATCTGCCAATCATGGATGTTTATTCACCCCAATTAAAAGCTATTCATTTGTCATCCTCTATCCTTCAATTCAGACTGCAGAATTTCAACAGGCAAGAATTTAAAACAACACGAATCTTGGCAGGTCATTTCTAGAAATCAAACATATTTCATCTAGCCAGGATATCTTTAATGACCATTGTCACGGCCACCCAGGACGGGTCCCAGCTCACAAGAGACCTCACTCCGTTGCAGTTTATTTACAGGAAAAGTTTATTGAAGATTTCTGCTTCTCGTACAGTTCAGCATCGTGGCCGTACGTCTGTCACGTTAGACCGCTGAAGTCCCCTCTGACTCCTCCCCTCTTCCACACCAACTTAATAGCCTGGCTCTAGACCACCTCTTCCTCTCCTTTCTTTTCCGCAGGGTCTTCCTGCCCCCCTGGGTTCCCTCTCTCCGTGACTCGCCTGAGGCTGAATCCTCTGCCGCCTCTTCCCCCCTCCTTCTGGCTTTAGGGCCGGGCTCCTCCCCTGAGCTCTCTCCACTTCCGCGCGCCTCTACGTTTGAACTTGGCGCGCGTACGTTGCTGCTGACCTTTCTTTCGACCGCTACACCACCCCTTGTTCTGCTCTCCACCCTTTCCGGCTGAACACCTTGCTCCAACCCCCTTTCTCTGTTCTCTCCTAATCCTGCTCCCTCCGAGAGGCTGACGACTCCACCCCCTTTACTCCGTTCCGGCTGAGACGCCTCTTGCTGCGTCTGTCTTCCACTGGGCTCCTCTCCGCTTCTCCCTTCTCCTCCCTTTTGCTTGATTAAGGTAACCCCCTTTTGAGAATCCTCTGACTCGCTGCTCAGACTCGTGGATTCCCTCAGAATTCCGTCATCTTCTTCCTCATCCTTCTGCCCCTCCTCCCACTCGCTCTCCGTCTCCTCTGTCATCTCCTCCTCTCTCCCAGAAACCCTGACATCCATCCCCCCCTCGAAGCCCCCCCTTCCCCCCTCCCGCTCGCCGGGTGCAGGTTGAGGAAAACGTGGTTCTTCCGGGGTCGGTTCAGGATACAAGTTGTCCACTTCAACGTTCTCCTCTGTCATCTCCGTATATGTGTGTTCGAACTCGGGTTCCCCACCCACAGACCTCACAGTCTCTTCCTCCATCACTGCTTCTCCTGGCGCTGCCTGCCAAGGACCTACCATCCATCTCTGACTCCATGCCTCCCTTGGCTGATCCACCCACCAACAAGGGCCTGTCTCCTCCCCCCCCCAGTCTCGGATCCCTGGTCGGGCTTGTTTCGGGCGTATGGCCCTCGGGTGAGGAGAAACCCTCGAACGTGCTGTCTGACAAAGTGGGCGTGAAAAGCCAATCATCAAAATACTCCTCGGGCATGGGCTTGTGCGGAAAAAGTGCATGGAACTCCTCCTTCAACAGGGGTTCGTCCAACGCGTAACCCGGCACCCAGCTATTGGCAGAGGCCGGAGTGCCTTCCCTGGCTAGAAAATATTCAACTCCCTCCTCCCCCCATCTCGAGTCCAGTATCTCTGTGACCTCGTTAAGAGGTTCTGGTCTTGGCGATTCCCCCCCCTCAGGCGCCCTCCTACGTGGCTCTGGGAGTGCTCCTGACTCTTGAAACCTGTGTGGGGTTTTGTAGGGAGTGAGCACCGATCTATGAAAGACCGGGTGCACCCTGGAACCCTCCGGAAGGGCTAGACGAAAAGCCACCGGATTGATCTTAGCCTCAACTTGATATGGCCCTAGCTGCCTGTGTCCTAACTTCTTCTTGGCCAATGACCTGGCCGGCATCGCGTGGGCTGCTAACCACACCCAGTCCCCAATCTGGATGTCCTCTCCCGCCCTCCTGTGCTTATCGGCCTGCACCTTATACGCCTGTTTTGCCAGCTCCAAATGTCTCCGCAGCTCCTCGTGCACCTCTTGCAACTCCGCTGCAAACTGGTCGGCATCTTGAGGCCCCCCCCCTCCTGGTGCCGCAAATCTCGGGAAGGTTCTGGGATGACGGCCATTGTTCGCGAAGAAAGGCGTCACCCCGGTGGATGCGTGTTTCGTGTTGTTGTAGGCGAATTCAGCCATCGGCAGATAGTCCACCCACGCCGCAGGTCGCTGGTTGGCGTAGCACCGCAGGTACTGCTGCATGATCGCGTTGACCCTCTCCGCTTGACCGTTGGTTTGTGGATGTCTCGCCGATGTCAGGTTGATTTTGACGTGCAAGATGCCCAGAAGCTTTCGCCAGAAAGTGGAAACAAACTGGCGCCCCCTGTCGGACAAGACGGACTGCGGAAGTCCATGCACTCTGAAGACGTGATCGATGAAGAGCTTTGCGGTCTGTTCTGCCGTCGCCACCTTGGCACAAGGGATGAAATGCGCCATCTTGGTGAACAAGTCCACCACCACTAACACCGCCGTCTTACCTCTGGAGCTGGGCAGGTCCGTAACAAAGTCCAACGCTACCCTCTCCCACGGTTGCTGCGGTGTCTCCAGCGGTTCTAGCAATCCCGCCTGCTTCTGGTGCACTGGTTTGGACCTCTGGCAGATATCACACCTGGCGACGTAGTCCGCCACCTCTCCTCTCATCTGGGGCCACCAAAAGTCTCTAGCCACCAACTCCATCGTCTTCTCTTTGCCGAAATGGCCTGCACTAGGGGCGTCATGCAATTGTTGCAGAACCTTGGCTCGAAGATCGTCGGTGGGCACGTAAAGGGCACCCTTACGAGTCAAAAGTCCATCTTGCAATTGGAACTCATCGTTGTCTCGCGACCCTCCGCGTAGCTCCTCCATCTTGGACTGTGCAAACTGATCCCTTTGCAACGCGCGTCGCACCGCGTCCAGGTCGACTGCGATGGTAGCGCACGTCCACGCCTGCGGTGCGAAAATGTGCTTTGCTGCGATTGGAGCTGCTTCCTCCAAGTATTGCGGCTTTCGGGACAGCGCGTCTGCAATAACATTGGAGTCTCCTGGGATGTATTCTATTTTGAAGTCGAAATCCGCAAAGAACTCCGCCCAGCGCATGTGTCGCTGGGTCTGTAACTTAGCCGTCCGCCAATACTCTAAGTTCTTGTGATCCGTGCGGACTTGCACCGTGTGCTTGGCTCCTATTAAGAAGTGTCGCCACGCTTTGAAAGCTGCATGAATGGCCAACAACTCCCTGTCCCATATGGTATAATTGCGCTCCGTCTTGCTGAGCTTCCGGGAGTAGAACGCACCCGGTCTCCAGTTGCCTTGTGAATCCTCTTGCAAAAGAACGGCCCCAACCGCTCTGTCTGACGCATCGGTCTCTACCCGCATGGGTCTGCCGGGATTCACGTGGAGCAGCTGCTCTTCGGAGGCGAAAAGACCTTTAAGCGTCCGGAAGGACCGCTCCGCTTGTTCGGTCCAGACGAACTTCTTCTTCTTGGAACTGAGGGTGTCAGTGATAGCCGCCGTCGCGTTCGCAAAACCTTTAATAAACTTGCGGTAAAAATTGGCAAAGCCGATGAACCTCTGGACCTCTTTCCGATTTCGAGGGCTTTTCCAGTCCAACAGCGCTTGAACCTTAGCCCTGTCCATGGCCAGTCCCTCGTCGGACAACTTGTAGCCAAGGAAATCAACCTCTCTGACATCAAACTGGCATTTTTCCAACTTGGCGTACAGCCTGTGGTCCTTCAGCCTCTGCAGGACCTCCCTCACGTCCTTATCGTGATCCTCCAGCGATTCCGAGAAAATCAGGATATCGTCGAGAAAGCAGACACACTTCTTGTAGAGGAGACCTGCTAGCACGTGGTGCATAAATGCTTGAAAAACGTGGCTGCCATTTTGGAGACCGAAAGGCATGACTCTGTATTCGTATGTGCCCAGAGGGGTGAACATGGCGGTCTTCCACTCATCTCCTTTCCGGATGCGGATGAGATTGTAAGCTCCACGTAGGTCCAGCTTGGTGAAAATCTTGCCCCTCCTGACGGTCGCTAAAAGGTCGTCAATCTTGGGCATGGGGAAAGCTTTGGGCTTAGTCAAGCTGTTTATGAACCTGTAATCCACTATAAGCCTTTTTTGGGGCGTGTTTTTCTTCTTCACAAAGAACACAGGGCTGCCACCCGCTGCTTTAGATTCCTGGATGAAACCTCGCTTGAGGTTATGGTCTATGAACTCCCGAAGCTCTTGCATCTCGTCTTCCGACATGGAGTACAGCTTGGCAGCAGGCAGTTGCGCCCCTGGCACTAAATCAATCGCGCAGTCGTAAGGTCTGTGAGGCGGCAACTTGTCAGCTTCCTTCTCACAGAAAACCTCCAAGAAGTCCTGGTACTTGTGAGGCACTGTTTGCACCATACCCAGATGCAACTGCTGCTCGGCTTCTCCTCCCTGATCGGTCTGAAAGCAATGCTGAGCACAATACGATGAACAAAAGGTGATCTGCCGCTGGTACCACGCAACCGCGGGACTGTGCCTCTCCAGCCAACTCATGCCTAACACGATGGGTGTGTCCGATAAGTGGGTGACATTGAAACTAATAAGTTCTCGATGGTTGCCAATCTGCATCATCATGGGAGGGGTTTGCTGCACCACTTGCCCCCCCAGCAACTTCCTGCCGTCTACCGTGACCACGTTTAGAGGCGTCGTTGCAGGCAGGAGCGCCATGTTGTGCTGCTTAACGAACTGCAGTCCCACGAAGTCGGCGTTGCTTCCCGAATCGATCGTTATTGGAACCTCGAGGAGTCTCCCATCAGGCAACTGGAGTGTTGCTGTGAGCAGAACTGCCGGTCTGGGAGGCAAAGGGTCCACGCTCTGCAGTGATGCTGGGGGCTTGTCTACAGATCCGCCTGGCTGAGCCCCAGTAGCTCTGCTTCCAGCCAGGCACTGTCGTTTCCCTGAAGCTGCTCCCCTGGTTGCACCTCTGCTGTTACAGTTGCCAGTGCTGCAGTGTGCTTCTGGAGCCTCTGGGGGCACTCTTTCGCCATATGGTGCGCACTGTCACAGATGTAACACTTCCTGGTTCCTCTAGGAGGCTTCGCTTTGGCTGCACCAGGGACAGGGCTCTGGGATGGCTTCTGAGCCCTAGCACCACCAATCTCCATTGGCTCCTCGCTGCCCTTCCCCATTGGCGAGGGGTGCGCACGGCTGAAATCCCTGTGCACAAAAGGGAGAGTCCTCGCTTGCGCACGCGCTTGGGGCCCGTCCTCCTCGTGCCACGGACGTCCCTCATGTCGAATTCCAATAGCTAAAGCCCGTTGCACCACGTCTTCTAGGGTCTGGGGTCTGTCCCCCCTAGCGATCTCATCCTTGATGGGGGGGCTCAATCCCTCCCAAAAAAGATCTCTGACCGGCTTACTGTCCTTTGGCCAATCTAAGGCGGTGAGCAATGCAAAAAATTTAGAGTGGTATTGGCGCACAGTCGCTTTCCCCTGCCTCAGCCCGTGCATTTGACGGCGCGCAATGTCCACATCCACAGAGGATTGAAAACAAGAATCCATCGCTTTGATGAACGCAGTTGAATTGCGACGGGCCGGTCCATCTTCGCGCCACAGATTGCGTAGCCAAGCCCTGGCCTCCCCATGCAGGTGCGAAACAATGAACCCCACTTTCTCCTCCTCATCTTTAAAATCGTGACGGAGTAAATGCAGTGCATATACGACGTCCGCTCTGAAATTGGGATAGTCTTGCAAGTTGCCATTAAAATGCGGAACCAGGGCACCCCCCCTCCGTCCAAGCGCAATGCCCTCCGCTCTGGAACCTGGGGCCCCCGCCCTGTCCGCGTGTTCCCACCTTGCCTGCAAATCCTGGCACGTCTTCTCCAAGTCGTCATTCTTCTTCTGCGAAGCAATGACTGCCGATGTGAGAGCGGTAACCTGATCCCGCAGTGCAACCAGCTGCTCCTCAGCGCTCATGGCTGCTCCCGTTCGTGAGCTTCGCAAAAAAAATTTTTTGCTTTCTGAGAGGGGACTTACTGTCACGGCCACCCAGGACGGGTCCCAGCTCACAAGAGACCTCACTCCGTTGCAGTTTATTTACAGGAAAAGTTTATTGAAGATTTCTGCTTCTCGTACAGTTCAGCATCGTGGCCGTACGTCTGTCACGTTAGACCGCTGAAGTCCCCTCTGACTCCTCCCCTCTTCCACACCAACTTAATAGCCTGGCTCTAGACCACCTCTTCCTCTCCTTTCTTTTCCGCAGGGTCTTCCTGCCCCCCTGGGTTCCCTCTCTCCGTGACTCGCCTGAGGCTGAATCCTCTGCCGCCTCTTCCCCCCTCCTTCTGGCTTTAGGGCCGGGCTCCTCCCCTGAGCTCTCTCCACTTCCGCGCGCCTCTACGTTTGAACTTGGCGCGCGTACGTTGCTGCTGACCTTTCTTTCGACCGCTACACCACCCCTTGTTCTGCTCTCCACCCTTTCCGGCTGAACACCTTGCTCCAACCCCCTTTCTCTGTTCTCTCCTAATCCTGCTCCCTCCGAGAGGCTGACGACTCCACCCCCTTTACTCCGTTCCGGCTGAGACGCCTCTTGCTGCGTCTGTCTTCCACTGGGCTCCTCTCCGCTTCTCCCTTCTCCTCCCTTTTGCTTGATTAAGGTAACCCCCTTTTGAGAATCCTCTGACTCGCTGCTCAGACTCGTGGATTCCCTCAGAATTCCGTCATCTTCTTCCTCATCCTTCTGCCCCTCCTCCCACTCGCTCTCCGTCTCCTCTGTCATCTCCTCCTCTCTCCCAGAAACCCTGACAACCATGAACAGAATCAAGGAAATATTTAAGGATGGTTTTGCCTTACTCTCCTTCTGCAAAGGCAAATGTATTGATCTGTAAACCATCTTTTTCATTAATCTTATTCAGGGATAGCAAACCCCTTTCAACCTAAGGGCCACACTGAAGGTTGACCACCCTGATAGAGGCCACATCCCGCCAGCTGTCATGGCCCGAGGGAACACTCAGACAAATGCACACACTATCATTACACATGCACCACATGTACAGTACACACATAAAGACTACACACTCATACACACTCATACAACTCATACAACATAGAGGCAGGTACACACTCATACAAGGACATGCAGATAGACATTTTTGTAGATAAGAGATCCTTTTCTCCTTACCATGTGATATTGCCAGGCTTTTGCGAAGGCCTGAAAGAAGGTCATCTTAAAATGTTACACCTGGATAGCCAGGTGAAGTAAGGCCTCTACATAGCAGGATACACAGACTTGGGTATCATCCACAAAATCAAAAGGGTTTTACCATAGCTGCCTTATACCTAGTAAAAACCATTGATCCACTTGGCTCAGCGCTGTCTACACTGACTGTCAATGGCTCTCTAGGATTTCAGACTGTGCATGCAAAGCCACTGAGCCATGGCCCTCTCATCCTTGTGGGCCACTGGACAACCAATTTAGGTTGCAATCCTATGCCCAGTTGCCTTGGGGAAAATCCCAGTGAACACAATGGGACTTGTTTTCGAGTGGACATGTAAAGGATTGTCCTGTGAACCATTTTACAGTCCATATGCTCTTGAGAACTTTCCAATCCAGTGCTGTAGCATGCCCTGCTATCTCACAACTAGGAAGCTAAATTTCTAATCATACTGTATCTTTTATGCTGGGTTATTTGTGTGTTCATGTGTGTATGCACTTAAAATTAGAGACTGCATTTGCACTCAGGGTAATATACAACTAATTTGCACGATGCTTGCCCACCTCCACTCCCTTGGATTTCTTTGCACTATATTTTAGTGACTAGAACCTCATTCCTTTGCTAATTTTAAAGCAATTGGTTCCTACAGTTTATAAACTTTAGCTGAACTGACAGGATCCTTTCATCACACCCTCAGTTTCTTCAGTTAGATTTTCTCTACCCTAAAGCAGACTTTGCCCCTAGATTTACTGACCCCAATGCAATAATCTGGCTTCATAATTTTGTTGCAGTAGACCTGCTGGCAAGTTTATTAAGTAATAAGGGATGACAGGCAGTGCATTTCTTCATGGTTATAGTGTGTCTTGGGTGGTGTTGATAAGGCACAAGGTCGAAGACTTGTGGTTTTAATAGCTCAAGAAGTGCACTCTGGAGATAGAGTATCTTATAGGTCTAATGAAGTGGAACTGAAACATAAAGAAAAATGTGATAGTAAACTGGCTCTTACCTCTCTGCTTAGGAAAAAAGTGGTGCTGAGAACACAGAATCAGTATATATGCATTTCAATATATCTATAGCTTTGTGATTTCACCTGCATATCACAGAAAACTGGAGGGTGATTTACAGAGCTGATGGAAATATGGTGATCGTATGAAGTCAATGACAATATTTCTACATGTTTTAACAATTGTGTGTGTGTGTGTGTATACATATATTCAATAAAAAGAATTTTGGCAGGTGCAAAAAGCATTTCAGAAAGTGGACAATTCCAGAGGAAGGCAATTCCAGAGGAAGCTGCTAGTGTGGAAGCATTCTTGGAAGCAGTGAGGAAATAATTGCCTGTGATACACATGCTCATTTTGGGGGTGGGGGCGGTCCTGGTATGTTCTTAGAAAGAACAGTGGAATGAGTAGAATGCTTCCTGTAAGAGGGAAATAGACTAGGCCAAGCCTGGTGGTCTGGTACAGTCACTTTTAGCACTCTATTGACTTTGGGGGTGACTAGGAGAATTGGTTTTGATTAGATATTAGGAAGATGGAGCCAAGAGACTTGTCTTACTCTGAATCACTTCTCTTCTTCCAGAGTTAAAGAACGTCACTACTCTGTTCGCAGCCCAAAAGTGGTGCAGAGTGTGGACACAACTCTGTCAGCAGGGGTGAGAAACTTGAATCCTTCTGGCCATATCCAGAGGTGGACAGTCTTCCACAGGCTACTTCGACAAGTAAGCCAACATAGCATGATTTCAGGTGATTGCACCTTCAATCTGTGGCTGCAGAGGAAGGATCAGGAGTCTGCTGCAAGCACACTGCTGATTTTTCCTTTGAAGAACTCAAGCCACAGCCTCAAAGGATGACCCTTTCTTTGCAGCCCTACTTTGAATTCAAGCTGTGGCTGCACATGAAGTATCAGGAGCACACTTGGAACAGCTTCCAATTCATTTGACTTTGGTGCCTGACTAAGCCATGGCTTTGCCTTCCCCACACCTGACATCAGGTGGTGGGCAGGTGAGTGTAGGACTGACAAACTTAATTAGGTCCATGGACCAATGGTTCCCCACTGTTGTCATGCAGAAGAAGTCAGAATAGGAGTGTGTTTCTGGTAGCCTAGCCAGTTTAAGTTCACTCCTAAATGATAACAAATAAAAACTCTGACCAAACATTTCAAAAAGGCGAAAATGTGAACTCCATTTAGCTTGCCTATAAATGTATACCACACTTCTTATGTTTGATGGGGGTTTATGGGGTGTTAGAGAAAGGGTGGTACCTCTGGTGTGGGACATGTCACGCTCCTCCTGGGGTAGTTTGTCCACCTTTGGTCCTCACCCTGCTCTCAGCTATCGCCTGTGGCTTCTAGAAGCTGTCAGCCAGGAATGGTTTTGAATGCCTGGCTAAACCAGGTGACGGTAGCCAATAGGTCTCCAACCCTCAGTAAACCAGGGACTTCCCCTGCATGCAAAGACAGGCTCTGGTGGATTGAGCAAACAAAACCAATAGTGGGCCCAACAGTCAAGAAGTCTGCTACTACATGAGCTATTGAGGGAACTGAGCAGCAGGTAGCCCATCTAGAAGAAGGAAAACTCTGGTCCTAAACCTTTGCTGCCTTGTGGCTACACACATTCGCAAGAAAGCCTTCAGGAGTAAACCCCGACAGAAAACCTGTACCTGCTGCTTTGTGGGACATCTTGGAGAGAAGAAAAGGTTAAGGAGTAAACCCTGCACAAATCTGGAGTGGAGTTCCTAAGATGGTTGGATGGTGACTTGAACACCTCCTTCTGGCAACTCTTGCAGCCAAGCTGGTGCCAAATTTATTGTTCTGCTTTCCTTTTGTCCATAGTAGTGATGCCAAGGATGGTGGCTTCTTATTATCTGGGCAGTCCAGGACCTCCATTTGCACTGCCCGGGCTTGCACCCTGGAGTGGTCACTTCGATGCGAACGCAGTAGAAACAACTCGTGAGGCAGCAGTTATGAATTATGAGTCTCTGCAGTCTGCTGTGATCCTCTAGCACAGGGGTCGGCAAGCTTTACCAGACGGTGGGCTGGTTCACGCTCCGTCCGTTGGAGGATGGGCCGGAGTGTGTGTGCATGCGCTGTCTTCCAGGTGGGAGGAGCGCCCGTGCACGTGTGCCCATGCTATTTCCAGCGATCCTCCAACCCCGATGTGAACTGGAAATAGCATGTGCGCATACACATGGGTGCTTCTCCGTCCTGCATGCGTGCACACATGCTATTTCTGGTGCACATCCAGGTCGGAGGAGCACCTGTGAGCATGTGCCCATGCACCATCAACCTGGAAGTTGGTCCCCATGCTGCACCACGCCAGTAAGAGTGGGGGGCGGCAGGGGACGCCACGGGGTGGTTAGACGAGCCCCGTGGGCCACTACTGGCCCATGGGCCTTAGATTGCTGACCCCTGCTCTAGCAGTTTGACTTCTTCCTCAGTGGCACACTCCATGGTCTCTCGAGACAGACGGATGCCAACCATGATGCTGGATTGGCATCAGCACCACTGTAGTTCTAAACATAAAATGTATTATTTTGTGCTGTGTAGCTAAGCCTCTCAGTATTAAATGTTTATATCATTATTGCTTCCCCGTGGATATTCTATCAGATGTTGAAAGATGTCATCTGTGCAATAAAGACATTAAAACAGTCTAAGAAGCCAGCCTTGCTTCGCAATCCAAACACAGCCGGTGCTGAGAAAACTGTTAAATCTCCATCTCTGTAGAGAAAGAAAGAAATAATTAATGTATCTATACATAGCCTTGGAGATTGATAGCTGTAATTTAGACCTGGCTGCTCAGCACTTCTATCAGAAAATGACAAAGTGCCTTGCAGAATTACCTGTTTCCCAATCAATCACTCACTTGCTATTCAGGGGGGAGTGGATTTGCTATCCGAGGAGACGAGATCCTAAAAGAAACTAGGACAGCCAAGCCATATGGAGGGCCATATGGGAAATGGAACATCTGCAGAAACCTTAGAAAGACATCTTTGAGCAAATATTTTTCCCCATCTTATTCATTATGAAGGGAGATTGGATTAATTATGTAAATCATATCCATCACAGATCCACAATGCTCTTTCACAAGCCTTTAATCAGCCATAGACTGGCACAGTAGGGGCCAATTCTGTGCTGTGGGGATTTGCCAAGCATGGAATTTCATATTAAGAAGACAGTTGGGAAGGAAGAAGTGTGCTGTGCTCCACCAAAATGTGGAATAGACTCTTGGAACTGCATTTTGACACATGGTCAGCAAATTCATAAATAAGTAAAGGTAAAGGGACCCCTGACCCTTAGGTCCAGTCGCTGATGACTCTGGCGTTGCAGTGCTCATCTTGCTTTACTGGCTGAGGGAGCTGGCGTACAGCTTCCAGGTCATGTGGCCAGCATGACGAAGCCTCTTCTGGCAAAACCAGAGCAGTGCACGGAAACGTTGTTTACCTTCCCACCAGAACGGTACCTATTTATCTACTTGCACTTTGACGTGCTTTCGAACTGCTAGGTTGGCAGGAGCAGGGACCGAGCAATGGGAGCTCATCCCATCGCGGGGATTCGAATCTCCGACCTTCTGAACGGCAAGCCCTAGACCACAGTGCCACCCATGTCCTAAATAAGTATGGGCCAATAAAACAGCACTCCCAGGCTGGCTGATCCTGGAATACTGAGTTAACAGTCTGTAGAACCGCAACAAGGGGGAAGCAGAGCACACGGGGCATTGCTGAGAAGAAGATGGAGTTCAGTTAGACATAGCTTGGTGACCTACGGACTATAAGGTGGAGAGAATTGTGCAATTGGCCCAGCACATGCAGTTTGTATGTGCTTACTAGAGCAGCATTTGCCTCAGCTGCAGCAAAAGCATGTCACTCCCATATCGGTCTCCACATCCACAGCAGTTTCTGTAACCTTCCAACAGTTTTGACTTTACCCCCAAAGGCTCACTCCTCCATTGTCTTCTGAGACAGACAGATGCCAACCAACCAACCAACCAACCAGAGCAGCACATTGGAGTGTACAGTAAAAGAAACATCATTTAACCCTGTACAAATGATACCACAATTTAACTCAACATGCCTGATGGCTGTCTCTTTGTGTGTGTGTGTCAGAACAACTTCCTTCCATTCATGCTCTGCAGTTCCCATGATTCTGCTTGCAGTACATATGAATGAGTACAGATCATGAATGGACACATAGGCTATAGGATTTCAGCCCTTTAGCTCTTTTCTAAGCTTTCACTTTCTAATTTCCCTATCATTCAGTTGGGACCGTATGGGATATATGGTATCTGAGGAATGTCTGGATGTGGGCTACCAAATACCTGAATGCTTCCCGATGTAAAAAAATAACAACACCTCCCTACGCACAGTAAACTAGCAATTTGGGGAAAGCCCTCTAGGTTATTCATGTGCTGGCTGAAGCACCATTGTTTAGAATAGAGAGCTGACAGAAATATATCTTAAGACTGGTTCTTGGCTTTCTGTGTTCTAATTTTTCTCCTCCTCACATTTTTATAGTGGTTCTCTAGGTCAGAACACAAAGCCATTTTTATGGAAGTGTGTCACCTTGCCAGACTGTTGAGTCTTCTGTGTCTACATTTCGAATCTACTTTTATAGTCTTCTCAGCTCAAGTTACTAGGTCAGATGCTGTGACTCAATGTAATTCTTCAGCCTCCTTTGGGATCAATGACTATTTATGCTAGCTGAGGATCTATTCCACTTACTTTAAATTTCTAAATGTAATTAACCAGGAGGTAACTGTAAGAACGGAGGTTTCCACACACCCTGGAGTCAAGCACATTGATTTTTAAACACTTCAGGCCAAATTGGTGCAACTTTTTTCCCCAACAGAAAGCAGTTAGTAGAAGGGGGAAAAAACACACCAAAAACCTAAGTTATTGAAACGTTTGATTCAAATTGATCTCCTGGGGCTTGTTTGCATGTTTCCCAGTATTTACATGGCAACCCAATATTTCTATGCCACCATATGAAGATCAGTGTTGTGAGCACCATTTGACAATCCTGGAGAGGTTCATCAGGTTTCCATTAGGGTTACCCTTAAAGGTCGAGCAGTCAGGATGCCGACCTGTATAGAAGGCAGGACAGCTTAGTGTATGAATTGAGCAATGGGATCTCTGCAATTGTGGATTCAATCTCTGCATTACTCAGGCTCCCAAATGCCGATGGAATGTGTATATTGACAAGGCTTGGCCAGATGTACTAAAAGTCCTGTGGAAAATGGTACATAAACTTTCCAAGGTATAGATTTTGCCCTCAGGTTTTGTACAACTGCACTGCTGGATTGCAGCATTCAGTTGTGCTGAAATGGTATTGACTGAAGGTAAAATGTAGGTATTTATCTACTCAGTTTTATATCTGGATACTTTATTGCCCACTCATGAAGCAATTGTTTTTAAGTACTTCCTCATGTCGAGCTGGCTCTGTCTGGCTCCAAATAACCTGCATCAGTGCTTCTTTAACCTTTCAAAATTAGAAAAACAGGTAAGGCGAGAGAGAAAAGCCAAGCTTTCATTTAAGGTAGGGACGGACTGAGAGATACCATTGGGTGGAGGTGAAAGACAATATACCATCATTAAGTAGCTTCAGTCTTGCATTTTGCAGGTGGGAATTGAGTGCATACCGGGAATTTAGGTCTGCAGAATTAAAATGAACTGAAGCATTCTGTTGCTGTAGCACAACAAATCCACTGGTAGCAGCAAGAGGGAAATGGCAATGGTGGCAAGTTCGCTTCCCAAGCCTCTAGTGTTCTGGTGGCTAGTGCTGGTCTTGTTGTACCACTACAAGGCCATGCATAGCTGATATGAACCATCATCCACATTATAAGCAAGATTTCATATACTGTATGACCAAAGCAAGATTGTTATTTGCAAGGCATAATAACAGCCCCTAAATCAGCGTACTGTACTGTGTTTTAAGAGTATCTGTGGACATTGTTGCTATTGGTCAGTCTTAAAAAAATGCATTTCTCTGGCATTTATATCTAACTTGGAGGGAGAATCTTTAAGGTTTCCATCCTTGGAAGAATTGCACTTTTGGGAGAAAAAACACCTTTTGGCTTTGCTAGAGATACCCGTGAGATTAAGGATGGCTAGATGGTGGGTCTTGCTGAGGAGATGCACCATAAAGGTCAAGTATTGAGGCAGTAGACCATGCAGTGGACAGGATCACGAGTTTGGTAGGCCTGGTCACTTCAAAGTTGTGAGTTCCCTAGTGAGTAAAACATGTTTCAAAGAAGGATTAGCTTTCTTTTTTTTAGAGAAACCAAAATGGATGCTGCTCATATGCATATGATGTTTAAATCTTTGTAAATAGCTCATTGCCTAGCCATGTGCAGAAGGGACACAGGCGGTGCTGTGGTCTAAACCCCTGAGCCTCTTGGGCTTGCTGATTAGAAGGTTGGTGGTTCAAATTCCCGTGATGGGGTGAGCTGCTGTTGCTCGGTCCCTGCTCCTGCCAACCTAGCAGTTTGAAAGCACGCCAGTGCAAGTAGATAAATAGGTGCCGCTCCAGTGGGAAGTTAAATGGCATTTCCGTGTGTTCTGGTTTCTGTCATGGTGTTCCGTTGCGCCAGTAGTGGTTTAGTCATGCTGGCCACACGACCTGGAAAGCTGTCTGTGGACAAACATCAGCTCCTTTGTCCTGAAAGCGAGATGAGTGCCGCACCCCATAGTCACCTTTGACTGGACGTAACCGTCCAGGGGTCCTTTACTTTTTTTACCATTGGGCAGATTCAAACTGGGGGACTTTGAGGATGGAGCCTTTCTGCTTAAACTGCTGGGTTCTTGCCATAGGAAGGCTTGTAACTAGCTATTTGCTTATTAAATCTTTTCCCACTAGTTGGCTATGACCCTTTCTGTCCTTACATAAATGACTCCTGTTAGCAAACTTGGCCTGTGTAACAAAACATCGGTTGTGACCAACTGGCAAAAGTCTGCTCTCTGTTTTGGTTGTGCCTATTTCTGCTTACAAGCCCCTCTCTGGTTCTTCATTCCTGCTAATCCTCCTGCTTATCAACCTGGCACAGTTGCCTTCTTAGATCTGACCTCCTCTTGCCTTGCCCCTCAGTCAGACTTTCTGGCTCGACTCCCTTGCTGGAAGAAGTAACTGGCAAAGCTCCAGGTCTTCCCCTTCTTTCTTTGAAAGAGAGCACATTTAGAACAATTTTGAGGCTGATCCAAAACAGTTACAAAAAGAACAAACCACTGGGCAACACCCACTACCACATTGCAGAAAGGTAAATGCCAGTAGCCGAATGCTTGGAGATACAGGGAGGATAGGCTCCAGCCAAATCAAACTTGGGTACCACAGAGCTAAGAATGAAACAGATCTAAATTCCAGCATCCTGTGCTGACTTGTGCAAGCACGTAGGCTTAGCATCCCCCCTGGCAGCTTAGCAGCTTTCAGTAGCACTACATCCTCATTGTAAAAAGGCTGGGGAGCTACTGGCTGCCTGCCACTTCCTACAGGTTGTAAAACCAAATGGCTCTTGTGACAAAGAAGAGAAGCAAAGAAACAGGGCGCAGGTGTTCAAAGGGCTGCAACCTGCTTCAGCTCCCTGTCCTTGCCAAGGATGGCAGGTGCAGAACGTTGTGAATTCAGGGCAAAGGGAATGGGAGCAGAAATCTTTGGAGCATTGCAGAAGTCTTCCTGACATGCCTAAAATCTACAGTCACCACTGAAATGATGCATGCCTGTCCATTTCTCTCTCTCATTTTCTGTCTGAGCCTCTTGTCCTTTGCTTCACCGTCTCTGCATCCTTTTGGCTTTGTTGACAGCTTGTTTGCGTGTTTCCCCTTCAAGCTGCTTGGGTAGCTAAAATATATTTGATTAAATCATTTTGTTGATTGGCTAGGACAAGCTTTTCAAATCGCTTCTCGGATGACAGTTGTTTCCACTGTCTGCTAAACCTGATCTAATAGATGAACCACTTATTCACCAGTAAGTTAAGACCCTATTGCTAGGGAAGTGGTGGGGAGATGTGTAAACAACCAGCCTGCAGGTACAAATGGCCTGAACAGGGAAAAGAAGTAAAGAATCACAGTGGGGAAAGGCGCAGTGTGCAAGGGTGCAATGGTGCAAGGGACAGAGGAGCAGCAAAATGTTCTGCAGTTTTGCCCAGATTCATTTCTAGGTGTAACTTTACCAGGTTGCCAGTGTACATTAAGGAATTTTGAATGAATATGTAATCTATGTTCATCACTGATGAACACCAAATATTTGATCTTGCACTTGATTTGCAGCCTCTGAGTGCCTTCTGTGAACGTTCAATTTTTACCTGCTTCTAGTTCACTGGGTGTAATGCAGTAAGGGGGGGGGCCCTTTCTGCCATCCAGTAAAATCTTGATAATGTGGGTATTTTCTGGCCGTGTAAACCGTCATCTTGTCTTTATGTTGAAGGAAGCTAGATTTTTATTTTATTTTTGCATAATAGATAACTCTGAACATGCCATGATTATCTTTGGCCATGCAGCCGCATATTTTTCACAGTAGAAAGTATGGTTTGCCAGACTGAGTCCTTCATTGGATTGATTAAACCTGGATCAGTATCCTGATTCAGTTTCCTTTACTTCAATTCATGGCTGATTTGGATGTTTTCAGAGACCTAAACAGAAACTGATTCCAAAATATCTGAACCAGGGGCATGCACAGATCACAATAATTTGGTTTGGACCCTGATTTAGCACTTCAGAAAACAGTTTGGTTCAGTTATGATAAATTCAGAGCCTGTCTAATTTGGTCCCACACCCCAAATGGGACTATTTGCCTAGTCATTCATTTCTGCCTAGTCATTAAAATGGCAGTGTTTTGGGTTTTTATTTTTAAGGCTATAACATTCCCCCTGTTTGGACTGGATGGCATTTGTGGGCATAGCAGGCCCTCTTGAATGGGTATGTATTTTTTTAGGATACATTCTATGGCTGTGAGTTGTTTTAAACTGTTTTTAACATTGTGTTTTAATTGCTGAAACCTGCCCTGGGACCTTAAGAGTGAAGAGTGAGTAAACAACAGCAACAACATGACAACAAATTAAAACAAGATAAGGCACAAAAAAGAGAGAGTGCTTTGTTTATATAATCAGCTGGTCTGGGAGGAGACTTCGTCATGGCCTAATATTGTGCTATCAGAACAGGTTTTTTAATTAAAATTTATGAACATGTCAAATCCTTTAATATGATAAAATCTATATCTGTTAACCCAAAAAAGTAATTCCTTTAACAAATCACATCTCTTTGTTGCTTAAATTTGCAACTCTGAGCTGTGTGTCATATTTTGGTCCACTGCACCTAAAAGTATGTTGCAAAGTTTGTCAAATGTAAAGTGTCTAAATTTGAGGCACCCTTTGATCTTGAGATCACAGGCCAAGTGGCCCTGCTGCTCCTCTGATTGGCTCAACCAGACAAGTAAGAGGCATCACAGTTCAAGGACACATTTCATACAGGCAAAAATGCTCAGGGAGGGTATGGAGTTGGGTCGGTGAGGGGCATGGCTTGGGAAAAGTCCCAAAGGCTGTATGGAGAGGTACCCCTTCCCTGTTCTATACACACATTGACTGTGTAAAAAGGGCCTGTATGTTAGCTGCTAAGATACCTCTGCATCCTTAAGATGAAACCTAATCTGGTCCCACCAGGCCTTCAGTGTTATGCACAAAACATACCGACAGCAGCTTGAAACAAGGGAGGAAAACACTAATAAATTATTTTTGCTTCTTTGGTAACTTGTCTGAATCTGATGGACTGGAATATATGGCAATGTCTTTGTGTTTGGTGTGCACAAGTCCTGCGGAGAGAGTGCAACAGGGATCAGCCAGTGCAGCGGAGAAGAACAAATGTATTCTGACATTGTAAGTGAAGATTAAACTGTGAAGAGAATGTGGCTACAGCTATCGTTCATTAGATTAACAGCTTGCTTATGAATAAGCATTTGAGAGCTGTATTTATTGTGCCTGTTAACAAAAGCTTAACTCCTCAAGGTGTTGGCTGTAGCCAAAAGGGGTTGAAAGTTATATATATATTTAAGACTGCAGTGCTGCAGTGTGTGAAAATAAGGGGTTAATGAAGGGTCTCCTTCTTGAAGAGGTGAGGAAACCGGAGAAACAGGCTTGCTCTTGCTTGACTTGTAGTTATGCTGCAGAAAGCGTTACCGCAAGTTCATTGGCCCTGGTCAGGATTGGTCAAGCTAATTGGCCCAGCCTGTTCAGCTTGCTGGAGATGTGTAGAGTTAAGAGGCCACTCTGGATCATAGCTGTCAACTTCTCCCTTTTCTTGTGAGGAATCCTATTCGGAATAAGGGAATTTCCCTTAAAAAAAGGGAAACGTTGACAGCTATGCTCTGGTTACAGTAATTTTGTGGGGGCCCTCAAAAGTTGTCAAGGAATGAACCAACCCTCTGAATCAGCATAGGCTGTGAATTCTCCTTTTGTTCAATTGGTGCTTGGATACATTCCGGCCCAATGGGCCCTAAAGAAAATGCATGTGACTTGGAGTCGACATGCTGCCTTGGTTGCCAAGCAACAAATTTTATGGGCTTGGAAATTGGCACCTCAAGAATGAGGAATGTATGCAAAGGAATACCCTGCACAACTTAATGGCATATGGGATGCCTTTCAGGAGCATTATTCTTAGTAACTTGGAAGGTGCTGTTTTATGATGTCTCCAGTGTTACTTAGCATGCAGGTCCCACAAGATGGTGTGGGAGAACTGTTGTTGAGTCCTGTGGCTCTTGAGGTTCCATAGGGGTTCTGTCTTGTCCAGGGATATGGAGCCGAGTGTCATCAGTATGCCAATGATGTCCAGCTCTTTGTCTCTTTTTATTCTAATGCCAATGACATTGTGGAGGTCCTGAACAGAGTGATGGATTGGATGTGGGCTAATAAGCTGGGGTGTAACCCAGATAAGACAGGAATGCCATAGGACAGCTGATCTGGGTTTTAATGTATGGCCTATTGTGACTTGGGTTGTACTCCTGTTGAGGGCTCTGGTCCACATTATTGGGAGTGCTGCTTGAACTGACTTTGCTCCTGGAGGCCGAGGCCATTTTAGGAGGACCATAGCTCAGTGGTAGAACATCTGCTTTGTGTGCAGTAGGTACCAGGTTCAGTTCCCAACATCTTTAGGTGGGGCTGGGAGAGAGCCCTATCTGAACCCTGGAGAGCCACTGCCAGTCAGTGTAGACAATGGTCTACAATGGTCAGCTTCCTATGTTCCTACTGAACTGAAAGCCCGCCTCTTCCCACATGAACCTGCAAGATGGAGATTGCAGAATGAATAGGTTTACCTCTCAAGTGCTACAGATATCTAGGATTCTGTGATAAGAAGCATTGGCTGGTCCTCATCTCTCTAAAATTAAAGTCTAGTTTATATAGCCCAGATCTGTCCCAGATCTTGTCATGCCCCACAACTGCATTTATTTATTTTACTTTATGTTGAAACTGTGAAAAGGATCTCAAGGATTCATCTAGGGCTGACTGAAATTTACTTGAAAGTATGAGAAATGAATGAATGATGTAGGAGGTGCAGACACTGCCTTATATCTTCTGTTCTGATATGAAAAGAAAATTGAAGGCGGTCTTGTGAGGCACAATAAATCTTGATAGCAGGAATGACCCTATGTAGTTCCTTGTAATGCAATACCAGCCGGTGTTTGTATGACTTCTGTTCTGGTTGTCTTTCAAGTTTTGATTAGCTTATGACCCGAGAGAGAGAGAGAGAGAGAGAGAGAGAGAGAGAGAGAGAGAGAAAGAGAGAGAGAGAGATGGATGGTCTTCTGCTTGGTTTAGTATGGTTTGCTTGTCTGAGTCATCTTGAGCTATTTCCTTAAGAAAAACAGCCATTTCTACTTACCCGTAGCTCAAATCCAAAGGGTTACAATTCTTCTGGCACCAGGAAGTTTCTTGATCACATGTGATGACAGAAAATGAGCCAGTGTGATGATGAGGGTGCTGATCTCAACAAAGCTTGAGAAAGAAGCTTCTCCAGTATTTGAGTCTTATCATGTATTTAACAAGTAAAGAAGGATACCTGCTTGGGGATGGATAAATCTGCCAATTTCAGTTTCTCGCAGTTTCTCTTTAAGTTCAGTTCTCTACGTCAGTTTGTGACTTTTTTTATTTAAAAAATCTTATAAAAGTTCACCAGCATTTTAGTGAGAATTTCTCCTAATATAGAATATATACATTTTTTGTATGTCACTTTGCCTAATATACATATTTTTTGCAAAGCAACTTTCCCCAGATGTATGTTTTCATGAATATATACATTTTTATGTACACTTTACCATAGGATGTGCATTTTGTACATATCATGTGGTCAGAGACCTACACTGCAAAATTCAGAGAAGTTCAGTTTTTGAAGGACGGCTGTGTGCATGTATTGTTTTGGGGGAAAGATGCTTAGGTAGATTAAACACGAACTGAATCAAATTTCTCCCTCATCCCCACTACTACTACTACTACTACTACTACTACTACTGCTACTAAGGATAGTGATGTCCTTACTTGTGCCTAGATGTGTCCTGTATTTCTTGATACTTGGGAATCTAAATGTAAAGTTCTCTCAATATGGTGGATGCATTTTATTTAAACTATCAAGATAATTAAATTCAATATGACTTGCAAATTGCAAAAATAATATATAAAAACCTTAAAGTTCCATGGTAGTTGAGAGGTGGAATTTCCCCTTTTTCCTGTGCTGGTCAGTGTCTCTGTATCTCAGCTGAGCCCTGAGGAAGTTAGGAGCACAGAAATTGCCCCATAGCTTTGGGGAGAATGAAATGTCCCCTCCTTGGCATTCAGGCTTGTGGACAAACCATGCCTTTTAATGATGTGTGCAAAACGTTTGTAATGCTGCACAGTGGAAAATAAATTTAATACTAGTTGTTGTGTATGTGACAGTTTCAAATCTAGCAAACTGACTGACACTTTGGGGGGTGTTACTAAGATCATGAGTTCTCCAGGAAAAGAAATCCTTTGCTGGATGCAAATCTGAATCAAGCCTTTTCTTTTTTGCATTCAGCCTTGTATAGCCACCTTCGCTACACTCTTTGTCAGGGATGTTCTAGCCCCAATCTCACTGGTTATTCAGTAAAACTGTATTTGCAGAAGGGGTTGTCGACTCCAGGGGGAGAAAAGTGTGTGTGTGTGTGTGTGTAAGTAAGTAAGCTGCTTTAGAAAGGGCAAGGCTGAGTTTTTCCCAGAGAGAAAATGCCAGAGTAATTTGTATCATTCACTAGCCTGCCATGTTCCTTTTTATTCTTTTGTTTTTGGTAGATCAGTGCCCCAAACCAGTGTTTTCCTTTCAAATAAAGCAGAGTGACAGAACACATCGACAAATTGGGGGAGAGTTCAGAGACAAGTTGAAGAAATAATGAAGGGGATGGAGCCATGGAGCTAGAAGGCAAGGATGAAAGAGCTAAGTAACAAGAAAGAGGCCAAGGATGTGTCAAGGGCGGGCATGTTTGTATGCGTGTGCAAGCAAAAAACCATGCTCCAGAGGGCCATGTTGAAAGAGGCCATCTTGCTCTGAAATCTTTTAAGTACAACTGTGCTTCTGCAATATACCTGCAAGAGAGAGGAAAAGGAAGCATGTTGCTGTGCTCCGGGAATGTGGATGCCCTGGACTGCATACTACTTTGAAACGTATGGGAAGAACTTTTAAGTCTCCCAGTCTGAAGCCCATCTAATAGCTGTATGTGTGGTATGGGAATTATAGTGTTGTTTGGAACTGGCAGAGCGCACATCGCACGGGCTTAAAAGTGGCTATTAAAAAGAAGCAGCAGAAGAAAGGATGGTATTGAAAATCAATTCTCTCCTTGCAGGCACTGAGCAATTTTATAAGGTATAATAAGATGAGCAATCTAATTCTAGCAGTGAAAAAAACAGATGCCAAGCTATAATTTCCTTTCACCAGAAAATGCTGCTGTGAGGGTCACTTTGTACAATAGAGAGAGTGAAGGGGGGGAAACCACCCCTGTGCCAGGGTTGAATCTTCTTGAGGTGGTCTTTGACGTGGAGTTCTAGTTTTTCCACTGTCTTACGTTTTGACTTTATTGATTATGGCAGGTTCAGGAAACCAAGGGTCCTGTCAGGTGTCATGACAACTGGCAGTGACTTGGATGCTGACTCCAAGGGGAAAGGGCCAGCTGAGTCAATAAAGGTAAAGGGACCCCTGACCATTAGGTCCAGTCATGACCGACTCTGGGGTGGCGCGCTCATCTTGCTTTATTGGCCGAGGGAGCCGGCGTACAGCTTCCAGGTCATGTGGCCAGCATGACTAAGCCGCTTCTGGCGAACCAGAGCAGCACACAGAAACGCCGTTTACCTTTCCGCCAGAGCGGTACCTATTTATCTACTTGCACTTTGACGTACTTTCGAACTGCTGGGTTGGCAGGAGCTGGTACCAAGCAATGGGAGCTAATCCCGTCACAGGGATTTGAATTGCCGACCTTCTGACTGGCAAGCCCTAGGCTCTGTGGTTTAGGCCACAGTGCCACCCGCGAGTCAATAGCCCCACTCAAAGAAGGACCAGATATACACCCTCACACTGAACTGAACATAAGGACTATGTAAGTCCAAAACCCTGAGCCCCCTACTGTAGGGCTGCCATACGTCTGGAATTTCCCAGACATTACTGGGATTTCAAAGGCAGAATTGATGTCATGGGGGAATTTCCGAAAGGTGGTACTTTGTCCTGGATCTTAGACAAGTCAATCGAAAAATTGTGGGGTTCATTTTGCATTTTCTTTAAAAAGCTCAACAATTTTTGGGATGTCCTGGTTTATAGTTTTAGCGAGGACCCCAGGGGCTGCAGCTCCTGAGTTGCATTGACCCTATTGGCATTCTTACTGCCCCCTGCCCCATGAGACTGCATGCCCTGCAAGAAACAATGGAGAGGTGTCTGGTTTGAGACAGAGGGATGTTCCTAGAAAAGTTTCCACTTTCCAGCACATGGCAGGACCTGGGAGAGGTAACTGCCCTCAGGAGCCTAATAGGCACTCAGCACAAGCACTTTTTGCAACAAAGATCTGTCCAGGGATCTGAAGGGCCTGTCCTGGAGTGCTCTTGCTTTCTGGTTCAGCTTATTGATCTTTGAGTGGCTACAGTTACTACCTGTTGGCCCAAGATCTTGCCACCCATTTCCTCATGACAACGCTTCATGAGTTAGCTATTCTTACTGTGTTTCTTTATGACCTCAGTTGGTTACCATCAAATGATATATGACAGCTAACAGGTGAGAGAAGTACTGACTTCCACCTTATTAATTGGTTCCTCAAACTCTGCAAGAGACACAGATAGGATTGAATTCAGGTGATTGAAGTACCTGAATTCATCCCTCTTCATGAACCCCTCTAAATGTATAAAGTGAATGAAGTGTTTAGAAACTGATTTTTTTATTTATTAATGGGAGTGGGTTCTTTTTACATTAGATGATGGTGCTTTGAGTGGAGATGGGGTTTTATGTGGCTGTATATGTTGTGTAATATACGAGCTCTGTCTTGACAGTGTTATTTTTAAGTAATAGAATCTGGAATTACAAGACACAAGCAATGGTAGAATAGAAGAACCTCTTAAAACCTGTTTCGAGAAATTGCTTTTCTCATCACAAAGAGCTTTGAGCTGCAGGAACATCTCCTTCTAATTATTGGGAGCCAATGTAAAAGCTGGTAAACTTTTATTATAGGCCTATTACTACAGTGGCTTCAGCACTTCTTCTCAACCCCCACCTCCACCCGCCCGCAATCGCATGGCGTGCACTGGGGAACAGATTTAGTATGCAGTTTGGTGCTTCTGTTCTGAGTTGGGCCTCTGAAAGACAGCCGCTTACCCTGAAATGTCTTGGAATCCAGGAGTTCATCAATTTTCATTTGCCTGCCTCCTCCTTTTTCCTTATGCCACTAAAAGCGGGTTGTTTAAAAAAGAAAGAAAAGAAAAGAACTAATGAGTCTTGTTTCCAGAAAATGATTAGCTAGTCTTGAAATCCTGGCTCAGCAGGTGATTCAGAGAAGTTTAAAAAAAACAACCCGAAGTGTATAGGTGGAAAGGCAAAAGTTGCTGTAGGTGACAGTTTCCTTATGCTTGTGGATAAGGAAGCATGTTGAAGGCTGGTTAAAACCCCCAGCTCTAGGTAGGATCCCGAATGTGGTATCTGCAGCAAGCAGCACCTTCAGGGCCAAAAAGCAGCATGGGTGGGATTTCTAGTTTTAAATTTGTCAACAAGGTCTAGAACTTTGTCTCTTGTTGCCACCGCTACTCACTTCTGTTCCTCAGACTCCCTTGCTGAGAAAGATAGTTCAGGCACAGGAATGTGTCCTGCATCCTCTACTGTGACTCTTCTGTTGTCCAACTACCTTCTTGAGTAGTCTTCTCCTACTTGAATAAATATATCTAAACAGAATTTTGATGGTGGTCTTTCTATTTAACCAATGTGAGCCTTGAAATCTTTTTTTTAGGAGGGGCATCCCTTATAATCTGCTTGAATTTCTTACCTGTATGCTAAGTGTGACTTGTAAACAAAGTTGTTGAAAACTAGTCCCATTTGGGAGCAGATTCCACAATGTTCAGATCAGGAATTGGAAGTCTTAGAGCCACTAAGATGGAAGTGGAATAATTGACCTTAGGTCTGTTAGGGAGGAGTGGGGGCATTTTTTGGTCACAAGGCTAGGTTACTGAAACGAGTTAAGTAAGGCCTAGTAGCACAGTCTTGAAGGCTACTAGTAGAAGGCTCTTTCTTGTGTGGAAGGATCTCTTAGTAGAAGATCTACTTTCCATGCTGAGGATCTCAGGTTCAATCCACATCTCTCTAGGATGGGCTGGGAGAGAACCTGGCTTGGATCCCTGGACAGCCACTGCCAAGTCAGTCTAGACAATACTGAGCTAGACAGACCAATGGTCAGCTTCAGTATAAGGCAGCTTCCTATGGTCTGGAAGTTCAACAACATTGGGAGGGCATCAGTTTGGGGAAGGTTGGTCTTGTGTGTCAGGGAGTTGAGGAACACCAGGGCTTTTCCTTCTAAGTCAGGGGTAGGTAACCTAAGGCCCATGGGCCACAAGTGGCCCACGGGGGTTGTTTAACCGGCCCATGAGCCACCTGCTTGGCGAGTCCCCATGTGCTGCGCTAAACCGGCACAGCGCGGTGCAGGGACTCACTTTCATGGTGCTGCAAATTGTGTTTGTGATTGGCTGTGTGAGTGGGGTGGGTGGGTGTTTTGGATCAGGTTAGCCATATTGATTTGTATGCTGTCATTATCTTTTTGGGCTGTGTATGTGATAAAGGGGAGCCATACCAGGGTAAAGGCATCTTCTTCTGTTTGTCCCTGTGTCAGTTTCAGTTTATTGGTTAATTTTTCTAGTAAGGCTGTTTCTGATACTATTTGGTCCAACCCCTGTTCTAAGTGATGGTTAGCCCATTGATACGCTTTGGGCTGCACTTTAGCCATCTAAATGACAATCAGGAAGTGGGTATACAAAAGCTGTGATAGGGAACTTCAAACATACCCATGTATTACAATTCTCCATGGGTGACAAGTTTCTTTTCTGTTTTTACCCTCTTCGAGTTACAGCACTACAAAGCCCCATACATCTCTATCCTTGCTTGTGTTGAAACATTCATTTTGCCTTTTGTGTTCAACAAGATAATAACTCATAATTCAAGGTCCTTAACCTCTTGGGTTGGCACCTTGTTTGTTCAAAAGGAAAGAGAAGGTCTTGCATTAAAACAGAGGGATCAAGAGAGACATCTGTAATTACCAGACACTAAATAAAGAGCAGGGCTGTTTCTTCAAATGCCAAAGCACTTGTATAATTAGCTGATAAAATACAAATGAATAATTTCCCAACAGTTTAAAGAGTGATTGAAAGGGAGGGGAGACACCAGCTGGAGCCTCTCTTTCTCTCTTTAACTGCATTTGTCATCTTTTCTCTCAATAGTTGTCTGATTAAAATTCTGGCCCCTTTTGTTTCGTAGCTTGGTGGTAGAGCATCTGCCTTGCATGCAGAAAGTCCCAGGTTCAACCCCTGATATTTCCAGATCAGTCTGGGAAAAGCTTCTGCCTGAAAACCAATGGTCAAGCACAAAAAGGCAGCTTCCTATGATTCTGTGTTACACATGTCAGGGGTCAGCAAAGAGCTGTTCTCTCTGGACTTGGGCCGGAGGCGTGTTGCTTTTCACATTAGCTTTTGCTGCATAGTACATCTCACATGGTGACAGACCACTGAGAAGGATCTGACAATATTAAAGCATATGTGCTTGATAGTAGCTCAGTTGGTTAGAGCATGGTGCTAATAACACCAAAGTTGCAGGTTCAGTCCTTGTATGGACCAGCTGCATATTCTTGCATTTCAGAGGGTTGGACTAGATGATGCTCAGGGTCCCTTCAGAGTCTACCATTCTATGATTCTATAATTAGGTATGGGCAAATATGTCAATTCCGTTCTTAGACCGAGGTAAAGTTCGCAAACTGGGACACTACTTCCAGTTTTGCAGAGTTCGTAAACCGAAATGTTCGTAAACAGGACTGTTCTTAAACCGAGGTACCACTATATATGCATTTATATGCACACTTTACACTAGTAGACGCATTATTTGGCAGGAGAACTGCACTGAAAAAAATGGAGAAGTGCACATTTTGAAGCATGGCTGTTATGGTTTGCATAGCGCATACTCTTTAAATAAACTGCTGAACTACCTGCTATCACCTGATGGTTCTTTCTGAGCTAAGTTGTGTGAACTGCTTCCACTGTGGTGATGAACTGGAAGTTTTGCCTTTTGCTGGTTCTCACATGTAATTAAGCATTTATTCGCTGCAGTCAGTGAATGATGAATGTGGCTGTTTTAACCAGCCTCTGGGTGCCATAGATTGGGGAGACCAGGACTTGAATATAGCTTCTGTCAAATTCTGTGTGATCAAGGTAAATGGCATCCCTCTCTCTGAGCAATATCCCTATTTCTTAAATGGGAACAACAGAGAGGTTGATCCTCAGGAGTATTATTTTATAATGTAAGATCAGTTAAGTAAAACACTTTCAAGATGCTAGATAAAGAGCAATTAAGAGGGCAACACACTTCTTTCAGACATTCATTTCTCCAGCTATATAATGCCCCTTTATAAAAATGATGGCGTATTACTTCAGAGGCAGAAACTGGCCTCTTACTGAATTAGCAGCAGTGCTGAGCATGGCAAAGCTTTCTGATCCTGCTTAGCTGTTGCACAAAGTGATCAGATCAGAGCAGGATCAGGCATCGCTGTAAGCATTATGTGCTCCCTGGCAGGCAACCTTAAAATCTATAAAAGGAAGTAAAATAAAATTCAATCTTCTCTCCCCACATTGCCCAGAATACTTTTGTATGTAAAACAACGCATTGTTCACAGCCAGCCTTTGTCCTCAGGGTGCAGCCTCCTTGTCTGGGGTTTCAGTTTCTTGAATAATGGAGAGCAGGAGGAGGAAGGAGAAGCCCACCCTCCCAAACTTTCCATCAAGGCTCTCTCTCGCTTCACGTACATCATTATCATATAAAAAAGGAGAAAATTGGAGGCAAATTCATTGATATAGGGGGAGAGTTAACTGTGTGAAGTTTTATTACAAAACCTCCCACAACTTTTGAAGTGTGTCCAATTATGCTGCAGAGGAGACCCAGTTTTATTCGGTTCTAATCGCACTGCTAATATTCTGTGTAGAATAAAAAAGCCCCTCCAGCAAGACTTCATAGTGTAAAAATGAGGATACAGTCAATTACAGAGCTATCAGTTGGATTCTTGTATGGTGTATTACACTCTGCTTCGGTCCAGTGTTTTGAGAGCAGGGATATACGATTTTCTGTCTCTTTTTTTTTTGCCAAGATGTCAGAGAACCTAGAAGATGCACAAATTGCCCTCTATTGCATATGGATGCATACCCTCTATTGAGTTTGGACATATGACCTGGGCTGCGAATGCTACTCTATGATTGGGTCTCGGGGTTGCCTGACTTAAGTTTTGACAAGATATAGTTCATTGTTTTCATTAGGCGTGGATTGGAAACCCAGTGAGTATTCATCCTGATTTGCCTGTGAGGAACTTAGATGAAGTTGCATCCTATGAGTGTTATTCCACACTTTCTAGAGCATTCCCCTGCCACTTTCCTTATCACAAAAGTCCCAAGATTTTGGGAAAGTGGGTTTGTTCTACAAAGGAACCCCCCCCCAATAAATAAAGTTTGTCCATATATGAAAATAACAACAGCCTGGAAACACCCTATGTTTTTTTTTTTAATATTTTTTATTAAGGATTTTCTTGTTTTACAGAAGTGTAGTGCCTCGTATTTTTTTTTCCTTCTTCTTCCACGTAGCGTTTTTACAAATCTGTTTCATTTGTTGAGGCATTAGGGGGAGAAGAAAAAAAGAAAGAAAGAAAAAAGAAAGGGGGGTGGAGGGAGGGGAGATGGATGGGGTGGGGTCGGGTGGCGATGTTTCTATTATGCTTAATGTATGTAGAGTTTGGTGTCAGCGTTGCTTGTGTTGTTCACTTGTGTTCCTTTGGTGGTGAGAGAGGTTGGGGTTGGCCCAGCCTTCACCCCGGTATGGCTCCCCTTTATCACATACACAGCCCAACAGGACAATGACAATAATCCACCAACAGCATACAAATCAATATGGCTAACCTGATCCAAAACACCCACCCACCTCACTCACACACGAAAACAAAGATCACCACAGCCAATCACAAGGAAACACCCTATGTTGAAGGGGAAGAACAATTTTATTGTTTGTCTGCTTCAAGTGCTATGCTCAGCTCAAAACTTCACAAGCCATGGATCCATGCATTCTGCCAAGGGAAGTTGCTGGGCGAAGATTTACAAGTTTTATTAGCTACAGAGACAATATTAGACATGAAATGCACATACATAGTCATTGAGGCAAACTACAAAGCATATACCATGGCATAACCTTTCTCCAGACTGTTTTATTCTTACATTCCATCTGCTGTCAGAAGTTCTGTCTCTTGCCAGAAGACTCCAGTCCATGTACACTGAGAAAAAGAGAGGGATTTTCCACCCTCCACTTCTGCTTATTGTTTTCCCCTCACCATGTGGTCTCCCTCTCTTTCTTTCAGGTCCATATATATTTATCTGTGTATATATTATATTCACTATGCTTTGGTGCTATGTGGACTTACTATTGATTTTCCCACTGGAAGAAAAGAAATGCAATGTGCATGCATGTACGTAGTTTCATGTGTTTGTGTGTGATCTGTCTGCATGGAAGGCTGCTTGGTTTGTTTCCACTGCCACTGTGCTATAACTCATTCCCATATGGTCCCATTCCTCCCTGACACCCCTTTATTGCCTCTGCCTCTCTCGGTCCCAGCTCTGGGATCTGAATGCAATCAGGATGGAAAAGATCACCTGTGAGGATTAATGTCCAGAATGATTTCCTGTCAGCCAAAGCCAGAAAAGCTTTAAAAACTAGGCCCCAGGAGTATGAAAGACTGCTTGCTCCAAGGTATTAGATTAATCTGAAGCCCTCAGTCAGGGAATATGAATCTTGGCGGCCAATCCTCTTGGGGGCTAAAGAGCTGGTTTTACAGATTGTGTATCATGCACAGTAACGGGAAGCTCCCCTCTTGCTATCGCCAGCTTGTTCTCCACTGCTAGATCCCTTCTGAGTGCAAGCAGATTTGCTGGCAAATGAAATGCCCATCTTTACCCTGTTATCCCGCCTCATGAATGAGGCCAGGCTTGCACTTGCTGTTTTGAAGAATGCAGAAAAGGTTGTGTCTCCTGGGGTGTGCGAGTCTTTTGAGAATTTATGTTGTGTTTCCAGGGCATTGCAGGCTGGAGGGGCCATTGCACAGTGTGGAACACACTTATATTTTGCATTCAGCCCCCTACTCTGCCAGGTCCAGTCCTTTCCATTTTAGTTAAGGTATTAAAGGCCCCAGGGTTAGGAAAAACCCCTCTCTGATGGATGCTTTGGAGAGCCACTGCCAGTTGAAGTAGACAATAAGGAACTAGACCAGCCTTCCCCAACTTGGTGCTCTCCAGATGATTCAGACTCCAGCTCCCATCAACCCCAACTAGCATGGCCAGTGGTCAGGGATGATGGGAACTGTAGTCCAGCAGCACTCCGAGGGCGGCTTGGAGGAACTCTGGTCTGACTACTGTGAGGCTGCTTCCTATATTCTTGGTGGTTCTGCCATAGCAAGGGAGCCAGGGGGTGGCATGATAGTGGACATGCTTCCTCTGATACTATCCACTACAGTGGTGAGGAACCTCTGGCCCATTTGCCTAATTAGGCTCAACAGGCCTCCCCATTTGGCCCAGGAGGCTGTTTCATCCAAGCCATATTTGCCATCAGGTGTGGAGCAGGAAAAAATGTAGGTGGGACAAAAATGGGACTTGCAGGCACAGCTGATCAGTGGCCCTTTGCAAGCAGTCTGTGCAGGAAAAGGAAAATGGGTTAGCTGGTCATTGTGACCTCAGGTGAGTTACAGGTGCCTCCCCCTGCTAACCTGTCAAACTTGGTCTGTGCATGATCTGCTAAGTAAGGATGTGGCTTACCAGCTGGATCCATTGCACACCCCTGGAGGGACAAATTGATGTAGTGTTCACCTGAATCTTACTAGTCTGTGTTTTTAAAATGAGATCTAAAGTACCCTGAGGTCTCTTCTGCTTCCTGCCTCACTGGCATTGGCAGCACATTGTGTGTGAGTGTGCATGCGCACCCACCCACCCACACCTCAGTTCCAACTGAATAAAGCAAGGGTAAAAAAGGTAAATGGTAAAAGACTGGACGATTAAGTCCAGTCAAAGGTGACCATGGAGTGCAGCACTCATTTTGCTTCAGGCGGAGGGAGCCGGCGTTTGTCCACAGATACGGTAGCTTTTCAGGTCATGTGGCTAGCATGACTAAACCGCTTCTGTCATGACTGGACACTGTGACAATTGCCAGAGTGCATGGAAACGCCGTTTACCATCCCGCTGCAGTGGTCCCTATTTATCTACTTGCACTGGCGTGCTTTCAAACTACAGTGGTACCTCTGGTTACAAACTTAATTCGTTCCAGAGGTCCGTTCTTAACCTGAAACTGTTCTTAACCTGAGGTACCACTTTAGCTAATGGGGCCTCCCACTGCTGCCACGCCGCCACCGTGCGATTTCTGTTCTCATCTTGAGGTAAAGTTCTTAACCTGAGGTACTACTTCCGGGTTAGCGGAATATGTAACCTGAAGTGTTTGTAACCCGAGGTACCACTGTACTAAGTTGACAGGAGCTGGGACAGAGCAATGAGAGCTCATCTTGTTGCATGGATTTGAACCGCCGACTTTCTGATTAACAAGCCCAAGAAGCTCAGTGGTTTTGACCTCAGTGCCATCCACTAACAGAGCGGTCCAGTGTTTGTCAATCATTTCCAGCTTCTAATGTATGGAGGCACCCCTGGTCAGGAGGATGCATATCCTCACTCTTCGTGCTGCTGTATAGCACTTAAACCTCATGCTAATGATCTTTCTAAAGTGTTCATTTCATCTTGGTTTTGCATCTTTTTCACTCCTGAGGCAGGCTGAGAAGGATGCCTGGGGAGCCATGCTGGCGTAAAAACAGCATACATTGAACTATTCAAACATTTAAGTGGAGAAGCAGGAAGGAACACCCCAGGTTTTACCTCTCCCTGCGGCTTCCTCCTTACAAACGCTCCCCCACTTTGCTTTTCGTCCAGCTGGTGGGGAGAAGAGTATTGGGTTGGGAATATTGTTGGAGGAGAGAACAGGGTTCAGCAACTCACTCCCACTTCTCAGCTGGAAGTCACTCATCCCTTCACTGCTTTGCTGCTGCATTACTACCTGCATTTGAAGGTGTGGGTCCATCATGTGTAGTTCCATTTTTAATGGGGTGTTGCTGGTATATCTCAAGGATGAGGAGCCTGTGGCTCTTCAGATGTTACAGAATCACGGAATCGTTGAGTTGGGAGGGATTGAGGGTGGGGAACCACTGGCCACGCTGGCTGGGGTTGATGGGAGGGCCAGAGGTTCCCCACCCTCGATACATCATAAACACTAGAACATAAAAACAAAAGAAGAATTTGCTGGATCACACCAATGACCCATCCAATCCAGCATCCTGTTCTCACAGTGCCCGGCCAAATCTTTGTGGGAAACCTGCAAGCAGGACCCAAGCACAAGAACACTCTTCCCTTCTGTGGTTCCCAGCAAACTGGTAAGCATTATTGCCTCCACCCGTGGAGGCACAGCATAGTCACCATAGCCGTAGTAGAACCAGTGGAGGGTTGCCCGCCATTTGGGGAAATGGGGCACTGCCCCGCCAATATCAGTCTGCCATCAGTCAGCCTCTACTTGTCTGCATTCTGACTTACAACCAGTCCAAGGGGCGGCACTGCCTGTCTGCTTCCTCCTCCTCTGTCTCAGCATTGCCTCCCTTCTGCTCAGCAGAGAGGAAGATGGGGAGAAATCAGAACTGGGTGGCTCTGCCTGCCATTGGTTTCACCTCCTGTTGATCTCCCTGCCTTCTGCCCTATTTGTTCCAATGGGCACCAGTCACAGTCTTAGGGGCCAAGCCCCCTCAATATTCAGGCGGTGTTTAGCTCCACCCCTCAGCTCCTTGTGGCATCACATGCATGACTTCACGCAGCATCACCCACCAAGCCTATGGCGCCTCTGTTCAGTGGGCCTTACTGTCAGGAAAACAAGGGCAGGATTGCAGCCTCACTATGATTACAGACAGATCTCTGTCCCAATTTCAAGGTCTCCAACAATCAGTTTGTTTCTTTACCTACTCTGATTATGGCTTGTACATGTTCTTTTCTCTTTTTTGCAGGATGCCTGGGGTATGTCGAGATTAGAAAAGAAAAGAATGTTAAAACCTTTCTTCTCTGGTGCTTGGTCTTGTTCCAGGAGAAGCACAGAGGGCAGCAGGGTCTTTCTTTGGGTTGGATTCAAGCCAGCTGTTTACACACATCGAATTTCTTTGCCTATTGTACTGGGTATTGATTTAATCAATTAATAACAGTGTGCGGGCTTGTCTTTCCTGTAGCCGCACAGTGTGTTTATGTTGACATTTTAAGGGCTGGAGGATACACATGGAACAAGGAACTGAGCTAATCTTTGAAGTCGTTTCTGTTTTCTCTTTCCATTCTCTTCTAATTACTTGCTGTTAAGAAACATGCTGCAGCATTCCTCGCTGGGAAGGCTTTACTGAGGTAATGCCCCTTCAGTGGATTACAGGGCCACCTTGGGGAGGGGTGATATTTATAGCAGCAGGGCTTTTCCTACAGAAAATGTGCCGTTCTAGACAGATTTGTGCTGTTCCAGTGGTAGTCTTGTGCAGTACTAAATCAATAGTTAAATGAAGAATGGGGATAAAAGCTCAGAGGTTGTTAGTGAACATCCTTGTTGTGAGAGCAAACAAAAGAGGCTTCTTTGACCTATGTAGGATGGCTACACATGTACTGCTTGACAGGGGATAGTCCTCTGCTTGAAGGGTTCTCAGTCCTCTGTTTGAAGGCACCCTTTCTTTCAGGGTTAACTGTGGTCAGTGGAGCACCACTGGTTTGTGAGCTTCATTCAGGTGGTCCATATCTGTGGCTTTGTGGTTGAAGCTTGGATATGGCACATCTACCACAATAAATATTCATATGGATTCCCTCCCCTCTTCTGTATCAGTGTGGTCAACATTCCTGAAATGTGATTCTAAGAAACAAAGTGTGTGTGCACACAAGGGAAAAGGTACAGGTGTGTTGATGGTGAAAAATATGCTGTAGCTCAGTGGTGGCGTATCTGCTTCATGTGTAGAGCCAGTGTGGTGTTGTGGTTAAGAGCGGTAGTCTCGTAATCTGGGGAACCGGGTTCGCGTCTCCGCTCCTCCACATGCAGCTGCTGGGTGACCTTGGGCTAGTCACACTTTTCTGAAGTCTCTCAGCCCCACTCACCTCACAGAGTGTTTGTTGTGGGGGAGGAAGGGAAAGGAGAATGTTAATCGCTTTGAGACTCCTTAAAGGAAGTGAAAGGCGGGATATCAAATCCAAACTCCTCCTCCTCCTCCTCCTCCTCCTCCACCTCCACCTCTTCTTCTTCTTCTTCTTCTTCTTCTTCTTCTTCTTCTTCTTCTTCTTTTTCCAGGTTTAATCCCTGGCATCTCCAGGTATGCCTGGGAGAGACCCCTCTCAGGAACACTGAAGACTTGCTGCAAGTCAGTATAGACCAGGGTTAGTCCACATAGTGCCACCTAGATACTGTTGCACTACAACTGCCTTCAGCATGACTTGACATGGCCCAATGGCCAGGGATGATGGGAGTTGTAGTCTAGCAGCATCTGAAGAGCACCGCAGTGATCATCTGTGGTGTAGACAATGCTGAGCTAGATGGACCAGTGGTGTGACAGTATAAGGCAGCTTCCTCTGTGTGCAAACAAAGATAATATCCTACTGCAGGAAAACTCTATGCAGAAGAGAATTATACATCTTCCAACAACAGCACTGACCTGGGTCCCAGCCCCATTCTAGTTCAATGCGATTACTCTCTTCCTGAAGTTGAAGCTGAACATTGTACATAAATGTGTACAAGAAAACCCAGATGGCTATTTCAAGAGGCAGGGGGATTTAGAGTGGATAAATAGTAGTGGGAGGGTGCTTAAACCTTCTCCTCCCATTGCCGTTCTACTGAAAATCAATCTCCGGACTTCTTTTTCACTTGTGAGGCTCCAGATGAGTGTCTGAGAAAAGAGGCTTAGGGAGAAGGAGTAACCTGTGGGGAAAACAGCAGGTGGCGAAAGGTTTGAGCACTTTTCTGTGTAATTTCCTGCTCCAAAGTGCCCCGAATCATCTCAAAGTGGCTTTTCTCTTGAACGAAAGTGGCTGTTGGGATTTTGTTACCTGCATCTAGTTCTGCCCTTTGTAGCCAAGAGTGAAAGTGAGTGTCACAAAGCAGGATCATTGAGTGCCTTATAGCAAGAGAGAGGCAAGGAGGTACTGGAAAGCTGTGGCAATATATTGGGGGGGGGATCGTGTACAGGACTCTGTGTATGACCAGTAGCATGGCTCTAAAAGCCACGTTGCTCTTGAGTGTTGACTGCTTGGCACTGATGCTGTCATCTTATCATAGCCAGGCCTAGACTTTCCTCAGCTTCCAGGCATTTGATGATTAATTTTCTCCCCTGCTGTCTGATAGTCCTCCTTAGCTGATTGTCTTAATTTTAACACTGATCCTTGAGTGTCATGCGTGAGGTTGGGGTATTAACTGTTGGGACTTTTAGGTTGTGAATGCATTTCACTGTATGCATTTCTATGTTTCCTTATACAGTGGTACCTCTGGTTGTGAATGGGATCTGTTCTGGAGGCCCGTTTGCAACATGAAAAGGACATAACCTGCAGCGGCGCATCTGCGCATGCGCAGGTTGCGATTCGCTGCTTCTGCACATGCGTGTGACGTCATTTTGCACTTCTGTGCATGCACATGATGTCATTTTGCGCTTCTGCGCATGCGCGAGTGGCAAAACCCAGAAGTAACCCTTTCCAGTTATTCCGGGTTGCTGCGGGACGTAACCTGAAAGAACGTAACATGAAGTGGACGTAACATGAGGTATGACTATATGTTTTAATGTAAATCACTTTGAGAACTTTGTGGTATAAGGAGCTGAATATACAAATATATCATCACCATCTTCTAGAGAACCTCAGGCTGAGGGGTGAAATGAGGCCACCCAGACCTCTCTGTCTGGCCCTTGAAAGTCTCCCCAAAGCACACCTTTTCTCAGCCAACCGCCCTCTCCCCAGGCAATACCATTTACCAGCCTTATTTCATATCCTCCTCGAACGTTTTTGCTTGGCTGGAATGTATCCTTGTGGTCTGTTATTGCCTCATCCTCGCTTAGTTGGAGGATAGAGGGCAGCGTGTCTAGACACTGTTCTACTGTGGAAAGGTAATGCATACTTTGTTGCTTTGCCCATTTTTGCCTCTGTCTCTGCCTCCACTTGCATGTGCCCCTGGAAGGTCACCCAGATGGCAATGTGGCCCTCAGTCTGAAAAATATTCCCCATCCCAATCTAAGATATGGAACTACTCACACCTTTCTTCCCATTGTTGCCATGTATAGCTGACTGCCGTGACTTATCTGTAAATAAGTGGTGGGCTGGGAGGCTTAATAAGCAAGGGCTCCTCCTGACCTGCAGTGCGTACATTCAGCCAAGTGCAACAGGCCAGATCAGGCTAAATGTCTTCTCATGAAAAATGGCTTTTTTCTTTTTTGACATAAGAGAAATACAGGACGCAAGTGGATTCATTGTGTGTGTGTGTAGTTCTTGTATAGGTATTTCTGCAAATTTTGTATTGGGCAATCTCTGCATCTGGGCTCTGGCATTCAGCAAGTATAATTTCTGAAAATTCCATTTGGCATGTAAATAAAAAACACAGTTTCCCTCCTCCTTCCTTTTCCTTTAACTAAGGGCGATGGCTTGTTTTCTCTGCTCTTTTCACGGCGCTTCTATTTATTTCTTGTAGGCATGCGCTGAATAATACATCGCTCCCAGTGGAATATAGGGCAGAGTTTTGTTGTCATAAAAGCTGCCAGGAATTCTGAGATTAAATTATATAGTTAGGACCAAAGCCAGAGGGAGCTATCCTCCTGATTTCTAGAAGTTTGCTCAAGAAAATAATAAACTTGCTTACCGTCCATGCATGTTCACTCAGAAGTAAGTCCCACACTGTGTTTGATGGGGCTCTTATGCCCATGGAAGTGTACACAGGATAGCAGATAGACCTGTTGAAAGCCCAGCTGTCCTTCCCCATTTCCTCTAAATGGATGATTGTCATCTAGTGAAGAAAGTGTTCTTGAAAAAAGAAAGGAGACTTTACGGCGGAAGAGAAGCAGTTGGTTCTTCCAAACGCTTGAATGAATTGCTAAGCAGGAGTATATAACAAATACAAGAACAAGGTCTGCAAATGGAGTTCCTGCCGGTGTTGTTCCTCTCCCATGGAGAAGATTGCCACAGCTCTTGCCCTTGCAGGTGCTTGTGTGCTAAATGCATCATTCTCTCTGCCTGCTTCCTTCCCAGCCATTTTGTTTTCACAATTAGAGCTGGAAACCATCTGGAAATGCTACTGCCAGCATAAAGAGCATCATTGTTACTGCTCCGTAAGGAGAACCATCAGGACCAGGGTAGCTGGACTGCAGCAATGTAAAATATGGTCCTGCCAAGGCATTTGGAGTCCCACAATTAAGCTGCCTTGAGAGCTGTCTCATTCTTAAAAAGATCTCACCATAAACAGTGCTTTAGCATAAGGCAGTATAAGATCAGAGGAACTGAGATCCTGGTTCAGAAGCACTGGTCACGACCATTTGTAGACCAGGCCATCAGTGTAACGGCAGCAACAGGTATCTGTAATACAACAAGAAATAATACTTGTGTAACAAAGGACTTGGGGACTCAAGAGGCGGATTTCTCATTTCATCCAGTGGGTGGTATTTTTGATATACCACTTAGCTAACCAAGATCTTCTAAAGCCAGATTGAGGGGTTGTGGCACATGCATGACCTTCTGGCACCAAAATTTCTGTGACTTACAAGGTGGGAAAAGGGTAAGGTGGTGAGGAGCTTAGCAATCCAGCTGAGTCAGATGGGCACTCCTGCTGCTGCATCTGTCTAGCACCATCCTTCCCCACTTGAATGCTGCAGTGATGCTGGTGCTGGGAGGCCAGGTACATGACAACAGTCTTCACTGCCAGTTACTGCTCAAGATAGGAGAACCTGTGCCCACCTTGGCTCTTGCTGGTCTTCTAGTCTCATCAGGACCCCGGCCATTGTGGCCGATGGCCAGGAATGTTGGGAGTTTTCATTCAGCCACATCTGGAGGGCGATTGCTTCCCAACCTCTGCTCTTAAAGTAGTTTTTGAGGTCTGCATTTTTGAGTTCATAAGTGTCCAGGGAATACGTCCTGGAGGAATTTGACCCGGTCTCCAAGCCCCTAATTGGGGCCGAAGTTTTGACGTGCAGTTGTGCCAGAAGAATAATACATGAGCACAAACAGGATTTTGCTGCCCAGATGCCTTATTGGTGACAGGTGTCACTGGGTTTTCGCCTTCAATTGTATTCGCAGAATTGCAGGCAAAACTTTACAGTCTAGTTGGTCACCCCCCCAAACAAAAACAAAAACAAAAAATGTGGTGTGCTCAAAATATGGCAGCTGTCAAGCCAGATGAGGCTGGCAATTTGTATGGCTTCTTGACAGTGGTTAAAGTAGAGCAGCAGTTTCAAAATTTATTTATTTATTTAGGAGACCCATTAGTGGAGTTCTATCCTTGTTCAGAATATACCTTTGATACACAAATTGCACACCCTATTTTCCTTTGTTCTCTTAAAAAATGTGCTGTTTTGCTTGTGATCTCCATCTTGAGGATCAGCCCCAAAGGCTTTCACCACCCAGTGACTACAGTGCTGTTGGGTAGCAAACTCTGCCAGCAGGATAAGGGCTACTAGGAGACTGCTTACCCTGCCTCTCAAAAAAAGAGTGTGATGGGACTCTAACCATCAGTCAGAGAAGGAGCAGTTGCATTTGGTCTGAAATGATTACTGCAAGGATGCTGTAGTCACATACTTGAATTCTTGCCATCAGGCGAAACTGTTAATTTTAGTTTTTCATTTTTCCAGTTCTCCACATTTCCTCACATCAGATTGTGTTTTTTATTTAAAATCCTCATGAAAGTTCACTAGCAATTAAGGGTGAAATTTCTCCTAATATACATTTTCTGTATGCAGTCTTGTCTTATCCACATGTTGCTTCCCTCCTATATCATGCATTTTTGTATGTTATTTTCATGAATATATATGTTTTTATGCACACTCTACCTTAGTAACTGCATATATTGAAATATTCAGAGAAGTGTTAATTGCAAAGGATGGCTGTGTTTCGGTTCATGTGTTGTTTCAGAAAGTGTGAATTAGGTAATCTAATTAGGTTAGGTAACTTAATCTAATTTCCCCCCTTCTCTTACTAATGAATCTATTTTCTTAAAATTACCCTCTGCCTTTTCATATAGGGCTATAATTTTGTATCTTGGGCTTCTTTCATGTTAAGGCTGATCCTTTCTAGGACATGCAATTTTAAAACTCTTTCCTGTAGTAGTTGCACCTGTAGGACTTTTTGCACTTGTCAACAGCTTTCTGAAAATGATAATTCCAAGCTTACCAAACAGACAGTAAAGTATTGTAAAGGGCTATTCTTTATTCCAGATAATCTCAGTTCTTAGGATCATGATGGATGGTGTCCTTTGGTTCATATCCCACAACCCTGAACAGTCCTTCTGGTTTTGACATTTTTATTCTGTGTGGTGCCTTAGACTGCATGCAGTGGTACGCTCTCAGAAGCCTACCCAGTGTTAAATAGAGTGGAAAAGTTTTGTCTTGGGGCTGACTTTCATCGCTTCACTTAATACATCCAAAAATGGCAACTAACCTTTTATTTCAGCAATGGCCTCACACTGCTGAATCACATTTAGATTGTAGTGACTTGTTAACACTCCCCCAATCATTTTACTGATTTGCTATCCCTTCCCCAAAACACACATACTTGATATACTTAGATACACTTAGCCGTCCTCATGACATTCTCAGCTAGGTTATTCGTGGTTATTGTATAGGTAAAACTTGACTGACTTTGGTTTCCAGGCATCTGTGTTTTGTTATGTTTTGATCTGGTGATAAAAAGTGGCCAATTTCCATCTGATGATTTTGGTAGACATTTCCTGGTGATTCAGTAACAACCAGCTTTCCAAGTTATTCTCTTTCTTTCTCCTGCTTTGTGAGATTGACCCCAAACTTTTCAAGCTGTCCTTTCCTTTGTGAATACAAGGACAGACTGCACCAGTCGCACGACCAAATCTTCCACCCACTTCATAGCCTCTATAGCTGTGAATGAAGCCTACCTGAGTGTCCTTGGATTCTCTCTGTGCCAGAGATAATCAACACCTGAAGTGGACGGTGGGATCATGCCCACTGGCTCTCCTCCCAAGCTCAAGGCTTTGATTGGTCTTTTGCATGAAAGCAGAATAGCAGGTGGATATGTGGAGCTTGGGACACAGCACAATCCCACTCATATGCACCAGTTCTTGCTGAGATGAAGGCCACCTGTTTCACAATGTCCTCAACACGAACATCTCCATTTGCCATCTCCAAGAAGTACCACTGCAGGTGGTGCAGCCAGAGTCCATACTCTTCAACAAGTCATAGACACAGAGAGGGATCTTCTGCTCTCACACCAAAGAACATTATCTAAGTGCTCATAATCCCCCTCCAATATACTTCTCAAGTGTAATGTGTTGTGATTGTTATCTTATCAAGCAGCATTCTTCCCCATTCAGAGATTTGTAAGTGAGGCCTGCGATAAGGTGTTGCTATGTGGAGTGCAGCAGTTCAGGGTTCCACACACCCCATTCTATTCCTCTCTGCTTAGTTTTTCATACCCTCCCCCTTGCTAGGTCATCATGCTCAGCCCTCATTGGGCTGTTTTTGAGATTTCCTCCCTCTTTAGGTCCCCCCCCCCCAATATTTTTTGTATTTCTGTGAATCTTGCAGTCCCCATGAGTATGTGGGTCTCTCCCTTCTCTTTCTTTTTCTCTCCTGTATGGTGCCATTATGGAAGGCACCATTTAGTGAATCATGCTGCAGTTCTGCATACATCTTTTTTAAAACGATTTTTTATTGAAGATTTTTCATCATACAGTGGAATAAAAAACCTAATCTAAAAGAAAGAGAAGGAAAGAAAGAAAGAAAGTCATTTTTGAGTGAGAGGAAGAGGCAGAGAGTTCAGTTTGGGACTCTGTAAGTTACCGGCGTTTGGGTGTGCTGGCTGTCTCTGGAGATCTGACGCGAGAGCAATGGACTTCTGTTGCCGTGTTTCAGCTGTGCCAGCCTGCACATTTGTAAATCAACTCAAATATCACAAAATGTCACAAGCCTCCAATGACCTCCTTCCAAAGGAAACTAAACATGGATGAGCACTGCACCATCAGAATTTCCACTAGGCTCAGGAAAGTAGGAAGAGAATAACGACATGTTTTCTATGAAGCGTTAGTGTCAGAAAACTATCCAGGGAATCAGAAAAGTGATACTTTAAAGTTCAGAAACCTTTGCCCACTTATAATAAGCCCATTTATTACTAGTAGGCCCCTCACCTGAGAAGTAGTGTGTTGCACATGGAGAAACCCCATGCATACGCTGAGTGAGCCATTGAACGCCCTGTGTGAAATGACAGGTGCATTTGCTCAAGGTTCTCGTGGGATGAGGAGTGATATCTTGTGATTACAGCTTGTGAGACATCACTTTGCACCCAGCAGGAGGGCCCTGCACAAGATGAGAGGATGCCTGAACCGCCTATGAGGTATATCCTGTCTTTCTGCACTAGGGGAGAGCTTGGAGGGAGTGCCTGTGAGAGGCAGCAGCCAGAACAAAAGGCAGTGCTGCTCTCAAGCTCCCGTCTAGCTGGCTGGCCCTGCTCTCGTCACCACCAACTGAAAGGTCATCCCAGCACCTCATTTATAGATGATTCTTTAGTCACTACTACTGGATCCTTACTAATCAATGTGTGAGAGGAGGGAAGGATATAATTACAGATGCGATGGGTGGGATTCAGCCCTTGAGCAAGTCAACAAGGAAATATCCAGGACCCAGGTGGAAGAAAATGACCAGCCCTGTTGAAGGTTACCCCTTAAACCTTTTGAGCATCCTGCCACATCATTGTATCTAATGGCATAGCCCCCTCCACCCACCCAGTCACTTGAAATTGGTAAGAGTGACACTGACCTTGAAAAACTTATCCTGAGCTACATGGAGTCTTGGACAAAAAGATCTGAGCAGAGCCAGCTGAGCAAGTCTGGAGTAGATTGCCCCCCCCCTTATAAAAACAAACATTCATTATTTAAATATAAGTTTTTTGTAAAGTTACCCTTATAAGGAGCACCAGAGCATGTTTTTTCCCCGGGGTCTGCTTGATGGATCCCATTGAGATCCTTCTCACGAGATTCCTCTTGCTTCAAAAAACATTCAGGTTCCTTCTCTGTTACGCACAACGTTTACTGCCCAGTGCTTCTCCCCTACGTGCAACTTCCTTCCTTCTACTTCCTCTGACTTCTCTTTGTTCTTTAGCCTTATCTGAGCAAGATCCATTCCTTCCTTCCCTTACACTTGTATTCATTTTGTCCATGCTTAGATCCTCAAACATGTATTGCTCCTGGGCGACAATAGTGCCTGTTGCTGCCAAAGGCGGTTGCCTTTCATGCAGGCACAAGGCATGCCTGAATGTCTCTCTTGACTTGCCTTCACCTTGTTGCTCCCCTTCAAGGATGACTGTTTGCAGCTGGGCTATCCCCTCCCTCAAACAGTCATGGCACAAAATTTTAAGGCCTGATTTTGAAGGGATGTATGGCAACCTTATGGTACAGCATTCCAAGCTGAGTGGTGTAATTATTAATATTAATAGTAACAACAACAACAATAATTACCTGCCCTTCATGCTAACATCCCAAGGCAGGTTTCACCCAGTAAAGCACAATATTAAAAACAGTTTGCAATTGTCCATTGTGTTCACTCAATTTTGCCTGATCTACCATGATCTTAGCCTTGCAAATAATGACATCTAGCCTCCACACTTGCTTCAGCCTTGCTCAACAGTGCTGATTTGTTGACCCTCAGCATATGGCGCAAGACTGATCTGTGTTGATTTGTGTGTAGGTGCTGGACCTTTGCAGAATCTTTTAAAAAAAACCACTTGTTTTCATTGCTATTGTTTGTTTCAGTTTTTCACAATAGGGGCTTATTACAAACTTCAAATAAGGTAAAAGGAACAAAAACGCTGCACTCTACACACACAAAAATTCTCCCATAATTTTATAATGCAATTTCTCTCCCCGCCCCATAAATCACTGGCACATGGTTGTGGGGGTGGGAGGGAATGCAGGAATCCGCCCCCCCAACACAGCACTAAACAGAATATGCTAACCTGGCCTACTGGAAGAAGAGGAACATTATTTTCTTTATATTGAAAAGGTAGTTGTTATCTAGGTTGGCTTCCTTGGCATACAAGAATTTTCTCACTGCCACCAGCCAGTTTTCTGCCTTAAGAACAACAGTGTTGCACTCAGAGCACTTATTTCAGGAGCTCAGGTTGAAATGATATGATGGAATATTTTAATACCACACTTCAACGAGGGGCATAACTTTCCCAGGCAAGAGACCCCTTATTCCCATACCTTGGCCATGCCTGCTCTTTGCTGGGCGCGCTGCTTGACTGCTGGTTGCATCTAAATAACAAGATATATTTATGCATCATGCCCTCTTCTTATTATCCTGCATAAAAATGTCTGCCATGCCATTATTTTTCTTTAGTGCATTTTACAAGCTGCATGCAGTGAAGAGCTCAGCAGAAAAATGCCTTTAATCAAACTCGGAAGGGTAAAAAAAGGAATTGAATTCTGATGGCGAGTTACCCGAGCAACTCCAGAAAAGTTGCAAAGCTGTCTGCTGTGTTTGGACCCGTAAAAATATGTCTCAATTTGAAGTCCATTTGGAACAAGCAATGAGAAAGGAAAAGGAGTATTTCCAGATGGTGATGATTCCATCATCATCATCATCATCATCATCATCATCATCATCATCATCATCACAAATTCTTTAACATAAAAAAGACAGTGTAGTGAGATCTTTAAAAATGGAGATACAACTGTCAGGGGCTTAAAACACATAGGGGAATAGAAGCTCCATACGTAATGGAACAGCTGTAAGTAAATGGTTGTGTATAGTAGCATTCCTAGCCTGGTCCCCTCCAGATGTTTGGACTACAAGTGTCATCAACCCTGACCATTGGCTTGTTAGGATATAGTTCCGTTCCACCTTAAAAGGGAACAGGCTGAGGTCCTGGTTGTTTCCCAGATTCCCAACAGACAGTGCTGGGAGTAAACAGGCATGTGACACACAACAGCCTGTTCCCTTTTAAGGTGGAACAGAATTACATCCTAACATGGCTATGTTGGCAGGGGCTGATGGGAGTTGAAGTTCGAAGAGCATCAAGTTTGTTATTATTTACTGCATTTATCTTATTTACTGTATTTATAGCCCATCTTTTTCTCCAAGAAGCTCAAGGTGGCACACACGATTCCCGCCCCCCTTGCTTAATCTTCACAACAACGCTGTGAGGTAGGCTACACTGAGAGGCTATGGCTGGCCGAAGGTCACCCAGCTGTGCTTCATGGTTGAGAGGGGTTTCAAACGTTGGTCTCCCATGTCCTAGCCTGATACTCTAACCACTACGCCACGTGGGGGAAGGCTGTACAGAATAGCCTCTTGTTCTTGGAAATGGGAGTCACAAAAGTAAGTAAATGGCATTTGTTTCCCAATAATTCCATAACAATCCTGCCCGTGACTTATAGGATGTTGTATCAGTAATATAATTGTGGCATCCGCGAGAAGCACAGGGGAGAGAAGGAGCCATCTGCCTTCATCAGAGCTGAGGAGCCAAGGAGAAGGGATTTCTTTCTGTAACTCAGTAAGGCGAGAAACACCCTTTGCTGCTCCTGTACGTGTTTTCCCAGCTTGCCTGTGCAAGTTCTGGAGCTGCAAAATTTGAGCAGAAATTTCAGATTCGAGCTGTACAGGAGCAGGATCTGTGTTGTTTAAGTGTTGAATATTTAACGTTGTGCCTGGAGTATTAGAGATAGGAACAATTGCACTTGTGCATGAAAAATTTAATGGAATGGTAGATTCAAAATTAAACATGATATAGTAAAATATTCATGGTTGGTATATGCAAATTATGCACCAGACATGTTTGAAGATCATTTGGTTTGAGGAAATGGGGTGTATCTGCATGTGTGAACTCAGTGAACTCAGTAATTTCATGAGTTACAGGGACTCTAGTTTTTCCCTCCCAATAGACAAGATCCTTGAAAAAGCATATAATGATTCAGGAACTTAGCTTGATGTGGAAATGACATGAGAGTGGATGAGTGAAATACACTTCTCTCTGCATACTTCTAGCATCTCATTAACCCTTTAATTCTATGTTTGAATGGAGCTCTTAAAAACAGGAAAAGGCACAACACTTTTCCTTCTAAGAATTATTGTTGTTGTTGTTTTATTTTATTTTACAGTTCCTATGCTTTTAATATCAGTATGATGAATTTTTTCTTACTTCTGTGTTTGCATAAAAGGAAAAAAACACCCCACTTTTGCTAGATTTGTGTGTGCATAGAAGATGTAGGAACAGGGCCAGGGAAAAATGGCAACCTACTCCTGTGCCCTCAGCCTGCCCACACCTCTGCAACAATTCCAAGGATCTAGAGTTTTAATACTCCATACTGTTATGCCAAAACTTTTTATATTTGCCCCGTTTTTAGATGGATACTTTCACACTTTCTGGAATCTCCAAAATGTTGATATTTCTCAGGCTGTTGGTCTACATATGGTTGGTTGGCTTTATAGCTCAAGTTGTAAAGATTTGTTCTTTGTGATTCTAAGGTCCCTCGTGCAGCATTTTGTGGCTGTGTGAGTGTGTGTGTGTTTGTATGCCACAAATCTCTTCTGCTTTCTGAGCTGGCTGCTCTGCTGAGTTCAGTGACACTGTGTTTGTTAAACTCTTTTATAGCAGAGCTTTAAAATGATTTAGGTCTGTTATGTTTGGACAACCATAAAAATGACTTCGATTGTAAATTGTTTTTTACTTGTGTTTTTAGCCAGATTAAGTTACTATACATATTTAATGGAGCTTTGTGTTGTAATAAGCATTTAAAATCAATCCAGCGTACTTGTTATGGCTCAGCTGCAATCATTTAAAAATTTGGTAATGCTTAAAAGAACATATTTTTAAGATCTAAAATTTGACTGTGCTTCGTCATGAACACTTGTAAGGCATAGTGTTTGAAAGGTCTCGTGTCAGAGATCACATTATACTCTGATTTGCATGTTTTCCCCTTCCTCTTGAAACTAGGTGCAGGGGTGACTAAGATTCTGAACTTCCCACAGAATTATGTTGTAAATGTACATACACAGTGCTATTTTTCTAGAAGAAGCGGGGGCTGGAACTCACCACGAACGCCTTGTTCTCTTATAATGGCAATGGCGCACACCTGAGAGGTGCTGGAACTGAGTCTGGAGAGTTGTGGCTGGAAAAAAAGACCTGTACACACCCATTTTCATTCTGACAAATTACCACTCTAGGCAGATGAAAGCTGATACTTGGAGTTCTGTTGAATTGTACATCTGCTCAGGACACCAAATTTCAACATCTCAACTTCTAAGTCAGCTACTGCATTACAAATAAACAATTAGAACACTGAACAGGATAATGAAACGAAACTCTCAGTTTGCTCAGCCAATGAATGGAATTATCTTTTTGTTACCGGTACGGTATCACGAAGGGTCAAAGCAATGGAATATTCAGTGGTCTCCATTTATTGATCACCATTACAAGGGCGGAGGAAAATGGGACAGCTCATGTCTCTTGATATAATGATTTTTGCTACAAGACAATGTAGTAATTTGTGAGATCAATTGGAAGGCTATGTGTTTAGCATTAGCCAGTCCATCAGCCCACCTGCAGGAACACCTGCCCCCTCCCTCTAGGGCAGGAGGGGGGAAGCAAATATTTTCTGGCCCAAGGACAAGCCTTCCAAGGTGTGTATGCTTTGCACATACAGATACACAGGATGGGAAGATGGCGGGGAGAAATCTTGCTTTTCAAAAGGGCTTTTTTCTCTCCCTTTGCAACTCCACCATCGCCAAAAGGTCTTAGGGCTCAGGAAATAGAAGGCTGACCGCGGTAAAGTCAGACATGTGGTGCCCCCTAGTGCCAGGGCATGCATGGAGTGGGTGGCCCTGCAGGATATCTATCTAAAGCAAGGATGGGGAACATCCCTGGGGTATGAATGTGGTTCTCTAGCCTATTATCTCTCTGTCTCTCTTCTTCCCAGGCCACACTCCTCACTGCTTCTGCTCTGCACCTTCAAGTGCTTTTGCCTGGAATGTGTCCCTGATAACACCTCTTGCCTGTCTGGATGCAGGATGAAGGGCAGGCTGTGTGTAAAAACCTGACTCCGGCATCACTGGCATGCGGCCAGTCTGCTGTACAAAGGTAAGTGTTAGATCCTTTGCTCCTCCCACTTTTGCCTCTGGCCACACCCACCAGTGGCATGCCTTCCTCCAGAAGGTTGCTCCTGAGGGAACGTGGATGTCAAAATGTCCCCCACCCCATCATAAAACGCTGTAAAAAGCTGCACTCACACTTATAGCTCTTTTAGATAAAGTTGCGTCTTCTAGATGAACCATCGTGGGTGTTTTTTTATATAGAGAAAGTGTGAATGTCTATGAATGTTAGAGTAGTCCCAGAGATGTAAAGCACTGGGAGTTCTCCCCACAGAGTCGATTTCCAGAGGCTCCTTTGATCCAAGTGCCTTGTTCTCTCTTCCGCTGCTCTCCTTGCTAACTAGACATGAACACAAGGGAGCACCAGAGAGTTTCCTATGGCTTCAAATAGGTTTTTAGGGAAATTCACAATTTTATGCTGCTCATAATCAGCAGGTGAGGGTGGGAAGTTCTTACTTATTAAGCAAGTCACTCGTTCTGCGTATTTGAAGATGTGAGTGACACAAACGCAATCAGGTGTGTTCCTTCCCAGCAAGCTAGACATGACATTAAATGTATATTTGCATTTGACATGTGTGTTTTTAAAAAAAACATGCAAATCGGATCTGATGAAGGAGGGGAAGGTAAGTCTTGACTGGGCTTGTAGTGGGGGAGGGAGGAGAGAGAATTTAACTCTTTCTTCTCTGGCTGTGATTCAGAGGAAAACCTGCCTCAGAAGGTGATGTTTGCGTTGAACCCCAGCAGCAAACAGACATCTCATCCCAATGCAAATAATGGCGTCAGAGTAGGGATCTTTCTCAGCAGTACAGCAGGAAAATACATAGCTGATTTATACTGAGTAAGACCAGTGCTCCATCTAGCTTAGTACTGTCTATGCTAACTGGCAGCAGCTGTCTTGGGTTTCAGATTGGGCCTCTCCCAGGCCTGCCTGGAGATACTGAGGATTGAACCTGCGACAATCTGTATGCAAAGCAAATGCTTTGCCACTGAGCTGTGGTTAAATCCCCCTCTGTACCCCAGTTGTGTTCCTGTCAATTATCTCTCTCTCACACACCCAACACTCAGAGGATGCCATTTGCATTTTAACAACAACAAAAATTGTGCACATTAAATGCAAAAACGCATTTAGGTGCTTCCAGACTGTAACTATTTCTGAGTGGGATTCACTCGCACCCCATCATATTCAGGCTGCACAATTACAGTGGTACCTCGGGTTAAGAACTTAATTTGTTCTGGAGGTCTGTTCTTAACCTGAAACTGTTCTTAACCTGAGGTGCGCTTTTGCTAATGGGGCCTCCCACTGCTGCCACGAGTTCTCATCCTGAGGTAAAGTTCTCAACCTGAGGTACTACTTCCCGCTTAGTGGAGTTTGTAACCTGAAATGTTTGTAACCCGAGGTGTTTGTAACCCGAGGTACCACTGTAAAGCTAAACTGGAGTTTTTGTGAAGCGAGCCAGCTTTGCGAAAAGATGAGAGTTTTTGTTATAAGGAAAGTGAAAATGTGCTGGAAAGTGTGGGATAACACTTGCTTGACTCAAGATTGGCCCCTTCTGCACTGCACATTTAAAGCAGTATAATGCTACTTCAAATTGTCATAGCTTCCCCAAAGCTTCCTGGGAACTGTAGTTTCTTAAGGGCAAAGAGAGTTTCCCTCTTCCCCTCTTCCCCTCACAGAGCTACAATTCCCAGAATTCCTGGGAAAGGGGATTGATTGTTAAACACCACTGGGAATTGTAGTTCCATGAGGGGGATAGGAGTCTCCTAACAATTCTTCATCAAGAAACTACAATCCTCAGGATTCTTTGGGAAGCTATGACTGTTTACCATGGCATGATACTGCTTTAAGTGTGCAGTGTAGATGGTGTCACTGTCTAATCTCTGCACAGAGGAATCAGTCTGAATGCTTATCAGACATGACATCGTCTGAAAGCAGCCTTAATGTCACACCTACGAACAACTCATTGCCAAATAAACAACAGCAAGCAGGAGATAATAGCATACACTGTATGGTGTAATCCCCTTTTTGACAGCATTTAAAGAATATCCCACTCTTTTACTGCATCAAAATGGCACTGAAGTGCTTTGAGATTTCTCTTATTAGAAAAAAACCTCTGCTGACATCAAGAGACAAGGACATGATCCTTGCCTAGACTCACAGTTTAGGAAGATCGTGCTGATGAACAAGTGCTGACTCACAGTGCACATCAGAGAAGAATTAGTGACTAGTAGGCGGTAGTTAATCACCACTCTTAACAAGTACTTTCCCACACAACTTGTGCAGAATCACTGCATTTCTGGGCATTTGAACAGTAGCAGCAGTCCTGCAGGCACCCCACCTAGTCAGATCTGCAATCAAGACAGAAAGCCTGAGGTTTCTTAGAGCAAAGGGCTGCAGTTAGATGTAGAGCACAACCTTTGCATACAAAAGCCCCCAGGCTAAGTTCTTTGTGTCTCCAAATACTAGAACTAGGAACAACTCCTGCCTCAAAACCTGGAGAGCCGCTGAAAGCAAGACTGAACTAGATGGACCAATGGTCTGAGGTGGTACACTTCCTATGCTGCTTTTAACTGCTATGTACAATGTTATGGTGTTTGTTTAACTTGTATTAACCTTGTTATTATGATGATGATGATGATGATGATGATGAGCCATCTTGAGCTTGCTTTTGGAGTGTCAGTTTAAAGTTTTTCACACTTAATGGACCTCATGTTTTCATTATGAATTAACCACTAACCAAGGGGCAAAGAGGAGAGAGATGACATGGACTGCTTTGGAAGGGCAGGATAGGAATTTAATAGGTGTTTGTGTATGTGATCGTGTGTAGAAGATAGATGAATGATGGGTGTGTGTTGACCCATCTGCATTATACCTTTAAAGCAGTATCATACCAATTTGAACCATCTTGGCTTCCCTTGAAGAATCCTGTGCACTGGATAGCTCAGTTGGTTAGAGCTTGGTACTGAGAACTCCAAGGTTGCAGGTTCAATCCCAATACTGGACAGCTTCATATTCCAACATTACAGGGGGTTGAACTAGATGATCCTTGGGGTCCCTTCCAGTTCTACAATTCTGATTCTCTGAAGGGTGCTGAGAGGAGTTAAAAAAAGGTAAAGGACCCCTGACAGTTAAGTCCAGTCATGAATGACTCTGGGGTTGTGGCGCTCATCTCGCTTTACTGACTGAGGGAGCCACTGGCGTACAGCTTCCGGGTTGTGTGGCCAGCATGACTAAGCCACTTCTGGCAAAACCAGAGCAGCACACGGAAACACCATTTACCTTCCCGCCAGAGCAGTACCTATTTATCTACTTGCACTTTGATGTGCTTTTGAACTGCTAGGTTGGCAGGAGCTGGGACTGAAGAACGGGAGCTCACTCCATTGCAGGGATTCGAACCGCTGATGTTCTGATCAGCAAGCCCTAGGCTCAGTGATTTAGACCACAGCGCCACCCACTTCCCTTGCTGAGAGGAGTTGTTAGGAGACCCTTATTCCTCTTACAGAGCTACATTTCCCAGATTGATTGTTAAAACACTCTGAGAGAGGGCAAGGGAGAGAGAGAATGAGTGTGAGTTGGTATGGGAGAAATAAAGAAAGAGGAATTGTGGGTTTGGAAGAAAGAAGGCAGAAAGAGGATAAAGGCTGTTGAGATAAAGAAGGAAGGAAGGAGGTTTTCTTGGCTGAGGAGAAACAAATGGTTCTGGGAGTGATTCACACAGCTTTTAACATAGAAGAATGAATCATAAGATGGAATTTATCAAATCCTACACTTGCTTGTTTAAAACTGTTTCTTTTTAAAAGAGAGAGAGAAAGATTATTATTTCTCATGGTACTAAATTTCCTTGATTTCAAAATAGTTTTCTTTCAGAAACTGTAGCTGTCTCTTTTTGAAAAATTATTTTTTATTAAAAAATTATAGTGTAACAAACAAACAAACAAACAAACAAACAAACAAAGCACATATATTGTCTCTCTGTAAGAGTGGACATGTTAACTTTAGTTTCTGAAAATAGAGACAATGCACATACTTTTGTAAACCAAGAAAATATTTAGTAAGGACTATTGTTTTTTATATAAAAACAACAACAGCAACACAGTAGTTTCTGATTCTAAAGGGTAGAGTGATGGTGTAGAACACAACTCATCTTAACTCTAGTTTAATTCTGAAAAGGGTATCACCAGCCCCTTTTGGGAATTCTCCACAAATCCATGGAGAGGGCCACAGGGCCATGCATGGGAGATCTGCCCTTCCCGTGGCTCCTCCCCAAGACTGGCCCACCTAGTAGGCAAGGCCAGGCCATTATTTCAGATCAGTACCTCCCCCACCTGCAGAGCTGCTTGCTCCCTTTTTGCTGGCTGACTGGCAAGCTGACTGATCAGTTAGCTCACTGCTGCTGCTAACTGTTAACAGCCAGCCAACTATCCCCCCTCAGCCCAGGCCTGTCCCCTAAGATTCTAGGAGCTCTGATACCACTTATCTACTCCATCAAAGTGCTGTCCTTGTTACTCTCCTGTGCCTTGATCCGAGGGAGGGTTCTCAGTGAGGGATTATTGGTGAGAAGATGCTGGAGAGTCCTTGTTTCACACTTCAAAGTTTGAAATTTTGAAAAGCATTTGCCTCCACGCAAGTGGACAAGGTGTTCTCCAACTCATTCTAAGGAACAACACAGCGAGTTCTTTGCCTTCTCCGAATCCAAAAAGAACCTCTGTTCCTGGCAGAAAAGTTGGGGATGCTCAGAAGGTGCTGGGTGGGGTGGAGCCTAACAGATAGGTCACTGTTGCTTCCCAGGTGGGAGAGAGGGAAGGGTGAAGCAACAGGAAGTTGGTGCAAGTGCAGAAGTGGAGCCAGTCCAGCACTCCTGCTGGTGAGTTTGCACTGCATCAACCGCCCCACTGTCTCATCTCCCCCCTCGTACCCAACAGCACCCTGCCTGCCAGGAAGCTAATGTGGGGACTCTGGCCCACTCAGCAAGCTGCTTCTGGGGAAGCTCACCTTTTCTCTATTGCTTGCTGCACACTTCTGATTTCAGAGCCATTTCCTGTCCTGCACTGCAAATCCTTTCCTCTGTGCGACCGCCTCTCAGTCTTAATTAATTACTTCCTGGAAGGAGATTCTCTCAACCCACACACTTCAATTAGCTATTTAATTCACAGATTACCGGTACACCAAAAACAGCAGCACTTGCTTCTAAGTACAGCTGTGTAGGTTTTGGCGTCAGTTCTCTAATGCTGCAGTCCTCTAGCCTTGTGCTGCAGGCAATATTTTTTTGGCAACTGTGCTGTGGTAGAATAGCACAACTAACAAGAAGGGGGTGGGGGTGGGTATGGGGAATCAAGCCTGCGAGTGTTCTAGGTGGGGTGTGAAATGGTTGAAATGGGCTTGGTTGATTAGATAAGGCTGTGAAATTAAGACTAGAAACTAGGCAATCATGGGGCTTGAAGCCTGATCTGCATTTGTATTTACTTGGAAGAAAGTTGAGCTGCAGTCCTCTTGCCCTGTGCTACAGATACATTTAAAAAGCAAACATTTGAAATCATTCTGCTTCAAAAACTGGAAAGGAAAACACGAAACAGAGTATTCAATGGCGCTGAGAGGCACCTGGTTCATAATGGCAGGAGAAGGGCATGTGTCGCAACCATTGAAAAGAGGAGAAAGGGGAGGGGCAAACCCTGCCTGAAAGGCTCTGACATGTTCACTGTGTGCATGGAACTCACAAAACAGAAATGAACCCTGTTAGATTCCTGAAATGTAGGCGGCCAGTTGCAATTCTGCTTGTAGCTTGCAGGAGAAGAGAAGGACTGGAGCTGTCCACCTGGAATTGCTTTTATTAGAATACATAAACTCCCAGGAGGTACTGCACCTTATGGCAAATATTTCTATCTGGTGCTGCCTCCTTTCTTTGGGATTTGTAGAACCAATGTCTTCAGCCCTGCAGGAAGAGGAGGTAGGCAGCATCTCAACATGGGTTACATTTGCTCTTCTTACTGATCAGGAATAAAATGTTCCTTTAAAACCAATGCTGTGCATATTCAGAGGTTTTATGCACCTTGACTTGGGGGATGGGAGTGCCAGCATTTCCTGCTGTGCCTCAGGCATCAAAATATCTTGGGCTGGCCACGCAAAAAAATTTCACTAGCTATCACTCATGGAAAAAGTTCCTTGCTGCTTTGGCCTTTGCTGTTGGCTGCCACTCTTGTCCTAGACTTTTAGACTCCAATGCAATCCCCAGTTACCCTAGAGTAAGCACCATTGAACTCTGTGGGACTTACTTGTGAGTAGATGTGCATAGGACCAAAATGCTAACAACTAGAGAATAATGAAACAGACTAAACAAAATAGGGAAAGTGACTGACTCTGTTTGCCTCAGTCAAGTCGTACACAAGCTCTGTTGGACAATTTGCACTGCCAGTTACCAGCCCTAGAGAGCTTGAATGTGAATAGGCTGACCTGCCGGGAAAATGCTGTATTTCAATGCCACTGCTACTGCCTTTCTCTGAAATCTTGTACAGTTTAATGTTGTTATAAAAGCTGAAAAAAACAATTACTTAAAAAAATATCTTTTGGGTACTGCAATCTATTGTGAACTTCTAGAGGGAAAACTGAAAGCATTTGATCTTGTGCACAAGTGCTGGGTGCAGGGGGTAGGATGTGTTTAATTCACTGGGGCTTTCTTCCAAATAACTTACTAATGAATGAATGAATTCATATCCTGGTTAATGCCAAGATGGCTTGTAAGTGGCTTACTAAACATAAAAGCCAATTGTGCAACATTGTTTAAATATGGAATATTTAAAAGCACATCCTAGTTGGAATATATGTTTAAAACAATCTCATAGAAACATTAAAATGCGCAATGAAACAGTCCCATTAAAACTGCAGCACAATGAAAATAGCAGATTCAGGTCCAGAGAGCCATCAAATGGTGCAAGCCCTTGGGTTTCTGAGATCCACATTTTATAATAGTAAGCAACTCTTTTGACTGCTTGTGTCCTTTCCAAACAAAATATAACATTTACTTTTTTCAGAAGCAGCCTCCGTGCTTAGGCTAAATGCAACAAGAGAAAATAGCTATCACATTGAAATATACTCGGAGTCAAGAGTGGATTTCATGCTCTTTATTCAGCTCATAGTGGTGAGGAGGAATGGAAGTTCCCCCAGAATGTCTGCGGAATTAGCCAATCACGTGGGGCCCATTGTGTAAATAATGTATATAATTTACACAATGGGCCCCACATGATTGGCTAATTCCGGGATTCTCCTGTAGGCCAATCAGGTTGCAGATTCACTTCCACCTGGAGCTGGATTGGGTGGCTCCTGTGGACCAATCAGACTGCTACATTCTGGATCCTATTGTTCTAGGACCAATCAGACTGCTGCATTCTGAATCCTATTGTTCTAGGACCAACCAGACTGCTGCATTTTGGATCCTATTCAACCCAGTACATAACACACATGCGCCCCTCCCCCCCGATGTTCACATGTTCAGAACAATACCCTCAAATGGAATACAGCCTTATGCACGGGAGCTTCCTTATGTGGAATGTGTGAACATTATGAAGGTTGTGGTTAGGGAACAACACCGACTTGGGATGGAACCAATATGTGTGTTTCTGCTTCCTCTTCCCCTCCACATAGCTAGCGTACATGTGGAGGCAACTTTGTAAAGAGGCCTCCTTGAGTGCCTCCTTGAGTGCCTCCTTGAGTTCACATAATGTGTGAACATTATGAAGGTTGTGGTTAGGGAACAACACCGACTTGGGATGGAACCAATATGTGTGTTTCTGCTTCCTCTTCCCCTCCACATAGCTAGCGTACATGTGGAGGCAACTTTGTAAAGAGGCCTCCTTGAGTGCTTGTTTTGTAGAGTACACTCAGCACCCTGAATGGAGTGATGGACTATTGCCACACAAAAAATGCTGCAGCATTTTAGTTTAGTTTTGTACATGCTTTGTGGTAGTTAACACTGATTAATGTACAATTCCATCTCTGACTGAAATTATACAAAGGATAAACCAGATATGTGAAGAATTGGGTTCAGGGAACAGTATTGACACCCATTGGCGTACCAGTTTCTTTCTATATGTGTGGGGAAACATTTGGATAGTATCTCTGAGGACTTCTCCAGATGCAGACTTTCTGAAGTCTTGGAAGCATTGTACTCCAAGTACGGAGGAAAAGGGCTGTAGCTCAGTAGTACAGCGTATGCTTTGCATGCAGAACACCCCGAGTTCAACTCCTGATATCTCCAGGTAAGCCTGGGAGACAGCCCTGTGTATGAAACCCTAGAAAGCCACTGTCACTTAGTATAGACTATACTGACCCAGATGGATCCATGGCCCAATTTAGTATAGGGCAGCTCTTTATGTTCTGCCACTTGGGAGCACAGGATGTGTCTCAAGGTGAAGGCAGGGATTTCTTCTTAGGAGTCAATCTGTGGTCAGAGAAGAAAGTCAGTCCTGTGCACAGCAAGGACCATGATGGTGACTATATTTGGTTCAACCATCATTGATTAACCAAGCATGGTTGAAGGACAAGGTTTACTGCTCACCATCCCTGAAATGCAATCTGTCTGATGGTCTATCAGTCAGATACTCCAAATGTTGTGAATTACTGATTCCTTCTAGTTATTTACCTTGTACCTGAGGAGCAGTACATCCTTTTGATCTATTAAATTAGGATTCCCCATAGTGTACTATCTGCCTGAAAACATGATTGATATTGTGCTAGGCCTGAAAACTTATTTTCTTCCCCTCCACCAAATTGACACCCACCTTTTCTCCATACTTCAGGTGTGTTGGGTTCATTGTTGTTGTTGTTGAGCTCCGGGCAGCAATTTAAAGATGCAGCTGAATTTCTAAGGGTGCTTTCAATCCTTGTCACTTTTATTGTGTGCACACCTCTTTCTGCTGACCCTTTCCCTCCCACCCATTCCTTTCTATAGAACAATGTTGCACATGCTACAGGCTCCAAATAAAGATCAGGCTGTTCTAAGTCAGCCATCTCACTCACGGCTGTGATATGACTCAATCACTTTAGCTTTCTGGGCTTGGATGTGTCACCCACAAATTATGACTATCCCTTTAGAGCAAAAGCAGCAGAAATGAGGAATAGCAAGTGGGAGAAGCAGAGAGTGGGGAGGAGGAACTGGGCGAAGACAAGAGAGGTAGAAATGGATGTGGGTGGGGTGGAAGGGGAGGATATATTACAAAGGATTTCTTTTTTTTTTTTTAGAAAAAAGGATGATGGTGATGGTGGTGATGAGTTTAGATTTATAACAAAGTGCCAGAGTGGAGAACAATAAATCTGGCTGTTAAATTATGGCACAAAATAGCTCTTTAATATCTGTTGTTACAATGCTTGCATATGTCTGCATGCAAACCATAGAATGAAAGGACACGCCCACACCCAAAGAATTCTGGAAATGGTAGTTTAAGCATGCTGTGAATGGTAACTCTGTGAGAGTTAAATATTTCCAAAGTCTGCTTTTCCATGTCCAGGGGATAAGTGTTGCTGGATCATAACTGACTGGGGTGAATTACCCTAATGACAAGGGAACCGCTTTCTTTTGGGGTTCCTCAGTAGCTAGTAACTTGCAGCAGACACCTGTGCTGTGTACACACCATACATTGAAGGAGATGACTCTCCCCCCACAAGCCAGGGAACTGCAGTTTGTTAATAGGGTTGGGAATTGTAGCTATGTGTGGGTAAACTACAGTTCCCAGGATTCTTTGTGGGGAGTCATGGGCTTAAAATGCATGGTCTGTACACAGCCTTAGAGGCAACTATTCCCAGAGCAACACATGCCCTTTAGAGAGCACAAGTAAGGAAATATTTGATTGGAGATGGGGAACCTGTGGGCATCCAGATGTTTTTGGACTCCATCTCCCATCATCCCTGACTATTGGCCTTGCTGACTATGGTTGATGGGAGCTAGAGTTGTAAAACATTGGGTAAGCCACATCCCTGAGGTAGATGATACATTTTATCTCCATGGAAATGAAAACAAATAAGGGGAACAATAGCTTATACTGTACGGCTGTTTAGGTACAGACCTATTGATTGTTTGTTCACTGTCAATGACCCAATTAAATTAATGGGAGCAACCTAAGAGAACAGTTGTCTCTTTCACAACCCAGCGCCTTCCATTGACAACATCCTGGCAGATGGTGTGCCCTTACGGAAGCAAATGTTTGGTACTGGTCATTTCTAAGACACTCATAGCTACTCTGGGAGTTAGGTCACTATTTAGCCAGAGTTGATGTGAGCACTTGGACAGCTTCCAGGGTCCAGGAGGACTCACTAGTGACCTCTTCCCACCCAGCTCTGGACTTTTCTGGTGGTAGCAGCTGGGTCTGCAAAACTACTTGCCACTTTGAATTCCTCACAGGTTGCCAGAGTGATGCAATGTTGGGGTATTGTGGCTAAGTAAAATGGTGGATGCTCGCATCTGGCCACACACCATGGCACTGCTTCTGCTCACTACCAATTGCTGCCAATAAGCTGGTGAGGATGGTGCTGATGTCTCAGAGGGGCTGCTGATGTTGGAGGGATGTTATCAGAAAGGTCTACCATCAGATGGTAGCAGAAACATAGAGGTGGTGGAGAGATGTATCCACAGACTATTGAAATTTGATCAGAAGCTCAAAGAGCTTCAGTTTAGGAGATAATGGAAACCATGGCAACATGACATCTGTTTTGGAACTGGGATTTCCTCTTTCATTCCACTTACTGCTTAAGTTTGTGCATAACTGTGTTCTTCCGAATGTTATCCACTGCTGTCGCTTGGGACGTTTTCAATTAAGTGATGTACATGAATTTGTTGCTGTATACCTTTCCTTAAGAAGATCTTCAGCAGGAATCCAGAGCCACTAGGTTCAGGATGATGAAGAAGCATAGCTTTGAGAGTTTCCTATGGCCTAATCTGGAGAAATTCCTGGCATGCTTCAGAACTCCCTCACCCTTTGAGTTTCCTACCAAAGGTGAAAGCATGAATCTCTCCAACAACTGAGCAGATTAAAGCAGTGACATTTACCGCATGTGAGCTAAGTAGACTGGCCTGAGACTGCAGCCTCAGTTCCTCAGGAACGCAAGGGTTTGATTTTGTTAAGAGCAAATCAGCACCAGCACATTTCTGCATAACCTATCACTGAAAATATAGTGAGGGGTATCCTGTCCATCCCAGGCTTTGTTATTGATTGACTCTGATTACATGAGTGATCCATTTCATGTTTTCGTCCCATGGAAGTGCTCCGTTAAAGAGGCACTAACACAAATGGTTTGGAGGAATGTCTTGGTGGTACTTTAATAAAAGTACAATGGGTGCCAGTATAAAATGGCTGCTATAGACAGCAGAAAAAGAACAGCATTGTGTGTACCATAACCGAAAAGCAAAGAAAAAAAAAGCACTGTATTGGAATCCCCCTCCCCATTTCAGCCATTGTCCTAAGAATGTTTTCCATTTATTTCCAATAAGCTGTTTTTTTGCCATGGGCAGATCAGTAATTTATTGTTTCATTTCTTCTCAGTTCAAGACTACTTCACAATCTCAGAGAGAGAGGTCTTAATATTCTTTTTCTTATCAAGACCCACTTACCCATTTCCATACAATGTAGCAGATAATTAAGTCAATCAGAAAACTGAAGACTGGAGATTGGAGATGCTTATTTTAATTTTTTTCCTAAGGACATTTTCCTGGAAGATGAAGCATCTTAACTATATATTTTTAAGTACAGGAACAATTAAGCTGAACACTTGAGAGTTCCAGGAATATTTCATGAGTGTGTGTAACTGAATGCTGGTTTCTGATAGTTGAATACTGTATCTATCTACTTAAAGAACTATAGGTGCTACACACCTACCAGCATTTAGAACAGGGGTCAGCAACCTTTTTCAGCCATGGGTCAGTCCACCGTCCCTCAGACCATGTGATGGACCGGACTATATTTTGGAAAATAATAATAGTGAACGAATTCCTATGCCCCACAAATAACCCAGAGATGCATTTTAAATAAAAGGACACATTCTACTCATGTAAAAACACACTGATTCCCAGACCGTCCATGGGCTGGATTGAGAAGGCGATTGGGCTGCATCCGGCCCCCGGGCCTTAGGTTGCCAATCCCTGATTTAGAACCACCTAGCTGTCTCTGGGTACTGTATGTCTGAAGGCAAGACAGGAAGGAAGAAGGGCATAAGGCAGACAAAGTGGATAGCCTAGGAAGGGAAATGATCAGAAAGCAGATGCAAAGGGAAGTGAACCTGGGGAGGAACCAGTTGGGCAAGACATGGGGGGCATCTGAGGTAGATGAGGAAGTGGAGAGAGGCAGGGGTGTTGTGTGAATATGGCGGAAGCTGGGATGGAAGAAGCTGCACAGCAGAAGATACCAGGCAAGAAGAGCAGCTGGAATAAAAATAAGGAAGCTGTATAGCCTGTCTGTTCCTTGCCATGTACCCACATGCACTCTGTCATTTGGCAGCCATCTCCCTAGGTTTTTTAAAAAAGAAATGTTTTCACCATATTGTCTCTGTAAGATTGGATAAACAAACGATTGTGCTATACTGAACAGATGCATAGAGTTGGGCCCAACATTGGGGGAGAGGGGCGTTATGCATGCATGATGTCACAAGTGCAACTCCCCCCCCCCCGTCTAGCCAGCCATTCCCCACCCACCACCAGCCGCCTTACCTTTTGGAAAGGGACACGCAGAGTGAAGATTCATTGCCCCATGTGTCCCTTCTAGGAAGGCGCTCTGGTGATCCTCAAAAGGATGCAGCAGGGCCAATAGGGCTGTCTTAAGCATATGCGGCGCTGGGGTGCAAAGATCCGCCCAGCTCCCCCCCCCAGGTTGCCAAGTCCCTGGTGCGCAGGAGGGCGGAGCCAGCCGCCCGCCTCAGCATCTCGCTGGCTCAGTTGCCCCTGAACTCACGGTGCAGAGCTGCCTACAGCAGAAGAGCCTGCCGCAGCACTCCGACCGACGGACGGGCTCTTCCCTGGATTCAACTCTCGGGCCCCGGGCTCTTGGTCTGGTGCCCCTGAGAGCCTGGCGCCTGGGTGCCCCGCACACGTAGTGCCTATGGGTAAGATAGCCCTGAGGGCCAATCACCTTCACCTTGGCATGTCCTTTTGAGGATTGCCACAGAATTTTGGAAGCTCGGCCATCTTGAAAATATTGGGGGACACTGGTCCCTTGCCACTCCCCTGGATGGTGCCCATGATACTGAAGCTCCTAAGAGCTCCTCCTAGGAGGAGCCTGCTGGATCAGGGAAATGGCCCTTTTAGTCCAGCATCCTGTTCTCACAGTGGTCAACCGGTTATTTGTGGGAAACCCATAAGTAGCACCTCAGCATAAGAGTACACACCCGGCAGTTTCCAGCAGCTGTTAATCAGGGGCATGCTGCTTCTGTGGAGTCAGAACATAGCCATTAGGGTTAGTAGCCCTTGACAGCCTTGATACTCCTCATCTCTGCCCACTAACCATACTGCCTAAAATCCTGCTTCCTTTGTAGGCTTGGGACCTACCCATAGATGACACTTGCTGCAGCAGGACACTCAGCTTTTTCAACCTCTGCCCCCTCGTTCTTCAAAACCACAAATCTCCCTCTTTTTCCTTTCCTGAAAACATGCAGCCCGATCCCTTCCCTGCAGCTGGAGGGCTTTTATCTTCTCAAAGTCCTGAAAAGCATCCAGAAGTTCCTCGACTATCTCCCCGGACTTGTAGCTTCTATTGTGAAAACATCAACAACCACCCTGAGCTCTTATGCTAACAAATGCATAGCCAGCCAGCAGCCATAACACATCATTACATCACTAAGCATGGTTTTAAAGAGACGATAACTCGGAGCCAAATGGTTGCAGATCTATCTGCTTAGGTGGCTGTTTTCTGCATGACAAAGTTTGCAGGGATGGCAAATAAAATCGGTTTATATTCTTTTTCCTCCCAACTCCCTCCCCTGGTGAATTCAAAAATTAAGTAGCTGTAATTTTCTAAGTGCCCAAGCAGCTTAACTCAACAGAATCGAATGTAAACACCTGGAAGGAAAAAGCAGATGTTGCCAAGCCTGGCAATTTGGCTCCATCAAACTGCAGACAGTTCATCCTCTTATTTATCCGTGTGTGCATGTGTGTGTGTGTGTGTCACCCACCAAGGCTGACTTGCCTGTGGAGGATTTCCCATCTGGCTCCATTTGTCATACCGTACAGCTCAACAAATGCCAGCCAGATGGAAAATTCTGCCTGGACAAATCAGCCTGGGGGACACTTCACTGGTGGCTCATGCAGCTTAAAAGCTGCCTGAAAATGCTATCCCCAAATCCATAGGCTCCAGCGTTTCAGCCACAAGAGATTTGCCATGACTTGGTCTCTTATTCAGAGCCTGTTGCTGTTTGATTCGTTGGAGGCAAGTTTTGTCATTTGGTTTGTAGAACTGATAGACACCAAGAGTATACACAGAAAGACTCCATTAGGCTCTGTATTGCAGTGTTCCCCAATCTGGTGCCCTCCAAATGTTTTAGGGCACAATTCCCATCAGTCCTAGCCAGCACAGTGGAGAGCACCAGGATGATGGGAAGGCTACCCTCATAAGTACTATCTACCTGGTGATAAAGCCAGACAACAAAACTGAAAAGGTGATTTTGTGGAAGAGGGTAATATTAATGGATTCTTCTTCTTCTTCACATAATAAAAACAATAAACAATAAACCAATAATCACCCCTTCCACAAACATATTTAAAAGAATATCAGATGATAATCAGCCCAAGGCCTGGTTGAAGAGGAATGTTGTTGCCTGGCACCTAAAGGTGTATTATGAAGGCACCGGCAAATCCTTCCTGGGGAGAGCATTTCACAGATGGAGTACCACCACAGAAAAGGCCTGTTCTTGTGCTGTCACTCTCCAGACCTCTGGTGGGTGAGACACATGAAGAAGGGCCTCAGATGATGATCTTGTGTGCCCCTTCCCCAGCCTGCCCCCCTCCAATCCATACCTCCCCATCTCTGAACCACTGTGATTGCCCCCTCCCCCCGCTCCTCTCTTCCTAGGCACATCCCACAAAACCCCCAAATTCAAAAGCACACAAGTTTAAAGCAGTTTAAAACATTTCAGACAATTGGGGCCATAATTACACAACCGAAACCAGCTAAACAATATGCTAACCCAAAAGTCCATTCAGCTAACTTGGGTGGCAAGAGCAGACCTTTTTGCCAACTGTAGTTCCAACTGGAGTATTGAGAGTAATTGAGTTTTAAAAACAACTTGTCTCTTGATGAACTCCAAAATGTTTTGAGGGTTGAAACAGGTGAAGAACAACCTTTACTTCCAAACATTTCAGTGGGACTTGGGTGTTTGTGTCCCTACAGTCTCAACACATGCCATTCTTTCCTGCTCTTCCTTTTACACTCCATCCATTGCAAAACCAGTGAATGGCAGAGGAGGTATTGCTCAACCTGTTATTTATACTCAAGCTCAGTGTAATTACTTCTCATTTACAGCAGCGTAATTGAGATAGAGGATCTGAATCTGCTGCACATAGCCCAGGAAATAAATTCTGGGTTGTTTTACTGACATCAGCATTTCCCAGAATTGGGATTTGCTTTCTTGTGGGAGCGTTCACGTGTGTGTGTTGTGTGTGTCTCCGTGCTTCTGTTTGTCTAGCTTGGAGAATAGCAATGAGGTGTCTTACTTCCTTTGCTCTTTTTCAAGGTAGGGCCAGAAGCCAAGCAACAGTAAACCTCCTTGCCAAGTAATGACTGGACCTTAACAAGATATGTACTGCTCATTAACCATGTTATTTATAGGCACGCAAGCTAAGCTAATGGGGAATCAATTGTATACACAGGGGCTTTAGCCCAGGGCATTTATTCACCTGGTCCCCATCCTCTTCCACTAGTCAACACCAAAATACAGCATTGTACAAATGATGCAGCTCATTAGGGGAGTTTTCAGGTTTTCTACTCAACTATTCAGCATTGGCCATTACTGTGGGGCACAATTCTCATTTGGCAGGTTTATCATTTGATTCCTCATTGAAAATTTCATGCTGCCTATAGAGAATGGCACACAAGGTTCCAGTAGCACTCCAGAGTCCTTCCCATCTCTGTCAAGCGCCTTGTTCAGTAGGGCAATCTTCCGCTTGCTCAACTCTGCTGTCTTCTCCTATATGTTGTCCCCAGGTGTCTACTCTGCCACTCTAACAACTATCCATACCTACTACAAGGCCTGGGTTTTTTTTGTTTTGTTTTGCTTTCTTGCTGGCAGTTGTTGCTGGCTTGTATCTCTGCCCTTAGGCAGTTTCTGGATCCAGGCTTAATGAAGGCACACAAACTATTTGACTTCTTCAATCTCAGAGCAGCAATCTCAGAGCAGCCCTGACATTGGAAAATGTCTTTGAATGTTCTCTGGATGTGCCCATGTATTGTTTTCTAGGAAGTTGATTCCTTAAGCTTATTTTTTTGATAACTTTCCTTGTCTAAGTTAATGTAATGATGTCCAGGAGGAGATATTGACTATTCCCACCCCCCATGGGAATCTGCATTGTTCAAATTAAGTTGGGCATATCTCATGTGATGGATTTGAAGGAGCCACTATATTTAGCAGCCTATTTAACTGTTTGCCATGGGTTATACAAAGCACAGGCTCACGTGTCACCTCCAGACTATCACAATTTTTCAGAAGGGATTCAGTAGCATGCAAGCAAATTAGAGTAATTAGAGTGGCACTGTGGTCTAAACCACTGAGCCTAGGACTTGCTGATCAGAAGGTTGGCTGTTTGATTCCCCATAACGGGGTGAGCTCCCGTTGCTCGGTCCCAGCTCCTGCCAACCTAGCAGTTCGAAAGCACGTCAAAGTGCAAGTAGATAAATAGGTACCGCTCTGGTGGGAAGGTAAACAGTGTTTCCGTGTGCTGCTCTGGTTTCTCCAGAAGCAGCTTAGTCATGCTGGCCACATGACCCAGAAAAACTGTCTGTGGAAAAACGTCGGCTACCTCAGCCATTAAAGCGAGATGAGCGCCGCAACCCCAGAATTGTTCTCTGCTGGATTTAACTGTTATGGGTCCTTTAACTTTTTTCTTCTTCCAAATGCTGTAGCACAACAAACACACTTTTTAAATGGACAACTGCATAAAGGAAAGCACAGGGGAAATGCAATATAAAGTGTGGGGTAGCCATGGATCGATGTGCCATCATATATCCTCAATGCAAACAATTAATGCTCAATAAAAAGCAGACATCATAAAACCTCAATGTAAGCATTGTTGTATGAATCCTCAACAGCTGACCCTGGATGCAGGGATGTCAAAGCAACTCAAAATATACTTTGGGCAGCTTTCTGTATTTCACTTGTAAGTCACAGGAGGTGGATCTACAAATGGAATACCCCCAAATCATAGCAGTAATGTTAGCTACTTCCAAGAAAGAAAAAGGACATCACAGGGTCCCGTGTCTCTTACTTTGCGCAGCGCAGAAAAACAATGGTTCTACAGAAGCCTGGCTTTAATAGACTTTTGGAAGAGCATGCTGAGTCCAATAAAGTGAATCCTGCACATAACTCTTTAATAGGCAGGGATGGGGAACCTGTGGTCCTCCAAATGTTGCTGGACTATAATTTCATCATGCCTTGCTGCCTGGGGCTTGTGATGGAGTTTAGGAACATCTCGAGGGTTCCCTATCTCTGCTGTAAGGGAAAGGTTGACAACAACAGACCCCAGGAGACTACACAAGTGCCTTGGCAATGGACAGCTCCTGTGGCACCCTACCCCTGTGAGCTCTTACCTCTCCCTCTTCCAGAACTTTCATAACTTCCCTTTCCAGGAAAACTGGAGCTTCTTGATACTGTTATGATTTTCCAACTTCTGGCAGGGACTGTACTTTCTATGGCAGGGTTTGGAAATGCTGTTGGTTAAACTTAACCCAACTGTTGCCTCCAATTTATGAGCCACCTAGAGCAGGCAGATGGCCAGATGAGTATGAGGATGCAAAAGCACATAGGGAGAAAAGCCATTTTATATAATGGATACTTGCAGTGAAAATCTCTGTATGCAGCATTTGGGCAACCTCATTTGGTTGGTATGAATGATGAATGGCATAAGAAGTAGCTTTAGTCATTGCTGTCTTAAAGAATAACTATTGATTTCTGCCTGGTATAAGAAGCTCTTGGTATTATCTTTGTGCAATATAAATGAAGCGTGCTGAGTTTGATTTTGGATGGCACCATATAAATAATAGTAACAATGATAGCCAAGAATTTGTTAATCATACTCATAAATTTTGTCATCTAAGGCATAGGGATCTTTAAGATGTGTGAATAGGCATATTGTATCCCCAGACAAGGAATGTTGAGTTTCAAGGAAGTCATTAGTTTGCATGAAATACTCTGAGCCTAAATTTTCATTGCTTAAGTACATTTCAGAGAAGTATTGTTATGATGTGTAATTTGATGCTATCCATCATGCCTTGCCTATCAGGCATTCAGAGTGAACGCTCTTCCATTCCTATCTGCCAGTGGATTCAGGCAGCTCAAGCTGGTAATTGGAACATATCGTGACGCTTTAACTGTGAAAGATCATGAAAAGTGGGCCTTATTTTTGTAAACCATTAATGCATTGTCCCATCCATCTTTGAACGCTTGTGCCATAAATTTTTATGAACCGTGTAAATGTATGTATATTGGCTCTCTCATGTGAGCAAGTCATATGTCTCTTGCTCTGAAAGGGGCTTTATTTATGAAGCTGCTCAGATTACAATCTATGCTGAATATGGCAATTGACTCTATATGACCTAATTTTTCTAGTTTTTAAAGTGAAAGAATTATAGTAATTTAAATGTGCAAAACCCATTCTTCCGTGGATTTATGAAGTTCAGGAAATGAGTGGGAAATGGTTGCTTGATGTATTCATTTCTTAATAAGTCTGATATATTTAAAGATTCCATCATTTTATAAAACTCAAGACCAGTGTGATTAATCTGTTTTCCAGGGTGTGTGTGTGTGTGTGTGTGTGTGTGTGTGTTTTAAATGCTTGAAATGGCTGGGGGAAAGTCTACTAATGCTTAATCAATTGCAGCACTGTCCTGTACTTCATGGGCTGCTGTGATGCAGAATGTCTTCTGATCATGAAGCCACAAATGTTGTTAATGTCTTTCAGAGAACAAAATGAAAAAGAATGAATAGACTGTATTTCTTTCACAATGCTGGATATGCAAAGGCTGTTGTATGCCTGCCCCCAACTTATTTTTCAGGTCAGCAGACATTAGATCAACACTTTTTCATCTCTTAGTCACTATACACTGAGAAACAATGACCTCTTAAAAGCAGTCACATGCATGTAGGCACATATGCTCTTAATCTGACGTTGGGGTTAAGAATTAAGAACTCTGACACATTAGACCAGTCTTTGCCCAACCTGATGTACTACAGCTGTTATTGGACTCTAATTCATATCTGCATTAGCCAACATCAGCACCTGCCAACATGGCCTATGCCCAAAGATGTTCAAAGTTGTAGTTCAATAATGTCTGGAGGACACCATAGTCCCCATCCCCTTGTTTAGATGTTATCTTCACATTCCTAAAATATCAGAGATAGATTATTTTAATTCCTTGCCTCCTTCTCTCTCTCTCTTTAGGAATCTGTAACTCTCAAATTAAGCTCTCCCTACCCATTTATATAGTGGTGTCTTATTAAAATCTTACAGAAAACACACAACAAATATTAGGCACTATGCCATGCACTATGAATACACAGTGGAAGTGAGGAACAGGTTTAAGGATTTAGATTTGCTGGACAGAGTGCCTGAAGAACTATGGGTGGAGGCTCGCAACATTATACAGGAGGCAGCAACTAAAACCATCCCAAGGAAAAAGAAATGCAAGAAAGCAAAGTGGCTGTCCAACGAGGCCTTACAAATAGCGGGGGAGAGAAGGCAAGCAAAATGTGAGGGAGATAGTGAAAGATACAGGAAATTGAATGCAGATTTCCAAAGAATAGCAAGGAGAGACAAGAAGGCCTTCTTAAACGAGCAATGCAAAGAAATAGAGGAAAACAACAGAATGGGAAGAACCAGAGATCTGTTCAAGAAAATCGGAAATATGAAAGGAACATTTCGTACAAAGATTAACATAATAAAGGACAAAAGTGGTAAGGACCTAACAGAAGCAGAAGACATCAAGAAGAGGTGGCAAGAATACACAGAGAAATTATACCAGAAAGATATGGATGTCTCGTACACCCCAGGTAGTGTGGCTGCTGACCTTGAGCCAGACATCCTGGAGAGTGAAGTCAAATGGGCCTTAGAAAGCACTGCAAATAACAAGGCCAGTGGAAGTGATGGTATTCCAGCTGAACTATTTAAAATTTTAAAAGATGTTGCTGTTAAGGTGCTACACTCAATATGCCAGCAAGTTTGGAAAACTCAGCAGTGGCCAGAGGATTGGAGAAGATCAGTCTACATCCCAATCCCAAAGAAAGGTAGTGCCAAAGAATGCTCCAACTACCGCACAATTGCACTCATTTCACACGCTAGCAAGGTTATGCTTAAAATTCTACAAGGCAGGCTTAAGCAGTATGTGGACCGAGAACTCCCAGAAGTGCAAGCTGGATTTAGAAGAGGCAGAGGAACCAGAGACCAAATTGCAAACATGCGCTGGATTATGGAGAAAGCTAGAGAGTTCCAGAAAGACATCTACTTCTGCTTCATTGACTATGCAAAAGCCTTTGACTGTGTCGACCACAGCAAACTATGGCAAGTTCTTAAAGAAATGGGAGTGCCTGATCACCTCATCTGTCTCCTGAGAAATCTCTATGCGGGATAAGAAGCTACAGTTAGAACTGGATATGGAACAACTGATTGGTTCAAAATTGGGAAAGGAGAACGGCAAGGCTGTATATTGTCTCCCTGCTTCTTTAACTTATATGCAGAATTCATCATGTGAAAAGCTGGGCTGGATGAATCCCAAGCCGGAATTAAGATTGTCGGAAGAAATATCAACAACCTCAGATATGCAGATGACACAACCTTGATGGCAGAAAGTGAGGAGGAATTAAAGAACTTTTTATTGAGGGTGAAAGAGGAGAGCGCAAAATATGGTCTGAAGCTCAACATCAAAAAAACGAAAATAATGGCCACTGGGCCCATCACCTCCTGGCAAATAGAAGGGGAAGAAATGGAGGCAGTGAGAGATTTTACTTTCTTGGGCTCCATGATCACTGCAGATGGTGACAGCAGTCACGAAATTAAAATACGCCTGCTCCTTGGGAGAAAGGCGATGGCAAACCTAGACAGCATATTAAAAAGCAGAGACATCACCTTGCCAACAAAGGTCCGTATAGTTAAAGCCATGGTTTTCCCAGTAGTAATGTATGGAAGTGAGAGCTGGACCATAAAGAAGGCTGATTGCCGAAGAATTGACGTTTTTGAATTATGGTGCTGGAGGAGACTCTTGAGAGTTCCATGGACTGCAAGAAGATCAAACGTATCCATTCTTAAGGAAATCAGCCTTGAGTGCTCACTGGAAGGACAGATCGTGAAGCTGAGGCTCCAATACTTTGGCCACCTCATGAGAAGAGAAGACTCCCTGGAAAAGACCCTGATGTTGGGAAAGATGGAGGGCACAAGGAGAAGGGGACAACAGAGGATGAGATGGTTGGATGGTGTTCTTGAAGCTACCAGCATGAGTTTGATCAAACTGCGGGAGGCAGTGGAGGACAGAAGTGCCTGGTGTGCTCTGGTCCATGGGGTCACGAAGAATCGGACACGACTAAACGACTAAACAATAACAACAAATGCCATGCACCTTTACAATCCTGTTTGACCCATGAAGCATTGCTTAGATTTTCTTCTTCTTCAAATTCTTCAGTTCCTTGTGATAAGGATGGCTTTACGGGTGACTCACCCCCCCCACGCAACATGAGATGAAATGGTGAACACACATTATAGTACTGCGATTCAACATGCAATCAGAAGTCTAATTTTTTTAGGACTTCTGAATGAGCTCTTGATTTTTAAACACAAGTTTGTCCCTCACACAAGCAAGATGAACATAAATATGAAAAAAGGTTTTGCAGTGGGAAAAGGTTCTGTAGTCTCCCAAAGATTGTTTTAAAGGAGCACATTATCTAAAAATGAATGGAACTCCTCAGTATTGTCCCTTATGAATAGAAAACATACCTATTAATATTTTAAAATAACAGCACCCCCAAACACAAGCCATTTTTCGAAATTCATTCTGCCTCAACGAAGCTTTTAGAATAATTATTGTGTTGATTTTCTGCAAATAGCTCTGTGTACAATACATTTTTATGAATCCCTCTTCCTCACAAAACAATGAAAAAATGTACTTCAATAATACTTTTCTTGATCAATTTAAAGTCCAATGCACAACTCATTTAAGCGGACTGAGTCTTAAACAGATTTTATCAGGATTAAACAGACCTATATCATAGGCCTCCATTTTAAAGTCTTTGTGGTTTGCAGACATAGAGCATCTCAATCTATTATAAATGGTTTAAGATTCATTTGGAGAAAGACTGGCTTTCTTGGTTCTGACTTGGCCACCCACCAATTTGATTAAACCAGGATATTATTTCCCACTGGAGAGGGGGAAGTTGTTTACTTGGAAAATATCATAAGCAATGGAATATTGAGAATCGATCAATCATAATGTGCAGACACACAATGATCCTGGGATAATTACAGGCTGCAGCATTCAGGAAGACAAGTTTTGCTTGCTCCTCAGAAGCTAACAATAGGTCAATTCTTGAACCTTAGGCAGGGTAAGGGAGATTTAAAATAATAAATCTGACTGTTTGCATAAGACATTTTAAATAATGAACATAACATGCTGACTGTACAGAGTTAAGTTCTACTTGGCACACTCATGCTCTCAACAACTCTGTGAAGTAGGCTAATTTCTCTTACAGGTGGGGAGCTGCAGCAAAGTGTGGCCATCTACCCAATGCCACCCATGAGATCCATGGTTAAGCTGATGCTTGAAAGTCACCAAGTCCTAGTCCAACTCTTCCCCCAAAGTACTTCCCGTCTGTGTCATTGTGAGCCCTTCTCCAAGTTCAGAAAACAATTAGCGTAAAAGCCTACGAAGCAAAAACAGATTGGTCTGTTGGCAATGGCTTCTCTTGTCAACAGGTAGACATGTCAGAAAGAAACAAAACAAAACAAAAAGCAGCACAGCACGTAGGAAGAATCTGTTGGAAACAGAATTCCCACTATATGTGAAGTATCTATAACCATATCAGTGGGATGTGTACAAAATTAGAAATACCTCTTTTTAATGGGGTTATCTGAAACTTATATTGGAAATCTACTGAAAAAAAACAAGATAATCGCTGATTTGGCTAAGACATAAAGGCTGAAATAAACACACAAGCTCAATTACTTTTTCACCTGAATGAATCTAGTTAACCCAAGAACATTAATTGGAACTTGTGTGTCTCTATATACAATTTTTGGCATATCCTTCACCCTCTGGGACGTAAATTTGAGTGGTACCAACTTCACCTGGCAGCTTCAATCAATCTGAGTAAAACAGAGGAGTAGAACTTAACAATCAGGGAGGGGAAGAGGCCTTCATGCACAGTATTGTTATGGGACTGCTATCTGAATAGAGAATTGAGGAGCTCCAAATTGGTGTTTGCATACTGAATAAAGGGGCACAAAACAACAAGTGAGGTTCAACATAAGTGTAAAGTGATGCATATTAAAGAGGAAAGTATCTTAACTTCACATACAGCATGATCTGGTCTGAACTTGCAGTGGTCTGCTAGGAAAGGGATATGGGAGTTGCAATCAAAAATTCATTGAAAATATAAACCCAGGGATCCTCCAGACTTTTATTGTACATTCATGATGATCTGCGATGGTGGTCACACATAATCCCACTTTCAATACTGTTTATGCCTGCAGATGTTTTGGGGTGGTCACACTTCATCATTTCCAGTCAGGGCATATCCTGTAATGTCCTGCTGAAATCACACAACTTCTTATACCATAAATGTCCTGGTTTACTTTTGTGCCCCTTTTGCTATAGTCTTTGGTCTAACACAGCTTTCCTCATGTTATTCTTGAGTCTCTTGAGATCTGCATCTGCTAAGATCTTCCTAGAGATCTTACACGGGTTGGTACATCTGCTGCTCATAGAAGCCTATGAGAACAGGTATTTGCTGAACTTGTATAATTGTAAATGAACCCATATATTACAATAAATACCATAAACCTCCTTTGACCTCTTCCTCCAAAAGAAATCCAGCCTGGGTAAACGGTGCCCCTGTAACTTCAGAGAAGTGGGAAACGCACAACAGTATATTAGGCATGCAGATTAAGATGAAACTCCAAGCTTTTCCAAAGGCAGCGAACAAGCCCCATCTCTCCATCAGAAGCTCTGCAACGTAACTTCTAATAGCCGCATTGTCATGCAAGTGGTGTTCAGTGAAAATTAATGTAGGCAGAAGAGATATGCAGAGCGAAATCCTTATTACAATTAATTAAGTCATTTTTGCTGGACATAAGTTTTTGACAGAAATTCACAGTCCATCCAGGTCCGTCACCAAGAAATTAATTTTTTGAAAGTTAATTTTATCCTGGACCTTATTCAAATTTATTGATCAAGCTGAAACTTGGATTAATGCAAGGTTAATTAAAGAAATCACATTTTGTCATAAGCTTTCATTGACATTTGGCTTGGCCCTGCTTTTTTCCAGAAAAAAAAATCAAGCTGTCAAAAACTGGGGTTCAGAGGATACATGGTAGTAATATTGCACAAATTGCCAGAGATATAACATTAACATTAAAAAAAAAATAAGGAAAGCTCTGCTGGATCACACCCAAAACATATAATTCAGCTTTCTGCTCCCACAGTGGCCAACCAGATAACTATGAGAAGTCCACAAGCATGAGTTCAGATTTGTATTTTTATGTTGTGAACTGCCCTGTAATCTTTGGATGAAGGTTGATATACAAATTTAATAAATAATAATAACACTCCCCCACTTGTGAACCCCAGAAATTGGTATACTGCCTCTGATATTGGAGGTAATCTAGCCACCATGACCAGCAATGACCTCTGCTACCCTTTAACCTGCATGAATTTGCCCAGTTCCCTTTTAATGAAATCCAAGTCATTGGCCATAATGGCATTTTGCGAGGAGCAAATTCCACAATTTAACCATGCATTGTGTGAAGTAGTACTTTCTTTTGTCTGCCCCTAATCTTCCAACATTCAGCCTCATTGGATACCCCTAAATTCTGGTATCTTACTCATATTTTTTTCTAAAGTCCTAAATGTTGTAGTCCAATAATGTCTGGAGGGCACCATAGCCCCCATCCCCTGGTTTAGATGTTATCTTCACATTCCTAAACTCTCAGAGATTGATTATTTTAACCCCTTGCCACCGCCTCTCTTTTTAGGAATCTGTAACTCTTAAATTAAGCTCTCTGCGGGAGGCAGTAGAGGACAGAGGTGCCTGGCGTTCTCTGGTCCATGGGGTCACGAAGAGTCGGACACGACTAAACGACTAAACAACAACAACAACCCATTTATGGGACGCGGGTGGTGCTGTGGGTAAAACCTCAGTGCCTAGGGCTCGCCGATCACATGGTTGGCGGTTCGAATCCCCGCGGCGGGGTGAGCTCCCATCTTTCGGTCCCAGCTCCTGCCCATCTAGCAGTTCGAAAACACCCTTAAGTGCAAGTAGATAAATAGGTACTGCTTCATAGCGGGAAGGTAAACGGCGTTTCCGTGTGCTGCGCTGGTGCTGGCTCGCCAGAGCAGCTTCGTCACGCTGGCCACGTGACCCGGAAGTGTCTCCGGACAGCGCTGGCCCCTGGCCTCTTAAGTGAGATGGGCGCACAACCCTAGAGTCAGACACGACCGGCCCGTACGGGCAGGGGTACCTTTTTACCCATTTATATAGTTGTGTCTTATTAAAATCTCCCAGAAAACACACAATGAATATTAGACACCATGCCATGCATCTTTACAATCCTGTTTGACCCATGAAGCATCACTTAGATTCCCCCCCCTAAATTCTTCTCCTCATAGGGGAGTTGCTCCACTTCCTTGATCATTTTGGTTGGTCTTTTAAGCACCTATTCCAGCTCTATAATTTTCTTAGTGAGATGTGGTGAGTTGATCAGAACTGTACACAGTATTCAACTTGTGGCTGCATTATAGATTTGCGTAAAGGAATTGCGCTATTGATAAATATGGTAAATTTGATTCCATCCCACCTCAGCTAATCACTACTCTTATTGCTACCTGGAAGGTGATTCTGTACATGACAGATAGACCTCTGAGGAAGAAACAATGCTTAGTGCTTGCATAACATAGCCAGCAACACAACATCTCTCCTTCCCCTTGGCATTCAAGTTTGACTCGATTTGAAATAAAGATTAACAAGTACACCCATTATACACCTCCAGCGCTGGAGAACATGTCTATGTCTGTGAGGTGTGAATTGTTGTGTAGGTCTGGCTTGTCAGCTGTGACAAGAAGGAGGCCCCATAGTAAGCAAAATGACATTCATATAGCAAGGAAGGGATGTGTGAGAGGAGGAGGAGGAGGAGGAATATGGTCATCTTCCCACAGTAAAATGGTCTCCTGCGTAGCAAAGCTATTCCCCCCCACATAGCCTCACTATAATGTGTGGTCTGAATATCACATTATGGAAGACTTGCAGAAGGAACTGCACTAATGTTAAAATGCGGGTGGGACACACATTGATGGATCATCTGGGTAATCCCTTATTAACAGAGGACTCGGCTGGGGGTGCTGTAGAACAGCAGCACCTCTGAACCTTGGGGCACTCAGCCAAGGATAATTAACAGCACTGCCGAAATATAGTGCACTGTGTAACAATTTACTTCACCTAAGCCAAGGAAATGGAGGTCAGCCCTACCCCATGTTGTTTTCCCTCAACATGCTATTAAATCTCTGCATCAGTTCCTGGGGATAATTAAGCAATTGCAGCCTATCCAGAAATGATCCTCTCAAAGATTCCATTAGCTTGCCGACGTAGCATGTGCCCCTTGCAATAAATCAATGCAAACTGTATTAGGCTATAATATTGCAGTCACTGTGCATAGAGAGCGTGGGTGAAATGGCTCGGTGTGGTTGGAAACTTTAATTTTCTATAAACATCCTCGCTTTTTTTCATATTGCATTTTGTCGACCTTGCTTTCCTTCAGTTAGGAAGGTGAGTACTGCAAGGAGATTATGGCCCCATCAGTTTGCTAGCCGACAGCATGAGCATCTCCTAGGCTGGAACCATCTAGATATTGCTCACCCATGCTTTATAGCCATATCTGCTGAATTCAGGGGGTGTTTCTTGTTGAATGAAGCCTAGAGAACATAGGTTAGCACAGGGATGGGGAATCTCAGGCCTTTTGTAAATGCACCCCTCTCACCAGGCCACACCTCCTTAAGTATTTTCCCCCTGGCTGGGATGTGTCTTTTGGACTCTGACAATGTTGTTTGCTCAGATGGAAGATAGAGAAGGCTGTTTGAGTGTGAAGAAATTAGTCTATTGTACAAAGGAAACAATTGCATTTATCGCTTGCTGACTTTTCCCTCTGGACCCATCTGCCAATTAAAGGGGGGGGGAGTGGGGGACACCACCACCAACTAATTGTAACCAGTTTTGTGGAAGGCAGTGGCTAACTTTATTCTTTCAAGGTTGCATACATACTCCTAGGGGCTGTGGTCCCTTTGGGCAGGCCCCTAATAAAATATTTGAGGGAGCTGGGGCTCCCAAAGTTAATGGGTGTTTCCGTTCAAATCGTGTGTGTGTGTGTGTGTGCCACATCTTATGATTGATTATAATTGGGGCAGGGCTTAGCTAGCCCCCCCAATATTTTATTCAAGTTGGCACCCCTGGCAGAAGGGGGACCATGCAGCTTCAGGATCCAACATCTGCTACAACACCCTGCTTACTGTGCCTTTGTTTTGCTCAGGCCCTGAGGAGCTGCTCGTGGAACTAGACAGAACAGCTGGTGCACCACCAAGCTGGAAGTGAACTAAGACCTTTTGAGCCTATGCTTCCAGTCCATCTCTCTTAAGCTCCTCCTTCTTTTGGTGAACTAGAGTCTCTTAAAGAGCCAACCGTCCTCACTGAAGACAGGCATTTCACCTGCACTCCAAGGCCTTTGAGCTGGACCACTTCCTGTGTCATTGAACTAGTGAGGCAGTTTGGGAAACATCCAGTTCCTTAAGTCCATGACTGTCCTGGATCTGCCTGTTCAGGCTCTAGTGCTGCGGGATCTGATTCAGCAGGCTGTTGTCCTCCAGCTTCAAGTGGTCCCTAGATGACCACCATCAGCTTCAGAGTCAAGGACTTCATCCAGTTCTATGGCACTCTAGCCTTGATGTCCAGATCTCTGCTGGACTCTAGGGTCATGACGACCTTTATTGTGGAGCTTTGCTATGGATGGAAGAGCCAAGCTATATGGAGAAAGGACTAAGGGGATGATTGGAACATGCAGGGAGGATCCTATGAAAGATAGTGGTCTGTGAGGTCTTCATTTTAAGAGATTGAAAGGTAAAAAAACCCCATCCTGTTTCTCATTAAATATGTTCTTCTTTACCTGAGAGGGTTTTTTTTTATTATTTCATTTTTTCCTGAGCACCTGCTGAGCATCTCGTTTCTGGTGGGGAGAGGGGGGCCTTCTGAACAGTGAGGAAAAGAATAGCCTGAGGTAGAAATCTATAAAAGGCTGTGTTTATCATATGAGACAAAACAACACACAGTGGTGGGAGGTTGAAATGTCTCCTGGCACTCTTCACCATCAAAGCCCGGGAAGCTCAGCTTGGACGTAAAGCCCCCTAACATGCTAAGAAATTCTGCCTTCACAGAGAAATGTTTCTTTGAATTTATCTTTGCCAGAGAATATGGAACAAGAAATGTGCCCCCACCTCCTGCTTCCCGTCAAGGTGTGTCTCAGGGGTGGGAAGCACATTTTATTATGGGAAACGATGTGGGATGGTGAACATATAGCATGAATTTTAAAATAGTATTCACCCACCTATGTGGGACCATCTGATACTTCATGCTTCACGATACTTCTACCCACTTGGAACCAGCTGTCTGTTCAGAAAGGAGGTTGCAGAGTAGGTTGTAAAGTGCAAACCTTTCTTTTGCAGAGGGTTGGGGTGGGCCATTTCTTCACCAGCATATTTTCTTCTCTTGTTTTACCATAAGGAATGAGGAGCCTTTGGCTCTCCAGATGTTGCTGGTTAAAAACTCTCATCATCCCTGACTACTGAGCATCCTGGATAAGGCTGGTGGGATTTGTTGCCCATATCCAGGTCCACAGGTCCACCATCCTTCTCCTAAATACTTTTATATTTACACTGAGGCAACCAACGATATATTGTTCCCCCGGATTTGACATTAAATACAGGTAAGGCTATATTCTGTCTATAACTCAGACATCTGTAATATCGGAAAACCTATGGCTTCTGATGAAACAATGGCTATTATTTCTCTCAGTAGTAGATTCTGGAGCAGGAGATTTTGTGTAAGGAATTTTCTATGCTGGGTCAATCCTCATATGGATTGGCTTTTTATTTGTTTTATTTCGTAAGATTTATACACCGGTTGATTGTGAAAGAAGAAGAAGAAGCTCAAAGTGGTTCACAAAAAGATAAAACAATAACATCAAGAAAAGTTTAAAACAGTACTAAAACATACCAAAATAAATGTTAAAACAGATTAATATTCACCTCAACTAATTGAAAAAATTATTTGGGTTCATCAGCTCCCACTCCCCTTGATCCTAAAAGCAGGTCGAGGGTGATGTGGGTTTAGAAAATTAGTCCCATCCAAGAGTGTCTTCAGTTACCTGCACTGCTTTCTCAATCAGCTTCCTCAAAAAGAAAGTATTAGTAATTGGTTGATAGTGTTTTTTAAGGCACTGTAATAATGTAAAGATACATTATCAATGCCCTGAACCGCCTCGGCCAATTCCCTACAGCTAACTTTAATTAGCTTTGAGGGACGGGGTTAAGAAGGAAGTTGGCTGGTCTCATTGCTGCAAGGACCTTGCCAGTTCCTATACTTTCAAGAGAACTTGGTTGGTAGAGCATGAGATTCTTAATCTCAGGGTTGAGGGTTCGAGTCCCATGCTGGGCAAAAGATCACAGGGAGTTGGGCTAGATGACCCTCATGGTCCCTTCCAACTGTACAATTATACAATTTTATGAAGTTACGTGTTACTATAAATCCACACGCACTTTCAAGCTATATAACATAGATGAAAAAATCTGTTGCTGGACTACAATTCTCATCATCCCTGACCATTGGCTATGCTGGGTGAGGCTGATTGGAGCTGGAGTCCAAGAGCATCTGGAGGAACACAGGTTCCATTCCTCTTCTGTATGGCTGGAACTATACAATGCATCAACGCCTCCAACTCACCATTAAGTCACATAATCAGTTCATGGTGTACCCATTGGGATGTATGCAAAGGGAAAACATAAAGTCTTCAGATTAAGACTTTCCTGTAGCATATATGTTGAAATTTGACCCTCAAAAATGGAAAAAAAGATTATTGGGTAACAAGGACATGACTTGTTTGCCTAAACGGTTCTTGCTAAACCCACAAGTGGCTTTTTGCTAATCAGGCACAGATCCCATCTGTGTTCTGCTCCTCACATTAAATTATCCATAAAATGATACACGCAGCATAAACACTACAGGAAGTACTGAACTTCAAGCTCTAAATTAAAATCCATATTAAATCCCTACTGCTCCTGTGTGCTTTTCTGACCTGCAATGAGAGTAACATTCTTTCTCTTTTTCCTGGAAAAATGCATCTGTCTGGCATGGTGTGTGTGTGTGTTTCTGAATCTGTTGCTTCTATGAACGTTTGACCCATTTGATTTGAACAGGTTTTTCCCTTGATGTAATCAAGGGTTCCCCCCTCCTCCTCTGACAAATTCATTTCTCATCCTGTGTTCCTGGGTATTATGCATTTTAAGCCATGCTTATACCTCTCTTCATTATTATACCTGACACATTGGCTGACCTCCCACTCTGGAGGACTTACACAGTTGGGACAGAGAAGGAAAGGAAGGTCTGGGTAGATCAAGTTCAAGACTGAGTTTTGTCACACTTTATTGGACAAGGGAACAGGGTTAGGCCGGGAACTTTTAGCTTAAATGTCTCCATGAGCATTATGGAATAACAAAGTGCAGGTTGAGTTTCCTTTGCAGACTCTGAAGGTTGTGGAGCAGAACTAGCTGTTTTGAGAGGAGGCCCCTCTTTTCTTTGTAATGTGGAGACTGGGAGGCCAATTGCAGGAGAAAATCAGCAAGTGACAAGGGTGTACCTCCCCATTGTGAGAAGTTTCTTACGTGGACTTACAATGAGACAAGGAGACACCGAGATAAGGTCTATTACTTCCCTTTTATTATACGCGTTTGCAAAGGCGGGCTCCTCGTCCCAGGGTGGTACGAAGAGCCCCGAACAATGGACGGGCAAGAGTTTTTATCCCTATTGCTGCCGCCCCTCATTCGAGGCTTGGCTTACAATCTGGCTCATCATCAAAGACATGGTACTAATACATCATCCATTCTACACTCTCTAAACCTAAACTTATTTAGAGACTCTTTCTACTTCCTTATCTTGTTGACCTGGCTCCCCTGCACCCAATGCTGGAATTTACAATAGCCCACCGCAGGAATTTACAACTGAGTTCGAGGCACACCTTGTTTACTCCTTCTCACAATCCCCCCCTCTTTTTGTATCTTGTCTCGAACTCACATAATAATTCTTGGGCTGCTATTTCTGCTTCCTCATCTGATGTAGGTACTGAGGCATATTGCATCTTCATGAAATATGTGGATACCTTCCGTTCTGCTAGGAGGGACAAAGAATTATTGATGGTTCTAACAAAGATTGGCAGAACGCATGGAAGTAGTACGCATCCTGCCGCAATTAACCCAATTAGGGCCACTATGGCCTGCAGACCAGGTAATTTAGGGAACCATGAACCAAACATATCCTTAAGGTTGCCAATACACATGAGCCGACCCAATTTAAAGGTAACCTATTGTAAGCATAGCTCCCACAAGCCCAGTAAAACCCATCGGGGGTTTTCCATTCTAGCATTCTGTTCTCCGGGTCTAGGAGAAAGCTCATATTGGTAATATTTCCGAGGGGAGAGGGCCAAGTTTTATTATTATTCCCTTGACTCCACCACTGTTTGTCCTCCCATTGTCCTATACAAGGGAGTGTCCCCACATGCGTTCCATTTATTCGGCTGGTGTTCCTGGTGAAGCATTCTGTCCCAACTAGGTGATTAGAGATTTGCCATACCTCGTTACCCAAATGCTTATAAGTGTAATTGTTTTGTGTTTTATATACCTCCGTATAGTTTACTTCATGAGCCACCCATGGCCACTGATCCCCCATATTTGTTCCTCCACATACAAAACAATTTTTCACCGTTAATTCCTTGGCTATAGTCTCAGCTAAACTTAGGAACATATTATGGGCTTTAGGGGGTAGGGGAAGGGTATTTAAATGCTGTACTTCTTCCTCAAAATCTTCGAATACTGATATGGGTTGTCTCATTACCTTAGTTGTGTGTATTTGTATGATGAGATATCCATAAGGATCTTTTCCAGTCCCATCAATGCCTATACCTATGTGCACAAGTTTAGGCGAAGTAGAAGGTCTCTCGCTCGCCCATAGACATACTGGGTTGCATTTTCCTGTGGAGCAGTCGGTGGAGGCCGCTCCCCTAGTGAGATTTATTCCCTCAGGGCCTCTATAGGTGGGCTGCTTATTAACTCCCTCTGAGTACCAATAATTATATACCCCGGCCCCAGCCCCCACGTTGCTTCCTTTTATTCTCTGGAAAAGGTACTTTCTTTCCTGTAAATATGATTGTTCCCAACCACGATTTCCACACCAGACCCCTGCCCCTCCATTTGGGCCCTGTCCTTTATCTATTGCGATACAAGCATCAAAACAGACCATAATCCTGCCCTCTCCCCTTGTTGTATTATGTGCTATATAACCCTGTCGGTTTTGGGCCAAGGAAAACATACTTCTCCCCTCACCAGCTTGATTAGCGGTTCCGCCCTTATATCCGTAAACATATATACTGGAAGTTATGGGTCCCACCGCCAGGGGTTCATAGCATTCCGTCTTGTTTCCTTTTACCCTACATCTATAATATTGAGTTTGGTTGTGAACACAAGGATCTAACTGTTGAACACATTCTGGCGCTATATTATAATACATTAGGGTCTGTGTGATTTTATTGCCTGTTCGGGTTGTCTGGATGCATTCGGTGCACTGGGGTTCCGATTGGGTTGCCCATGAAGTGGCCCATCCTATTAATACTATTCCTAATACTTGCCAGTTACCTTTCATGTGTGGGGTTCAAATAGATTAAAGCTTGCCTCACCGTTGGGGTTTCTGCTAATTGGCACGTTACCTCCCCTCCTAATTTCACTTCACAATATTGGAGTATAACGTCCTCTATAAAGATGATGCTGCACCTTTCAGTACAATGCACACACTGCACACACCCTTCGCAATGTTGACAGCAACAGCACTCGAAAAAAAACACACACAGGTACAAAACAAACACATCACAGTCTAGGTGCGCCCTTCTGGATCCCGGTTCCTGATTTGGTAAGCGTAACTTTCAGCGGATTATTTGGACTAGTCACTGCTGTCCAATTTTCAGGTGGAGCTCTTTTCACCCGGTGGTAATGGGTCCATCCATGCTCTCTGGTCCGTACTGCTGATTCGGTTGTGAGCAGGACCTGGTATGGGCCTTCCCAACTCGGGCTGAGTTTCTCCGTCCGCCAAGCCTTTATCAGGACCAGGTCTCCGGGCTGAAAGGTGTGCTGTTGCTCCAGGAGCGGGGGCCGCTGTGCTAGTATGCCTTGTCTGTGGAAAGATAACAGAGACTGGGACAGTGACTGCAAATATTTCCTGATAAACTGATCCCTGAACTCTATTTGAGGGTTTCCTAATACTACCAAATATGGGTGACCCATCATCATCTCAAAAGGGGACAGACCAGTGTCTTTTCGGGGAGCCACCCTCATCCTTAATAGTGCCAAAGGGAGATTTTTCGTCCAAGGCAGCCCATTTTCAAGATATAACTTAGTCAAATGTTTTTTATTTCCCCATTCGCCCGTTCCACCTTTCCACTGCTCTCAGGGTGCCAGGGCGTGTGGAAACTCCACATAATCCCCACAGCTCTCATTACCTCCTGCATTGCTTTTTGGGTGAAATGAGTTCCCCTATCAGAGTCTATGACTTCTATTATTCCATACCGAGGAAGAATGTGTTCCAGAATGGCTTTGCTAACCACCTGAGCTGTGGCCCTACGGCTAGGGAAGGCCTCAATCCAACCTGTCAAATGATCTTTAAATATCAACAAATACTTCTGCCCCCCCCCTTTCTGGCAGTTCAGTAAAATCTACTTGTACTCTCTGGAAGGGCCATACCGCTAGAGGCCGCCCACCCCTTTCAGTTTTCCTTGCCCGGGCTTTGTTAACCTTTTGACATATCAGACACTTCCATGCGATGGCGTGCGCCATCGGCCACATGTCTCTACTCCAATACACTGACTTTGCCAAATTCACCATTCCCTCCGTGCCTAAATGACTTCCTTCATGTATTTTCTCCAATATATTTAACATAGTTGATTTTGGAAGGACCATTTGCTTTTCTGGAGTCTCCCAACTTTCTCCTTTTCTTTCCCATCCCTCCTTTTCCATGTATTCTTTCTCCTTTTGAGTGAACACTAAATCTTTTACATCCTGCGGGTCAATCACAGGTACTTGCAGGACACATTGTTTAAATATTTCCTTCCTTGGTTCCCCCTCCGCCGCTTCTCGCGCTCGGAGATCAGCCCATGCATTTCCCTGTTCCTCCGAACTGTGTCCTTTGGTGTGGGCGAGGATGTGCACAATGCCTATCTTCCGAGGTCCCATCAGGGATTCTAGTAGCCGCTCAAGTAAAGCAACGTGTTCAATTTGTTTCCCATCCGCCTTTATGAAGCCCCTTTCTCTCCAGGTCCGACCGAAAGTATGCACCACTCCCCATGCATATCTTGAGTCAGTCCAGATTGTCACATCTAACCCGGTTGCCAATTCCAGGGCTCGGGTTAGCGCCATTACTTCACATTTCTGGGCTGACCAAGTGCTAGGGAGGGCCCCGCTTTCTATTGTCTCCCCGTCTTCCTTGACCACTGCGTATCCCGACCTTCTTTTTCCTTCCCTCACATAACTAGATCCATCTACGAACCATCTTTCCCCTTCCGTTAGAGGTACCTCGCTTAGATCTTCCCTAACTTTGGCCATTAATTTTATATCTTTAAGGCAATCATGCTCCTCTAGTTCCCATTCTTGCCGCTCCCCTCTTAGGAATTCCGCTGGATTCAAATTTCTATCTGTCCCTATGGTTATATCATTTCCAGTTCTGAGTATCCCTTCATATTGCACTAGGCGCCTGTCCGTCATCCAGGTGGGTGCAGCACCTGTCAGTACTGCGCCTATCTGATGAGGGCTGTGCACTATCAGTGCTCCCCCAAAGGTCAATTTCCTGCTTTCCAATACTAATTCGGCCGCTGCAGCCACCGCTTGAATGCACGCCGGCCATCCTCTAACCACTGGTTCTAAGGTTGCGCTTAGATAAGCTACTGGCTGATATCGCCCCCCTCTTTTCTGAGCCAGGACTCCTACTGCCGTCTGAGCAGCCACTGTCACATACAAGTGGAACGGCTGCTGTAGATTTGGCAGGGCCAGAGCCGGACTAGTTATTAAAGTTTTCTTAATTCCTTCCCACCTGGCCTTATCTTCCTCGTCCCATTGCACCTCCTCTTGTTTTCCTGTCAGTTTCCTATTCAAAAACTGAGTCAACTTTGAATACTGATCTATCCACAATCTGCAATATCCCAATAATCCTAACATTCTTCTTACATCAGTTTTATCTTTAGGTGGTCGTAGTTCCATGATCCCTTTTACTCTATCTGGGTCTAATTGCCTTATCATCCCAAGCCAACAAAACCTGTCCCAAAGGACTATTTGGATCTATGGGGTCTTTGGTCCCATTACTGGGGCCCCTTCTACATGTACTCTGACTCTTTCCCATACTCTATTATGTCTCTTTTTCGTTCACTCACACAATCACGCGGAATCGCCTGGCCGTTTCCCTCGCGGGAGAACGGAACCGCAAGCTAATCCTCCCGCCGGGGTCCCAGGCCCCCCGGTCCACACTCACGCGTCCGTTTGGAACCTCTCTTTCATACAGAGACCACACACCAACAACACCCAATATTCCCCTTCCCAGGGATATATTACCAAGATACTCACCCCCTTCAGTCTAGTGCCTCCTTCTCGGTGGCTGGTAAACTGGCAGGCGTCCCTGCAGGGCGAGGCAGTCCCCGACTGCGGCGGTCCCAGACCACCAGTCTTTCAGAATATCTTAAGTCGGTTCTCCGTCCTTCCAGCTCCCGGAACCTGTCACCGCGGGCCCTGAGCAACAGATCTCTCCGAAAGTCGGAGTGCCGGCTGATCCGTTCCCCAGCCCCCGCCGAGCAGGTCGTCGAGAGCCCCACGTTGTTGGGCGCCAAAAATTGTGAGAAGTTTCTTACGTGGACTTACAATGAGACAAGGAGACACCGAGATAAGGTCTATTACTTCCCTTTTATTATACGCGTTTGCAAAGGCGGGCTCCTCGTCCCAGGGTGGTACGAAGAGCCCCGAACAATGGACGGGCAAGAGTTTTTATCCCTATTGCTGCCGCCCCTCATTCGAGGCTTGGCTTACAATCTGGCTCATCATCAAAGACATGGTACTAATACATCATCCATTCTACACTCTCTAAACCTAAACTTATTTAGAGACTCTTTCTACTTCCTTATCTTGTTGACCTGGCTCCCCTGCACCCAATGCTGGAATTTACAATAGCCCACCGCAGGAATTTACAACTGAGTTCGAGGCACACCTTGTTTACTCCTTCTCACACCATCATTCCCTCTTCTATCAAGTTTTCTTTGCTCCCCGCTCCCCAAAGCTGCTGGGCTCTGAAGCGAGAAGTGAACATGGCCTAATAAGGAGGAATGGCCTTTGGAGTGGCATTGTAAAAGAAAATTGCTGGGCATGGGGCAGTGGGTGGGGGTTAAGTGCATTTCTATTATCTCAGCAAAGGCAATGCTGAAAACAGGGCATTTGCCGGAATAATGTCTAGTTTGATTTTCAGAATTATATGAATTGGGCTGCTTCCCTTCCGCCTCCTTCCCCCAAAAGGGGGGGGGGGGAGTTTTTGCCTTTCCTGATCTTCCACTGTGGCCATCCTGATTTGGGCTTTTGCAACACGAGAACAGGGTATAAATAAAAAAAATATAAATAGAAACACAGGATTCCTACAATGGTCTCCAACCCAAGCATCAATCAGACTCATTTCCTCTTCCACCTCAGTAAGGTTCCTGCAGCAGGAGAAAAGCTCCTAAAATTAGGAGAAGGTGGCAGTGGGTTATGGTGGTGGGAAGTGCACCACTTAGGCAACTATTTGATTTTTCAGGACCAAAGGTGAGCAGTATGAGATCTATAAGGGATTGTTTTCTATTGTAAGGTGGGGTTTATGGAATCAGGGCCACATTTGAACAAGCCACAGTTTAGGATGTGGGATTATAGATTAAATCCTAAATCTAATGCTATGAGCACATCATACATTTAAAGGACATTTCCCCCGCCTCCCAAAGTATCCTAGGAATTGTTGTTTACACCCTCACAGAGCTGAAGTTCCCATCACCTTTAGCAAACCACATTTCCCAGGATTCTTTGGGTGTGTTCTTTATGGTGTTTTCACAGCCTAACTTTGCCAAACAACAGCTTCATCTGTTCTGCCACTAGGGCTGTGTACACATTATTGTTTACTCTGACTGTAGTGTGTTCCCACTGCTGGTTTTTGAATCCATGTGTCCACACATCACCGATGATGCAGAACTATCCTGTAGTGTCCTGAGAAATGCTGCTGTTTGATGAATTTCCCCTCAAGCCAGCTTCAGTCTGAAAGAAAAACTTAAGCCACATTCATTTTGCAGTTAAGCTGAGGCGTGTTCATTTGAAGCAGCCATTGTATGTGTGCAGATGACAGTTTCACAAACAGGAGTTTGGTGAGGGTTGCAGGGGCAGGGAAACCAAACAGGTAATGCACATTGGGTGAAGGTTTAGCAGGGGTAGGGGACAACCTAGCTGTGTTTTAAACCAATAATGCCCACATGGTCTTTGGTTATATAACTCCCATCTCTGGGTATCTGTCTGCCACCACTGGGAACACTTGCATTCTAGGAAAACTGTGTAGTCAGAGTCAGGTGATTTGCCTCAGAAATCTCCTTTCTTTGGTTTATGGAACTTTGCTTCCAGTTACCCTCAGTATAAACCAACCTTCACCAACCCTCTGGATGTTTTCGACTACAGTTGCCATTAGCTCCAGACACTATAGCCATGCTGGTTGGGGCAGATGGGAGTTGTAGCTGAACACATCTGGAAGGCACCAGGTTTGCAAAGACTACAATAAATAGTGGTTGTGTTGTGGTTGCCAGCCTGGTATGATTTGCCCACTAGTCATGGTGTAAATGATTTACTGCCCCTATGTGAAGCTTCTGAGGCCACTCTCTGGTAAAACTTGAGCATATTAACCCCTGCTTTAGGGAAACATGAAGCTGAAATGGAGAGAAAACGTGGACAGCAGACATAATTTTCCTCCTCAGGACTCAAAATCTATCTCAAGGTGCCCTGTCTGAGACAGGATAAAAAGGGTAAAGGGACCCCTCACCGTTAAGTCCAGTCACGGCGACTTTGGGGTTGCAGCGCTCATCTCGCTTTACTGGCTGAGGGAGCTGGTGTTTGTCCTCAGGCAGTTTTTCCGGGTCATGTGGCCAGCATGACTAAGCTGCTTCTGGCGAGCCAGGGCAGCGCAAAGAAACACCGTTTACCTTCCCGCCGGAGCAGTACCAATTTATCAACTTGCACTTTTGGCATGCTTTCGAACTGCTAGCTTGGCAGGAGCAGGGGCTGAGCAACAGGAGCTCACCCCATTGCGGGGATTTGAACCGCTAACCTTCTGATCAGCAAGCCCTAGGCTCAGTGGCCACAGCAGCAACAAGAGTATTTTAAAATGTGCTAGGTGTTGAAAATCATTTGCTAATCACACTTTTTTGGGGGGCATTCTTTTCTATCCACCTTCCTTTGTCGATTTATTTCATGCTGCCTGTTTTCCCCACTAACTTGAATTCCCGGTTCTGATTTACCTTCTGGCTCCTTTTGATCCTTATACCCATGTGCTCTTAGATGCTGTAAAGATCTATATGGGCACCTGGTGCTTCTACACTTGTATAGCTTACCTTGATAGAAAGATCAATTAAAAAATCAACATGATCCAATGAGATGTAGCGCCAGTAGTGGATATTTGTAGCCCATAAGGGATTAAACTAGATTGTGCCAAGGATCATAGCAAGGATTACGGTTGACTGCAATGGATATTGTGTAGGATTAATCAATTTCTATTCTGGGAAATACATTGTAACAAATCCATGACCATCTAAGCATTTCACGGTTGTCACTCTTGTGCATACCGCATCTGTTCAGACAAACCACATTAGAGACTGGGTGAAAAGTCGGCATTTCCTTTTCCTTTAAGCTTTTAGAAACACTGCTATTAGGGAAATATGATCCTTGTGATTAACGTCTGTTCTTAGTCAATATATGCATGACCAATATACAAATACTATATATTTGTTACTATAGGGGTAGCCAACGGGGTGCCTTTCAGATATTATTAGGCAATGGTCACATTCTCACTCTACATTTAAAGTGCTTTGATACCACTTTAAACAGTTGAGGCCTTTTCCAAAGAATTCTGGGAGCTCTTAGTTTCTTAAAGGTGCTGAGAGGAGTTAGGAAACCTCTATTTCCCTCCCAGAGCTACAATTCCCAGAGTCATTTAACTATCATTCCCTCTTCGCAGAAAGCTATGAGAATTGAAGTTCTGCCAAAATACCTCCAGACCAAATTCCAGCGAAGTCACTTGAGGAAAACTGAGCTATGGGATTCCTTGGCACAAGAACAATGTTGTGGCAAATAAGTTAGAATTTCCAAATACACATTAGGTATCAGCAGAAAATGCTATCAGTAAAAACCAGCTGATTATGCAAAACTCTGCCACCATTTTGTGACAGACTCTGTTTGGTGACTGGTGGGCTTCAGCTATTTTTGGTCACCTGAAGTGGGCCTTTCAGGTTTACAGTTTTAGAATAAGGTTACCAGATGTCCCCGTTTCCCAGGGACAGTCCCTGGATTTACAAATCAGTCCCCATACAAAATCCATTGAAGTTGGAAAGTGTTCCCAGATTCATTGAAAAAAATCTGGTAACCTTATTTTAGAACTCCTGCACTGCACCATAATGATTCATTTAGGCTGCTTTCTTTGGCTGTTCTCACAACATTCCTGCTAATATACGCAACAGCTGCCCCTTTGATTGCAACAAATTATGTGGTTATGTAGCGCCCTAGATGGTTTCTTAATAGGGCAGACATTATAATTGTGATATATGGACCCACATGGTCCACCTTAATCACGTGCAAAGAAGTTGTATATGTTGTTGTGCGTTGTGTAGGCACAACCATGGGAGAGAGCTGCAGCCATTCTACTGCAGGTAGAATGGGATTCTGTGGGTATGTTCTACCTTCCTCACTCTGAATGCCTGTTGCTTAGAATCACAAGTGGGGAGTGAACTATTGTACTCAGGTCCTCCATTGGGCTTCCCATGGGCATCTGGTTGGCCTCACTGAGAACAGGATGCTGGACTAGATGGGCCATTGGCTGGATCCAGCAGGGCTCTTCTTTTGTTCTTATGTTCTTAAGCCCAATGTATAGGTTGCCTCTTCTGAAAACGGTTACAATTTCAGGCAGGTTACTTGAATGTTCTGTCCATGATGTTTGATATCTGGTAGCTGTTCCACACCCCAAAACTTGGCCCTCCAGATCTTTTGGGATTACAATTCCCATCATCCCTGACCACTGGTCCTGTTAGCTAGGGATGTTGGGAGTTGTGGTCGCAAAACATCTGGAGGGCCAAGTTTCGGGGAGCCGGTACACAGGTTGCAACCACTGAATGATGAATGCATTCACTTTCAGGTGCCTCTAATTTGAGGAGATGTAGTACTGTATTAGTGAAATTTCTAGCCTTCCTCTTCCACCACAGTCATGACTTAAAGGCACCAGGTTAGGACCAGGGCATATTGTACAATGTAGTGTGTCCTGCAGTGGATGTGAGCGTCTCTCTCTCTCTCTCTCTCTCTCTCTCTCTCTCTCTCTCTCTCTCTCTCTCTCTCTCACACACACACACACACACACACACACACACACAACTAACTTGTTCCAGGGAGGATTGCTGAGCTTCCCTTAGTCTGCTATAGTGTGCAATGGAGTGTATTGTGGAAACTGAGTATGTGCTAATCACCATAATCATAACACATATTTCATGGTAAAAGAATAGAGTTTCCTGATGGAAATAAATATTTACACAACCATTTCCACAAATTAGGTTTTTCTGCTTGGGAATTTACCTTTTCTTTTTCTTTTACAATCTTGCTTATGCAAATACCAAAAAGGCCAACCAACACATTTGGATAATTGGGCATTCGGATAAACAAAAGTACTGTTTTGCATAAGGGCTTCATTTGCATGCAGCTAATAGGGCCCTTTCTTTTGGACTTGAGCAAATACATTTCTGGATAACCTGAGATCAGTGGGTGGGGAGGGGTTTTTTTTTATTGCAATGTACAATATTGCAAGGACTGCAAAGAAATTGCAATAATATAAGCATGAATACATATGGTCCTATTGAAAAACAATCCTATTATTCCTGTGCAAGGTCTCATCACCATATTTCAATCAGAGCAGAGTATGTTCTCCTATGTAAGCTAACTGCTTTCTCTGCAGCCAACATTATCTGCTAATGGCATATCTTAACTGGAGTGATTTTGCCAAAACAATAGGCAATATAGCAACCATGATGGGCACCCCAACAGCATCCCTGGTAGCTCTGACTATCAGTCTCAATGTTGAACATGAACGACACTCTTCTCCATTAGGTGGGCACTGAAAGCACCAACCAATATGTGTCAATGTCACAATGATGTCACACTACCTGGACCACACCCATGCTCAAGCACACTTCCAGGAAATTTTCATACCCATTTCCCCCTATAAAAGTATCCCCTAGTGTGCTTGAAAAGAAATGTTGGGGCGTGTGGGTGTGTGCATGTGTGCTTTTATTAGTTTAACCAACCCTGAGTTAGACACAGACAGCAGTTTGGTTTAAAATTTAATTAAAGAAAAATATTTCACAGCTGTATTCTAGGCTGAGTCAGACAGGCACTCTAGGCTGCCTTTGTTTTTTTTCCAGAAGTCTTTGGCAGGGTTGCCCACCACAAGAGACCAACCATTTGGTTCAGCTGCGACCCTCTTCAACACCTCAGCCGTTAAGGCTGCACCTGATAGGCAGAAGAATGTGACTTTGAAGGAACCCCTTTTACCATGCCCAGCATGCTGGAGCTGTCAACAGTTTCCCTCTGTACAGCATCCTCCTCGCTTGTCACCTCACTAAGCAACACCTTTGTTCTGTTCCATTGTGTTTCTCAGCAGCTTTGCATTGGCTCTTAGATCTAGCAGATGGGCTGTCCATCACCCTTGGAAGACCACATCAGAATTCTGCAACAGTGCTTCTACAGAGAGAGGTCAGCCCTGGCTGAGGTAGGAGCAATGTGAGTTTTCCTTTCCCAACCACCCCTTGCTTTACATTTACCCCAAAACATTGCAGTGTGCTGTCTCAGAAATATCTATTTTCAAGACAGCACACTGCAATGTTTTGGGTTAAGTCTGCCTATGACGAACTACTTTCATTTTAGTACCTAGGGGATGGATTGTGGCAGTTCTGAGGCTTTCCTGCTTGGGAAGGAGGGTCCTTTTAATTGATCTCGTTGATGCCATAGGAGGAGCCAATGCATCTTTCCATTTATCAGTGGGAGAGAGAAGCTGAATAAAGGTGTGATAAATTCACCAAGACTGCTTCACCAAATATCCATTGCTTCTTAAAGAGATTCTTGCTTCCCAGGTGCTTAAAAATAAAACTGCATCCTTTTTCTTAATAAGCACACACACACCTGCTGAGGGGAAGGACAGAGGAATGTTGCCTTTTGAACACAGTTTCTGGGGTGGCTGCTATCACATAGTGCTCTCACATCTGGTGTAGCAGAGCCTTAACAAGAAGTTTTAAGAGGGTTATATTTCTGTGTGTGGTTGGACATGTTGCCCTAGAGAGAACAAGAAGTGGCAAGTGTTTTAAGACCCTCCCTTTTGTAATCAGTCAAGGCCTTTTTCATAGTACTGACTTCTTGGGGTGGCAGCGGCGAATCTCTGTTCTTGCCCTGTAAAGTTCTGGTGTGGAGAGATTAACCATAATGTTTGTGTGTAGAATCTACAAAACCTCCATGAGGAGATGGAGCTTTGATGAACTACTGTTGCAGTCTCTAATCCCCCCCATCCCTGAAACTTTTGATCATCACTATATGTTTGGCATTTAGGTGGGGTTAATTTTCTCCCCTATAGAAAATATTCTGCATACTAATTACAAGATTCTTGTTTGGTCAAGGTCCCTATGAACACCACCATGTTTACCAGTGAGAGACAGTCAATCAAACCAGCCCTTTGCAAACTCTAGCCCCTTACAGTATTGTTCAGGCATAACTGAGAGTGCACCATGTGGATTGTCCAGCAGGAGTTAAGTAATCATAACCATGAACATTTTACCCACAATTGCAAAAACATGCTAGAGGTAGCTGAATTTCCAGCTCTGGTAAGTGGTACTTTCTGTGACACAGAGGTTCAAATCATCCATCAAGATGGGGCTTCCAGCAATCTGACATAAGGCAAGGGATGCCAAACGTTTGGCCCTCCTGATTGTTGGGACTGCAGTTCCCATCAGTTCAAGCCAGCATTGCCAAAAGTCAGGGATGATGTGCATTGTAGTCCAACAACATCTAGGGTAGCCACATGTTTTCAAGTGCTGACATAAGGTATGCCCACATTGCTACTGATGTCCTATTTTGAAGAAAGCTGTGACTGACAACTGGGTATGGCTGGGTGGGTAAGGATAGCTAAGCACTGAGGTGCAGCAGTAAGCAATTCAGAGGATGACATACCAATGGCGTGTCAGCAAATGATGGGACAAAGCACTGGCAGTGAAAATTATGAGGTTGGGGAGTGTTGGGGATTAGCACTTCCAATGTCTTTAATTCAGTTTGCTGCCTTGGGTAAGCTGCTTGCTTATATCTAGTCCAGCACTCTGTTTTCTCTGACAAGGGTCAAGTAAATGCCTCTGGGAAGCTTAGAAGCAGAAGGACATGAAGTCAACTGGTCTCCCTTGCTGTTTGCACTCAGCATCTGGTATTAAAAGACACCTTGCAGCCTCTGAATAGGAAGGCTCCATGTTACAGATACTGGCTCCTGTGATTGGAGCAGGGAGAAGTTTTGAGTGGAAAGCAGAGGTGTGGGGTGGAATTGATTGTCAACATCCTCCCCTGCAGGTGACAAGCCTCACTGCATTCTGTAAAACAATTTCTACTAGGCAGTAGAGCACATGCATTGCACGAAGAAGGTCCCAGGTTTATTCCCTAGCAGTTGCAGGTACAGCTGGGAAAGACTGTTATTCCATACAGCAGCTGTTAGTATAGACCAGGGACAGCCAACCTGACTCCATCCAGATGTTGCAGGACAACAACTCCTACCATCTTTGTCCATTGGCCAGGGTGGCAGGGGCTCATATGAGGTGGAGTCCAGCAGCATCTGAAGAACTACCAGGTTGGTCGCTCCTGGTGTAGTTGATACTGAGCTGCATGAACCGATGATCAAGGCAGCTTCCGACGTTCCTCTATAGAACCAAGTTTCTTCTGCTTCTCTTTGCAAACATCTGCATTGTGTTTAAGGCCGTCTCCTAGGCAAAGTCCCTGGAATGGAGCATGTTAAAAAGATAGGTAGATCAGTCAATAAAGGCAGCTGAAGGAGAATGGACGACTGCGCCTGGGAGTGGAGAATCCCAGCATTACCCGCAGGGGAAAGGGTCACTAATCAGCCTGTTTACAGCACCTGAATAGACGGCTATGGCTTCCCATAGACTGAACGTGACGGTTTCGAGACGAAACCGAAGGAAAGAGGAGAGGATTTGAGGTGGTTCCCCCCCCCGTTTTTTTCTAACCGCCTTTGCAGGCTCACGCCTTAACTCTTTAAATGCACTAACTGCACTCTCAGGAGAGGGGGGGGGAGATTGCAGGAGCTGTCCACTCGTCTGAATAAACTGCAAAAAGTATTGTTCAAAAAACAACCCCAATTTTGGGGAGCGGGGATCATTCTTCTGTAGTGAGGCATTCGTAGGACCGGGGACAGGGACGATGTATTTTATACTAAAACACACACGTTCCTGCAGCCACCATTTATACTTTCTCGGTTTAGGGAAGTCTCTTGGGGAAATCCACCTGTAATGAGCTCTGTTCTCGACTTGGATATTTTGCAGCGGTGTGGGGGGCATAATTTCTGCTGTTGTGTATTATTGTTTTAAATTCACGACCACAGTTTATCCTTTCTATTAGCATTTCTCCGCCTATAAAAAGAACGTTAGGGACCCCCCCCTCTCATTTGTAACTTGCTGTTCCACAGCGAAGACCTGTGAATCATCCTAGAGAGGGAAATTTGTTGCGCTTGACAGCTGGGCTCTTGACCACTTTTACACGGAATAAAGTCCCGTTGGTTTTATTTCAAGTTGGATTTACACCCAAGTAAGTCTGTACAGAATCGCGGATCTGGATTCCTAGCCTTTTGTTGAGTGTGGAAATAGTAACATAAATGTATTTTTGTGTTTGTGTGTTGCGCTTCAGAGACTCACAGAGTCGACAGCATCAGTGCATGCATGGAGTCTTCCGTGGAAGTTCCAAAGGCGTGAAATTTACTTCCACATAAGGCTTCGGTCCTATGCACTTACTTGGGAGTAAAGCCTCGGCGCGACTTGCTTCCGAGGAAACGCGCAAAGGGTTGGGCTGCCAATCAGCCACGGATCGCTGTGGATGCTCAGTAGCAATACTCAGGATCCTTTCCGCGCTCAAACTACAAGAAATCCAGAACCGCGATTCTATGCAGACTGGGTAGATATACTATTGGAAGCAGCGGGACTTCCTTACGAACCAACAGGAACAGATCAGGTTTAAACTCTCTCTCTCTCTCTCTCTCTCTCTCTCTCTCTCTCTCTCTCACACACACACACACACACACACACACACACACACACACACACACCACACACACAGCCTAGCCTGTTACTTCAGCGGCTTCCGTTACGAGACTATCAAAGCAGGAGAAAGAAAAGCTGTCCATTTCTGGCTGTTGGGGAAACCCGGGAGATCTTTGGCTCTGACTGCTTCGCTTTTCTAGCCCGCGCCTACCCATTCGCCCCCGCCACTCGCCTCCCCAGGGCCAAAGCGGCGGTGCTTCCCATTCCGCGGCGCCACGCGAGGAGAAAACCCCCCGGCGGTGGTCCTCCTATCGGCTTTCCTCCTTGGCTGTTGTTGTTTTCCTTGCCCACGCACGCCCGTGTGAGTTTCTCGCACTCGCTCTTTCTGCTAACACAGAGGCACCGACGCGCGGGCGCGCACACACACCGCCGGATTCCGCTGGAAGTGCAGCGTGGTTGGTGCACGGCTCGGTCTAGTTCAGCCGCTGCGTTTCGCTGGGGCGCAGCAGCTCCTCCCCTTGGTGGTGCTATCCTCTTACTTGATCAAATCCTCGAACGTGAACAGTTTCACTGAAAAGCACTTTTTTGGGGAGGAAGGGGGGGACAAAAAGAAAGAAGAAGAAAAGAGAAAGAAAATCCACCAAGTGAAAGAACAAGAGTCCCAACTATACAGGAGTGTGTCTGTGGTTTTGTTTCGGGTTTTTGTGTGTGGCGGTGGGGATTTGTTTGAAAAAGAAAACAACTGCTCGTCATCAGAGAGGAAAAGGTGGAAGAAGAGACCTTTGGCTGCCAAGGAACCCTCCGAATCAACCAGCTTATCCCCTCCCTCCTTTTCTAAAGGATCTGCCTCCCCCACCCCCCCACCCCAAACAAGCAACTCTCTCTGCGAGGCATGGAGAGAGGCTCTGGCTGGTCCTCGGGCTGCTGCTCCATCGCTTGGATCGCCTCGACATGGCTCTGGCTGGGCACTTGGCGTTTCACCGGCGCTGAGATAACTTGCCGCTCTTGCTTTGCCGCCGCCGCTTCGTTCTCCACATCTCCGGCATCTTTCCGGGTCCAGCTTCTGCAGCAGCAGCCGCCGCCGCCGCCTCTGGAGGTTCCTCGGGGAGTGCCGCTTGGGCCAAGCGGGGACGGCGGCGAAGGGGAAGCCCTGCCGGGGAAACCCGGCGGAGGATGGGGTGCTGGGGGCGAGGGAGAAGAAAGAGAAGGCGGCGAAGGAGGAGGAGGAGGAAGGGAAGAAGCGCTCCGGAAGGATCGGGGTCCGGGAAGGGGTCAGCCGGCGGCTCGGGGGGTGGGTGGGCTGAGCGCCGGCGGGGCGCGCCGGGGAGCGGCCGCCGGCGCCCTGAAGGGAACCGGGAGGGCGCGCCGGAGCCCCACGCCCGGCCAACTCTTCTCGGCCAGGGCGAGGGGCAGCGGAGACTCGCCGGCGCTTGGCCGGGAGGAGACGGAGCGGGCGCCCGGAGCCGCCAGGGAGGAGGAGGCAGGAGTCTCTCTTGGCAAAATGCCGGGCGGCAACCCTCGTGAGCGCAGGGCCAGGAGAAGCGCCGAGGAGCGGCAGCCTTTGGCCCCGGACAGCCTCGGGGCAGAAGCGGGCGCCTGGGGCGTCTCCTTGACCGACGGCCAGAAAGCGCCGCGAGCGCCAGGCAAAGGGTCCCGCGAGGAAGGGCGCACCGGCAAGCTGAGGGGAGCGGCAGGCGGCGGAGAAGAGTGGAGGCTGAGCAGCACGACCTTTGCCCTGGCCGGAGACTCGGCCCACAACCAAGCCATGGTGCACTGGTCCGGCTACAACAGCAGCGTGAGTCAAAGGGCCCCTCGGGGCTGGGGCGGGAGGGCTGGGCTGGGGGGTCGTAGTAGTGCCATGCTTGGGCAGACACAAGTCCACTCCCTTTGTTTTCCTGCTTTGCCGAAAAGAAGAAGAAAAGTTTTCCCATCCCCATTGGCTGGGCTGGAATAAACACGGTCTGGGGAAACGCGCGACAGATCCCAAAGCCGTGTCATCTCTGGGTGGCTGGTGGGTGCCAGGGAAGGAGGGAGAGTCCTACGGTCCCCACTTTTTATTAGGCGGTGGGAAACGCGGAATACGAGCTCCTGGAGGAAAGTTCGGTCAGACGGCTTGTTTCAGAGAAAGGCTCTTTCTTTCTCTATTAAAAAAACCTGCAACCTTCCTTCTCCCTCTGAGAGAGAGAGAGTTATGCTCTGGACATGGCTTGTAATGCAGTTGCTTTCTCTCTTCCGCCCCACCCGTCCCTGGAAACCCTTCAGTGGGTCCGTGTGGGCTCGGTTGGTGGGGGGACGCGCAGGCTGAGAGGGAGGGAGGGGCGTGAGCCTTCTCCGTACTTTAGAGCCTGGCGTTTCATTTATTAAGGGAAAGGCACGTACCCCTCCCTCCTCGCCTCTCTGCTGACATGCAATGAAAGAAGAGGAAACAATTTCAAACAAATCAGAGGCAACTCCGAGCCTTTTCTTTCCAGTCAATAAAAGGGTCTAATAATAATAATAACAACAACAATAACAGGAAGGATTCCTAAAAGTTTGCCTGACGGATTCCATTTGTGTGTGTATGCATATATATTTCCTGGACCCAGTCTTATCAAAAGGTGGCGCCCTTGAAGTCTTATTCTGAATAGCTGCGCTTGGAGGATGCAGCTACATTATAGGCAATGTGTCTGCTGGAGAGAGCAATGAAAGGGGCATTGTTAGGTTGACTTAGCTAGCTAGCATCTTGCTTCATAATGCTCCTAGGACGGCCATAAGAAGGATTTTCAATTTTATTTTAACCTGATGCCAGGAAGGTTCTAGTCAGTTCTGCCATTAAAGGCTTGGGAAGGAGGCAAAACTGTGCACAGAGTGTTGGGGAAAGCCCACCGGAGGCAATGTTCTGATTATTACCTCCTCCTTTATTGCTTTTTGCATGTACTGTCACCAGGCACAGAACAATTACAAGCACCAAGTGGAACATCCAGATCTGAAAATTCCATATTCTGTCTTTTCATACAGTTTTTACTTCCCAGTCGTTATTGGTCGTTTGGGGCCCAAAACCTTTGGTGTCTTGCCTATTCCTCTACATTGTCAGAAAAGAACAACAGCCTCATACACATTTTGATCTGGAAGGCTTACTTTTAGTTTATCACCATTTGCCTAGCAATGGAGACTTGAGTGCAGGCTACTTTTCACCTCATCGTGCCGTGGGCACCACATTACTAAGAACAGAAGCAATAGTGGGTGTCCTAAAGATGTGCCATGTCTAGAGAAGCACTGCGGAATCCTGATTTTTAACAGCTTTGATCAATGCAGTGAAATTAGAAGTTGTTTCTCTGTCTTAAGTGTTCAGTGATTCACCAAAGGAGCTAGTCACTGATACGGGTTTTCAGTACAGTACTTGATTGCTTCTGGTTCAGTTCAGTATGCTTCTGGCACTTTGGGAAAATAAAGATGTCATTTTTGTCCAAAGGCAAATGTCAGATGATGATCTTCTTTACTAGGATGGATAAATAATACTAGATCTCTGCTAATAAAACTAAGGACTTGTTACATGGTGCCAAATAGCCAAGTACACTGCAGTAGCATTCTTGGTTCCCTCCCTGATATTTTGGGCTGGAAATATCTGGCTGCAAAGATGCTGCGTTTCACTGATGGAATGGCATGGATCACTGTGGCATTTGTGCGAAGGGAAGAACGAGCCAGCATGTTAATGAACAAGTGATATCCACGATGTCTGTAACTAGAGGTCCTGCTTCTGGGGACTTTCCCCTCTTACTCCCTCGTGGGAGAATGCAAAGGCTGCAGCTTGTGATTAATTAGCTTTGCTCTTAAAAACCGGGCACTGTTGTGAACCTACAGGGAAAGTCAAATGCTCAACTTGACTCTGAGAAGCACTGCTGCTTTCATGTGTTATCAGGAAACACCCTCCATCTCACGCTAGTAATCAAAAATAGTGGCTGGCTCTTTTATCCTTCCTTCTGCAGCCGTGCTTCTGTCTACCCAATTTGACAATAGGCTTGATTGTGGCATAAGGAGGTCAAGCAATTGGCCCAAAGGGGCAGGGTGAAATAGCGATTTGGCTCACAGTAGAGCTCAAAGCTATTATATACCTGACCGCAAGACTTCATCCGTGCCTGGCTGCTGCTGGGGAACATGTTTTCTGAATGCACAGAGGAGATGCAAAGCATCTGAGGGGGCGCAGGGAATACCAAGGCACGTCCCCTCACTGCGTAGGTTGTGCTATGCTCTCCTGAGCAGCTCGGTGCTTCAGTTCTGACTTTGCTCACGTGCTGAGCACATAGGGGTTGCATCCCGGCTTCCCCTCTCTCTTTGTGAAGATTTGACTTGTCAAAGTCTCCTCCTTGCCTTTTGGCAGGCGTCGGGAACTGGCAAAAGTAGTTGTTTGGCACACAGTTAATTTCAGTCTACAGATCTCTCCTGGGGTTTTAAAAACTGGTAGAAAGGGAATAAGGAAAGAGTGGATTTTTTATTATTAAAAATGCTAATGGAGAATAGAAGCTGCATGACACTTAGGAAGAAGTTGGGGGAGCATACTCAAATGAAGAATAATGAAAAGCATTTAGAAAAAAATGAAATGAGAAATTGTGTTTTTACTTGCTAGAGAATTTCTTTTTAAGGCAGATCAGGAAACACTCACACTTTCAGCTATAGGCTTAGGGAAGTACGTTTCGGAACATGTGTGCATGCACATGTATATGCACGTGCATATGTAACTATGAGTGTCCGTAATATGGACCAAAGTAAATCAGTTGATTTCTTGCATCCCACTTCCCTGCATATAGCAGAGAGACTGTAGCTTGCGTGTCACAATGGGGGGCTATGGAGCCGAATCCAGTCCTGCTTATATATCTCCAGCATCTCTTCCATTAGATATTAATGTGGAATAATAATACTAATGCAATCTTCTGGGAGTTTACCCAAAAGTAAACTGCTTAGTTTAATACAACTGAATGTGAATTTGTACTGCAGACCTTAGAAAGAGGGGGGCTGTGCTGGTCCCTTAATAGAATACTTGCGTTGGCCAGAGAGTGAGATGTGAGAGACACATGTTGTCTGTTATGGAGCCTCTGAATGAGCATTCACTGCTTTTACTACCCACATGGGGAGAAGAGGTTTGCATGGGTTTTCCACCACAAACAAATGAATCATCCATTGTTCTTTTTCCCTGGCTTTTCCCACTACCTTTTGCCTTTCTCTTCACATTCTTTTGGATAGCCTCCTTTTCCTCATCAGGATTTAGCTACCTTCTCCTTCAAGTCCTGCTTCAAGATCTACTCCCACCGCAAAGGCTTTTCTTATTACCTTGGCCTCAACTTACCTAGTGGTGCAGTAAGGGAATTCCAGACTCTGGTCTTTTAGACGACAATGTGTACAGTGGTACCTCGGGTTAAGTACTTAATTCGTTCCAGAGGTCTGTTCTTAACCTGAAACTGTTCTTAACCTGAAGCACCACTTTAGCTAATGGGGTCTCCTGCTGCTGCTGCGTCACCGGAGCCCGATTTCTGTTCTTATCCTGAAGCAAAGTTCTTAACCTGAAGCACTATTTCTGGGTTAGCGGAGTGTGTAACCTGAAGCGTATGTAGCCTGAAGCGTATGTAACCCGAGGTACCACTGTATTCACTTACTTCAGTATGTTGTAGGACAGCCCTGTTGCATTTGGGGCCTCTCCTGCTGATTCTGCTCAGTGGGGGACTTCTGTCCCAAAGTCCTGCCCCGAGAGCACCATTGAACTTACTTGTTCCTCTGCTGCCACTGGTTCTGCCCTTCCTCATCACTTCTCTAGCAATTCCTGCTTCCTATCAACTGTATTGTACATTTTATATGGCTAGTGTCCACATCAGCTGTGTGATCTGTGTATTTTGCAACAGAAAAATAAGACTCACTTTTTACTTCACACATAGAAAAATATGTGTGAAAAATATTTTTTGTATATTTAGGGGGGGGGGGGAGAAAAACCAGCACATGAAAAGCCCCTGAGAGGGAAAAATCAAGCAAATCTTAGGTTAGAGAGTATCTGTACAAGTGTTGATTTTGGGTTAGGCTTTCTGAAATTTATGAAATGAGCTGGAACTGTATTAGAATCCTATAGCTGGTAAACTGCATAACATATATTTTCCTTTCACCATAAAGTGATGAAGTGAAGGCAGGAGCTGTATGCTATCAGAAAGCATATGACACAGTCAACCACAAGGTCAAGCCAATTAGGAGGGAGGTCACGCCTGGTAGGTCAGGAATTACATTCCTCCCAATTGACTTAAGCTTATAATTGGATGTTTGGGGTCATCTGTGTTCTGAAAATTAGGCTGCTGCCATTTCTACTTCCATTAATATGTGTCTAGCGTCAATTGCTATCTTTCCTAAGACTTTAGACACCAAGACTTTGGCATCCAAGGCCCATGGGAGATTCCAGTGGCTGCCCTTTTAGAGAGGGCTATCTTTGCTAGTAGTATAGTGTTAGGGAATTATGAATCAGGGTTTTTGTTAGGAGCTCTTCCTACACTCGAGTAGGACCCTGGTAGAGACACATGCCCGACTGGCATGTTCTCTCCCTCCTGGTCATTCATTCAAGAGCTTCAAGAGCTTTCTTCTGCCCTAACATCACAGCGACCGATGCCAACAGACATCGGCACACTTAGGGATCCAGTAGAAATTATCTACTGAGACAGTGGCAGCAACCCAGTAAAAACAACAGAGTTCTGTGGCACCGTGAAGTCTTAACAACTTTCTAAACTAAAGCCCACTTTGCTGGATGCAACAAAAGTTTATGTCATAATGACTGAATTTGTTGGTCTTTAAGGTGCCACAGGACTCTTTGGTTTTTTTGCTGCAACAGACTGGCATGGCATTGGCCACCCTTCTGGAATTGCTGCATTAGTAACTGCAGAAACTGAACATCAGTCGTCATGACAGTGGGAATTGCTACCAGAGTTCTGCAGCTGTGCCTGTTCATTTGCTACCTGTTCTCTGTGATCATGGGCAAAGGCATGCCCTCATCACCACCCTGGGCAGAGCCAGTTGACACCATATGAACCAGTCCAGAGTTTCACATCCATTAACAGATAGACTGATCACTTCTTAAAGATGTGAGGTGACTGCTGCTGAAAGTTCAGCTCTTGATTAATCTCAGATAAGTAAAGATGGATGAGTCACATGGAAACATTGCAGAATGAGAAATACAGACCATATGAGCCCCATTCAAAGAAACATAAATGTTAAATTGTCCTGAAGCTTTCACTGATGCTAAATGTGGCTGCTTGAAACATTTGAAGAAATATTGTCTGACTTCAAGGAGGAATGCAACCACGTTCCACTCTCTGCATGGGATGCTATTTTTCTCTTCACCCCATTGAAGGTGTTGGGCATTATTGAGACAAGCCAGAACATTTTGCACAGGGATGGGGTAGCTGTGGCTTATGCATTGTGAAAGATATTGGACTCCCAACTCGCATTAGTCTGAGCCAGGGATGATCAGAGTTGCAGCCCGGAAACATCTGCAGGCCCACAAGTTTTTCATCTCTGGTTTAGAACTTGGCTTTCTTATCAGTTATAATTTCCATCCCTATGAACAGCCAGAGGAATGAAGAAAGGCGTTTCATTTCTGCTGTGCTGGATGAAGTGTGTTGTCTGTCAAGAGATTTGGGGCTCCTTGTTTGGCTTTGGCTGAAATTCTAAGCATTCTGATTTGGAAGAAAGCCCCATTGAAAATCAATGATACACTTCTGAATAAATGTAATTTGGGCTAGTCAGTCAAGAGGCCCCGACTTCCTGGGTTTTAGAAAAACGCTACAAGGTCAATGTTCTTATTTTATTTTCCAGAGCCTGGTTTATGCAACTGTGAAAGTCTTGAGTCCTTGTGGCTTCGCTCCCTCTAGTTAAGATTGTTTCTCTGTTCTTTGTGTTAATTATATATTGTAAGCATTTATATGCATGCAATTATCTATGACAATAAGTAATTAATTGTATACATACATGCATCTAGAGTCCTTTGTGCAAAATCTAAACAGTAATTAATTGTTCCTCTTCCTTGTGGATCTGACACCCTTTGCTCAAAGAACTGGAAATGCCTTTGTTGGATAGAAAGGTCTGGAAGTGTGTGCCTCTCTGCCTGCTCCTTTTTGGAGGTAAGGCTGGTTATGAATGCCTTTGGCATTCTGGTGGGATTGCTGGCTGCTAATGTGCACATGTCAGTCTGATGCTGTTATTTTACCTCTCACCTTGGTGAGATGCACATTGGGAGCCTGATGGGCTGTAATAGGTGGCAGGTGGTTTTTTAATTAAGGGCTCTAACAAGAAAGGATGGTGACAGGGACAATACTTGGTTTTATTTTGGAATGGATAGCTCTGCTTAGCAGAGACTCCTAGCCAGAAAGACTCTGCTAGAAAGACTCTTAGCCAGATTCCTCAACAGATAGTGGCACAGAAGATGGTTCATTTAGGTTCCTTGCTGAATAACTTACTCCCATGACACTAAACAGGAATGTATCAGGCTTCTTCAACCTCAGCCTTCCAGATGTTTTTTTGGCCTACAACTCCCATGATCCCTAGCTAGCAGGATCAGTGGTCAGGGATGCTGGGAATTGTAGTCTCAAAACATCTGGAGGGCCAAGGTTGAGGAAGCCTGGAATATATTCATTGGGACTGAGAGCGCTGCAGCTGGAACAGTGTGTTCCCCTGTCTCCACTTAGTTGTGAATCTGATGTCAGGATTGTCCCTATTTCAATTAATCCAGTGCAGGGAGGGTTACAGTTTCTTAATATGCTCACATTTCAATGTATTGCTTGGATTTGGGTTACAAAACAAATTAGTTAAGCTGCTTGGATATGGCTGGGTAGCTCAAGCCTTGCTGTAGCTTTTATCTTTCTCTAGAGACCACAGTTCAACACATATGTGTAAGCACTTTTTAAGCCCATTGAAACCAGCGTGTTTGTCAGGGAGGAAAACCTGTTGCCCTGCAGTCATTGTTAGATTGCAGCATCCCTGACCAATAGCCACAATGGCTGGGCATGATGGGATCTGGAAGATCCCTAGCTCCCCAATCCTTGTTTAAGTGTACCCAACTCTGCATAGAATTGTGGACCACAGATAGAGCTGGCTCAAGCTATTTTTGCTGCCCTAGATGAATTCAAATCCAAACAACTTAGTGAGGTAACGATTGCTAGTAGTAGATTCACTACTATATGAGGAATGGGTTCATGTGTGTACCATTTTGCCCTTTGCCTCAGGCAGCAAAATATCTTGGCCTGGCCTTAGGATGAGCCCAATCTGAACTCCTGGAAAGCTATTGCCAGTCAGTGTAGACATTATTGAGTAAGATGGACCAGTGGTTTGACTCAGTAAAAGGTATCTTCCTATGTTCTATGTTTGCCAGATTGTGCTATGGAACACCAGGTTCTCTGGGTCCTGTACCATGTCAGGGATTCCTGGTCAAGCAGAATGTCCCCTCCTGTTCACTCACCCTTCACTTTAGACCTTTGCTGCCACTAGTTAAAAGCGTTTTATTTTTCTGCAAGGCTGCCTTTCACCAACCAGCCTCAAATCCCATTTGTGTCTCCTTGAGGACACCCAAGACAACGTAAAACATGGCGCTCTGTGTATTAATTAAAATATATCACAGTGGCTTGCAACAATATAAAAACATAAAACAAATTAAAAACACAGATGTTGAGTGATATGTTCAAGTAGACCGCAAACCTTTTATGAAACGAGTTTAAAAGTTTACTAAAAGGAATAAAAAAGCAGTTCCTAAGGAAAAAAAAGGGTTTTCATAAGATTCCCAATGGAGCAAACGAACAAATAAACAAAGAGTTAAATGCAGCCTGCTTTCCCTTTCTCCTTAGAAACCCTACATCTAATGAATTACATCCAATTAGCCATGTCTGTAACCCTCCAGGGTGTGTTTCCTTTGTATCCTGAGATCACACCAGATCTGAAAGCCAAAGCAAGTTACTAGCCAGATAGTCCTGGGGCTCCATGACTGCCCTACTTTTGAATTCACAAAACCGAAGGAAGTACTAGGGTCACCCCCCCTCCCCCAGCAGACATCACCTATGTGCAATCTGCGCCCTTCACAATGATTTTACCAGCTTCCAGATTGACCACTGGTCATGCCAGGTTTAACAAGTTAACCCTATAATTCCCAAACAACCTTACACGCAATATTTATATACCTTGTTTTGCAAACAGTCTGGTTTGCATACGTTTTGGATTACAAACATGTCAAACCTGGAAGTGTGTGTCCCGGTTTGGAAACATTTTTTGGATTACAACCCATTTTTTTTTGGATTACGTTAATTTTTTTGGGGGGAGGCCCCATTAGCGAAAGCGTGCCTTGGGTGACAACCTGTTTTGGTTTACAAACGAACCTCCAGAACAGATTAGGGTTGTAAACCAAGGTACCACTGTATATATTTTTTAAAAAACAGAAATAGTCCATTTCCTTCATGTTGTGTCAAAGTTGCTGTGTTAGCTTTTGCATCCAATGGCAATGTGCTGCTGGAAATGCACAGGCTCAAGACAATGTTTCGCTCCTGTTTGCTTTGGGGTAGGAGCTTCCTGAGGCAGTGGGATCATAGAATTAGCCTGGACTTTGGTTTAGCTGTATCTTGGCTGTGGACCTGGCAGGCCATTCTTCTATCTCCTTTCAAATTGAATGCTTTAAGGTACTGCCGTCATGGCTTGGTTCCCTGCCACTTCATATCTTGGCCCTGTTAGCAGACAGTAGCACCCTTCCTCCATCTGCATCAAAGTCTCTAGCACCGTTCCATTTAAAGCTCTCTCCATCCTTTCCTTTGCTTCATTCACTTCTCTAATTTCCCCCCTTTTTTGCACCAAAGAATCTCATGTGCTACCAGTCCACCCCCTCGCTTATTTTCATTTCCTCACACTAGTCTTTGTGCCTTTTGCCATGACACTTCTGAAACTTGGGATCGCCTCCCTTCTCTGTGTCAAATCATTTCTCTCTTCCTTTTTTATGTTCCTTTGGCTCTGTCTGCAAAGCCTTGCCTGAATTACATTAGCTTCGTCTTTTAACACTGCGCTTCTCTTTGACTTTTCCCCTGTACGGCTCTGACTAACTACCCAGGATATCCCCAACTTCCCTCCCAACTAACAGTCTTGTCTGTCCAAAGCTGATTGTGCAGGGTGTGTCAGCGCCATTTTTATTCTGTTGATGGTGCCTATCAAGCACCGTTTGATGTTGGGATCAAATGAATGCAAAAGTTTGTAGGATGTGTATTGAAGGCTATGCTTGCACTAAGCAGTTCTCCGGAGGCAGGGGTAGAGGTGGCAGTGGGGGGGAGGCCCCCCCAATAATAGCTGGAGCTGCTTGCAGTCAGTCCTGGGTTAGAGGCACCAAACTGCAAGCAATACATTTAAATCCTTATATAGAAACTATCCTACTGCACAAAGGGTAAAGTTTATAGATTTGTAGAATCATAGAATTGTAGAGGTGGAAGGGACCATGAGGGTCACCTTGTCCATCCCACTGCAATGCAGGAATCTTTTGTCCAACATAGGGCTTGGACCCACAGCCCTGAGATGACGAGTCTCCTGCTCTACTAACTGAGCTATCCAAGTTATATTAATTGCTTGGGGCACTTTTGCTTCCTAACCCCAGCCAGCTCTGGCATGTGGCCCCCAGAAAGTTGACCAGAAAAGAATGTGGCCCTCCACCAAAGAAGGGTTTCTCCATCTCTGATGTGAGGCTTTGCCTGTGGACCTGTGCATTGGTTGGGTGGTGGGCAAGGAAGAGTGGAAAGTTAGTGCTGCAGTATGTGATTTAGGCTGCAATCTTGGGAGTAAGTCCCATTGAACTCAGTGAGGATTACTTCTGAATTGATATGCATACGAATGCACTGCCTATGACAGGCAAGGGTCTTTTTCAATATCAGTCTTCAACGGGGCACAGCTTCAACTGGCTGGCCAACACTGTACTGAGATGGGTACATTTACAGTGCAGGCTGTCAAGTTCAGATGTGCATTACTGACACCATGAGTCAGTGTCACTTCAGCCTTTGCCAGTGTGGTGCCCTCCATATATTTTGGTCTATGATTCCCATCAGCCTTAATCAAAACCAAGTTGGTGAAAGCTGACATATAGTAATTGGGTCTTAAGGGTGAGGCAGACCCTTTAAGTCCCATGTTCATTTTATTGTCCAGCATTTTGTTTTTCAGACAGAACTTTGGGTTGAACATATAGTAAGTAAAGATCTTTGCTACCATCCTTCAAATATGTGCAGTATAGACTTATTGAGCTTATATAGCACATTATTAAGAGACCAGGTGCCAGGGGTATATTTTGATGAATGCAATGTGAACATAGCTACAGTCCCATAATGCATATAAAAAGGAACAGATCCATAATTCTAGTCCTGCATCTATGTCAACTCTCAGTATTAGGAACTTGTTCCAAACCAAGATTATTTTATTCTCTTGCAAATGAGTAATAGTCAAACTGTCCACTTTACAACCTGGTAGGAAGCACCATGCCTTCTGCTGGACAGATAAGAGAAACATCAGTAGTCTTGTAACTCAGAATAGCACCACCTAATTAGCTCAGCTGACCTCCTGCTACCCTCTCCTTGATCTATGCAGCCCTGGGGGCAAAAGCACTGGAAACCGAGAGATCCCAAATACAGCCAGGGAAAGCGTTCAGGAAGCATGGTGGCTAACACTAGAGGAAGCGAGGACATTTAATAAAATATAAAAATGACAGCGGGAGATGAAATTGAGAGCTTTAAAGTGTATTCTGAAAGATTGGTATTGCTGAAATATTAATACTGGAAATTCTCCTGCAGGTGACACACCAAACCTCCTGCTATATGAAAGGCTTTCTTCTCAGAGAGAGAAGTTGGGGCATAACATTATAGGCTTAAAATCAAGAGGGTCCCATTCTGAGGGTATCGTGACTACCGGGAGATCATTCAGGCTGATGGTGCATTCATTCATTTGTTGGCTATTTTATCCTCTGTGGCTTCCCTTTTTATTACCAGAAAGTATTTGCCTGATCATAGGATGCACTTGCCTGCTTTAAATTATCATCTTCTCTTGGCCTGTTTCTAAAATGAAATCCTTCATCTCGGTACTCCATCCTTTGCTTGTGAAACCATCCCTGCATCTTTACTGCTGATGGATGTCCCTGGATGGCACAAGGGAGGATGATTAACTCTCATGGTGCTGGAAGCATAGAAGCTCATCCTTCCCGCTGTTGGTTGATTAAAGGGGAAAGCCGACTACAGACTTGTACTTTCTGCCTCCTGGAGGAAGTCCACCCATTAGAAACTGAAGTCTTGGAAGATTATTTTGTTACAGGATATTAAACCATTTTCAAGTTAATTAATTTACTTTGAGAAAGGATATTTGTCGGATTACTTTGAGGGAGGAAAAAATGTTGTCATTTACAGAGTGCTGGACTTAATGAATGAATTTCATGCCACACATATATGAATCAGATCTCATGCAACTAACGGAGCACACAAAAGCCAAGGTTTTGCCCAGGTCCAATTATTTTTTATGCCATACTGTAAGTTGCATGGATTCCCACTGACAGAGAAGAAAGAGCACCTATGCCCTTTTTGCATGCTTCTTTAGGTTGCAGTGATAATTTGCAGCATAGAAGCTAGTTACTTCTAGAGACTCCTGAGATATTATAAACTTTTAATTAAAATGAAAGCAAGTTTCTGTCCCTCATCATTCTGAAGAAAATGCGCCATCTGTTTATGTATCCATTCATCTACCTACCTACAACATGTGTGTCTCTTTTTTAACTGAGAGGGTTCACAAATCCCTTAGATTTAGTTTCACTGGACTAGATTCAAACCCATTTGAATGCAAAGTCCAAAACCCAATTAACAATCTTTGCCCCATATGAGCAAAGGGCTTGTGTGATGTCTGAAAGCAACCATTGTGGTGTTTATTTCCTTTCTTCATCTTGACCTGTCAACCAAGTGGAGAAACTATTCCTTAGGACCAGAACTGTAGTGGGCAAAATGGATTTAAACCTATGAGATTCAGGTTGATTCCGTCTTTAATTTGCAGAGAAAACACTGGGGATTCCCTCAAAACCACAAACAAACCTCTGCTTGATTCACAACATCAGCTTCCTTCATTTCTCTAAACTAGATTGATAAAGTAGGTGGGCAGTTGGATCTGCAGAATCCACACGAACCAGTTCAGCCCAATAATTATGGTTATATGACCATAATTATGGTCATAATTATGGTTACACTGATTGTTGTGGATTCTGCAGGTTGATCAACTTTACCCCTTCACCAAATTCGGAGTGTTTTGGTAGGTAAATGGCACCCCCCTCTGCCTCGGTTTACAGCTGGTGAAAGGGACATGGCAGTACCCTATTTCTACAAAAGACTACAGTTCTCAGTCCATGGCTCTAGCACTGTGGGATAGTGCACACTTTGGTGCGCTGTTTGGACACGATGAGGTCTTGTAATAATAATTGCCCATGGGAAGGTATTTGCCTTCTCGTGGATGGCTGGGAACTGCATGGTATAGCAGCAGAGACTCTGTTCTTGCTCAGCATCAGACAACTGGATTGGGACCACTGAACACATTTGCTCCAACCCACAATGTGTGCATGGATGCAGCTAGAACCTCTATGTCCTGCCCCACCACTCTGCCCACACTGGGTCATGCCCACTGAGAGACAATTATAGAAAATGTGAGGATCTTTCTCCCGCTCTCCCTCTCGCTAAACACATACACAAGTGTTTTGCTTTAACTTGCATCCTTGAGCCTTCATGTTTTCCAGTCACTAAAGCTCTTTTTTAAAAAAATCAGAGGATGCCACTTCTAGCTGTGTCACATCTTTCATCCGAGGGTCACTGGGGTCCCTTTGTTCCAGACTCTAGTTTTACAGTGAGCCATTTTAATTAATTTAAGATTGCCCTCCTCACTTGTTCTTCTCTTGTATGATTACAAACAGCCAGAGCCGCATTTCCAGGTGACATTTTTCTACTCTCTTCTGCAAGCAATTGGCTTCATTTCTCTTTCCCCGAAAGCTGGGAGGCCCAACAATAAACTTCTTAATTAAATTTTACATGGCCCTGGGTGTGGGGAATGGAGAGACAAAGGAGGAGATCAAAGTGTAAATAAAGCTTTTGGTAAAAGGTGCCAGCAAATCCCTTTGCTTGGATTGCTGTTAAAATCTTCCACCACCTGAAGGCTGCTGTTTAGTTTAGACAAATGGCTTGTGGAGATGGGAGTACATTACTGAGCAGATGTTTCCTTATTTACTTCCTAACATTTATATTCCACCTTTCTTCCAACATGGAACCCAAGGTGGCATATCTGTGGCATGCATGCAGACCATGCTAGGGGAAGTATACCCTTAAACGCCCCATGATCCACACATTTTGTCAAGAAATATCCAGGGGAGTGTGGCACTGCTCAGTTTTACATTTGGAGGGGGAACTAATATCCCTATGTGGTGGAGGTGCGGACTCCTCTTCCTCCTCCAAATGATAATGCTCATCATGAACTGGATGCCCCAAATGAATTATCTTTTCCTGTGATTCTTCTGAAGAGCCACATGAACTAGGCCTCTGTGCCATTGGATGTTTGCATAAAGCAGAGATGGGGAACCTGTGGCCCTCCAGTTGTTTCACTGGACTATAGCTGCTAGCGTCCCTGGCCATTGGTCCTGCTGACTGGGACTGATGGGAGTTGAAGTCTAATGATACTTGGAGGGTCCGAGGTTCCCCATCCCTGATGTAAAGCAAATGATGTACACAAAGTAGTATTGCCATGGCAGAAATATTATTGCTCTTCAACCATGTGAACTGTGCCTCAGGTGATTAAGAATGGCTCCATTGATACCTGTGAAAAGAATATTGAAATCCTTGTTTTGCAAAGGACAAGGGAGTTCTGGGGTTCTGTATCTATACCCTGGCATAGACCAGACCCGCAGTTGTGGGTTAATATCTCGCAATTACCCTGAGCAAGTAGGTAGAGGGGTGAGTGCCTTAGGCAGTTTGGAGGTGTTGAAGGTGAACGGTAGAGTGCATGCTCAAGTCTCTACTCCCTAGCACTGCCAGTTATAATGATCACAGGAAGCAGCACTGAGAGAGGCTCTGTAGAATACAGGCAGTTGAAAGTACTGGATCAAGACCAAGGATCTGGCTCAGTTTGGCAGTATGTCATAAATATGCTCCCCGGTTGCCAAAGATATGCCTGAGAATGAATGCAAATATTGATGGCTCCAAGCTAATATTGGCATCCCAATATACTTTGTAAGCATTAGGATGCAAATAATATTTGCATACCCCTAAATCAGGGCTTCTTTTGAGGACTAGCTCAGTGGAAAGTTCCAGTGCCAGGTTCTAGCTGCAGGAGCAGCTATATACATGATGCTGGTATATGCTGAGAATTCAGCCCAGCCTGACTTTTTGCATTCTGTCGCCACCAGATTTATTTATTTATTTATTTGCAAACATTTCTATGCCACAGTCATTTAGTGGGGGAAATCGCAGTGGTAAATAAGCATAAAAACAACAATAAAATTTCTCTCTCTCTCACACACACATGCATCGCTGTTCATTAAATTAGCTTAATAAAGCAACATAGCTGGGTCACTCCTCAGGAAAAGGCTGGGTAAATGGATAGAGTTTTAAGCAGCCACCCAAATGGCAATACGGTAGATGCCTGCCTGGTATTCATTGGAAGTGCAGCCTAAGGGGCGGGTGCTGCCACAGTAAAGACCCTGGTCTTAGCGGATGTAAGATGAACTTCAGGAGCCTACAGCACTACTAAGTGTGTCTCTCTTGGGGATGTAAGTGACCAGGCAGGAGTGTACAAGCCAAGATAAGGTGCTCCCAGAGGTAACCTGATCCCAAGTGGTCCTAGGCTTTATATGTCAATAGCAAGACACTGATCTTGCCTGAGTAGCCTCTTGGTAGCCAGTGCAGTTCTTCCAGCACAGGTGTCAACAGGGCACCTCCTTCACCAACCTGACCCGAATTTCACTGCATTTTAAAAGGAAGCAGGGGCACATATGGAAATACTAGAGGATGTTTGGTCCGATTGCTTCTTTAAAAAATGTTATCCATGGAATTGGATCAGACGAGCATCCTGATTCTTGTTCTTGTTCTTCTCAACTTCTTTTGCATTGTGTGTCTCTCATCTCTGCTTAGCTCCTATGAGAGCTAAGCCAGTCTTGTCAGTTTACCTCCGTAGTCACAGCACGTGGCACGTTTTGTGTTTGGGGGAATCTTTCCTGACAAGTGGCAGCCACGGAGAAGCCAGAAGCTACTTCAGGGGCCTGTTACTTATTTAAACCACTCCTCCCCCCCTCCTTTGTTTTGACTGCTGCCACTGACTCATGTACCTCAAACAGCTAAGCTTTGTCAGCTTTTGGGGGGCTTGCAATGAATAGATGACATTTTTCTTAACCCACCAGAGAAATTAACAAGATCTATATTTGGGGCCTTTATGATTCAAGCACATTTTGTCTTCTTTGAAAACGTGTTGCACAAGTGCTTGAGTACCTTGCTGCCAAAAAGCAATCAAGCAAGGAGGTGAAAGGCAAGTGAAGAGAGGGCATGGCCCCCATCTGTGTGGTCAGCAGTACTGCCTGCTGGAATCCAGTCAAGTAGGGAAACACGCTTGAGGGAGCTGGGGGAGGGCTGTGTTGTTGGGAGGATTCCACTCTGCTTATTTAGGTCAATAGAGTTGAGCCGGTCGTCCCTACCTGCCAGAGCTCATAAATTCTTGCCCTGAGAACTATCATTTCCAAGTATTGCTTAAGTCATCCATCCTGTCACAATCTGAAGGCATGGGAGAAATGGGCTTGGCAGAACAGATCTGTTACAGTTTAAAGCAGTGATGGCCAAGTTTGTTTTGTTTTGGGACTACAACTCCCATCATCCCTAGCTAACAGGACCAGTGGTCAGGGATGATGGGAAGTGTAGTCCCAAAACAGCTGGGGGGCCAAGTTTGGCCATCACTGGTTTAAAGCGATTTCATCAGGCTGATGGAGGCTGAGGGAGAGGAGGGACCTGAATTTGGTTCACCTGTTTTTCACTGACATACATCCTTCCGTATCCAGATTTCAGTCGTGCCAAAGAGCACATGGACTAGAATAATTAGCTGAAGCCTCCCCCTGTTGATCATTAGATTCACTTAAATATCACAAAGTTCCACCAATACAAATTGGATTCTTAATTGCTGTGTGGTTGTCAAGCACCTAGGATATATTTTTTTTTAAGTCCAAGTTAGTTTGGGGTTTAGGAGTGTTGTCACTGAGTCCCTTTATGGCCCTGGAGATATAAGGTTGGATCATCAACAGCAGCCGTGAAACCTTGTTGGTTTGCCACCCCAAATGTTAGACCTATGTGAACTTTGTCTGAATCAGAGTTTCTTGTACAGTCTGTCTCTTTGGGTTTCTCTCAGTTTCTCATTTTTCCAAACTTAAGTTCAGTTCACCACATTTCAATATCAGCTTTTGTTTTTGTTTTTTAAAATTCCTCATGGAAATTCACAAGCATTTTAGTGCGCATTTTTCTGAACATACCATTTTTGGAGTATGTAATTTTTGCTTGATACAGGCACACACACCCCTTATGTGGGGCCTCCACGCTCATAAGTGGAAATCACAGAAGTGGAGAACACTTTCTAAACACCTTTTAAATGTCCTCTCTGCTGCTCTCTCTCCAATCCAGACCAAAAGTACTATCCAAAATAGATCTACAACTAGAATTGAAGCTCTGGGACTGGCAGGAGGATGGATGATGCGAGGAAAAGCAGCAGCAGCTGCTGCGCTACCCTGCACACCAGCTGTTAGGTGGTTAGGCTGAGCAGCCTAAACAAAGCCCAGCTCCACCCCAGGTCCCTTTGGGGCTTCCTCCTGCCCTCACTTTGGGTTCTGGGGAGGTTCTCCTCATGAGCCATGAAGACTCTCCAGCTCCCTCCCACCATTTCCAGGTTTCGATTGAATCATTTATTTCCCTGCACCATGCGTATACATGGTCATGCACAAGTCGATCTTGTGTAAGTGGGGGTGGGAGGGAGCCTATATATACATATTGCCATTTCTCCGCTTATAATGCATTTTGTGTATGTTATTTTCACTAATACAGTATATGCATTTGCATCACAAAATTTGGAAAAGTGTGGAAATGGAAACATAACTGCGTTTTGTTTTGCCTCTTATTTCTGGAACGGCAAATTAGATGGTCTGGCATTAAAATGTGAACTGAAATTGAATTTCTTCCCCATTGCTATTAACCACAAATGAAAAAAATGAGTTGCACAAACCTGAACTCATTACAAACTGAACAGCAACCTGTAAATTTGGGAATACCAACTACTAAATAAGAATGGGTCCAAGTTTGCAGTCAACAAAGCTTAAAGACAGAGTAAATAAAATATATTTGGAATTAATTAAAACAGCTTTAATAAGTCATTAAGGATTAAAATACAATTATAAAATAACATACTAAATATCACAGCTGTTGATCCTGCTTATATTCTCACCTAATTAACAAACCGTAGTTTTTTGTTATTAATCTTGTTGTTGGTCTGTTAGTGAGAAAACAGCCCTTATGTATTTAACTTCATAGTTATCGTGGATTGTTTAGAGCAATACAGGGTGAAGTTCCCCTGCCTTCACTGCTGAAGAACTTATAAAGTGTTTGGATTTTCTATAGGGATTGATTTGGAGAGACAGACTGAGCTCAATTTTTGAATTAATGAATAGTGAATTATGAATTCATGAATGCCAAAGAGTGAGTTATGTACTCTTTAATATTGCACGATAAATTTACGAGTGCAAAAAAGAGCAACAATCTCTTTGAAAACACCATTTTCAGCATTTAATTCCATTTTGAATCTGCCTCATGCAAAATTGTGAAATATTTTGTGTCTAAAAATTATGTGGATATTTGATTTGACATTGCTTGCAGACCTACTGCCTGTCAACTGCAAGAGTACCATTTGCTTACTTGGAAAAGTTACATTATGAATGTATCAAATGTAATTCCTTCAAAAAGTGAATTTAGTGGGTTGCATTCACCTAAGTCCTACGCAGAGTAGAGCCATTGATAGTAATGATCTGACATTTGCCATGTTCAGTAACTTCAATTGATCTACTCTGAGTAGCACTAGCATTGAACACCACTCTCTCTTTGTGTGTTGTCAATCAATCCCAGTGTGCACTGGTGCTGATGTCCAGTTTTCCTATATTAGTTCATTCCCCATGAAATAAAAGGGATAGCCAACAAGCACGATGTTTTTCGATGGAGCTGTAAGGTCACTTCACAATGAGAAATGGTTCGTGCTTTGCTGTTTGCGAACTTCCAGGTTGTTGAGCTATGCGACCTTCTTTGTTTGGCAAATGTTTGTTTCTGATAGGTTGTATAAAACCCTTTTATAAAGCCAAACCTATATGTTCCACCTCTAGCTACCTAAATGTCACTGCATAGGTCAAGACTCTGTGTGGAAAGGGGCAGAATTTCCTATTTCATACAAAGAGCAGTTCAAGGTCTGCTAAGCAATAATAGATTTTCAATGTGGCTCCTTCTCTGCTCACAAGGCGCCTAATGGGAAATCAGAGCATTATATATCTGAGAAGCTGTAAATAATAATAATAATAATAATAAAAGGCTGTGTACCACGGTAAATCATTTATTTCAAGAGCATCTATTGCATTGGCCTTGAGCTTGGGTTGTTAACTAAAGCACATTGGATACCACTTGTGATTCACCATCCAAATATTGGATATTGCAAATAATGGACAGCCTGTGAGAATAAAAGGGAAAATACAGACTGAAGGTGAAAGCAGCACACACCAAAAATGTGAGCGATTGTCAGTTACGTTCTCAAAGGAGCTCAGTTAGGAAGGATTTCCCCTTCTGCTAAAACGTTTTGCACCATCCCAGATTTTGGGGCACATAAATACTGGAAGGTTTGTTCTTTTTTTTGCTGTAGGTCAAAAATACTTGGATGAATTGCTGGTGGCTGCACCCGCTCTCCCTCCAGCCTCTTAGTTAAATGGCAGCTGGATGAACAAATGGTGGCAGTTCAATTACGTTCTTACCGGGGCTTCCCTGCAACCCTGTGAGATGTGTGTGCAGGCTGCAATGATAGGCCATTATGCTAGTTTATCAAATACCAGTAAATCCCATCTTTATTTAGAGATTAACCATAGGGCTAGTCCTTTGGAAGACTATCACAAGATGTGATATTTAGCTGAATGGTCTTGCATTTAACATAAGAAGAGCTCACTGGATCAGGCCGCTTGCCCATCTAGTCCAGCAGCCTGTTCTCACACTCCTTCAGCCTTAGCACTTAGGTTTGCAAGGCCTCTCCAGATCCAGAGTTTTCAGAGAAGTAGCGCTGGGCATCTTGCTTTAGATTTGCACTTTCCCGCAGTTCATCCCATGCCATCATGGGAAGACTCAGAATCCATGTGTCAAAACGTATTGAAAAATAGAAAACCAATTGCTATTGTGGAACGTTGACCTTCAAAATCAATATGCCCAGGGCACCACGTGCTATACATCTTTATCACAGATGGCAGCGACCTACTATTTATTTTGTCTTTCTCCTTTACGGGGCAAATATTAGGTTATAGTAATATTTCACATCTGCTGGAAAAGGGACACCGCTTCACTGTCTTGGTGCAGTAGCATCTTTTCTGAGAACATGAGTGGTTTTCAAATCTACATTGCCTAGGTAGAAAGGACTCTTTGATCTGAAAATAGAGATGGTGTATGTACTTCTGTAATCCAAGAAAATCTTTAATAAAAACATTTTTAAAAAGCAGGCAGAGATGTCCTGTGCACTTGAGCCTTCATCAAATATTACACACGTAGGAAAACAACTGTGTTGCGATAAGCTCAGGCTGGCCAAGTGGCTTTCTCATCAGTCCAGAGTACTGTGGAATAATAGCCCAGGCGTTGACGCTGCTGTTCAAGTCCACTTCTGCTGTAATGTTGACAGCTAATTTCATTTCCAAGGTAGAAGAAAGTGCTAGGCAAGGGATCTGGGGGGAGACCTGGCTGATTATTTAAAATGAATTAGGCGCGATGAAATATTTAGCCTTTAAACAACAAATTTAATATGGTGAATTGCATTTTATTTATTAATGGCTCTTGTGTGGAGATTTGTAGAAGGTTTCTGCTGAAGTGCACTGTTGTGATATTGCAAAATATGGTAATTACTCTAATATTTTGATGAATTATTAATAAACGCTGGGCCTAGGAGGGTAACTCAGTAACAGAGATTTTAAAAATCCATTCGTGGTTTTGGGGAAGGGTATTGCTACTATTTGTTTTCTGCCACACTGCTCTTGACCCCCCCCCCGACACAAATATGAGGATGATGTTTTAATATGTATATTTTTAGACTGAGCTACCTGCTATAAGCTTCAGGTATTGAGGGAGATGGATAGACAGGAAATTTATATAAATAAAACAAACAGATAATGAAATTGGATTCTGTTGTCATACGGGAATACTATCACAATCCCCTCGCTTTTGCTTCTCTCCTGACTGCACTTGGTGGTTTCCCTGGGAGGCAGAGCTTGAAACCACATCATAGAACTCTGAACTCTGATTTTAGGGCACATACCCCTAGAGAGGCAGGCCTTAAATGTTGTGGGAAATTGTCATAATGTTGCTTTTGTTTTATTTTGTGGTGTTTTTTTTAAAGAAAGGAGTGATGGGTGTCTGAATTCCACACGATGTTTTGATAGAGCTGGCCAAAACCTTTGCTGCAGGTCAGTAGGAACACTATTTTACTACTGAAATAAAACATTCATGCTGTGACAACCCATGTAAATTATAAATGACTTGTCAACAGCTAATAAAGACTTGCCAACAAGCCTCAGCAGCCAGCTCCTGACAGATGTTTTCTGGTCTTTGGTCTTTAAAGCTCCAGGCAAGCCTATGAATCAGGTGACGAGGAAGTTTGATTTACATAGCCAGGCAGCTACTCTTTCCGATGCCCATCCATTAGGAGGCAAATAAGACCTTGTCCATAGCCTTTACTCTAACAAATGACAAAGTGAGAGGTAGGATTGCACAATAACATTGTACTGGAAAGGTTTGGCGCAGAACAGCCTTGCAGGGAATGTTCTCCCAACACTGTGCACCAGTGTGACGCCAGTGTGAGAAGCATGTCACTGATCACTCTGGTTGGAAAATGTAGGTCAAAGGAGGGGAAACTTCTGGCCTGGGGATGGCAGGGCCTCTCAAAAGGGCATCCCACCACAACCCTCCCACCAGCTCCAAGTACTATGCAAGAGAGACATATTCAGAGGGTCCAAACTGGCAGAAGGAAGGGCACACTATCTTCTTCCAATGTGCTGCAGCCCCTCTCTTCCAGAAGCAGGTCCCACATCATCATCATCTTCATCTGTTTATTTCTGTTCACTGCCCCCAAAGCAGTGAACAAATTAATACCAGAGAAAATACAATGAAACTACAGTAAACACAAATGTACAATACAATGAAAATAATAATTGAACTGATAAAATAGCAACAATCCCAGCACACCATTTATACACACACTTTATACGTACATTTGTGAATTGCATTTGTGTCCTCACCACCACACAATGGCCATCCACAAAACAATTGTCCTACCCAATAAGCTTTTACCTGGAAGCAGCTGCAGCTGTAGCAAAAATTTTACAGGCTAGTTGGCTCAACCTTCTGGCTCTTCAGCAGTCCTCTTACTGCTATCCACTACTGCTACATAACAGCTAGGCTTGGGGAGGCTGTTTTCAAGCTGAACTGCTGTGTGTGTGTGTAGCAATGTAAAATATACAGGGCAGGTGAAGAAGAATTATATGTGACTATCCCCTAGTTCTGATACATCCCGAGATAGATGCTCCAAATCATCCAAGTGGCACTTCTAGAATCATATTTTTTGAAGAGTATGGAAGTAAATAAATCCATTTATAACAAAACTGAGAAAACTATTGTCAAGGGATATTGTGTGAGGTTTTGTACATTGCTTCATTCTGCTTTCTAAATCAGGAACCCCCACCCTATTTCCTTCTTTTCTTTCAAAGCATCTGATTTTGCTGCTGGTGATGGAATAATAAAACCACACTTAAACTCCCATCAAGCCCCTTTCTGATGCAGTTATCTGTTACTTATTTTCTCTCTTGTGGAAGATTTGTTCCTCCAAATGCAGGTCCCCCAAGCTTGTCTACCACTACACACATGGGCATCCTGCTAGCTTTCAACTGAGTGGATCTGCTGAGTTTACATGCAGGGAATCAGTTGTATGTTTTGTTCACCTTTGTGTCCACTTCATATTCAGCCCACTTCCATCCTGCCAACACACCTTGGGGCAGCTTTGCATTGGCATTTTTGCACAGACATATCGCTGTGTGTTGTACGCAGTTCAAAGCCAATTCCAGCTGAAACATCTGAAATGCCAAAGTGATTATGTGAATTCACTCTCATTTTGGTTTTGTTGTGTAGAACAGGCTCATGTTCTGATAGAGAGAACAGCTTTTCATATCTCAGGAAACATTTTGGAGTCTATTATATTGTAATCCTGAAATTTGTTTTGAGGTGTTATTATTTTACATATTGTTTTCTGTTTTGACCTATGGTTGGAACAAGAAAGACTGGCTGGCTGACTTATCTGGGAGTGATGAGTCATTCTGGGGTTTTCTGAGGGCAGTGGTGCTCTCCTACAGATCTGGTTGAGAGGAGGGTGGGAGGACAGATGATAAATGGTAACACTTTCTTTGGTAGGGCCATGTGGCTTATGGAGCTGCAGTTTTGCCTGGGGATGGAGATGAATTCTTACAGATCAGCTGAGAGGCAGACAGCAATGTTCTGAGACAATTCAGTGGTATCACTCAGAAGGTGGCAGAGGTGAGGCAATCATAAATAGGGGAATAATAAAAATCTATATGGAAATGATGGCATCCTCTCCTACCAATACATTTCCCCATGAATTATAAAAGCACAAAGTTACATTGCCAATGGACCTCTCAAAGGGCTATCTTGGACCATCTGCCTGACACAGCCACAGATTGCCTTGGTAATCAGGAAAAAAGCAGAATCCAAGTAACAAGTCATTTGTCAATTCCACCCTTCTGTCTTATAAAACAGGATGTTTCAATAAAATTCCCTCTCTTCCTCCCCATGTTTAATCACAGGATATTGATGTTGGGTGAATTAACCTGGCCTGCAGTTTCCACATTAGCCACCTAAAGCTCCCACGAAAGAAGCATCCAATTAATTCACTTGTCAAATTACCTCTCCCTTTCCTCTCTGGAATGCCTCCTGTGTGTTGCCTGGCGACTGGGATAGAGCTGATAGGCATGTATATTTGTGAATACCAGCTATCGTATAGGTGTGTATGTTGGTTAATACTAGCTATCTGCCCTACATCTTCCCAGCTTTATTTACAGTTGACACTGAAAAACAGAGTGTGAGAGAAAGCCCAGACTGTTTCTTTTAAGTCTCTCTCTCTCTCTCTCTCTCTCTCTCTCTCTCTCTCTCTCTCTCTCTCTCTCTCTCTCTCCTCTCTCCTCTCTCCTCTCTCTCTGGAGTAACTTTCTAGGCTTATTTATTCCTTGTGTCCTAATGGACAATGATAACTGGTATCTGTCAACTGTGGTATCCTTGTGGACTGACTTAGTGTGATGGGTATTGGAGACACTGCATTATGGTGGTTCTGTTCGTATCTTCAGGACTGTGTTCAGAAAGTAACACAGGCTAAGTGCTTCTCAGCCCCTTGGCACTACCCCTTATTAGAACATTCTCCATGGTACTGTGACAACCAACTTGCCTTTCCCGCTTACCCCATGTTTTCCTCCATGGGACTGCAGCAAGATGCTTGTGCTGTCTTCTGCTTAGCTCCCAATATTTTAATCTGGTAGTTTCCAAACTTTCATCTGGTGGTTTCAATCCAATCCAATCTGGAAAGGGTGGGATGGAGTGGGAGTGGCGAAATGTTAAGTCCTGCCTGGCCCTACCACCTCCTGTTCTACTGTCAGTGGGGAAGCCCTCTAGGTAGGAAGACCACAATGCACCTAGCCCAATCTAGGCATCTTTTATCTTGTGAACCACCCTGAGATCTACAGATGAAGGGCAGCATATAAATCTAATTTCATTATCACCACCATTTTTGCTGCACAGTGAAGAGGCATTTTTTCACCAGCCCTCCCCCTTCTTCTGCCCTGGGCAGTGCAAGTTGTGGATTTGCTCCTGTCTGTGCTGCTCCATAAATACCCCCTCCCTCCTGACTAGGGATTAGGATGGAACCCTAATTTGCAAAGAAGCCCCTGCAGATCAGCAGAGCCAGCTTCAGGTTTGAGGGAATGGCCACAGAAGATCATGTCCCCTTCATTAGTGGGCTTGCTTCCAAGTAGAAGAAGAAGAAGAAGAGTTTGGATTTGATATCCCACTTTATCACTACCCGAAGGAGTCTCAAAGCGGCTAACATTCTCCTTTCCCTTCCTCCCCCACAACAAACACTCTGTGAGGTGAGTGGGGCTGAGAGACTTCAGAGAACTGTGACTGGCCCAAGGTCACCCAGCAGCTGCATGTGGAGGAGCGGAGATGTGAACCCGGTTCCCCAGATTATGAGACTACTGCTCTTAACCACTACACCACACTGGCTCTCGACTGTGATCAGCAGCTGTAGCAGCTATATTCCACGCTGCACTAGATGGCTGGGTCTAGCTGCCATTTACATTCCCTGCAATGCCCTGGAACAACATTATATTGGGGGCATTGTGGGAATTATTTCTAAGGCATCCCAGGGGTTCCTGGAACACCCTTTGAAAACTACTGTGCTTAAAAAAACATATTTAAGAAGATCTCATCCCCCCACCCCATAATGTAAATTGTTTCATTAAAGAAACAAGCTGTTTAACTGGGGAGGTATTCCTTGAAAGCAGAAAGTTTGGAAACCACCAGATTAAAATGTTGGGAGCCACACAATAGATGGCAAAACCAACTAGTCTTTGGAAATGTTCATAATATATGCTGTTAGAGAGAGAGGAGAGCCTAAAAACAGATCTTGTTTATACACCTGTATTTTAGTGCTATGATTCATGAAGAAGAAGAAAAGAGGGGTGCTTTAAAATAGAGATGGGAAATCCATGACTCTTAAAACATTGTTGGACTACAACTCCCAGTATCCCTGATCATTGGCCATGCTAGCTGATGCTGCTGGATTTTGGAGTCCAATAACCAGAGAGCTGCAGATTCTCATCTATGCTATGTATCTCTAGGTATCACAGGTTGCTGTATCCACTTACATTACTGGGTTGCAGTACAAAGGAAGTAGACAGTGAAGAACCCCTGAAATACCATTGCTCTTCCTAATTCTGAGGAAGTAGCTGTCAGGTGAGCGGCTGATCTTATTCTGTAGGTAATGAAGTTCAAGCTTGATGAGACATCGCAGCATGTAGATCTTGAGAATGTCTATTTCTCCTACCAAAATCTAATCCCCTATACATTATATCATTGGTACTGCTGAACAAGGTATTAGAAACTAACATGGCATCTCTTTAGAAAGCAAGCACTTCTATTGCTGCATTGAAAAGTTTCTGTCAAGCTTTTATTGTCTGGTCACCCATGGATTTTTTTCCTTCTATGGAAGAGGAATTCTTCCTGTGCTGACGCTCTGAATCAGGCAGTCATGGAAACCACACTTCTGCCAATTTTGAAATAATGAGACATCCTCAGAGTTACTGTGGATTTTCAGCTCATGATGGCCGAGTCCAATAGGGAAGGAATGAGCACCTTACAATCTTAAGACAGGGAATTCTTTCTATCCTATCAGGAACTATCATTGCCATCTTTTCTACTTCCAAGTTTCTAGTGATGATGAGCATCCAGTGGAACAAAGTACGAAAGAAGAAAAAGACAAGCCAAATGGAGAAAAGGACAATGAGACCTGTTCAGCTACAACTCTGAGCAAAGTCTTCTTTCTGAAAGCCAATTTTGTGTTTAACCTCAAGGTCTCTGCTTAGAGGGTTTTTTCCCATTGTTGAGAAAGCACAGAAAGGGAAATGGTTATGTTTCTTGAACTGGATAAGATTGAGAAGGGATCTGAAATCTTTCAGAAATGGAATTTGTGTCACTGCACCCTACTGTCAAATTTGTTTTCTTTCCATTCATTCTTTTTCACATGTTTCCATCAGAATGCTGCAAAGAGGAATGAGGCTACTCAATTCAAGTGTAATGTGGAAAGGCTGAATATGTGAGAGATGAGAGCTGGCAAAACTCTTCCAGTCTTGCTGCCTATCCATTTGTGCATTTACCTTTCTATGCCTACATCCAACACTTTGCATGTTTTGCATATTCACATATGTGCTATTGAATATGGGAAACACTGCAAGCACTCCAGTTGGATAACAGCCTTTACCAAAGATGTCACGGGCTTTGAAGACACTTGAACTCAGGACGCAAGGGAGAAACGTGCTAAGAGGAAGGCACGCTTGGCAAATCCATGCCGTGATCAACTCCTGCCTGGGAACCAATGTCCCCACTGTGGAAGGACATGTGGATACAGAATTGGCCTCCACAGTCACTTATGGACTCATTGTTAAAACCGTGTTTATGGAAGACAATCTTACTTGGCTACGAGTGATTGCCAAAGAATGAAATATGTAGTCTAGAATGAAACATTGCCTTGAGTTCTTTAGAATCTCAGCAGATTTTTAGCCCTCAGGATTTCATCATCTTCTTTTTCATTTGAAAGCAGTGTCTGGTGGGCTTTGGTGTCTAGTGTTGAAGAGGTGCTTTGTGCTTCTGATAGGTTTCATTCTTTCTGGGTTCAGGGTATGGTCTGAAGTGTGAAGACCTGTGAGGCCACCACCATGGTGAAGTTAAGCAGGGCTAGGTCTGGTCAGTGCCTGGGTAGATAACTGCCTGGGAAAATATACATCATCTTGAGTTCCATGATAAAAAATGGGGTATAAATGCAATAATAAAATAAACACACACCTTGTTTCCTTAGTCTCCAGCCATTTTAAAAAATAAAAGGAAAAATGCATCAATAAAATATAATGAATTTTACGGATGTTTCAGGATCTTCAGTTCCATTATGTTAATGAATAGTTTGGATAGTTTTTCATAGGGAAATGTTACAAGGCACTAAACTGTACAGAAATTGACCAGCAGCTCAAGGTAACTGTGATAACTCAAAATAAGGAAAGAAACTTCATAACCAGCACAGAGAACAGATCCAAGATTACAATGATTATAGGAACAGCTAGTAAGTAGGAGTGTAGAGACTGAGCTTAATGACTAAGAAAGAGATTTCTATTTTCAACTTAGAAGATTTAATTAAATTCTGTCTCACTGCACAGCCCATAATTACCAGTTCCAGTGGACATGTCTGTATTATTTAACTCAGGAAGTTCTCTTAGGCTTGTGTTTTTATTCTCCTTTTGCTGGTCAACTGCCCCCCCCCCATCATAGAATTTAAACTATTAAGCCACAAAAAATACCAAAATAAACTAAATTTATCTTGGGCCATCCACAACTTGTGCATGAGATCTTCAGCTAACTTCTCCTTGTAAGATGAAATGGTCTAATGTTAACCTAACAACATCACCACGCTGGGACCCACATCTTGTTCCATATCTGAATATAGGTCTACCTATGGTATAGGTTAAGAATCACTTCCTGCTTAATTCAGCCATTTTTTCACCATCAGGTTTTGAGTAGTATTTAAAACATTTTCCACTGAGTGAGTGGCCTGCAGAGACTTAGCATTAACTTTTTAGCATGAATCATCTTGTTTATTTTCTGCATTGTGAAACTTACCAAGTCACATAGTTCAAAGAGATCTCTCATTGAGACGCTGAAAAGGCTGAATCACGTGCCAAAGTCAATATGGATTCTAAACAGATATGATTTCTCTGCCTGGCACACTTGCCAGTCCCTTTTTCAGCCCACCACTTTTCCTCTGACAGGTAGACGGGTAACAAACAGAAGGATGAAAAGCTTTTGTGGGAACTCCAATTGTGATGTTCAGCATCAAAGTTGCTGAACCCAGTTTAGGTGTGTGGTTAACATCTCTGCAAGATGTTGAGAGGAGTAACGCATCAATTTATTGGTGTTTATTTGCATGTATATTTACATATATTTATATTTAAATACTGTATCTGCATATTTTAAATATTTAAATACTCTATCTGCATATTTTGAATTGCCATTGCCTGACACATTGAAAAGCTTAGCAATGACAACAAAAAAGTCTGTCTGAGTTTAGTCCTTCTATGGATCATTTGCAAGACCCTTGTTCACATCCCAAGTAAACACCTTGTATTTTTTCTCTGAGAAACTGAATCGGCAGTATCTTTGATATCTTCTGCTACAACTAGAGATGTTGCTGAAATTTGTAATAGCCTGGTTTGGTATACTTATTTCTCCAGCTTGCAATGCTCAGCTGTATTAAGAATACAACATCATTTCTCAAAGTTCTCTCAAGCTGAGATTGTAAAAGCAAAATTCTGCATATGCAGAGTCAGCATTCAGACTTACCAAGCTGTCTTCTTGTAGGTGTGTGTGCAAAAGTCCTTTCCCTTTATGAAACTCTTGTTTATCGCTGTAGGTCTTTTTTGTAGGCGCCTGGTTCTTTAATGTTAATTCCGTATGCTCTTAGATTCTCGTTCCTTGCCAGATTGCCTGATCAAGTACCATTTGGGTAGGTTCTGTAGTTGACTCAGTTCTCTTAATTATTTCGCGTAGAGATGCTAAACAAAGCTCCATGGGCCAGATCTAGGAACAAGCTATTAGGAGCTTGGTAATGCTTGCCTTGAAAGAGAAGTGAGCATTAGTACACACCTCCAAAAAAAAATTCCAGCTTGGATTAGAATCTGAGCTGTAGAAGATTTCCAGGCTTACCCTTTGAACTTCATTTCAACTTCCAAGATGATAGATGTCTGGCCCCCAAAATAGCCTCAAACCAAAGCACAGGATACTACTTTGAAGAGCTGTCCCCATGAAAATTGGGCACAGTGCCCAAAACCCACACCCCATGGAGAACTCTTGAGGTACAAGGGTGCCCTGTGGGGGTGGCCTGTTGCCCTGCCCACAGTTTCTTGGGGACACCTCTAAGCTACAGCTCCCTAGAAAAATGTCTCCCTTGCTTTGCTAGGAGTTTGTTCTTTTGGAGCCTCATACTGGCTCAGAAGATAGCTGTTTCAGATTTTTGTGGAATTAATATCTGTTTACTTTATGTGGTTGTTGGGCTCTATCCATTGTATGGTCTCCAGGCATATGAAGCCACAACCTTGCTGAAACTAAGCAGATCTGGATCTGGTCAGTGCCTGCATGAATAGTCTTAGGTTGTGATTAATAGAATCACAGAATCATAGAATTGTAGAGTTGGAAGGGACCCTGAAGATCCTCTAGTCCAACCCCCTGCAAGGCAGGAATATGCAGCTGTCCCATATGAGGATCGAACTTGCAACCTTGGCATTATCAGCACCACACTCTAACCAACTGAGCTACCCAGGTTGTGGGTTATTATTGTAAAGGTGGGGGAAAGTAAAGCCATCTCTTGTTTCTGATTGTGTTTGGGCACAGGAGGTTTGAATTTTCTCGCAGCTGTTAGTCATGGATGGTGCTGGAACCTTACTATTCCTAGGGCAAAATATGATAAGGCACATATGCACAGTGCTGTTAAGTGCACATATGCTAACATCACAAGCCAGGAGCACTCTTGGAAACAGACGAGCTTTCCCCTAAAATGTCTGCGGGGTAATTTTGTAAATACCAAGCTGATTCCAAATTGAGCCAAGGAGAGTTCTCCCATCACTTGCTTCAGAAGGTCATGGTACTGTGCAATGGGCGGAATAATGTGGTTGCTTAAAGTCTTCCAAAGGGTTGGCTGTTCAGGGCTACCTTATGAATGATTACAAGTAGAAGCCAGAGATAGCTCATGGTGTGTGGAAGGGAGTGAAGTAAAGGGAGGATGGAGAATTTCGTGTCTGGGGACAAGGTGGGTGAAAAAATATAATAATACCTGGGCTTTGTTAAAATTGTCTCCCCAAAATTTTCAATCCTAATTGCAGGTGTTGAATTTTTTTTTGGGGGGGGGGAGGTGAGTCACAGAATATTATTTGGAATTCTCCAATTTTGAGATGGCCAATAAATAAATAAATCTCAGGAAATTCTTTGGCTCAGTTAATAATGAATGAACCTACCTGGTTGATTCATCCCTGTGGACAAAGGAAGCAATGAGCTAAATGAGAACCACAAGGAGCAGGGGCCAAACCATGGCTTCCTCCAACAATATTAAAATAATATTGAACAACAGCTGTAAAACTTCATTCAGGGACCAAGATTTAGGGTGGGTGGAAGGGTGGATTTCATGGAATTAACTGTCTAGCTTCTTTGCTCCTTGTTGTATGTTGCTCAGAAACAGGTGACTTGGGAATATGTGGAAACTGTAGAATGTTTGTGCAGCAAAATGTTGTGAAAACATATTTGAAAAGCACAGCTTTTTCCTGTATGAATACTTGTGCATCCTCACTGAGTACTACGGGAAGTTAGAGCAGAATCCCAGTCCTTTGTATACACATGATTGCAGCAATGATTCAAGATAGGTCTCTATCTCTCTCTGTCTGTCTCTGTCTCTCTCCCTCTCCCTCTCCCTCTCTTGTACTCATTGCCTATATGTTGACTATTAATGCACAATGATGAATTAGCTTTGAATACAAAGAGAAACAAGAGGAGACATGTACAAGGCAAATGTTAGAAGAAGTATATGTAAGAAGGGAAACTGTACACATAGCTCAGGACCTTGTGCCCTTAAAAAAAAAATACAGGCAAGCTCCAACTGAGATCAATTGTGGATTCAAAATTGACCTCAGCATCCTCTGTGGGACATTTGCAGGTCAGTTATTCAAACACTCAGAGTCAAATTCTCCATTAAAAACAAACAAGCAGCAGTGCGTTTTGAGCTCAACATTTTGGCTTCTGAAATCTGTATCTGACAAGTTTAAATTAATATTGTCATTTCCCAAAGCCTCATGTATTCTGTTTACTGCCAGTTTTCTACTGAGGTAGTCAAAATGGCATACACCCCCCCCCAAAGTGTCAGAGAAGGATCTGATAACATGGAGCATTAAGCTGACTGGCTTTAGGAACCACCCTAGAGACACTCCCATGGAAGAAGAATTTTAAAGGCAAGTGATTCCTTCATTCTCTCTGCCTGTGATGGTTGCACTGAGCATCTCCTCAGATTCAGACGGCTCACCCCCATAAACCCTGGCAGAGCAGGAGAACCTCTCCTGCTACCACAACACATCAAGGAGTAGCAAGATGCTCGCTGGAGAAGACACATTCAGGTTAGGGTAAACACAAGTAGTTTGCCTCTGAGGTGGTGGAACTGGAGAAAACTATCTGGCTGCTAGATTACATACAGCACAATCCTAAGCAACTTTCCAAGTAAGTAAATCCCACTGGGTTCACTCTCTAGTATAGTGGTTCTCAAATCTTTTCCCACGTGGACCACTTGAAAACTGAGGGCCTTGGTGGACCATTTAATGACTTGTAATCTCAGGACTGAAGCCTTGACTTTGCAGTTAGCTTCAGATAATTTTTGCAGCAGTAATCCAGGTGTATCTCTCTCTCTCTCTCCTAGTTTGACCTAGTAACTGGCTCCTGCAGTGCGCTCTCCATGGTCCTGACCACTTTCAGCCTATCCTGCTCTCTTGCTGTGGGCAATCAGGGCACTCCTGCTGCTTCCAGCTTGGAACAGGACATGTAAACAGAAATCAGTGAAAACAACTCAAAATATCAAAATCCCAGTTCTCAAAGGAAAAGTTGATTAAAAATATTCCAAGCAGTACCTCCCCCACCCCAATAGCTTGTCAATAGTGTACAGAAAAGAACTCTTAATAATGGAAAGTCTTCACACGCCAATGAAACTAAGAGAGAGTTAGCCAGGGGGAATCCCTGTTGGGAATGAATACCATTTGGTGGATTATGGCTGGAGTCACAGTGGTGAATATACCTTTCAATACAATTTAGCTTTCGATGTGTGCCAAATATCAACAATAATCTCTAAACAGAAAATTAATAGATGGAATGGTAAGTTTCTGTTTCTCGTGGGTGGTGAAGTTGACACACAACAGCATTTACTAAATCAAAATACCAAGACAGAGCAAAGTGGTTTTTCCCCAATCAGCATGTCCTATCTAAAAATATACTCCAAAATGTCACTCTCAAATTATTCATACATTGCTGCTTGTGCGTATTATTTTCACATTGATCTTTCCCTGCATATGATATCAAAGTTTCTCTTCATGAAGATGCTGGGTTTTTAGTCCCAAAAATGTTGACCCAAAGGTTATCCTTTCCATGATAAAGGAGCATTGCTGATAAGGATTTTCCCAATATTTCTAATAAAGGTACATTGCTGAAACAATGGAGAGTGTAAAGTTGTTTCTGGAAGTGTCTTAAGGAGAGAGGTGGTCTTTCAAGGTGAATTTAAGTCTCTTTGGAAGATTCCCCTTTTATGAAGATAAGATTCCTGCTGGAGGTGCCTCAATCTAAGAGATCCTACATTATTGCATCGAATTGTTTTTGATTCAAGTCTCTCTGCATAACTTCTATGATGCATTTTGTGGCTCTTATCTGGCACTTGCTGCTTATTTATTTATTTTTTCAGCATCAGATACCAGCAGCCTTTTTCCATTTGCTGGAATATGGCTTGTTCTTATCAGTGCAAAAGGCTCGGCTGTAACTGAAACCATCCGAGGGCTTGTTGCAAGCCCCGTTTATTGAAAATATAAATAAGGGTGACTGGTATCTTTTCTGCATTTCCATCATAGCTTCAGTACGTGCCAAAGGGTGGGGGCTAGCTGCACATTTGAAAAACAAACATTTCTCATCTGGCATACCCACATTTCTAAAAGAAGGATCGTTTGTTATTTGCCTATAACTGGGGGCACATTTAATGGAATCAATTAATTAATGACTAGGCTCTGAAGGCATAAACAGTAAAATTAGTAACTAGAATTGGGTAATGCTCCTTCAATTTTTTTTTGCACCATTCCAGAGCATAAATCAAGCCCCCTGCTATTCATTAAATCCTAGAAAAAATGGAATATACTTAAGGCCATTTATCCCAACTTCTTACTTTGAGATGAGATCCTCCATACTCACTTTTAACCAATTAGCTTTTATCAGGCTGCGCTTACACTGTGTCAAAGCTGATAACAGGAACAAGCAACGTGTACCCTGCCATAGGAACCCAGGAGACACAGGCAGAGTTACGTTCCAGAGAAATAGCCACAAATCTATTTTAAAAAAAGCCTCCATGAGTCTTGTGGCACCTTAACATACAACAAATTTCCTCTGGAGTGGACTCTGGCACATGAAAGTGTCACAAACATGTATCTGAATTGATTGCACATGGGGGGAATGCCGCAGCTCAAAGCAAAGCATACCTTCCCCACAACGCCAAGCGCAGGAACATGAGTTCAGTGACAATAGGCTTTCTTGATCCTATCTAAAACGGGTCAGTCTGGCTTGTGGGCATGTCAGCCTGTCACACTTCTATAGCAGAACTTGTATAGCAACAATTCTGCCCTACCAGATGCACTGTCTCATCAAAGCTATCAGTAGGAAAGATATCCTTATCTTAAAAAAAAATACAATAAGGGAGAAGTTCCACATTTTTATAGCCGGCTCGTTCATGTCTGAGAAAGGACTACTTTGGTGTTTTACCCAAGAGCTATCTTTGCCTTTCTAAAATTGATTGACTGTGAGCTTTTTGTGTGTGGTTCTTTTGCTAGGTGCATTGTAGCCTATTAAACCAATGAGGTTTATCTGTTCCTAGCTTTGCTCAGGATTTCGGCCTATGGTAGTGACCATGTAGGAACATCACACGTTCAACTTAACACAAACTTGTGAACACAACTTTCCTTTCTGTGAATTGTGCCTCCTACTTTGATATTGCAAGAATCCTCTGGTCTAGTTATCTGCTGGGACAGGTTGGCAATGTGGGGCCCACAAGTGCATGTGCACCCTTAGAGGCTTTCCCTGCCACCCATGGTGCCCCAGCCCCCTGCACCTCCCTGGACTGAAAGAAGCCAATAAAAGGCTTTTCCCCCAAGCCTATTTGTGGCGCGGGGGAGATTTGGAGGTGGTTATCACTGGGGAGGGGAGAGTTGCTGTGTGTATGTGGTGTACATGACCGTTCCAGTGGTTTTACAAATGTGCCACAGGGTCCAAACAGGTTAGTGATCCCTGTTGTGGGAAATCAGTGGGTGTTGTGTATGAGCATCATGTAGGATTCCAGTTGTTGAAAACCACAGGAAGGGAAGGTGCTGTTGTGCTCAGATCCTGCTGAAGGTTTCCTATTGGCAATGGTCAGCCACTGTGAGAATAAGATGCTGGACTAGATGGGCCATTGGCCTGACTCAGTAAAACCTGATTATGATTCAGTTCTGATGCACTGAATCTGTAGCTCTGAACTAAAGCCTATACTCTTGTCTTGCCATTAGGCATGTTCAAGTCCTGTTATTTCTGTGGAACTCAAGACTGGTTTAAATGTGAGAGTAGCCACAGCTACTGCAAAGTATCTATTCAAGTGATCCAAAAGGAAGTAAGAACACATTTGTAAACCCCTTAGCTTGTACGTCCGCTCATACCCATGCTGTGTGTGCATGCCAGTCTAGTTGCCATCTGGGATGGCACCAGGGTGCACTTGCCGCAACTTGTGAGCTAGCACATGCGCTTAGAGACTTCTCAATGGTGTGGCTACATGGTTAAAAGTTTTGCGGCAAGCTCTGCATATTTGTCTTCATGTTGAAATGGTGCTGCAAGAGCAAACCGGCAGAATTATGGTCTATGTGAGTAACAGAGTAGGTGTGGTTTGTACGTATCCTTTACTGTTGAATCCTTTGGGCATTGGTTCCCAGTTTGATTTGAGACCTTTTTAGAGGTTGGAATGTGCTGCCATTGATTTAACAGCAGACATGCCTATATATAGAAACTCATTTCGGGAGGTGGTCAGTCAGCTTGGAATTGTGTTTGCTACTTATGCTGCAAGACTGCAATCGTGATTAGTCAGAAATGAATTTCATTGAATTCAGTGAGGTGTACTCCCAAATAAGGTTGCATATGCACTATACATTTAAAGTGCATTCTCCCCTTAAAAAAGAATCCTCAGATCTGTAGTTTACCCACCAGAGATCCAATTCCCAGCACATTTAAAAATGACAATTCCCAGGGTTTGGTGTGTGTACACGCGTATGCACGAGCTTTAAGTGCAACCTGTATATGCAGCCTAAATGTGCACAGGATTGCAATCTTAAAACCCATTCCTATCCCACTATTCCTAGTTGTTGTCTCTGCCCTAGTAAGGCAAGTGCTATCTGAAATGAATCAGTTTTATCTACTGACTTCTCTCAAGGCTTGTGGATGTTTAAAAATGCATTGATCAGAAGTGAGTAAAAATAGCAGTGTAGGAGGGAAGCATGTTGGAAATCTCTCTACACGAAGAAAGCAGGGGTGGAAATAGCAGCTTTACTTACTGTGCACACAGGTGCACGACACTTGTGTAGGCAACGTGGGGGAAATTCCTGGGGAAATTGGAAGCAATTCCCTAGCAGTTTCTATCTTTGGAAGGAGGTTGGTGATCATTAAGTGAATAGTAATATCATTACCGGCATTGCTTCCTTTAGGGGTCCTGTAGATGAGGGATGGGCAGGAGGTAAATCTGGACCTCCTGGTAAGTCTCTTGGTGGTTTGCAGTAGATTGGCAAAGATTTCTGACTTTCAATTGTCTAATAATAGCAGCAACAAAATGACTCCCCTCCCCCAAACTCAACTGCTGCAATGAAGAAAGCTTGGGATAACTTTTGTGTGGAAGGATTGTGCAGCAAGTTCAGGTTTGATGCTCAATGAACTATGAAAGGCACCACAATTCCATTTTGAGCTGCAAGCCTAAAAATTTACACCTGGGAATAAATCCCATTGAATTCAATGGAGTTTACTTCAGAGTATACATGAATAGATTGCAGTGTTAGTCTCCCAGTTCCCATCATCCGTCACTCTGGTGTATGACATGACATTATGCTCTTTGGAACCTTGCCCCTCCAGACGTTTTTGGCCTACAACTCCCATGATCCCTAGCTAGCAGGACCAGTGGTCAGGGATGTTGGGAATTGTAGTCTCAAAACATCTGGAGGGCCGAGGTTGTGGAAGCCTGGCCCAGCTCCAAAGCTGGCCAGGTGGAGCTCATTAGCTCTGAGAAGAGAGGTCTGATTCTTCAGCTGGAGTAGGCTTGGAACAGGTGGGGGTCACATGCCTCCTCAAGCCCAGATGCTGTATTCGGCATGCAAAGTAGGAAAGGGCAGCAGAGTTGAGGTTCTGTGTCTGCTCAACTGCCTCTGTTGGTGGACCTTGGCTTGAATGCATCTGGACCTCGATGGGACTGTCCTTTGGGTTGGACTCTTAACTCTGGACTTTGACATACTGACTTGCCACCAGGTAGGCCAGGGGTTCAGGACAATAGTGTACTTGTGGAACACAGCCAAATACTCTTCCCCAAGCATTGTTCAGGAAATTGTGGAGTGAGCATTTTCTGTACATTATCTTTCAGAATTTGGTAACCCAGTGTTTAGGAGCATCTGGAATAATTTTGCTGTGCACAAGAGGAGGGGGAGAAGGAGGCATGGACATGGGGGTGAAAGTGAAAACTGGGGTGCAAAGCAGGGCTGAAGAGAGAAGTGGCTTCAGAAATGGAGTTGGGAAGCTGAAAAGTGAGCTTGGTGGGGGCATGGGGTGGGAAGAGGAAGCTGCAGTGGGTTGATATGGGGAGAGTAGAAGAGGGGTTGGTGAGCAGGCACAGCCTTGAATTTAATATAAAAATGCAAATATGTAAATTTAAGTACAAGTGGTCCTATTGACATTAGTGAGGATGACCTGCATAATCTGGGATTCATGGGAAACTATATGCCAGCTGATCCACCCCTCACTTGCAATATACGGTTGGTAGCAAGAAGGGGAATGCATCTGCACTAGTCTCCCGTAGTCAAAGGGGTGCATGGAAGGCACCCTGTAAGAAAATTGTAGAACGAAACAAGTGTCCTGAAACATGTGACACTTTTAGGGACAGAATCTGTGAGAGGCACACAAATGCTTGCATTCACTTTTTGCAGTTCCTTAGAGTTCAATTTTTGGCTTGCGTGGCCTCCAGGCTTAAATTAGCCAGGCCTCTAGCTTCATCATGCAAACTGTTTTTGTGTTTGCTGAAGAGCTGTGTGTTCTGGTGCCAAGAACACTCACAGCTTCTGCTCGAACATAAAGTGTTGCTCCCCACAACCCTTGTCAGAGCCTGAGCGTCTCGTGCACCTGGCTGCTGCGATTTCTAGCCCCTACTGTGTGTTTACACTCAGGACCTCTGTTCCATTTTTATATCTGTCACTTGTCTCTCTGGAAACTGCTGAACCTCATCTTATGCGGATGCTGTCAGACAGCATGCCTCTTCAATCTGTGGCCTGGACCAGTTGGTCACTGAGCTTCACCCCCATAAGGCCCAAATCCCAAATCGCCTTTACAGAACGCAGCATGGCCCTTGAAATCAGCAGAGCTCAGAAAAGTGACAGGCAGCATTGTGATGGCTGTGGCGCTGCATGGAAATCTGGACAATCCTGGAGGATTTGTACTTTATATTAGAGGGTGGGAAAGAACTCGACTCTGATTCCAAGCTTTTGTTTTATTTCTTCTAATTAGCCAAGACGATCCCCATTGAAGATTTATTTTTTTGACTGCTGGGCAGGCTTTCCCACTCCCCTTCCCCATTGTTTTTTTTTTATTTTGTAAGGTGTCTGCTATAATTAAAAAAAGGTTGGCAGTATCAAAACCTGACAGGAGTGCAGCGATTTTATCAAGCAAATGTTGGTGTGTATGTGCAGCACTTAAAGAAGTGGTGTTTCTGACATATTTATTTAACAGTTTTATTTAGTTTCGAATGGGACGCGGGTGGTGCTGTGGGTAAAACCTCAGCGCCTAGGACTTGCGATCGCATGGTCAGCAGTTCAAATCCCCGCGGCGGGGTGTGCTCCCGTTGTTCGGTCCCAGCGCCTGCCAACCTAGCGGTTCGAAAGCACCTCCGGGTGCAAGTAGATAAATAGGGACCGCTTACCAGTGGGAATGTAAATGGCGTTCCATGTGCTGTGCTGGCTCGCCAGATGCAGCTTGTCATGCTGGCCACGTGACCCGGAAGTGTCTGCGGACAGCGCTGGCTCCCGGCCTATATAGTGAGATGAGTGCACAACCCTAGAGTCTGGCAAGACTGGCCCGTACGGGCAGGGGTACCTTTACCTTATTTAGTTTTGAAGGTGATGCCTGCCTAGTCAGTGCAGAAACCCGGTGGTGGTGTGTGTCAACCTTCCCATGTTGAGTAAAGAGGTCTTAAGGGGGTTCAGATGGACACTTTTAGAAACCTTCATGTAGGACATTGGGTTTACATGTTAACGCTGCAGCTTCATGTGTTTGCTTGAATTCTGAGCAAAAAGCCTGAAGAGGGCTTTAGCTTGGATCGAATCCAGTGTATACACAGATCTGAAAAGCTCCCAGTGGCTTGCAGAACATTCTGGTATATAACATCAGCTAGACACAGAGCAGGATGCTTCATTTCTCCTGTCCCAATTTCTATAGTTTGAAAACGAAAGGTTTCCAGGTAGCCAGGTGGAAGTATAGCTAGATCTGCTACCTGTATGACTAGTTAAGAGGAAGGCAAAGGCAATCTGGCTTTCTTTTGTACTGTATGCGCCAGTATGAGGGCATGAAGCTGTATGCATTTTATTTGCTTCTAGCACTCACACTTTACCTTTTTAAGGTTACAACTTGTATATATGTGGAACCCTAAAAACGAAATGTGTGTAAGGACTATAGTGTTAGTCACAAAAACAGACATTAGAGCAGATGCTGATATGCCCGTTTGGCTGTTTTTTCTGTTGCATTTTAAATTTTTGTAACCTGCCCTGAGACCTTAGGGTCAAGGGTGGGTAATAAATGAAAACAACAGCAACAAGACCCCCCTCTTGCTCCTTCCCCACATGCCCCTCAAACAGGCTCTGTGTTGCTCAGGAGAAACCCCAGAACAGAACACAAGGTGGGGGAAAGAAGGAAGATGATCCCACCAGGAAAGCAGAGACACTTGTGCTGACAGAGCAAGTCTCCTCAGCACTACTTTGAATTCAACCCATGGCTTCTTCCCCTCATTCAAGACTCCACGCTTCTTTTTTTTGTGTGTGAACAGCATAAAATAGCAGCGATGCCTCATGTACAAGAGAATGCATGCAGACATTTTGGATGGCTCTTCAGCATCCCAAACTTATCTGCATCACCCTACCGTATGGTAGGGCATGCCTTTAATTGCATATGCTTAGGGTGGATAGAGAAATAGCCACTAGATAAATGGACTTTTACTGCAGCAAGAATGAGAAGAAATTAATAATCCTGAGCAATACATATTTTTAGTGGCCTGTACTTTTTAATCTGGAAATGATGTTCCACTCTTGCCTCGTTGACTCAAAGCCCAGCTCTGCAGTATAGTTATATAAGCTGACCAATAACTTTCCAGCACCCCACCCGCGCTGCTCCGATACCCTCCGTTTGCATTAACGCTGCAGGATTTTATGGCCGTTTTGACCATGGTATGAAATTCCTTTCAGGCAATTTATTGGACGTTGAATAGATTGTAAGTCTCTTTAGATATTAGGCAAGGCAGAGGCAGGCATTTAGACACTGCCAGGTTTTGAGGAAATATAAATGGCAAATTGAAAGCTCGTTCCTGGTTTGGCAGCGCAGTCCCATCATGCCAGCGCTACATGGGCAGTAAGAGCACCTGGCCCTCAGTAACCATTAAGGGGGGGAGGAGAGACGACTCAGTAGCAGTGGCTGTGCTCTCTGTTACCTCTTGTTTCTCCCTTTTGTCCTGAGTTCGAGTGTCTTCAAAGCCCATGACACCTTTGGTAAAGGCTGGACTGTGTGTGCATTTGGGAGGGGGGTTCTGCTCTCTTTCTGCCACATGGATACTTCCCCAAATGTCTCCTCTGGTCCTGTCCCATTAACCCAGTAGTCCCTTCTGTGGGAGGCAATGCCACCATCTGTGCATCAAGAGAGTTTTGCATAGTTAGTACATGCCTCAGAATTGGGATAGAGGATGGAGGGTGTTTTGGAAACTCACTTTCAGGTGTAGGTGTAGATTTCCCTGTCTGGCTTACCCTCATTAAATATCTAGCCCTGCAGTGAAATAGTTGAGTTCCTGGTGGGAATTTGCCTCCAAAAGCCTAAAAGGTAGAATACCTATGAAGGTTTTGAGAAGATCAATGTCAGTGGCTGTTCATGCAAAGTGTCCTTTCCACCAGTGTACCCATCATCAGTTTCCCACACGTGGCTTAAGCCCTTCAGGCATAAGAGATTGGGATGCAACCCGATAGTATATGCCTTGATATGTGGCATCAGAGTTCCCTGGTGCTTTGGCTGGTGTGCCGTGATGGACTGCATGGTTTTGTGGCAGCTGTGGTGGTGAGGGAGAAGCTGGGGAAAATCATCTGGGGCTGTCTATTGATTCCGGTTGGAATGTGCTAGTTTATGCCACCACTTTTGCAGGTGTGACATTATAACAACTGTACTTACTCAAGCGATACACTGTTTTTAACCGTGCTGTTGCGTATTACAGATATATATGGTCTTTTTCACTCTGTATTTTATTGTGTTTTATTGCCAGTCGTGTTAGAAAATACATTTATCTCTCTCCTCTCCCCTTGCCATGTATAACAAATAGAAGAAATGAATGAATAACTGCAGAAGGTGCGAATGAGCCCTGAGCAAGTCAAGATTTCCTTCTGAGCTCCACCCTTTCCCTCTTCACCCACCTTTTGCTCCTGGCACTGGTGTTCCTCTGCCAGCATAAGGGTGTGTGTTTGTGTTTGTTGGATATTGCATATATATACAGCAAATGGGTAGCCTGTTGCTTCCAGAAGAGTATCCCTGCGCTGGCATTGTCTTGGGTTCTGCTGGCACAAGGAGTTTTTAGAAGTGCTCCTATGCTGCCCATTGGGTGTAATTTGAGGAAAAGATTATCTGTTAATCATCTTTAAGATGAATAATTAGGAAGAGCAGCATTCATATAGCTGTGCCTATGTATTTATAATTTAATATGTTGCTTTTCTTCCGCTTCTGTAATTAAGCTGTAAATGGCAACATTTGCTATATGGAGATGTTAACATTTGTTTCAAGGTACAAAATCTGGCTTTTGGGTATAAATCTCAGATAGGTCAGAGGATGTGTCTGGCATCCTCCCCAGTTTATTGACTGTGACATAGGGGCAAAACAAGGTGTACAGTGGCACCTCAGATTAAGTACTTAATTCGTTCCGGAGGTCCGTTCTTAACCTGAAACCGTTCTTAACCTGAACTGTTCTTAACCTGAAACTGTTCTTAACCTGAGCACTGCTCTTGCACCTCTTTAGCAGCAGGAAGCCCGATTTCTGTTCTTATCCTGAAGCAAAGTTCTTAACCTGAAGCACTATTTCTGGGTTAGCGGAGTGTGTAACCTGAAGCGTATGTAACCTGAAGCGTATGTAACCTGAGGTACCACTGTACCATGCCTGAGATGTCAGTAGGGCAAGGCATGCCCTGATAGATGAATGAGTGCAATGGTGCAAATTCAGTGTTTGAACAAGGAAATTGCAAAAGGGGTGAACCTATGGTGAACTGACACGAACAATATGCACTGCCACACAATCCTTATCCCCAGGAATGATCAGGAGGGATTTTGTGGAGGCTTTTGCTGTGGGAAGCAGTCCAATACATATTTCCCGGGTCTGCCCAATGTGGAAATGGAGGAGTCCTTCACAGTTTGGGTGAAAATGGTCTATAAACAGCGCTTAAGAGAACTGAAATGAAAAGCAGACATATTTCTCAATGCCCTAAAGCCTTCTACTTCTTGAGATCTAGGGTTGCCATATTTCATACAAGTTGTTGAGCTATTAGTTCACTGACAGGGCTGCCTGAATGTTGCTTACCATGTTCAGTTGGCACATGACTGCTGCCTTTGCTGGGATCCCTTTCCCCAAATGTTATTGGGCCTAGATGCTGCCATTGGTGCCAAATTCTGTAAAAATGCTAGCAATCTTAGCATTGCAAAAGCCTTAGAAGCATTCCTGCCAATGACTGACTTGCATGATAAGGTTATCAGAGGCTGCTAGCCACAGTGGCTATGCTCTACCACCACTGTTGCAGGCAGTACACCTCTGTGTACCACTTGCTGGGAACCACAATAGAGGAGAGTACTTCCTACAAGCATCTGATTTGCCACTGTGAGAATAGGATGCTGGACAAGGTGGGCCTCACCCAGCAGTGCTCTTCTTATGCCCTTATGGGGTTCCTGTGGTTCAGGGATCATATATAACATAGGACCTGCTCATTTATGCTAATTCATTCAGCATTGATGATATTTCTGTTTTCTTTCTGCCTGTTGACTTCAGGGCTCTGGATCCAGGTTTGAATACATTGCCCTGTTTTACAGTTAAATGTCTTTCTAAGTACAAAGAGAGAGAGAGAGAGGGAGGGAGATCCTACCAAATACCATCTCAAATGAAATCCCAAATTGTGTATGAAATGTACCCATTGGCTCACACTCTTCCTGCAAACATCTGTTGTGTTGCCCATCTAGTGCACAGCCGCAGGTATGATTTTAGTTCAACAAGCATCTTAATTTCCCTTGTGATAAGCAAATTAATTTTGTTGCAACTCTTTAATGTTTATTTTTATGGAGAGATGAAATGTTGCTGAACCTTTTCTCTCAGCAAAATAGGGTCCAAGCCAAGTGATTAATGTGGCACAGAGATTGGTCCTGGGCAGGCAGTTTCTCGTAGGCCTGCCTTTTGGATGACCTTCCATTCTGCAACTGTGTGTGTGTGTGTGTGTATCCCATATAGAAAGGGTAGCCAAGGGAAACAGCAGCTGCTCACTCTCATGACCTCAGCATCCCATAGAGCTCATCATCATGAGTCGTGAAATGAAGGTGAAGTGTCATGTATGTTAGGGCAAGCTGTGAAATGAAGCTAATGAAGCCCTCTGGCCAAAACCTAGGACAGTCTCTAGTGAATTAGAACTAATAAAAGTACCCATTCAGCAATTCCCAGCGTATCTCCAGACCACCAGAGAAAATAAATTAAATGGCCTTTTATACTGCTTCTTGGTAGTGGTTTTGTGAAGGCTACAGCAACCCAGGCCTCAGTGGTGTTGTCCAAGGCCCCACTCAGCACAATGAGCTGGAGAGCCCCAAAAATCAGTATTTTGAAGTGAGTGAGGTAATACACATTGCTATCGAAAGTGGTGGTAAGGAGAGACCCATAAGACTGTTAAGTACAGTGTCTAATAACACCACAGACAGGCCTTAGATTCCTGATTGGTTAAGAAAGTGTTGTCATGGCTCTTGCACTCAACATGCCGTATCACTGCTCTTGCATTTCAGGAAGTAATTCCTATGATGGGGCACCTACAAGTCTCCAATTTATTTAGTCTTCCCTGCTTGTTACTTTGCCCCACAATCCTCTTTTCCAAGACACTCCAAACCTGTGGATCTCTGATGGAGCCATGCATCAAATATTTTTTTGTTAGACCCCCTTCCTGCCTCTCTCCCTCTTTCCTTACCTCTAAATCATTTTGGGAGAGGGGCAGGACTAGTCAGGACCCATGTGGGAAGCACAAGTCAATATTACCTAGAAAACACATCAGACTTGGCTCAGCCCCCCCCCCCTTATGAAGGCTTTGATGACCTTTGGCCACCCCATCATATTCTGAGTCTTCTTTGCTCTGGATCTCTCACTGAAAGACAGCAGCTCCCCTCACAGGAGGCAGAATTGAATTAACCTAGCTGTTCTTGATTGTAAGGGACTCCCTATCATCCAACGAAACAACACATAACAGTCTCAACCCTTGAATGTGCCACTTTAGGTCATTGTAACCCCACCACCCAGTCCAACATTGTGGAATTTCTTCTTCCTCAATATGTATGGGCATTTGGAGCTTCTGGCAAGGTGCCACTGTGGAGCTGGCCTTCTCATGGCACCGTTCCTACCACACATTTGGGCAGAGTAGTAATCGTTCAGGGGCCAGCCGGATCTGCTGGTACTCTTGTGCACACCCCCTTCAAAAACTGACCACCGCCCTTCTCTGGTTAACAGTAGTGACCTCTCCCAGGAGGCCAGCTCTGTGGTATCACCCCTTCCCATTAGCTGCTCCTGGCCATGTACGCACATTTCATCTCACCCTTCCTCCAGCTGTATCAACTGGCTTTAAGATTCTAAGTAAGGTATGGCCACATCCATCAGTGTAAAGGTGGATTTCATTTCTTACGGTGTACTCCTCCACTTATATAATACCACTGCCTTCATTGGTCAAATGGGTTTGTATATTACCCCTCCCTCCATTGTAAAGATCTGCAGAACTTGTGCAAAGAGATGACAGAGAAAACAGTGTGTTCAGCATTGGCACCAGTGCATAGACTTTCTAAAAACTCTGCCTTTCTCCCATCCTTAAATGATAACCAGTAGAAGTGAATAGATCCTTCCTCACTCTGCACCCGTCCACAAAATATGATATCCTTCCCTCTGAAGTGTGACAGATAAACGATCAGCCTGCTGAAACTTCAGCTCCCAGAGGCCATTATACTAAATAAGTTCACAATTAAAACTACCAAAGAATAAATTTGCTTTTACCTGGAGAGACAAGTGGTTTGAAATCTTAAAATAAAAATCAGACTATATTATCTACCAGTGTTACTGGTGCCTGGGGGGAAACTTTAGTTTTTATGAGCAATTCTGCTGCTGCTTCAGAATTTTTGTCCAGAAAAAACTATGTGGAACCCTATTTCAACTTTCAGAGTTTCATCTCTTTTGAAATCTGTTTTGAAATCACTCCCAGTTTAACTCTTATTAAATTGAACTAGGTCTCTTGAAAGCCAGTAATCTGATAGGTTTTACTAGCATGAAGATTTTCATTTCAAAAAAGAATGTCAAGAATAAAAAGGGTATACACATCTCCTTGTAAAGTGTATTGCTGCTTATCTTACATATTATGGAGATAATATCAGGTGTGAGAAGCTGTGATGAACTGCAGAGGAACCAACAGATTCCCTCTCCTGCTTTAGCTGGCACACACTGGTAGTTATGGATGAAGACTCAAACAAATGCAAAGAGATTACACCTCCAAATGTGAATGTGAAGAACTCTGCAGTGCTAGAGGCTTGGACCTGATGTTGCTTCCCTGGAACTTGATCTTGGCATTCCAGAAATGGATGTTGGTGAGATGCCAGGAATGAGCAGCGTATCTAAGCCGCAGTGGCTGCTATGTAAGTAATGTGGAAGAGTCAAGTCAGGTGGGAAGCAGTGTAGAGAAGATGCTGGGAATGTGAGTGGAGAGTATTGAGAAAGCAACAAGGTACGTTTTGTTTCTTGGGGAGACAGGAGGTATTTCAGCTGGAAGGCTGACCTCTGACCTCAGCAAGGTTGAGGCTGGGAGAAGTTATGCTGTTTGGGGGATTGCAAAGATCCTAAATAGGCTCTGTTGGATCTTCTTGGAAAGGGATATTTTATACAGTGAAGTTCCACACTTATTACTGAGGCTGCAATCCTAGGTAGGCTTCCTAGGTGGAAGCCCAACTGAGCTCATGATCTTTCTTTTTCTGAGAAAACGCATAGGGGTTTGGGCTGCGTCTGGGGTATTTTATTTTACCTCCAAGTCAACTGAGTTCTCAAGTTGAGGATGCCTAGCTATGGGCATCCAGGCTTCTGCCATGATAGGTGGCAAATTTCTCTTCCCTTTCCTCAACTCAGTGAAAATGGACTTATCAACCATGTATTTCTATCTTTGCAGCCAATGGCTGCCTCTTGAGAACGGCTCTGGGAAAAACTTGTTTAGGTAAACACCATTCTTAGGGAACAAAGATTCTGCCACACACATTAAGTGCTGTGTCTAAAATCTGGGGAAGCAGATGGAGTACTGGGCACTCTGTACATGCTCAAAGGTTGCAATCTGGTTGCAGGAAGCTATAACTGGATGTAAGCCAAGCTAACCAGGCCTTCTCTAGTGTTCTAAACTGGAAATCTATTTTTTCTCTTCACTCTTTCTGCTTTATATACCCCCTTGTCACTCTTGGTTGGAGAACTGAGGCCTAGTGTCCTCCGTGGCTTTGAAAAATCATGTCCAAACTTTACTTGGTGTGGATATAAATGGAGCAGCACAGAAAAGTGTTCTGCTCAAGGGGTTTGGGGAGTTCTGTTGCTTGACTGGAGAAGGGAGGCAGTGGCTGGCTCTGGGGAACCTCAGGCAATCTATATGGATCACATAAAATCAAGCTTCTCATTATGTTGTAACAAATTGCTAATTCCACTGAACGATGAGGTTAACGAGGCTCCTGTCAATAACAGCAGTTCAGCAAACAGGAGCTCAATATTCTGAGCAAATCCACTTTAATCAGCATTTTAAGTGGGAGGGGGAAAGAGAAATAAACTGAGTTTAAAAGGAAAAGTCCTTCTCCTCTTATATTAGCTCTGCACTGTCAGTAAAACTTAACAAGGAAAAGGCATTGCAACATTCAGAGGTTATTACATAGCTCCCTGCCTAGAAGACTACTAAAGCCAGTGGGAAATGTTCCAATCTTTGTATTTGCATTTGGTGATGATAATAATGATAGGAAATAAATTCTTACACATTTGATTGGGGGACCAGCTGTAGACTTGAAGGGGGATCATTGGGTTTTGCTGTTGGGGGCGGGGCGGGGCTACAGAGCAGAAGGTCCTAGATTTAATCTCAAAAATATCCAGGTAGCATTGGAAATATATCTTTCCTGAAATGCTGGACAGCTTCTGTCAGTTAGTGCAGGCATTCTATGCATATTGGGTAGATGGACCAATGGCCTATCTCTAGCTTCCTATGCAGGTAATTTTTCTTATAGCTATGGCCTTGAAGAAGGCAGTAGTTACCTTCAGTTTTACTAGGTTAATGTTTAAAAGCATGTCACTTAGCAAATCTTGCAGGTGTGTTTCAAAGGCTACAGCCTACATTGATGAAAATGTATGCTCTCCCACTTTTACAGGAGGCATGTTTTGAGAATTATGTATATAGAAACTTGGCCAGCTGCTAATTTTACAGGTGCTCCACACATTTTTCCAGAGCAGACTGCCTTCAAGCCACCTGGCTCAGCAATCACTCCCTTCATACACATATAGATAGAAACCTAGGAGGAGGATGCTTCCTCGTGAGTCAGATCATTGGTCCACCTAGCTCAGTATTGTCTATGGCAACTAGCAGTGGTTCTCCAAGGTTTCAGGCAGGGCTCTTTCAAAGCCCCATCTGGGAATTGAGAATCAAACCATTTTCATGTATAGCATGTGCTCTACCACCAAGTTTCAGCCTTTCATTTTTGCTTCTGTATTGGCATTTGATCGTCCCCCCCGGCTGATTCTTCAAGTGGGCCAGGAGCCTGTACTTGCTGACCCCTACCATTGGACTGTTACGTAACAAGCGGCTCTCATCCATAGTGTCATCTTCCAGGAACATTGTTAGAGACCTGCCAAGAGTGACTAGAATGGATAGTCCTTCATTATCCCCAAGCTCTTCATTTACCCAGCTGAGTTATGTTCTTGGGGAGGGAGAAGTTGGGACTAAATCATCCCATTTCACAAGGATTGATTTGAGAAAATGAGAATGCCCAGATGCACTCAATTAGGTGTGCTAAATCATTACCCATTAGAAAAAAAGTTGGTCATGCCTCCTTTAGCTTCCTTCCATACCTTGTAATTCATGTGAAAATTAAATCCAGGAATAAATTGCAACAATCAGCTCCCAAATGCAGCCAGGTTGCTGGTCATTTTCAGGGTAGAGGCATAATTCACCGCTGGCTAAGAAAAGATGTAGTCTTCCGTGACCACTTTTCCTGATGCTATTGAGCACGTATTAGACTGGGCTGTAGTTAGGTATGATAGTTGAACCTGCTCTGTGTGTGTGCTTTCAGAGACCAAACAAGGTTTGTACAAACTACTATCACAAATGGGAGTGGAGAAGGCTGTAAAAGTAGTGTGTGCCCCAGATAGCAGCATTTGAGAGTGCAATCATGCAAAGAACTCTCCATGGTATCTGGAGGAGGACCATTATAAGAAATGTTAACTTGTCAATTACATATGCACAGAGTTCTTCACTGACCTGGAAAGGGAACCACATATGCTAGCCAGGGACACAAGTTCTTTCCTTAATATCTTATGTCCTTTGCATAACGTTAGCCTCCTGCTAAGTGAACCGATGTCCTGAACAGCCATTATAACAAAATGAACAGATCTTGTTTCGTGTTCCTCTTCCACTCTGATAAAAAAAAGTATTGTGTCAGCCTGTGGTGAGCAATTCATTCAGCACTTAATGTTGCTGATAAAAAATAGTGGGACTCAGTGGGACATAGCTCATCTGGCACATGTCGTGGTGGCGCAGTTTGCATAAATGTAGTTTGAACATAGTAGGCACTAGGCAAAGCTACATGACAAAAATGCCCCTCAAATAAACATTTGGGGGCAATTTCCAGTGAGGTATAAAAGCTGCCAATCCAATGTCACTTATCAGGATGTAGATCTCATTGAAATGAGTGGGATTTATATCCAAGTAAACATGCTTAGGATTGAGATGAAAGAATATGGGGAAGCTGAGGACAGGGAAAATCAGGAGTGGAAATCTCTGGTTGTTGAGATGCTGTTGGACTCCAACTCCCATCAGCCTCAGCCAGCATGTCCAACACTCAGGGAAGATGGGAGATGGAGTCCAACAACATCTGGGGGCATCACAGGTTCCCCATCCCTGGTCCTAAAGCATTGAGATAGCTAAATTACAGGGACAAGGAACTAGGCCATTGACCATGCTGGCAGGTGCTGGTGGGAGTTAGAGCTCAACAATGTTTGGTAGGCCAAATGGCAGAATGCTCTAAATGGCAGAATTTTAGAACTGGAAACTTGCAGAGGCCATATATGATCACAGATGAAACACTTTCATATCACCTAACGCAATATCAAACACAATATGTGCAAGACATGTAGGTCATGCCTTCAGCTCTGAGTTATCAAGTGATGTACTTGCATGTTTAAATCTGCTCTGATGTCCAGATCCTGACACCTGAAACAAACATGGGTCTCATTCTCCTGTTTTCTGAGAACTGGCATGCTCAGCACTACCTCTGGTTTCTTAGGGTTGCAAACATCATTTAAAAATAAACACAGAGTGTCCTTGCTCATTCCTATGAGCTGCTGCACTGACACAATGGGTGGCAACAGAAATTGGCATTGCTTGTCTACTGAGCACCATGCATGTACAGTCACATGGGAAGCCAGTCATTTGTAGCATCCAACCATGCCATGAAGTTATTTTTAGCACATCTCTGCTTCCCTGGATTTCTGATTAGTTGCAGAGAGTTGATAAAAACACCTCACTGTGTGATCAGAAGCTTCAGAAAATATACAGGAAATATGAGTTGCCTGTTGCTTTCATCATGCCTACCTTCTGCCCACATGCCTGTGTGTACACCGCAGAAAGTTGACCACTGGCAAGTATAGGAGAAACGGTCATAGACAAGCCACTGACTCAAATGATAAGTGAACAGGACCCTAGTTTTGATACTTTTTAGCACTGTGCACTGCAGTGGCACCTAAACCGCAGTGTGGAACTGTGATTTGTTGGCGGGGAAATACCCAATTTGTTGCTCCAACTAAAAGTCTCTTTTCTGGCACATTTCTTATTGATGGGCATGAAATATTGTGTAGGGCTGGAGAATGGCAGCTAGCTGTTTAGGCCCAAGGGCCACATTCACCAATAGCCAACCCTTGAGGGGCTGCACATGAGTGTGTGTGTGTGTGTGTGTGTGTGTCTGAAAGTGGCCACTCCACCTATTCTCCCTCTGTCTGCCTGTCTCACTCACTCACTCACTCACATACATGCACACACGTATAGGCACATAGCTCTTCCTCCTCAGTTGATCTGATTATCTCTGTTCATCAAATGATCACTCAGGTGATTAGGGAGGGGGTGATTTTCATCCCCTTCAAGATATGGGGCTCCACTCACCCCAGAATTTTGACTATTTTTATTTTTGCAGCAACCACCAAAATTGGTGGGTTCTAGGGAGTGGATAGTTTTGCTTGGTGGACTGAATCAGATCCCCAAACTGGGGGTATAGAGGATATTTTGGTAGTGGTGGGGAAATCACCATTCAGTACTAATCCTGACCTGAACCTCCGAATTCCCAGCCCCAGTTCTTCATTAAAGCAAGGACCCCCAATGATATGTTGATTTATTTTGAGATCACTGTTTGGAGGAAGCCAGTGGTATCAGTGATTTAACCAAATGAGATATATTTTTACAAACTGAGGCACGTGGCAACATTTAATGGAGACATTTCCCCCCCTTTTTTCCTATTTGAAAATTTAACAAAAAGAAAGGAAAATACTAATATAAGCACGTCCCCTCCCCTAGCTTGCCTGTGTCCACTTACTTTATTTAATCATTTCATCTTGCGCATATTTGGAAGCCTAACTGGCCATTCTTCTCTCCCCCCTTCCCAAATCCACAGGGGCAATTTGATGTGATTTGCCATAATATATAATGATTCCCGGCACATTGTGACTCATGGCTGTTCCCACAGAGAAGAGCCCCAGAAACCTTTTAAAAATGCCTATTCAAAAGGAAATGCAGCAATCTTTCAGCTGTTTATTGAGTCAGCAATAGGCAAATCCAAAACTGGTTGCGCCTCTGGGAACTAAAGCATATAACAAAAAGCAAACACCACCCACTGTTTTCTATTTGTACAAGCCTGAAGCATGGCTGGTGGAGGGAGGCAGGGGCTGGGGGTCTCTCCAGCAAAACCCGGCTCTGCTGAATGGTAACAGGTGCTTAGCTGAATCATTTGGCACTTGTAAAAATTGGTTCACAAATAATTTGAAAGTCATTATGGAAGACTTAAGACACAATGTAGGACTTTACTGCATTGTCCTTAAACAAGTACCGGAATCATGCTCATTATTGTTGGTCCAGCCTTCATTAAGATATATGTTGACTTTCTATTTTTGCAATAACAAATAAGAAAATACCCTGGGAAGAGGGGCTGGTTGTTAAACCACTCTGAGAAATGTAGATCTGTGAGGGGAACAGAGGCCTTCTAACAACCCACAGCACCCTAAGCAAACTACGGCTCCCATAATTCTTTGTGGGAAGCCATGGCTGTTTAATATGGTCTCATAGTGCTTCAAATGTACGGTGGGAATGTGGTCTCAGATGGATAGAAAGGAATTTTAAACTGTGCTAAGATGTCTACCTCCCCCTTCTCTTCTGAATCTATTAAAACTAGCCATGGTTGGGACTTCAGGGCCCTCATCTCAGATAATCAGATGGGAAACGCTTGCCACAAAGTTGCCAAGAAAAATTTGGTAGAGAGCATGGCTGGCCTTTTGATACGTGGTTACTTGTTGTTATAATTAAGCACTCCCTGGATGCCAGGAAGAGGCAACTACAACAAGAGCACAAACCTTCCTAGATTTAAACTGATTTTATTCCCATAGAAATAAATTGCTTGCCAGTTTTTGGTGGAGCGTTTCAGTTTTCCTGACGGCAGGCTCCCCCTGGTGGCCAGAGAGGACAGCCAACAGTTTTCCAGTTTGGATCTCAGCACCAGGTTTGATCCTGGTCGTGAAATGCTTGGAAGAGATCTCCTGGGATATCCCAGAGATCCAACGGGACAAGCTGCGTAGCAGACAAGCTATGTCAATTGAAGGCCCCTTAAGTGCTACTGTTGTGACTTGCACTAAATGGTCTTCAGCAGGGTTATTAGAAAGGGGAAACAGTTGACAACCCACTCTCTCCATTGTGTGGGCTAGCATCTACCCACTCAACCTAATATTTCCAGTATTACCAGTTAGTGGGCAGGTAACTCATCTGACAGGCTTATTGCTTATCCCTGTGTCAAGGGATTTACCCCCCTAAATCAAGTGCTTAAGACTAAAGTTGCTGCAAAGTTTGAGCAAAGCTGGCACTTCATCAAAGATCTTAGCTGTTCTTGTACAGTGGAACTTTCATGTCTTTAACCTACCAAGAAGCACATAAATTACTTCATTGGACTTATCTTCTAAATGGGAAGGTGTACAGCACACAGAATGAAATTAAAAATGAAAAGTGACCCACTTAGAGCCACAATTCAACAGTGCTAAACATTCTGGCACTTTCCAAAACTTATGGACTTAAGCAGGCAGTTCTGCCTTGGATTTTGGCCTAAGCATTTATTGTGTGCCATTTGGATGCAAAAGTAAGTCTCGGAAGTTTTAATTTATTCATTTCATTTCATTTATTTAAAATACCCCCCCTACTCTTCAGCAAAAAAGAAGGCCACCTGGGCTGGTTTACAAATGTCACTGATAAGACATACCTCAAGCATACCTTCTAAAAGACATGACACAAAAGGAAAAGGTTTAAGGAGGGAGGAGGAAAAATGAACAAACTCAGGCATTCTTGGCCCCAGCCTTCCCCTTCAGAGGAAGTGCTCAAACTCTAAGCTGTTGTTCCGAGAACCTCTAGACTAGAGCATGCCACACCAGGTGCACAAATTGCCATCCTCATATAGTATCACCTTCTTGGCTCACATGCACATGACATAGTATAAGCAGTGGAGCTAACAGGCCATGAAATGTCCTACTAGACATTTGAAAACACTCACCTTTCCTGCAAGGGTTGTTAACCTGGTGTGCTCTGGAAGCTGTTGGACTCCAACTCCAGTGGCCCCAGCCAGCATGACCAATGTTCAAAGGGGATGATAAGATATATAACACTCACTAGATCCAGGGGTTCCCTATCCCTGCTATAGTGCTTACATTTCCCCCTCTGTGTGGGGACCCCTCCCCAGTTGAGGAGGACTTTTTTTGCATCTGGAAGTATACTCTGGTCCAGGAAAATTTGTGCCTTTATGCATCTGTTTTTCTTGAAGAAGCCACTAGACTTCTTGCTGTACTCTGTATTTGGGATCCAAAATCTGATGGCAAATATTGTACTGTGTAAGTATAGCAAATACGGCAGAGATTAATGGCGGAGGAGACACAGGTCATTGCTTGCATATGTTGAAGTGAGTGTAAGAACAGCTTTATCCCTCTGTTCTTTACTCAGCATGGTGCAAGTTCAGCTAATCCTGAAATATATGGCTATTTTCGAGAGAGTGGATAGAAAGCCACTGAAATGCAGAAGGTTTACCCTCCCAGAAACAGTAAATATGTGCATACATTCTGGTTTATACTAATGGAAAGGGAAGGTGGTCATGTCACCACATACAATGGTATCAAAATTCCTAAGCCATTATATGGCAAGACTTACACTCTGTTCTTTCCTGGAAATCCAGGTCTCCATTCCTATCACATGGCTCATTTCCCCACCATTTCCCTTCTTCCCATTCTATGTGACCACATAGCTCCCCTTTCCACTTTGTCTTAGTACATTCACTCCCAGAATTCCCTTTCAGGTTTTTTTTTTTAGACTTGCTCCTTCTCCAAACTCTCCTGGTGGATGAGGATCAGTTCTTCTACACTAGTATCCACTGGCAATTCACCAATCCTCACCCTGTCCTGTCTCTGTGGGAGGAGGTGTATTTCCATTGTACTGGCTAGAAGGGTGCAATTGATCTCTAATGGGGCTAGAGAGAGAAGAGGTATTGGGTTGTTACAGCTTTAGTTCTTGTTTCTCCCTAGCCAGCTTCTTGCATTTATTTAGCCCTGAAAAAAGCAAAACAGCACCACCAACAAAATCCCATACATTATTAGCAGCTTTGCTGTTCCTCTCTTGACAATGTCTATTAATCATCTGCACCACCATGTCGCTGTTGTTGTTGTTGCTGATGATGAAGCAAGTTTGGGACTTCTGATCTATGCAGTATGCTGGTATGCAATAACCCCATAGATTCAACAATCTCTGGGGCTGTGCCAGCACCTCTGTTTGTAATGGGTTATGGCATACACTATTACATGTGCATCTGGTTTGCGGTTGGTCAGAGATTATGCCTACCATGTGAGTTTGTCATTCCTTTTTGCTCTGCCAATAGCAGCTCCCAGTCCCTGCCTGCAATGAGCAGCCCGACCTAAGTGCCATGATCAGAAGCTAATTTGGCATGCCCTCTCCCTCATTTTGCACATGCCGAGATGATTTGCAGCAGCATGCATGCAGGGCCAGGGTCAGCGGCCAGCATAGTTGAGCACCAGCCAAGGCACATAGCTCAGCAGAGGGCAGTGGGAGTCATCTGGCTCATCTGCTTCTCTTGCTTTACTGTAGCTGGCTGCTTGCTTGCTTAAGAACCTTATGCCTCAGACGCAGAGAGAGTGACCAGTGACTCAGCAATGACATTGTGGAGGAGCAGGAGCACCCAAGTGAGTGGGTTACTGCAATGGCAGTGAGGTGCTGTAGCACCAAGCAGTGGCAATGTTGCTATGGAGAGGGGTCCTGCTGTGGGTATGGTGTCTAGAACCCCAGTTTAGCCACCACTGCATGTATTTATGGCCGATAGAGATGGTGATACTCCTCCTGATAGCATTCATTACTTGGAAACAAAATGTCATCACAATAACCAGCTTCACTGTAGCTCAGACAGATATGTAGTTATTCTTCTAAACTTCTGTTCTCCTACAAGATCAGTATTCTGGAACACTAGTCAGTGCATAAATCCATGAAAGGGCTATCCTTATGTGCATGTTCATAACTCCAATATTTACTGGCTGGAGGAACATGAGGATATTCTAGGTGAACTACAGCCAGTGAACTTTTTCTCAATCCAGGAGCAACCCATTAGTGTGGAAAGGAAAGCCTGACACCCACTCTCTTATAATCATGTGTGAAGAAAGATGTGGACAATCAGCTATGGATTCAATCTTGAAAACATTGGCTCAAACAGAAATAATCTCACTATCAATGATGAGCGTGGAAAGGCACTGAGTACTAAGCTACCTAATATACCCCATTACATGCAGTAAGATCCAAATGGTCACTTTAGATAGGGAAGTGCCCACTAGGAGTGGGTGATTTGTAGAAGAGAAGAGGCAGAAGGGGTGATGCTTAGTCCACCATAGAGACATACACCATGCAACTTCCTTTCTGCAGCGTTTCAGATGCATTCAAGGTAAACACACACTAACACATCAAATCCCTTAGTGGAAAAGCCCCTGGTGGAGGAGAATTTGGAGAGGAAAGCAGTGGGTGATGGAGGGTTAAGCAAAGAAGCACCCCATCCCATTGACTTATCCACTGCAAATAAGCAAAAGTTGATTAGCCCCAGGAAAACAGCCATTGGAGTGTAACATGTAGTTCTGCCCTTGGGTCCAGGCCTCCAGATGAGTACTTTCTTAAAGGGTAAAGCTGTGGCGCCTCTCCTTTTAAAAATTAAGCACTGGTGGTGTGTAGAAGTGGTAGATGAGTCCAATTACCTGCAGTTCACAAACAATGGAACCCCTAAGGAAGCAGAAGTATGTAGCTGACATGAGCACAGTGATCAAATGGATTGTTTCCCACTTGCAGAACAGCTGACATTTCATTAACAGCTGACATTTCATTAACAGCAATATCTACTTTGTTTGGCTCTCCCTGAGTCAGTTCTATCTTTATTCTATACCTGATTTATGCTTCTCACAATGATCCATCTCTATATATGATTTATGCCCTGGAGACCTCTCTATTTTGGGCAAATTTCACATTCCCCAAACTGTTTCAATTATGAGAATAGCTGTACTTTGAAGCTCCCCCATATAATTTCTGTTGGAAGGGAGTGCGAAGAATCACAAACTACTTTTCACACTAAAAATGCTGTACTATAGATTAATACAGTATAATGCACCTTCCAGCTCCTCTGAGGCTGCAGATGCTGCTGTTACTGTTGCAATTACACAAGCATTGTGAGCGCCTCACAAGCCAACAATAGTGGCTACACAGTCCTGCTGGATTCCCTCCCGCGCTGCATCTCATTTTCATTTCCTGCAATGGGTGACCCAATTTATCCTACAGCTTAATTAAAAACAACAATAGCAGCACCTTCTTGCCTAGGAAGCTCAATTATTGGAAACTGAGTCATTTTACATGAACAATTCCAATACTACAGTCAGTACACTTTAGCTCTGGTATAAGCCTCTGGGGAATTGCTCATGTAACCAAATACTCCTACTGGTGCTCCCTTGCCTTCTCTTAGCATTCAGTCATGAACTCGCAGTCTCCGTGAGCTGGCAGTTCTTTGCAAAGCCATCTGAGTAGCACACATCCTAAGGGCTGCTCTCTCTCTGCCAAAGAAATCTTAATGAAGGGAAACCACCATTAGTAGCTACATTCAATATGATGGATGTCATGGTGGAGGTGAGCAGCCAATTGCTGTTCTAATGCCCCAGGGTGTCATCCAAGATTGATTGGTAACAGTCACAGTTCAGCCCCTTCCTTGTAGCTGGTTCTAGTTTGGTAGGCATTTTATGCACAGCTTGGATGATACCTGTGATGGCAGGTGAATTGTCTGGGTTTTCAGGAGGGCTAGATGGAGCTCCAGGGTGTCTGTGCTCACAATCTATAAAAGAGAATAAAATGCAGTGATAGCATGTTCTCTCCCTTTTCCTCTCTTTGCCCACCTCTCTCCTTCAATGTGCCTTGGAAATGCTTGTTTGTGATTGCCAGGGATTAGTGGGCACATTTGCAGGACCATGTTCAAGGCTACTTATTGCCACCTGCAGATCCAGTGTTTGGGACAAATGCCCCACTGCCTCTATATGCCTACTCCTAGAGCAACTGGAAATTCAGCTTATGAATGATGATGACTTGCCATGTTTCTTTTCTCCCTCCCTCCTTTTGATAATTCTGCCTAGGTTATTCCTTTTCCCAGTGAGGCTATTTTATCATGGCAAACACGTTCCCAGTGTGGACATTAATCAATGGCAAATTAGAATGGAATTGATATATGCATATGACATGCACATTAATTTTAAATGTGTTTATTGTAATTAGTGTCATTACAATGAATGCCAGTGGAATCAGCAAGTGATTAACCTCATTTATGATTGGTTACAGTTTGTTTTTTGTAAAGTTCAACTTTAAAATTAGCACATCAAAATGTCTCTGTGTTATTTAGGATAGTTACTGGAGTGAATGCATAACTATTTCAAAGTATATTAATAAATATTGACAGCTTGTCCAAATTAACTTTTTTTAAAGAAAGAAGAAGAAGAAAGGCATTCCAGATGTTTTAACCATTTTCAAACACAAAGTGATATCTTGCACACCATGCGTATTGTTTACAGTGTATAGCATCCCTTGACCTCACTGCTTCCTACCAGAGCTTCTCAGCTCCATGTACATGAATATTGACTTCATGAGCATTTCCAGGTTAAGGACCATGGAGAGCTCTCCACTTGTTTCCATGGAAAGAACTGTAATCACAGAATGTCATTAAAACTGTTTAAAAACAGAAGAAAACTCAAGCAAATATTTACCTGGACAAACAACGTGGAAGGAACTACTACAGGCTAACACAAATTAATAGTTATGTGTAAATGTTACCGATTACTACCTTCTGTTCATAATTTTAAAGGCTGTTTTAAAGGCTGTTTCCAGTATTACTCCAATTCAGAGTAGACCCACTGAAAATAATAGACATGGTTAATTGGGATGTGTGTGACTATAACATATGTACAACAAAAAATGGGGCATTTATTCCATGCTCAGTGGCCTGGCTTGGTCTGTTTCCAATAACTCTGCCCAATATTTTAACGTATATGTTTAGTCCTTCAAACAATATAGAAGAACTTTTCTATTGGCATGTTTTCATATTGTAATTGTAATTTACAATATAATATTTTATTTTGATGCTAATTATGTTACTTTAAATGCAGCATAGGAAACATGGGGTGGCACATGACACTGCCACAAAGAGGGCTGGGTGGTGCAGGCATAATTGGTACCATGCCAAAGGCCCTGCAAAATCAGGCACCATCCCTGAAGCAATGAAATCTCAGTTTACACCTTCTTAAAAAAAATTAATCTGTGCCAAATATAGTTAGACAGGAAAAGTGTTAAAAGCCGCCTTTATTTTTCTGGCATATTTGATACCAATGAATTTCTCCCAGTAATACATGTTTCAGGACGAGTATTTTCTGGCAAAAATGAAATAACAATGTTCTGTCTTCAAGAGAGGCTGGCGATTTCTTTATCCTGGGCTATTTCTTCCCGCTTCCCATTTTTCTTACTCACACACTGGGAATCACCTTGCATCCCACTGTGAGCTAACAGTTAGGAATACATTTTGCTTACAGCATGTGGTAGACAATCCAGTTTGTTGGGGGAACATTACAGGGCTTACTGAAGATAATGGCCCTTCTAATTATGGGAGGTATTTGCACATAATGGCTGAACATCTAGACATCGATTACTAATAGCTTGTTAAATGTGCAAGGACGCCACACATTAATGGCCGTATTAAGCTGTGACAATGCAGTGATCATTTGAATTCATTTTTATACTGTTCACCCCCACTGCCGCCGCCACACACACAGATTTATAAAAGGCTTCAAGCTTCTATCTCACCAGTTCTTCACCATCTCCAAAGCATTTATTCCAATTAGGCCTCATGAGGTAGAGTGAAGCTATTACTTACTCCAGAAATGCAACAAGCACTGGTGTAACCTTTATTCAGGGCCTGTGGTGAATTGACAAAATATAATTTCCCTAAAGAGCTCAAGACAGGGGCAGCCTCCCTGGCAGTGTCCCAATGTCTTTGGACTCCAACTCTCAACAGTTCCAGCCAGTGTGGCCAGTGGTCAGGGAGTTGTGGTGTAACAATGTCTGAATACAACAAATGAACAAGAGAATGATGATGGAAAACTTAGGAAATGGTGAGTAATGCGACTCTGTAAAGGAGACAGTTTAAATCTTAGAGCTCCAATGCAGACACACCTCAGGACTCCAGGAGCCACTTTCCTGTGTTAAGCATGTCTAAAAGTCTGTGCATTTGCTAAAATGACAACAGTATCTGCATGCCATATTCAGTAGTCATCCCTTATGTAGAAATGTGCCAGGCTTGAGATATAAGTGGCTGAGCTGGGGCGATATCAGTGCTAATGGTTAAAGGGACAATGCCAAGAGTAGAACCAAATAAGAAGTCAAAGCAGATGTTACTGGACAACAACTCCAATCATCCCTGACCTTTAGTCTTGCTGGATGGGGCTAATGAGAGCTAGAATCCAACTATATCTGAAGGGCGCCATCTTGACTACTCCTGTTTTAAGAACTCTGGGTCTATAACAGTTCACACACTGAATGCAAACCATCAGCATGATGCTCCTGCAAAGTACATGCTAGCATACGTACTGACTGAGGGTTGTAAGCATTCGTAGAAATAGAATATCCAAGATTATATGGCACAGCAGGAATATCTTGTTTGAAAGCAAATACACAAAAACGAATGTGCACAAATTGATGGGAATCCGGAGATGAACAGAGGCAATGACAAAAGGGTTGAGTAGCATGTCATAAGAGGAAAAGTAAATGGAATTTGCTATAATTAGTTTGAAGAAAAGAGGATTAAAGGTTCACTTAATAATCTTCAAATATCTTAATGGTTGCTGAAAAGAAAGTAGGGAATAATTGTGTTCCTTTGCCACTGGGACAAGGACAAAGGAGAGTGAAGAGCAGAGTAGTGGTTAGGCAATCTGATCCTAACCATATAGGGTTTTTCTACTGGCTTTGATGGACCATGCCGCCCCAAGCTCTCCCAAATTTTCTTTAGCTTGCTGTTCTGTGTTCTTAATATCCAATACCTCACTTCCCATTTTCCTGTCCAAGGAAGGTTCTTAAACCATCAAGAGTAAGGTGGGAAACCTGTGGCTCTCCAGATGTTGGTGGACTGCAGCTTTCAGTATCTCTGACCATTGGCCATGTTAGCTGGTGCTAATAGGAGCTGGAATACAACAACCACTGAAGGGCCACAGATTTGCCAGCTCTGCTCTAACTGTGTAAATATGGAGGCAAGGCAAGTGTGGAGTCAAAGAGAACAGGGACCACAATGGGAGAGAATGCTTCAAAATGCTTCACAAACCATTGTGAATTTGGAGTGGAGAGACTCAGCTATGCCACAGACAGCATGTACTGCTTCCAATGTGGCCAGAGGTCGTCCCTGAACTACAGGTATGTCTCAGAACCATGCACTGCTGCAAGAGATATTGGAGTTGCCCTCAATTGGTACAGAGCTGACATGGCATAAGGCTTGAAACTGCACATGCAACCTCCAATATGGCTGAACTTCATAGAAAGAAGAATAACTTTAGTTACATTCCACTGAAAATAAAAAGATCAGAGGGCAAGTAAACATTTTCTCTAAATAGGTTACAAGTTATAACCTATTTAAATATATGAAATTAAATATATTTTACTGGATTGTCGGTTCATGCATAGCTTTTCCATCCTTAGAAAAGGCCTTCCATTGTTGTTGTTTTTTTTGTACATTGCCACCTGTTCTCCTGGTTCATTTTCTATTGGATATACTTTTCAGTCTTGTTTCACAGCTTCCTCTTTTGTGCCTAGTTCATTTTATTATATAACAAATCAATTACAACCTTTATCCCCAACTACTGTCTTATTTCTTCATGAGTTCATGAATGTTGAAAAACACCTCTCATTTTCAGCAGTTTTTGAATACGCATTGTGAACATAATTCACATTGATTCAGCATAGTCATGCGCCTGCTTCTTGTGTTATTGCTTTTCTTTTTGCCCTCGGTGCCCTTGACCTCATTGGCTCTCACTGCTGTTTAGTCTGTTTGGCTGTGACAACTCAGTGATTTAGTTTATGGGTATCCTTGACACTATCAAATCATTGACATTGTGACATGACTGACAATATTCACGTCACATGGCTGCAGGCAGTCAGAAGGGCAAAAGAGGTGAAGGATAGCGAAGACAGAGTGCTAATGTGCTCATGGCCTGCTTTCAGGTTTCCCATTGGCATCTGGTTGGCCACTGTGAGAACAAGATGCTGGACTAGAAGGGCCATTGGCCTGATCCAGTACGCTTCTCTGATATTCTTACATTCTGGAGAACCTCTGCCAGTCATTCTGCATGATACTGGGCTAGATGGGCCAATGGTCTTACTCAGTATAAGGCAGCTTCCCATGTTCCCAATTTTGAGGACGATATTGGAATTAGTGGGTTTTGTTGTTGTTGTGGAATTAAAGTTTATTTAGCCTTCTGTGCTGCTATTTCTCCAGTGATTTTATAGTATCTTATATATGTGGATCTCAGGAGTTCCTTCATCCAGGCAGCTAAAAGGGCATGATTTGCTTAGTTACTTTTGTCTGCAGAATTCCACATGCCTCTTAAATTGCTTTTCCATTTTCTTCTACAATATTGACTTTTCCCATTCACATTCCTGATGAGCAAGGTACGGTTTATGTAAACAGATATATTACCGGTAACCAATAAAAACATCCAATAGGATGGAGTGACAATCCATTTGGCCATTGATTATTGTGGACTTCACACAGCTGCAAAAATTATGCACCATTCCTCAGTTTCTTCTAAACACTAAGCTATAGATACCATTTATTTATTGCCAAGCTTGAGCTTGCCACAGCTGTCACCCATTATTCCAAGCTAAATTGTCCTCTTTCTAAATGAAGTAAAGATATTGTGGGAAATTTTCCATGCAGGGATGTGGTTGTGAGCAGCCTTTAACATGCCATGGAATTCCCATCAAGCTTCTGCTCTGTATGTTTGGGCAGTACAAAAAAACAGCCTGGCAGGCAACAAGGTGTCCCTGGTTAGGTAGTCAATGGGTAACCAAGGGTCAATGGGTACTACAAGTCTCCTTTCTCCCCAATCTCAGCTCTCCTCCTTTACCTCCTTTATCTTTCCTGATTCATACATACATCGGTACACATGCCACCCTTCTATACTCTTACCCCTTTTCTTCTCTTATCTCTGTGGAACACTCCATTTTGCCAGTTCTGTGGAAGAGCAGAGAAGGTTTCTGAAACTGCAGTGACGACCATAAGATGAAGCCAGGGGTATTGATGGATAGCCAAGAGGAATTTTCTATCAGGCCAGTTCTTAGGATAAAAACATGGGTGGAATATCCTGGAGTGGTGGTGAGTGGTAGTCACAAGCAGAGAGAGGAGATCTGGGGCAGAGAAGCAGTGAGAAAAGAAAGGATTAGGTATCTCACAATCTTCACTGTTTTCCCACTCTGCATCGTCCTCCCAAGAGTTTCATTTTAATAGTGTGCTGGAGTTCTGTTACATGTGGGACACCCAATAAGTTAGATAGGTGGAGATCTAATCCTGTGCACATTGATGTAGCAAAGGGGTTAATATGGGTAAAGGAAGCCATAATTTTGGCCACCCCAGCAGTCTGTTGGCATGCCTACCAGACTTCAAACCTTTACAGCTATTATAAATAATGCAAGCATCTCTCTAATGTTTTTTTGTGAGCTGTGGTTCCTGATGTTTTGTTTGGTATGAAATGAAATGAAATGGAAGGTGCAATTAACTAGCCTACCAGCCATATCCTTGGTCCCTTGAAATCCTAAACCATTCAGGACAAGAGTCTTAATTTAATTCCCTGCTTTTATAGTTTTGCATATTGTGCCAATTCCAAATACCTCTTTAATTAAGAGATTCTGTACAGTGGCCAGACATTCATGTAATGAAGTTGAGCAAGCCGTCAACTGACTTAAAACAGATCATTAATTTGTGCCAACTCACTGTGCATTCAACCTCTCATCATTAGCAGGAGATAGTTGATCACTGCCATTGAAAAATCTTACCTGCTTGAGAATGTTGCTTTTTTATTTTAAACTGTCTTCTAGATGAAGTCAAATTTTATAATAAAATCTTATAATAGAACAGAACAAAATGGCTCATCTTCCAGTAAGGCAGCCATCTCCAAACAGTGTGCCAGAATGGTGTACATGATGCCATGAAAAAGGAGTGAGTGAGTGAGTGAGTGAATGAATGGACTCCTGGAAGCTAATTCACTGAGGAAGCTGCCTGCTGTATCCCTGCTCTTGCTTCCTCTCCCCAGTGTCAGATGATGATAATTCTGCCCCACATTTGTTTATTTACTATAGCTGCATACTCCATGGAATTCAAGGCAGTGTGCATGCTCTCTTCTGTACTATCCTTCCAAGTCCCCTATGAGGAGATGGGTTGACTCCCTATGGATAAATTATACATACACCTGTTGCTACATCCACATTTGCCTCTGGCCCCAACCACCATTGGCATGTATGTCCTGGCAGGCTGCCTGTGAGGCAATGTGACCTAAGGCTGGAAAAAGTTCTCCACCCCTGGCTTAAAGAACCCCAGTCACATGGGTGATGCTAGCCAATTAGAGATCACTCCTAGAATAAAACACCTTTACAGCCCTTTCACAGCACCCCTACCTCCCAAAATGGCTGGAATTGTCTGATGAAGAAGTATGTGAATTAGGCTTCCCATTTTTATTTTTATTTTTGCCCAAAACAGTTTTATTTGTATTTTGCCAATACCATTTAATGGAAAGGTGGGGTACAAATTTAACAAGTAAATGATGAATAAAGCACCTCACCTCTTTATATACTGCTCCTACCAATTTGTTGGTCCACCACTGATCAGTAATGGATATATCAATTTAACAGTGTAGTTGAGGAGGTAGTTTTCCCCTGTTATTTGTTGGTGAAACACCTTGACAGCAGGTTTTAAGAATGCTGAAATTTTGAATCATAGGTGAAATGGAGCAAGTGGAATTCGTAAATGGAGGACACAGTAGAGAATCATTTTGACGAGCTGGTTTTTAAAAGGAAGTGTCATGAAAATGTTGATGATTAAGTAATGCTCACAACATTTTCCAAAGGGAGACCAGGCCCAATACAGAGCCCCCTGCTATGCCTGCAGAGAAATCAGTGTGCACAGTGACAGCCAGGCTTAGGCCCTGAAAAGGTGCATTCTAGGAATGTATGGAGGTGGGACAGAATTGGCTCCATCTGATGGATCTGAAGTATCTCTCTTTCCCTGTGAGGCCAGAGTATCAGGTGTGTGACCTACACCAGCCTGGAACTGGCATGATTCAAAAACCAAAACCAAAAAAACCAAACACAACCCAAGAACTGCAAGGACAAAAAGCACCAGCTAACTGGCACAAGGGACTGATTGCCTGCCACTTCACCACCACCCCTATTTAGGATATGCTTCATATGGCATCGGGACGCAGGTGGCGCTGTGGGTTAAAGCCTCAGCGCCTAGGACTTGCCGATCGAAAGGTCGGCGGTTCGAATCCCTGCGGCGGGGTGCGCTCCCGCTGCTCGGTCCCAGCGCCTGCCAACCTAGCAGTTCGAAAGCACCTCCGGGTGCAAGTAGATAAATAGGGACCGCTTACCAGCGGGAAGGTAAACGGTGTTTCCGTGTGCGGCTCTGGCTCGCCAGAGCAGCGATGTCACGCTGGCCACGTGACCCGGAAGTGTCTCCGGACAGCGCTGGCCCCTGGCCTCTTAAGTGAGATGGGCGCACAACCCCAGAGTCTGTCAAGACTGGCCCGTACGGGCAGGGGTACCTTTGCCTTTTACCTTTCATATGGCATCAGCTCCTGTAGGATTAAAGGCGGAGTCCTCTGAAAAACACGGCTGGGCCAGTTTTGTTAACGAATGTTAACAATGTCAGTCAGAGTGCTTACGTGAGTGACCAGAATTTTTGGCCATCTGGAGGTCTTTGGACTAAATGAAACATCTGCTGTGATTCTAATCTTCAAGTAGCAGGCCTTGGCCATTGCAGTCCTTTGATCAGTTTTGGCCAGAGTAACAAAGACTAGCTAATGCCCTCAATGAACAGCATTGGCTGAAAAGCTTCTTTAATCAGAAAGTAAATATGTTGCTGTGCAGGTTCCATAGGACTGATGGTTGCACACAAACCAGGCAACTATGCACCAGCTGAAATAACTGGATGCATAAAATCTTAATTTGAAGGCACCCCTGGATTTTATCAATAACTTATTTATTGTTTTTAATTTTGTTTTGCTTTTTATAGTATACATGGGGTGGAAATAACATTTCTTTCTTTTAGAATTTAAGTTTTATCACATTTAGCAGGATTTAATTTTGCATCTGAATCATTTTTATTTCTTCAGTGTTTTCTGCTTTCATAATGTTTCTGTTGCCCGCATTTGGAACCGGTTCAATTGATAGATCAGTTGGAACAAGAAATATAGGTGACTCCAAGTTCAGTGGGAATAGCATGTTAAGTTGATGCTTTTTTCAAAAATTCCCAGGAGGGAAATTTCATGTAACTTTAGATACCACTCCCATCTTATACTTTTTAAGAGCTAAAAATGCTCAGTGAAAAAAAAAGTACAGTGGGCTGAAATAATGTTTCCAATAAATGCTCTCAGTGCATTTGATCCTTATGGGACAGCGTGGCAATGAACAGAAAGTTGTACTGAGTTCACATTTTATCTTTGGCATGGATGCATTGTATAAGTCAATATAGCTAAACCTCAACTCCCCATGTTGTAAAACTGGAATTATAGGGACTCTACATCACTGGGTTGTTGGCAATATATATATACACCATAGAAGTCACTTGCAAATTAAAAGTGCTATATAATGGATGATAAATCAGTGTATCTTCAAACCACATGAAAGAGGTGTGGCAACAAAACTGACACCCCTACCTGGTTGTCCCACCACATTTCTGTTTTTGTTCACACTGGTGGCTGAATAACACCCACTGAACTGTCTCTCCAGCAGTAGTTTGAATGGGTGTATTGAATGTTCTGTGAAGCGCCATAGCTTATCAATGACCCAAAATAGTAAGGTGGGCCTGATGCTATAAACACGCCTGATGCTATAAACAGGAGTTATTTTCCCACGGCAAACAACAGTGAGGTATCAGCCTTTGAATTGTGTGGTGTGTGTGTGTGTGTGTGTGTGTGTGTGTGTGTGTGTGTGCAGATAAACTCTGAGGGTACTTTCATTTGTATGAAAGTAGTTCACATAACATGGACTTGGCTCACCATCTCCCACAAATCACAGTGTATGTTAAAGAAGTCAAGATGCATCGTTGGAAATAACTGTTTGAATAGCTTTGCAGCACGAAGCATAATGGACTGGAGAGTGTCTCATCTTGATTGAGAATGCATGTTTTATTTATTATTATTATGAACCATAGTTTATTGATTTCAGACTTAAACAGAATTACTTAACATCAGCAACAAATAAAACACCCTTCCACTGTCCCCTCCCAGAGTGCAGATTGGCCTCTAAGTAAGACATAGCTTCTCCCTGGCTCTAAGTTTTCACAAGCATCTATAAAGTAATTAATTGAAAGTGTCATTCCACAGCATTCTGTGTGTTCTTGGTGGGTGAAAACCATGTCCAATGGATTGCAGATATTAAATAAAATCAAGAGAATGCATATTTTATTGACAGAGAAAATGCACTGCATTTTTAAAAGGATGTGAAAGTACTCTAGGTAGTGTAGTCTGGGTTGTGGGAGACCTCACTATCCCTGTTCACTTTTGAAAGTTCAGAGCGGGTGGAGGGGGACTTTTTCAGTCTGAGGACCACAGTTCCTTATAGGCAAGCTTCCAGAGGCCACATAATGGTGGCAAGCAGGGCCAGAGGCAAAAGGGGACAGAGCAGTGGTGTGATACTGACCTTTGTACTATCAGTAACATTAAGTCATACAAAAAGTTGTAGGTTTCCAAAAACATCCTCCTCCTCCTAGCATTGTCACAGTTAAAGGACATATTCTACCCAGGCAACAAATCTCAAAAATAGTATGGCCTGTGGGATGGGGTGGCCTACATGCATCTCAGGAGCCAAATAGGGAGGCCACATTTGTCCCCCAGATCAGAGGTTGTCTACCTCTGCTCAGATACCTGTATACAAAACACTGAAATAAGCCTGAGCTATACCTTTTTAAAAAAATGTTTTTGCTTTCCCTGAAACATCTACTTTTTGTTACTAATGTTCATTACCTCCTTTGAAACATTCACTTGTTTTCATCCATTGTTTGAACTGTGTAGTCCTTCGGTGATCTCCTGACATTCAGTGGCATCTTAATGCCATCATACAATGCCTTTCTGTGCCTTGTTTATTGCGTTATTGGTTGTGTTGACTTCTGTGGCTTAATTTTTGGATGGGTGGAGATGCCATGCACTGTCGTATGAGGGCACTTATGGAAATCAGTCCTGAAAGAAACAGTGGTGCACCACATTATAGTGTAAAAATGAACACTTTTGGGGGTAGAATTGGCAACGTGGTCAGTGTAAAAGGTCCACCCTCAAGTGAAAAACGCTGTGACATTTCAGTGCAACCCTAAAGTCTCTTTCCTCTGTCCCCTTTTGTGATTGTGGAGGAAAATGTCGGCAATTAGACAAGAGTATAGCCATAGGCTGAAAAAGCTGAAGGAGGGAAGCCTGCAAAGAATCCACCCCCCTTGAAAGTGTCTTTGGCCTTTGGGTGGCACAAATATTTAAGCCTACATATACTTAGTATGGTACCATAAAAATTTATCAGCTCCTCGGCTAAGTGAGAATAATCTCTGAAGAGATGCAATTTATTTATTTTTTGCTTCAAGTTTGGAGTTCTGTACAAAATGCTATCGCATACCAAGTGGTATGCATCCAGCAGCTGTGGTTTGGCATCAGCCACCATGTTAATGCAAACTGAATTCAAATTGTGCTCATTATCCAGAGAGAATACAAGCACATTAGCTGCAGTCCTGGTTCATGACGTAATCCTTTGTGCTAAGGAAGTGGCTGGATCCTAAAATATACCGTTCCTGAAAATTTAGTCTTGCCCTTCTTAATATTGAAAAACATTATCTAGCCAATATAGAACTAGGCCCACCTGGTTATACAGAAGAGTGTTTACTAATATAGCTACTGCGGCATTCCTAGAATGCCAGGAGAAGTCCTAGAAGTGATTCTACCTGTGCTTGTTGAAATTTCAGGTTTGCAGGAACACACAGTCCTTGGTAGCTGCTTTGCATCAGGGCAGGCAAAGGTGCTTCTTCACTCAGCGCATAGTTAAACTATGGAATTTCCTCCCATAAGAAGTACTAGCAATGGCCACCACATGGATAGCTTTAAAAGACAAATTCATGTGGCTATTCTGAATGCCAGATTTTGGAAATCACAAGTGGGGAGAGTGATGCTGTGCTCAGATTCTGCTCCTGGGCTTCCCATAGGCATCTAGTTTGTTACTGCAAGGAGAGGATGCTGGACTAGGTTTGGCCTTATCCAGAAGATTCTTCTCTTGTTCTTATGTTCATTAATGTAACAGTTAATGATTCATTAGATCCAGGGATTAACAGGGTTGATTCACGGAGTATGTTTTTTATAACAAGAGTTCAGCCTGGAATATGTAAATATTAAAGAACAGTGCTTCTAAATAAATATTAAAGAACAGTGCTTCTAATATATACTCTCTTACTTCATCACAGAACTTCAGGTGGTGAACATAAGATGGCGTTCCCACAGGTTTCTCATTCAGGTCCTGATGAGACCTAAACCTTCTTAGCTTCCACAGGTGGTTATATCATGTGCGTTCAGATCCCATCCATGCTTTCACTCAGAATCAGGGCTTTTTTTCAGCTGGAACTCTGGAACTTGCCAGAACTCAGTTCCGGCACCTCTCAGGTGGCCACCATTGCCTTTATAAGAGAAGAAGGAAGGCGTTCATGGGAAGTTCTGGCACCTCATTTTCTAGAAAAACAGCACTGCTCAGAATATGTTTCCTGTGCAATGAAACCCACAGTTGAACCTCACTCTTCTTAGATTAAGGGTCAAAGTTTCAATGTAAAGGAACGTGAGTTGTATACAGGCTTGAACTCCACCACCCTTACCTTATTTTAAAAAATTAACAACTAGTAATGACTCATAGAATCTGTCCTTAGGCAATTTGTTCTAATGATTTGCCGTAAATCTACCTTAATGCAAGTGATACTGATTCATTTACAGAAACGGATCTGCTAATGACAGTGCTGATCCCAAATTCTAAGGCAGTAATGATTTTTCTCTCTTTTTCATCATTTTGATGCAGTACCTCTGCGTATTAAGATACCCAAAATAGCTTTGTCAGCAGTTCTCCTAACTGACTAATGTGAGCAAGTAGCAAACCCATTTCCTAATTAATGGGAACAAAGGCTTTGGTCTTTTGAAAGTTCATTAAACTCTCTACAGTAATTAGCTGCTTGTACACTAGCCCTATCTGCTATTCTATCAACGAACTGGTCCTAATTAGATTCAGCACCTGGACACATCTTGTTTACTCATCAAGTATTCATTTAGGTCAGTCTGGAGGAACCGTTTCTATTACAGAGAACTTCGTCCATTTTATTACAAAACCTCAAGAGTTCATATCAAATCCTGAGAATTATAATAGAGCTCATACTGCTCTGAGGTATAGTACCCACCAATTAATAGAAGAGTAAAGGACTCAGTGGACCTGTAACTCATTTTTATTACTTCTTGCAGTGGTACATAGGACACTGTCCTGGACAAAGTTAGAAAACTGCTCCACCTAGCTCAGTGTAATTGACACTGATTGGCATTGGCTCTCTAGGGTTTCAGACAGGAGTCTTTCCCCATCTCCAGCTTTATGCAGCACCTCATTGAAATGAATTGAATTTAAGTAATTCATTGGGGAAAAAATCTTATTCATGTCAGTCCCAAGGAGTGCCATTTTCTGCCATTAATAGGTTTGGACAGAGGGACACCATCAAATGATCCTTTGGATCATAATGAAGAGTCTAGAATGCATAACATTGCTAACTCTTCCAACTTTATCCTTCATTGTTTGGAAGTGGGACAAAAGCAAATACAGTTAAAACATGTTAGAATCCTACGCAGTCATATATGCCACTAGAGATCATTCACGCTGGAGACTCTGGAAGCATATGTTATTATTTTTCAGCATGCATGCTACACAGTAAGTGAATTGAACACTAGGAGGTTTTCATACTGCTTGGAATCTTTGCAGTGTAATGAATCTATGTTATCCGTGGATGTCAACACACTCGCAGTAACTTGACTGACAAGAGTTGGCATCATGTTTATTACCATCAATAAAGTTTATTTCTCACCATTTAAATGACAGCTGTTGAGAACATGAAATTCCCTGGGACAGTCAGCTGTAAGCTCAGACTTTGTTTATCCAGATCTCTGAAATAATAGTCCAGGTGGAGGAGGCCAGTTGAAAAATATTTCCAGAGACCAATTAAATTATAAAAAACCTTTGCAATAAAGTTCTGACTGTCTCACTGATGAGATTTGAGTCAGTTGCTCTCCCAGATTAATTTAGCATTGTTGTCTAGAAAAGGAAGAAACACGGTAAAGGGTTTTGTACATCTGCCCAATCTGAACAGCCACGAGCTTTCCAGCCAGAAATGGGTGCTCTGTGCCATGTTTGTAAGGACCGTAAGTTCTTGTTAAGAGTCAAAAGATTTGATTTAGAACTGAGTGGAAAGGGTCTCCTCACCTTCCCAACCCCCTTTTGAACTGCAAAGGGGACTCACTTTCTACTCATGAAATGGGATTTTGCCATGGTATTGTTCAAACCTCAGGAACCCCAAGTCCGCTATATTATTTCAAACTCCCATTGACAAACTCAAGCTTATGAGCAGGAAACCAACAGGAAAGAGCCCTCCCCTCATTAAATTTGCAAATTAGCAAGTTGTGTTTGACAAAAGCTTTGAAGAGGAAGTTATGTTGAATATGAGGCTTTGCAAATCATGTTAATTACATAGAAAGAATGTCTGTACATTTCCTGTGGTGATATCATTTGCTTATATTTCTAAAACAACTGTTTGCAGTGGCAATTCCCAGTCTACTAGCCCAGTTGCATTGGTTTATTTTTTGGCCTTTTCTCTATTAAAACAGTGCTCAGAGCTTTTGTATTCTGACTCGAATTCTTGTCTAACTAGTACTTTTCAGTACTATTTAGTATGTTGCCCTGGTTTTGATCCTAACCTTGGATATTCAAAAGTGGCTCTTGACACAACACTTTACTGCTTTTTTATTCTGCTTTGACCCCTAAGCAAGAGGCTATTCTTTGCTCATCAAGGCTCATTAAATCTTTGCCTTCAAGGATCATAGTTCTATGTCGACATTAAAATCACTTTGTGTAGCACCTATCACAAATTAGCTCCCAGCACTGGGTAGTGTTGATTCACTTAACAGTTCTTGGCAGCAGCACATCCTCAAATCTTTACACAGTGTCTCAAATCATTCCTGTACTGTCTTTGGTAATCTACATGGTTAACAATGGGATGTGCAGGGGATTAACCTGCCAACATAATTCATGTCTGTCTATTGTGCTCACCTCTTTCCTATATTCATGTAAGACATGGACCCTAATCTTGTCATATTAAGCAGATTAACAGCTTCCACCCCAGCTGTTTGTTGAAAATAATAAGTGATTAATGGCTAGATCTTTAAAAGTGAGCAGGTGCTCATTGTTATTGAATTTAATGTTGGGGAGTCTCAGCTTCATTAGAAAGCATATGCAAGGGTGTATGAGAGATACTAGCCACCTACTGAAACATGACCTGCACTCCCAATTCAAGTTTGGGTAAAGATCTAGGAGGGAAAACATATAGCGAAACCCAGGATATAGATTACTTTTTGTTGACTGAAGTTTCTATACCACCAAAAGGGCGATTAAAAAACAGCAACCCAGGGCAGTTTACAAAAAATAAAATAAGGTAATATAAAACAAAATACATAATAAATGAAAACATTAAAAGTATTCTCATAGATTACATAAGTATATGGATAGTGGTATCATAAAAATGACTTAACCCAGTAGCCACTAAGAGCTTGAGCATTAAAAATGATAGTTTTACCTGGCATTTAAAAGAATATAAAGTTGCATTGAGATGAACTCAGGAGGATCATTCCACAGATGTGGAGCAATCATTGAAAAGGCCCTTCCATGGGCTCACACATGATGTCCCTCATTTAATGCAGCAACAACTAGGAAAGCCTCTTCTGGTGATCATGGAAAGGTTGATGTGGGAGAAGGCATTCCCTCAGATCTTTGGGCCCTAGGCCATTCAACGCTTAATGTATCAACATTAACACTTTGAATTGGGCCCAGAAGATCACTGGCAAACAGTGCAGCTCTTTATGAACAGGAATAATATGTGACCACCAGCCACTGTTACCACCAGCACCCTGGCTACCAAATTCTGCACTAGTTGCAACTTCCAGATTGTCTTCAACAAAACTCATTACAATAGTCCATCTTAGTGGTTACCAGAGCATGGATAACTCTACTCAGGCTATTGCTGTCCCGTAAAGACAGTAGTTAATGTACCAACTGAAGATGATCATAGACACTACTAATCACTGAGGTCACCCGGGCCTCAGGTGAAAATGATGATTCCAGAAGCATCCCTTAATGTTGACTGTAGCGGGACTTTGTTCTTACATTATTGAACTACTAGCTATTGGGGGAAGGAAGTATTGTAAGTAGAAGTTTTTCTCTTTGAGCAAATCAACAAACAGGTTTACTGAAGTTGCCTTCTCGTTTGAGAATCTGTTCAAAAATAGACCGGCTATTTGCTTCTATTTCAGAATTGGCGAGGAAAATAACCATGCCTCCCTACACTCAGTTTTTCATCTTCCTCCTGTCTGTAACGACAATATTGTTATGCTTGCACTTTAATCACTTCCAAGGTATCTGCAAGTGAGCTATGGTGCTGTATGAAATATTCATGGCTCATCTTCTCTCCTACAAAAGGTTGAAAGCATCCAAAGTTGGAGTTCATGCAACTTAGAGTATATGGAAGTAGTACATGAAGCTGTGCCTGAGGGGCTGCCTTTGACCCTTTCTTCAATGGAAATAAACAAGACACTTCTTCATTTCTTTAATTCTTTTAAAAATTGTATCTAGTTATCATCTTGTATTTATAGTTTGCATTTTATCCTGTTTATTCAGCCATTGATGTCTGTGGATCTAAGCTCAGTACTGAACAAAGAGTCTCAGAGTGAAACTTACATGCAAAATACATCCATCCTCCAAAAAATATTGCAGAAAGAGTGCGTGGCTTAGGGGCTTATCCATCTTTTTTTTATTGTGAGTCTGATATGCCAGATATTCCTTCACATCTTCAATGGCGGGACACCAGTTCTATACATAGTCAGTTTATGATGCCCCTATTTAGAAGGGAAGCATCACAAATGTTTGTTTTATATATATATATATATAGAGAGAGAGAGAGAGAGAGAGAGTGTGTGTGTGTGGGTGCAGGATGCAGGTGGTGCTGTGGTCTAAACTACTGAGCCTCTTGGGCTTGCCAATCAGAAGATTGGTAGTTCAAATCCGCACTATGGGGTGAGCTCCTTTTGATTTGTCCCAGCTTTGTCTCCCCTTGCTAGGTTAGCAGTTCAAAAGCATACCAGTGCAAGTAGATAAATAGGTACAGCTGCAGTGGGAAGGTAAACAGCTTTTCTGTGCAATCTGCTTTCAGTCACAGTGTTCCATTGTGCCAGAAGCAGTTTAGTCAGGCTGGCCACATGACCCAGAAAGCTTTTTGTGGACAAACGCTGGCTCCCTCAGCCTGAAGTGAGATGAGCGCCACACCCTATAGTCACCTATGACTGGACTTAACCATCCAGGGGTCCTTTACCTTTTACTACACACACACACACACACACTGCATAAGCTTCGCCATATTTTTTTATGGGAATAATTTATTTCTCATTGTTCTCCCTTCTTTTAAATAAGTGTAGCATATGGAGTATAGTGTGGACAAAATGGCAAAGCTGTCTATATTCTGTCTATGAAAAGAGATGGTAGTGGATGAAATGTGCAGATTTGGTGCACACATGGATAATTTTTCACTTCTCATGTGCAAGAAGGTGACATCTTGCTGCTATACCATGGGTGGTGCAACAGACCACCAGGAAAGTCAAAAGGCATAGGGCTTGTGGTGGTGCTATTGACCAGATACACTACTAGCTGCCCAGAGAAGCCACAGAAGTTGTACATTGCCTACAGATTTCGTTTTGTTAGTGATACTGCACAAGCTAGACAGAAGCTGCTTTGACTTTCAAATTCCAGGTGGATTTTTGTTCTCAAGATGAAATGCTGCATATCCTGTCACCCAACCTTTGAGCCATCTTTCTTTCCTTTTTTTTGTTTTTAAAAAATAATGCAACACTTTTTTCTTCACCCCTTGATTTCCCACTTGCCTCTGTCTCTTTCTCTCTACACCCCCAGAGACTCTCTGGAGACTATAACAAACTCAGACTTAAAAGTAAAGGGAGTTTTATATCATGTCCTTTGATAAAGGCAATGATGTGACCAGGTGAGAGAAGCTTCCTTTTACCAGGTAAGTTGTAGCTGGCTCCCGAATTAGAGCCATTAACCTTGCCTTTTCTTGAGAGAAGAGACAGAGACCCAGACAGAGACAGAGAGACTCAGCAGCTAGGCCTTAAACAGAGCTTAGGCACATTTAACTCCATATATTGTAAAGCTCCTGAGATGAGAAAAAGTCAATGGAATATATGGATTTTACACTGCTAGATAACATTTGGTTCTCTGGCTTGTTTACCCTATTTTTCCTATGTAAATCAGTCTTTAAATAAATCCACAAAAGTTACTAGCCTGCAAAATGTATTACTTGTGGGTTGGGGATGGCAGAGGATTGACAGAGAGTTCTGTCCCTCTTGCAGGATTTCTTTGCTGGGCACACAGCATCTTTCGTCCATCAGCTTGCTAATTGACCCACATGCAATGCTTGTCGCTTTTTACTTTGGTTAGTAAAGGTAAAGGGACCCATGACCATTAGGTCCAGTCGTGGATGACTCTGGGGTTGCGGCGCTCATCTCACTTTACTGGCCGAAGGAGCCGGCGTACAGCTTCTGGGTCATGTGGCCAGCATGACTAAGCTGCATCTGGCGAACCAGCGCAGCGCACGGAAACGCCGTTTACCTTACCGCGGGAGTGGTACCTATTTATCTACTTGTACTATGATGTGCTTTTGAACTGCTAGGTTGGCAGGAGCAGGGACCGAGCAACAGGAGCTCACCCTGTTGCGGGGATTTGAACTACCGACCTTCTGATCAGCAAGTCCTAGGCTGGTCAAAAGGATGGCAAAGGGTAGGCAAGAAGAGAGGAGACAGCCTTCCACCAGGGTAGGAGTGGGCAGCCTGTGGCTCTCCAGATGTTGGACTCAAGCTCTCATCAGCTCCAGCCACCATGGTCAGTCATCGGATGATGGGAAGTGTAACACAACATCAAGAGGCCTCCAGGCTGTCCACCTCTGCATCATGAACATGGCAGAGAGGATACTGCTTTCTTGGATTTGCAAATACTCCCAACTGTGGACATGCTCTTAGCATTTCTGGCACTGCATAGAGCTACCTCTCTCATTAATCTCTGCCACTGTGATTGATTTTGTGTGTGTGCCTGCTCTGTCGTGGAGTTCCTGCCTCACCCTGACCTTCTTGTTCTTGTGCCATGACTGCTGCAAAGATGACATTTTGCAGAATCTCTGCGAGAAAGGTCATTGGAAAGAGCCAGTTTTTCGCATGACAATACGGGATCACTCGGCATAAACACATGCTGTGCCCTGCATGTGAAATCTCTTCTCTGCATTTCTGGGAACAAAGAAAGGGTATAAATGCTGGGAGCAGAAGGAAGGGGTGTGGGAGGATAATAGGTGATCAGTGAGGGGTGTATCATGAGTAGGGAGAATTGAGCACGGGAATGTAAAATAAAATTTAAAAATTGTGGGGGGAATTGATGTTGCACTCCTATGCAGTCACCTGCACACAACTTCCTGGAGTTTATGGAAGTATTTGTAAGTGCATCAGATTTTATTGATGCACTACACAATGCAAAACAACACTGAGGTGCTGGTCCTAATTCTGCCCATAGCAGTTCATATCCCAGAAGAAAGGATCTGCCAAGTACACCATATGCGTGACAGGTACTTGCTTTGCACACGTGGACAAAACCCTAAGAAATAGCGAAATGAAAGTCTGTGGGACATCTCCAGTGGAGGCTGGTTCAGTAGGGCAGGTGGGGCACTGTCCAACCACCTCAGCCTGCCTTCACACTTAACCAGCCCAGAGGATGGCACTGCCTGTGAGCTTCCTCCTCCTTAGTTTCACTGTTGACTTGCAGAACTCAACAGGGAGGAGGATTGTTTGGCTGTGCCTGCCATTGGCTCTGGCTCCATCTACTGTTGCACCCCCTGCCTTCTGCCTTGCCAGTCTCGGTGGGCATGAGCCACCACTGGACTACTCCTGAAGTATGTAACCCAAAGATAATGCCTTTATTGCTTTTGATAGGTGCAATAGGAAGGTGGGAGCTTTAGGATTAGAATAATAGCAATCCTAAACATAATCATTAGGAAGCAGTTTCCTAATTACTGGGGCTTACTGCCAAGTACCGGTAAGTCCATGTAGGATCTGTGTAAATGAAAATTGGCATGGATCAGCTTCTGTGGCCCATCAGTCACTTGACCCAGATAATAGTAGCTGGTTTTTTTGTCCAGTGCGAAACAAGTTACTCTGGATTTATAACACAGTTACTGTAACTGAGAGAAGAATTTGTCTTACCATCATTCACCATTTCCCAGAAAGATTTCTTTTCCCTTGCTTGCTTTGGTTTCTGGTATTTTCCACAGTCTCCAGGCTAGTCTGGCTCTTTTATAAATGTGAAGGAACAGGATATATTGGTTTCTTGCATGACCCTTGGATAGTGGCCATTCCTCTTGGATCAACAGCTCTGCTGTTTTGTTGTTATTGAATTTGATCACCCAGACAGGGATCATTAATCCTCCAACAAGATTACTAGCTTCCAATCTATATGACTGCACACTCTGCATGCTGTAAGTCATGTTCGAAAGCAAATTGTTGACTGTTAGTAAATTTAATAGCAAACAAGAAAAAGAGACATCAGCTTTCCTTTTTGTGTGTTGTTACCGGCAGGATCTGTAGTCTTTTTTGTCAGGCAGGGGCCTAGTCAGTCATGATCAAGGACTATAGAAAACTGAATGCAGGATGTTGGGTGAAACAGTTGCTTCACTGAGCCCCTCCTTGTACTATGTCTCAATGAAGCTTCTTCTTTTTTCCCCTCTGGTTTTTCCCAATCTGCAACTGAAAGAATGGAGCATAAATTGTTTTGGGACAGAAACTAAGGAGAAATAGAGTGTTAAGGACTCTCCCATCCCCTGTGTCCCAAAAGGAATACGACAGAATTTAATTCCCTTTGGGTAAAATAGCACTAGGAGCTTACGGTGCCTTTGTAATATTTGCTTCATTGTGGCAATCAGCAGATAGCACAGTGCTGTATTCAGTCCCCTAAGAATAAAATACATTGCACCCGGTTTTCAGATAACCACATCTAGAAATTCCCAGCTCTGTTGTTGGATTCAGGTTCCGAATCTTTCTAACTGCTTCTCTGTCCTCTCCATATAACTCTGTAGGGTATTGCATTCTAGGAGCTGGATTCCAGGCCATCAAGAAAATAAAACATTTCCCGGTCATTAAGATTAGTAAGATTTTAATGTCATTAATGTCCCTGGCCAGTGGTCAAAATGGCAAAACTCATAATACATTCTTTGTTATCAGTAAGCAGTAAATAATTTCCTTGTCTTCAGGTATTTTTTTACTTTCCCCAAGTCCTAGAGACCAGCCTTGGGGCCTGTTCAGAAAGTCTAAGCTAAGATGTGCCTTTGGAGTCTCTTCTATTCATTGTAGCTGAATATCAGGAAGGGGTCTGTTCTGCATACTGTATTGGGTTTTCCTGTCCCTGCTAAACTTGTGGAAAGTGAGAGGTTGATCTTGAAGTTTGTCCAGGGCTATTTATTTAAATTTCAATAAAGGTAGAAAACTATAGAAGAATATGAACCTGATATCATGTGATGCAGTAGATTTGCATAGTTTCCTAGTGGATTCTATCCCTGATAATGAGGTTTATGAGATTTTAGTGCTATGGGATACCTAAGTTGAAACCATTAGGAAATACTAGACAGACTAGTGGGTAAGGCACAGTTTGTGTGCGTAATCTATTTCATAAGGCTATAGTGGGGATTAAGAGGACAGTGATATATTCTTTTACTGATACAGACTTTCCTGCTATATGCTGTTACTTTATTGTCCTATTTCAATCTGATTCTTTAGGAAAGGTCAATAGATCTATCAGTAGATCTATCAAAATAATACGGGAAATAAGAATTGCCTGATAAGGAAGAGAATCCTGAAAATAAGTAAGCCATGACCACACGTTTCACTGTAACACAGCTGCCAAAAGCCCAGGTGTTGTGTGCTGCAAGACCAGGTGATGGAAACTGTGGCTGGATAATTTCTGGGAAAGAAAACACAAGTGCTCATGAGTGTTGTTGTTGTTGTTTAGTCGTTTAGTCGTGTCCGACTCTTCGTGACCCCATGGACCAGAGCACGCCAGGCACTTCTGTCTTCCACTGCCTCCCGCAGTTTGGTCAAACTTATGCTGGTAGCTTCGAGAACACTATCCAACCATCGCGTCTTCTCTTGTCCCATTCTCCTTGTGCCCTCCATCTTTCCCAACACCAGGGTCTTTTCCAGGGAGTCTTCTCTTCTCATGAGGTGGCCAAAGTATTGGAGCCTCACCTTCACAATCTGTCCTTCCAGTGAGCACTCAGGGCTGATTTCCTTAAGAATGGATAGGTTTGATCTTCTTGCAGTCCATGGGACTCTCAAGAGTCTCCTCCAGCACCATAATTCAAAAGCATCAATTCTTCGGCGATCAGCCTTCTTTATGGTCCAGCTCTCACTTCCTTACATCACTACTGGGAAAACCATAGCTTTTACTATATGGACCTTCGTTGGCAAGGTGATGTCTCTACTTTTTAAGATGCTGTCTAGGTTTGTCACTGCTTTTCTCCCAAGAAGCAGGGGTCTTTTAATTTCATGGCTGCTGTTCTATTTGCCAGGAGGTGATGGGCCCAGTGGCCATGATCTTAGTTTTTTTGATGTTGAGCTTCAGACCATATTTTGCGCTCTCCTCTTTCACTCTCAATATGGGTATGTATATGTAAATATGGAGGCATTGCAAAGTCTCATAGAGCATATGATTGCAAGTGATAGGAGTTGAGCAGAAAAGGCATGAGGGCTAGTTTGTGCCCATGTCCTGCTGGTGAGCTTCCCATAGGCATCTGGGTGACCACTGTGAAAACAGAATGCTGAACTAGATTTGACTTTAGCCTGATCTACCATGGCTCTTATGAAGGCAAGTGGTTGATGAAAGCAGCCAGGGTGGTGAAAGATTAACAAGGGAATGTGAGAAGAGGGAAGAATGAAGGTAACTGAAGCAGCAATTGAGGCAGTCTTCCTCAATAGTGTGAATGAATCTGTTATCGTGTCCCTGAGAGCAGCTGTTATTTTATTTGTTCTTGGCCACTGGTTTGGGTGGATTACTGTCTATAGACATGCCAATAGTACACAGTGTTTCATATAGCCAAAGACAAAGTGATATATTAAATGCTCGATTCGCCACATGCCCAGCACAAACAACAGCAGCAGTGATTGACTGAGAGAGCAGACTGTGTCAAAAGCTCCTGAAATAAGCCAATGCCCCTTCTTTGTCAAAGGATCTGCTGATGGTTAATTTATAAAGCAAAATGATGAGCTGCAGGGGGAAAGGGTATTGCAATAATGGATCATCTTGAGGCACTTTTAACGTCAATCTTCCCCTCTGGAAGTTGTTATGCTGCAAGTGACACCTAGCCACACTGGTGTTTTTTTGTTTTTGTTTTAATAATCTTCATAGTTCCTGTATATAGGAAAAATAAATTCGCTATCTAGCTACCACAGCCATCTTACTACTGTGAATGACAGAAAAACCCACTGATTCCCCCAGGGAGAATAAGGTTTGGTAAAAGAAACTGAACCAGTGCTTGGAATCGTCAGTGCATCAGAGCATTACACAGACATCTACTAGGTCTGTTGAGTTAGGATGGGCCACAATTATTGCATACAAAGGATGGTGCTGCAAGCAAGAAGTGCTGCTATCACCCAAGATTCTGGTACATACTAGACAGAACATAATGTGGGCCAGAATGATAATGAACATGCAGGCTTCTCACAGAATGGTTTGTCCTCAGACATACTAGAATAGGAAGATAGGAAGGCGCCTTATACCAAGTTAGCTCAATGGTTGGTCTACCTTAGCATCGTCTTTACTGATTGGCTGTGGTTCTCAAGGGCCTTAGACAGGGTTCTCTCCCAGCCCCACCTGAAGGTCCTAAGATTTAAACATGGAACCTTTTGCATGCAGGTAATATGCTTTATTACTGAGCCATAAACCTTTCCCATATGCCATATGGGACTTAAGTGTGCATTGTTTGCTGATCGCTGCTCTTGCTCATTTTAAAGAGACAAACAGTAGAGAAATGTGCCAGTTACTTGCAAGCTCCTTCACAACAAGTGTAGCTCTCGTTTATTTTGTACTTGTCTGAATATAACTTAAGACCTGAGAAGGCACCCCCTTCCTTTGCTTGCACTGGGGACAGCAAGATCTACATCTCAGAATATGATGTATGTATATGCCACCCATCCGCCATGAACAGTACAGTCCTATGCATTTCCCCTCCTCAGAGGTAGATCCACTGTCATTAACTACTGTTTGCTTTTGAACTGGGAGGGGAGAAACCAGCACCATGTTTACTGTTGCATCTGGAAGAGGCTAGGGATGGCTTGAGAGAAGCACTTCAAAAAGCTGGATGCTGATTTCTGGTAATATATCATCATACTATCATGCAGGGGAATTGTGAGGGTAGGGTGGCCACTTGTGCACCGCCAGAAAAAGAAGAAGACACATATTTGCATAAAATAACATCAGCTAATTTATACATATACATGCAAATTCTATACATATACATACATACATATACATACATACATACATACATACATACATATACATACACCCTCCCCCCGCCGCCGCTCCTGCTCCTGCCTTGGCTTCTTGTCTTCCTTATCAGCTCAAGACGTCCAGGTGCCTCTGGAGAGAAAGACAGAGGGAGGGGGAAATGGAGGAACCTGCCGCCGATGGGGGAAGTGGGAGCGCTCCCCAAAAAGGAGAGCAAATTGGGCAGCTCGTGAGGGGAGGTTTATCTCTCTCCCCTCGAATGCAATACCTGAAGGAGCGTCTCTACCCCCATCGTTCAGCCCGGACACTGAGATCCAACGCCAAGGGCCTTCTGGCGGTTCCCTCATTGCGAGAAGTGAGGTTACAGGGAACCAGACAGAGGGCCTTCTTGGTAGTGGCGCCTGCCCTGTGGAACACCCTCCCTTCAGATGTGAAGGAAATAAGCAGCTATCTTCTCTTTAATAGACATCTAAAGGCAGCCCTGTTTAGGGAAGTTTTAAATATTTAATGCTGTATTGTTTTTAACACTTGATTGGAAGCCGCCCAGAGTGGCTGGGGAAACTCAGCCTGATAGACGGGGTATAAATAAATTATTATTATTATTATTATTATTATTATTATTATTATTATTATTATTATACTTGCCTTGCCCAGCTCACTTGTGGCCCCACTTCTCAGCTTCTTTCCCGCTGCCCTCTACCTCATGGGCTGCTGTGGTTTGACCTCAGCAATTTTTGTAAGGTCACAAATTTAAGCCGCGCTTTAACTTTTCACAGTCGGAATTTGGAAAAAAAGTGTGGCTTCTATTCGGGCCAATAAGGTAGATGCAAATTTATAAATAATTACTATAATATAAATGAAATGCAATGTATTGCACCTTAGTGGGGAAGATGTGGTCTGTCTGCCTTCCCAGTCTGCTGTCCAAATACTAATTGTTGGTGAGAATCTTCCAAGACTCCCACTCTGTCTACTTACCTATCTTTAAATCAGACTTGGACCAGACAGCCCTTCAAAGAGAGGATGCATTTAATAAAGGACTGTCCTCTAAAAGTCCTTTACATAGACGGATGTCTTTGGATAATAGATGGCTACCCTATGCTGGTACTTGTGGCCTGTTTGACCCAGTTATCACTGACCAATCCTAAAGGGAATTTAGCCTTTGTGGATAGCTCAGGAGTAGAATATCAAGAGCTCATGTATATAGCCAATTTTCTCTATTTATACAAGCAGTATAACATCTATCATTTTAAATGTTGTTTTTTAAAAAAGAAACAACTAATTGCTTAATTTTTCTTCCTCTGGTTCTACTGTTTCTTTCCTGTACAGCTGGGAGGATGAGTTTAAAGGAAAAACTTGTGCTTGATTAGTTATTCCCAGGGAATTGAGGACTGGTGTTGCTGTGGTATTCAATACCCTTTGGTGTTAGTGTTGATAACAGATAGCCAGTCCAATTTAAAAAGTCATCAAAAGCATGTTTGAAGTGCCATTGGGTAATTCTGAGCAAGCATTGGAGAACGGCTGTGAAAACAAAATTTGACCTTCAGAGGGACAAAAATCAGGTTAACTGGAGAGGAAAGTGATGGAAGTAAATGTACACCCTATTCCTATGCTGCATATGCCATGTCGTTGTAAACATGGTAGCGCTGAAATATGTGAAAGAGGCAAGGCCCATCAATAATAACCTTTATTGGACCAGCATCAGTTGATGGATTGGACAAGGGATAAAATCTATTACCTGACTCAATCCCTAGGAGGAACTGAAAATAATATATTCCCATCAGGCCTGTCATTACTCTTGTATTTGGGAAAGGCCTTGCAACCTTGACCTACAAGGAAAAGGGATTATAGCTCTCTCCAGGAATTCAACCGGGACCACGAGGGCAAAAGTGTGAAGAGGAATGGGGACGCATTCTCTGGATGTACTGGGTATGCCTGATACTCCCCTGATCTTCACATGTTTAGCATGAAGGCCTGAGGTGAACTTGTAAGTGTCTTTGCCTGAGTACATTTACAAGGATTTGTAAGATCAGGAACATGTGAAGGTAAAGGTGGAAGTGGTGTGTCTTATGATGTTGTAGGTGAGGTCAACATACATGTGTTCTTCCCTTACAGTCTGAATGTGTCATTTCCATCCTATCAGATTACTTTTGTAATGTTTGGAGCATGACAGAAGGGAATCCAGAAGTTGGGACGAAGGAGAATAAGGCAATAAGGCTCAAGCTGTCCCTCCCATGTCCCCCTCCACCAGCTTCCTCATGAAATCTCATGATCCTCTCACTAGTTGATTCACTACCAATTGCATGCTGTGATTTTTGAGCATTTATGATTGATCCAACTTCTTAATTAGCAGAGGATATAAGAATTAGATTGTTTGGGGCTGAGAATCTCCTTAGTTCACTTTCCTTACTTTTTGACTATTTATTTTTCTCTAATGAGAAAGAATACCAGACTGGTTTTTGCACACACTAAACAGCTACCTAACAGTATCTTAAATGTAAAGGGACCCTTGACTGTTAGGTCCAGTCGTGGCCGACTCTGGGGTTGCGGCACACATCTCACTTTACTGGCTGAAGGAGCTGGCATACAGCTTCCGGGTCATGTGGCCAGCATAACTAAGCTGCTTCTGGCGAACCAGAGCAGCGCACGGAAACGCCGTTTACCTTCCCACTGGAGCGGTACCTATTTATCTACATGCACTGTGTGCTTTTGAACTGCTAGGTTGGCACGGGCAGGGACCGAGCAATGGAAACTCACCCCATTTCTGGGATTCGAACCACCAACCTTCTGATCAGCAAGCCCTAAGCTCTGTGGTTTAACCCACAGCGCCACCTGTGTCTTAGGCTACATCAACTGACAGCCATCAAGCTATTTCTAACTCCTGGAAGGTGATGTTTAGATCTTCAGTCATCAGTTTCAGGGAAGAGGTAGAGAGCCAGAGGTGTGGGGAGGAGAAGAGGGAAGAATGTATTGGTGTATTCAGTGTATGGAATGTATTCAGTGGTGGAGAATACTGGGGAGGCTTTCCACTAGACGTCTGATGAGAATGTGAAGGGGGCCCATACATTCCTCAAAAATAATTCCCTGGCTAATCTTTTTGTTAGGCAATACTGTCCCCTCTTGTGCAATTCTGGATATTTTAGAATATTGTCATATGTATTATAGGGTTGCTATACATCTGGAATTTCCCAGACATTACCAGGATTTGGCAGTTGTAAGCAGTGTCTGGGCAGAAGTCGCTGAAATATCCGGGAAAATCTGGACGTATGGCAACCCATGTCAGGAGTGTAGATTTTGGCAAATTTTCTTTTAAAAGCTCAAAAACTTCATTTTTAAAAAGATTTTGCAATAAAAGCTCAACAACTTTTGTGTTTGGCTTTCACTTTTTGAAATATGACAACCCTAATGTATTACAATTTTGTAATGTTAATTACAACAGCACAATAAAACCTGGAATATGTTGCATTTGCCATGGGCATTCTATGGAATATAACATCCCTGAGGTGAGTTCTCCCCTTTCTTGCTTCAGTGTCTAGAACTGTGAACCATCCTGTGGACCAGGGGTGGTTAACCATCCCCTTTGGGTCCTTATGTGGACCCCAGTCAATTTTCTCTTGTTCCTTAATAACCCACCAATGTTGAGTTCAGTGGCAAAACAGCATAAGAGACAGCACAGTAGCTTAAACATCTCCACCCAACTCAGTGTCCTAATGAGGATGCAAACCAACCCTTTCTGCTCATTGAATCAAACATCTGATTAGCAGAGAAGGAGTGATTTGTATCCTTATCTGTGAGGAAGGAAAGGTGGTGTGTGTGTCCTGTATGTGTACCTGTCCTCTCTCTGTGTGTGTCCATCCTCTAAGGGTGTGTTGTGTGTACATGCATGTGTGAGTGTGTATAAAACTGTTGGGTTGCCACACCCACCACCAGTATGCAGAATCGAAGGGCTGGCCAAGAGCAAGTGCAAACTTGGAGTCAAAATTGTGAGCCTTCCCACTGTTGAACATCCTGGTCTGATTTTCCCTTCTGTTCCAGCAACAACCCATGATGTGGAGTTGGGTTGGGACTGGGAAACCGGTGCATTTACAGACTTGAACAGACTATGAGACATCTGATGAAGTAAACTGTTGTCTGAGGAAGGTAAAGCCACAAATCTTCTAGTCTTCAAGGTGCCATGGCTAATTAGTACTCCTGTTGCTTGAACATCCCGAAATATTACTCTGAAACATCTGGCTTCCTTACCAAAATCCGCAGTGCTTCCAACAAATGCATATTCTTCCCTAGAAATTTCAGTATGCTTCCCTCCCCCTTGCCCTAGCCATGCTAATTTGATACCTTTGTAATACTTAAAAAGAAAAATGCTTGTTTGCAGCATCCATTCTTATCAGTATTTTACTTGTATTTTCGTTTAAAGCAGGTTAGACCAACATGTAAATACCACTTTTCACACTAGGATTTTTTAAAAAAAGAACATTCCAGAGACTCTTTGCTGTTTGCCCATTATGCCCAAGAGCTCTAAAACCCATACTGAAGCATGACTCGCTTCAAATGGGCATAATGCTGTATGAACATCTGTAGCCTACTGACATGCTGGTGTTTAATGGAATATGCACAATATCTGATGACTTTTGCCATGAACCATATGTTCTTGCGGAAATTCATTTCTAAATTCTGAGGGGGAAAAATGTGCTGAGAGAAAACAATCTCAACTACAGTGGTACCTCGGGTTACATACACTTCAGGTTACACATTCCACTAACCCAAAAATAGTACCTCGGGTAAAGAACTTTGCTTCAGGATGAGAACAGAAATCATGCAGCAGCGGCGCAGTGGCAGCGGGAGGCCCCATTAGCTAAAGTGGTGCGTCAGCTTAAGAACAGTTTCAGGTTAAGTATGGACCTCCGGAACGAATTAAGTACTTAACCTGAGGTACCACTGTATGTGAATTCCTCTTAGTTCCATGGGACTTACTTCCATGTAAGAATTCTTAGGATTGCTGCCTGGTTATTATAATTACATTATGACTCACCTTTTACATATTTCTCAAGATGATTTTCAAGTATATAATAAAAAAATAGCTAAAAATAGTTTTTTAATCTCTCTTCCGCGGTTTTCCATGTTTTTAAAGACAATACAGAGTGAACAGCTAAGGCAGAGACGTTTCCATCCAGCTGGAAAAGCTTGTCCAAACACAAATGGATTCAATTGTTTTCAGGAAGTATAGGGAGTGGGCGGCTGTTGTATCTCAGAAGGGATATTGTTGGCTTTTATGTATACGTGGCATATATGATGTCAGGTGTGGGTCAGGTAAAGATGCGGCTGCAAAGGAGCAGTGGGGAGAGCCTTGAGTGTTCTCTGGGTTGTTCCTTGGCAAGTACATTCAGCACCTTTTCAGTTTGGCACCAAATCAGGGCTGGATTGACCATTAAGCAAAATAAGCATGTGCTTAGGGCATCAAGGGAAGGGAGGCACCACAGAAATTTTCCATTGCCGGATTTACCATGGACCATATGGCGCAGCTGAACCAGGTTCCACAAAAAAGGCTCCCACAAGAAATGAAATGAATGAATGAATGAATGGATAAATAAATCGTAGTAGTAGTAATTATTGATATACGACTTGTTCTTGTTTATACTTTGAATTAGATATATATTGGGGCACCAAAATCTTTTAAGTGCTTAGAGCCTCGTCTTAATCGGACCCTGTACACCCCTGTTGAATTAGTCTTCCTCGGGAGCTCATGACTGAAGTTCTTGGGTGAACCTGATCCTTGCTGAAAAGAGGGTGGGTTGTAGTTGGAGCTGGTCAGTGCTGACTGCTAATCCCACAGGCCTTGACTGCACTCAGGAGCTGCTGATCAGGAACTCCCAAGCCCAGCTAATCACTGCCACAAATGGGGTTTGTAGATGGGGCTGATCAATGCTGACTGCAAGCCCTGCTTTTTGGTGGGCTGGAATCTTCCTTCCTTTGAGTTCAAGCTGGTATCAAAGGCAGAAAAGAAGAATTGGGAGTGCCTTCCCAGTTCTTTCCTTTGAAGTTGGGTCACCTGAAGTCATGGTTATGTCAGGTGATTGGCAGGTGGATGGCCCAGGTCAACTTCATCCTGTTTGCACCCTTGGTATGGACTATCCAGCCAAGTTGTTTTCTGGGTGGCTCACAACATAAAATAATAGAATCTATTATTGAACAGTTGTGGAATGAAAACTCCTGTATGAATAAAAATAAATAGCATTGTAGGTCAATGCAGCACCCCACTGAAACTGTGGTTCAATACAGATTCTTAAATGACCTTGGGAAATCTAAAAAGTAGTCACCTGTTGCAAAAATAATCACAAATAAGACATCAGGTGAACCTCTATGGGGTGTGCATTCAAAAGTTTTGGTGCCACCACCAAGAAGACCCTCTCCCTGGTAGCAACTCATCTCACTTCATTTGAGGAAACCTTACGCTGCACTTATTTCTAAGCAGTCATATATCAGGCAGGCACCCCACAGCTTCAGTAATATTAATTGCCATTTTGTCTCTTTCTGGTCATATTTTTCTATCATAACACAACAAGGTCATGGTTTTGAGGTTTCAAGACACCATAATGACATGTAAATGAACTAATGATATATTGCACTAGAAGGAAAGTACAGCACCCCAACTCTGACTTTAAAAAAAACCAACTTCCAAGTTTTACTGATAGCATTATTATGAGAACTAATAAAGATACTGTAAAAAGAACACATTCCTATTATTCCACAGAAGTACAGCACGGGGCTTTCAGTTTATTCCAGCTTGAGTTCATAAAAGTAGACAGACAAAGAAAATAATACTAATAAAAGACCCATGGTACTGGAGAGGTTTTTAAATTTAATATCCAAAAGGGAATTGGAAGAAAATTAAAGTTTCTGTGAACCCCTTGCAGCTACTGTTCTGGATCTACTGCTCCTCAGCAAAAATTGTGCAGATTGAATTGAACTGCCAACACAGCCAGCACTTTTCCTTCTGTTAGGTTCTCTGAGGGGATTGTTTACTGATCTCAATTAAAGCTAGCGCTGGAGACTGAGCAGCACAGACCCAACCTTGGACTCTAAAAATCGCCTCATGTATTGAGGGATTTAAGAGACAGCACCATATGGCTTCCCCCACAGTATAAATACAAAATGAAGGTGTCTAATATTGAGGGCTAGATTTAAAATTCTCTTGAGTGGTACTTGGATAGAATTTTTGACAGAAGAAGAGGACCATTACTGTACAGGGAAAGGCTGCTGAACCTCCACACACAGAGAGAGACCCATGTTGCTAGACTACAGCTCCCATCATCCCTAAATATTGGCCGTACTGGCTGGGGCTGATGGGAATTGGAGTCCAACCACATCTGGAGGGCCATAGGTCTCCCAGGCTTTGCATAGAGAGCACACAAGCTCCCCACTACTGGGAAGAAGTAGGATTCTTTAAACAGTATTTCATGAAAGTGCAAACTCCAGCCAACTACTATTTAAATATACATCATAATTTATATTTGGGTCCAGATCCAGTTAAGGGTCTTGAGCCAGCTGAAGAAAGGTCTAGCAGAAGTCCCTTTAAAATCAATAGGTATTAAGGTAGTTATGACAAATTTCACTCAAGTGGGATTTAAGTGCAGCTAAAATAAACCGGATTGGAGACAGAGGTTGTGGACGGTATCCTCAGCCTATTTCTATACACTACCCACTGCCTTACCTCCAGCTCTCTCGCACCGCAGTGGTGACTGGGCCAGGGCCTCTGCCTGTGCTGCAGGGCCCCTATTGAAGCCCACTGTGGTTGCAGACATGCACCTCTACTTTGCCACGCCGCTCCCACTCCATGGAAGCATGGAGAGGAGCTGTGGTGGCACACAAGATACATGTCGTCATAATGTCACGTTGCACATGTGCACTGCTGGGCACCCATGATCTGGGGCCCAAGTTGGCACCTCTGAACAGGATGCTGGACTTTGGCCTAATCCAGCCTACACTTATGTTCCTATGATTGCACCATAGATCAGTGGGAAAGCAGGTATTTGCACTGATATATTGCTGGTTTTGTCCCCTGACATCTTCAGTTAAAAGGATATTTGGTCCTTTTCCAGAAGGATTAGGATACAATTTTTCTGCCTAAAAGTTGGGGTGGGGGCTGTTGACAGAGCAGACATTTCTGAGCTGGAGGGACTTGTTGGTTCAATGAACAAATAGGTATATAGAAAAGAGAATTCCTGGAGGCCAAGATCCATTTTTGGGGTAATCACTCTTTGGTGAAAGAACCGCAGCAGAGATTTAAAATCATAAGATATGCAGCAAAATAAAGCATGGAAATATATGACCTTCCAAGTTCTTTCCAAAGTTTTCCACTTTCCCTAATGTAGAAGACCACATGCTTGGCAAGTTTAAAATTTGTTTACTTACAAACTCTCCAAAGTCAGATTCATGTGCTTCTGTCTGGCAAGTAGAAATGCTTGTGCTGATGCAATAAATGTACAATGCAATGTTATATCCTATCTAATATTATCTCAAATATTCAAAGTTCATTTTCAAAATGGGAACATTGCTAGCTTTAGCTTTTCAGTATAAGTTATTGACTGCAACAGCTGTGATATAAAATTAAGTAACTATATGTAGTTGAAAGCAGCTATTTCAGCAGTGAAAGAAATTGGGTGTTTGTGTTGAGCATTTATTTATCCCACACCAACTATTAGGGATTCAAAACTAAGGTGTTAGACACATCTCAAATTTCTCATTTCCTTTCAAGGAGAAAATACACAAGGTCTAATTATACTTTGTAAATTTGGTTAGTGAATCATTCACTAAGGAATGCTTCACAATGGATATATCACATCGACACAAACTTTTGTCTTGGAGAGCCCTCACTGTTCTTCTGTTAGGAACAATAAGTGGAAGGCTGAGTCATCTTCAGAGCCATCTCAAAACATTCAGCTTCAGAAACAATCTTCATTGCCATTGTGACTGGAGCTAGAAACCTCTGCAGATAAATGGTTGCAAAAAATACTACTTTTACCTTCCTGAGCAAAAGGGATTTTAATCAGGGACCAACCCTACCATTAGGCAAAGTGAGGTGACTGCCTCAGGTGGCAGGTGCTGCAGGGCAACAGCCCCTGGCTGTTTCTCCTAAGCTCCCCAGCCATCCCTTTCTGGTGGACAGAGCTGTGTATGCTACACAGCCTGTCCTGGGTCAGTTAAACTAGCCTAATGCTTCAGGTGCTGCTGTGGAGGATGCTATCCCATTGCCAGTGTTGAAGTAATAGTCCAGTCAGCTTCTGTCCATGGAAGGGGAAGGGATGCCTTCTTCTGAACAAACCATACATGCGCTTTTTTTTTCAGTAGCAGTGCTTGAGTGCAGAATTCTTCATGCCAGCACTGCTGAGTTCACATCATTTTACAGCCCTTTTACAGAGCTTGGTTTTCTTAACCTACGCTCTGCATTCATGCTGTAGTCAGTTGCCACTAGGGATGGAAGGATGTGTCAATTTCGGTTCTCCCAGTTTACCATTTTTTCAATCATGACTTCAGTTCTCTACAGGTTATTTATTTATTAAAATGTATGTGCTGCTTGATCGTAGAGAACAAACCTCAAAGCAGTTTACAAAAAGAAAGCAGCTTACATTTCTGCAGCAATCTGTTTTTTTAAAAAAAAATCTGCATGAAAGTTCACCAGTATTTTAATGCAAATATCTCCTTAAAAACATATTTTGTATGGAGTTTTAACTAATGTACACTTATTTTGGCAGCAGTTTTCTCTAATATAAAACATTTTTGTATGTTAGCTTAACTAATCTTTTCTTTTTTAATGCACACTGTCATGTCATATAATGCATTTTTGCAAATATTTCTTGGTTGAAGAACTGTATCACAACATTTAGAAAAGTGCAAATTTCAAAGAACGACTGTGTTTTAGTTCTCATATTTTTTTTGGGAAAGTGCTAATTTGATTTGCCTTTAAATGTGAACCAAATTGAATTCCTCCTCTACCCCCAGTTGCTGAATTATCATCACATCAAGGGCAGAGGTCTGAGCAAGGCCTGAAAGACAAGCTGATTGAAATCTTTTGCTTTGTATCACTTCAGTCTATATTTCTCCCCTGGATCTTTTGTGATGACTAAATGCTTCCCTAATTCAGCACAGGTGTGCATTACAGTAATTTCTTTAAATAACACTAGTCCACTTTAATTCATTAATCCAAATTTGCAGGTGGAGAAGCAAAGGAATAGCTTCATGCCAAAGCCTAACAATTTGTCGTTCACATTTATTTCCCATCCTTCAATTTAAAATTTCTAGGGTGGTTTACAGTGACTACAGAGTGCACAATTTTTAATATGAAAAAAGAGCCAAACCTCAATCTTGCCTGGATGTCATTCTCCTTCAACTAAAAACCCTTTCCTTAAACCAGATATGAGGCGAACAGTTGTAATAGTAAAGCAAGCAAGACTTTCTATACAGCCTTCAAGTAACTCCCTTAGTTATTATTTCACATGCTCTGCTAAGCCTTGCTGAATCTTGGCTCCGTTTTTTGAGAGCTGAAATGTCAGCCTCTCATTCCCCTTGTCCACAGGCATAATATTGCCACTCACTTTAATTATATAAAACACAGTTGGAAGAGGTAAAGAACCTAAGACCAGGCCTGCTGGATCAGACTGAAGGACTATCTAGTCCAGTTGTTATCACATTGGCCAACCAGATGCCTTTTGGAAACCCACCACAAGCAAGGGTATTATGTAGCCTGTTGCATCTTATCCATCTGAATTTCTCTAATACGGGAGCAAATGGAGAAAGCCTTCAGCTGATGGAATGTTTCTTAGTTCACCGCCTGATTAAAATAAACCCTACACAATTACAATACTGGTAATACTGTAAAGCTATTTACTATTGAAAAATGTCTCTTTTAGACTGAATCACAGCCCTAAATAAATTGTCTTCTTTGGAAGAATGACCTTGAAAGCATTTCTCAAACTGGGATATGTGTATGGATTATTTATACCTGTCTATCTAGGCTTTCAAAGCATCAACTGCAATAAAATACTCATGTATATTATACCCACAGTTTAATTGAATTGTGATTATTGAATTGGTTGTTTCATTGTGCTGATTAATGCCTTCAGCTGTAATTGTAAGCTTCATCTAGGAGCACTTTAGTCAAGCCATGCTGTACTGCACTGGACGATAACGTACAATTTGTACTCCATAAGTACTCCATATAGTATAATTATCTTATCTCTTATCATGATCTATCTAAAGTGCTTTTTGGACTACATACAGAGAAATAGCCTACACAATGGACAATGCCACCACTGTAAGTTTTCAAATAGAGCAGTGCTATTTACAAAATGTAATCATTATCTTTAATGATTCATGAAGCAATTGTTATTATTTTACAGTTTAGTCTAGCCTTCTAAAAGCCACCTCTGCAAGCCAGCTGATGTTTGTCCATTAACTGAATCAGCCATTTCATTCCAGACATCTCTAGTGTGGAATATAAACACTGAATGTTCTGCAAGTGCATCACTTAATAACTGTGCCCTAGAAACACTTTCAGAAGATTTAAATGAGGGGTGGTGGCACTGAATGGGGTTTGCACTATGGGGACAGCACTTGTGTAAAACAGCTGCTTGAACAGCTTGCCTACCTGCCAGGAGCTCAAGTGTTGCTGATCTCCCAAATAGTCATCATCTTTGGAACAGTAGTGTCCTTTGCATTACTAGCTTAAATAAATATGTGAATATCAGTTGAAGAATTGATGCGGTTTCCTCTAAATTGCCTCGGGGGCAGAAACCACGAGCTTGTGTGATGCCTGCACCTGCAAGAAATCTTCCTAGTTGGAAGTAATATCTTTAAAAGAGGATGCCTGAATCTGCAGATTGATTGACTTCTTTCGGGGGCATCCTAACCCTCATTGCCTTCAGCCATTTGCAACTCACTTGCTCTAAGAATGCCCCTTCAAAGTGTCCATTCCATGGAAGAAAGGGCATCATCTTATCTTTCACTTTGGGCACTAAATGTGTTGGGGTGGCTCAATCCAAAGCCATTCTGTGATGTCACAGTTGGCACAGAGGTAGCCCACAGGGCACCCTCCCGATACTGTTGCACTCCAACTCCCAACAGCCCTGTCCATCGGCCAGATTGGATTCTGGTTGTACAGCTTTTGTCATTTAAATTATAGATTACCTATATATGCCAAAGTTTACCTGCAATCTCAAAATGAACTTATTTGCATCTGACTGAATATTAAATAAATTGTGATATCCATGCACTAGATGGGCCTTGGAGCTGAAAATGAGCCACATCTTGATAGGAATGCTTAGTACTGGAAGACAGAGCTGTACAATATTCTGGAGCCGAGCTTTACTTGTGCACTTCATCAAGAAACCATATAATCATGAGGGTGAGCAATAGCAAAGTTTTGGATTGTGAAAACCAAAAAGAGTGTGTGTGTGTTGGAAAATTCCATTCCACCTTTACTTGCAGACGTGGAACTGTTGCATGTCACATGTCTGTTTACATACCAGCACAGCTTGCTGGGAACTTCCATTGTGTGTATAGCTTTTGCTTTTCTCTGTCTCTCCGACGAGAAGAAAGGGAGACGACATGTTTTCTTTGTCCTGATTTAGGCTTAATAAATCTTTAGCTGTTAGTATGTTTCCACAAGCCTCACCCCGTTCTGTTTGCGAAGTATGCTCTGCTAATATAGCGTGCTCAGGCTTTTGAAGTCTGAGTCGCTGATTTACGTTGTACAAGAGATCGGGGGATCGTCATGGCTGGAAGGGCATGATCCAGCTGGGGGCTAGCCAGCTGGCATCTCGACCCCTGAAGGATGCAAACAGTGTGTATGTGTGTGTGCATGTGCAGTGAGAGAATATATTGTGCTGGTGAAAGCTATCTTTCTCTCTTAGGAGCGATTTCAGAGACAAATCTTATTGCAGGGCACAACTCCTGCTAGAATAGCTTCTCTTGCTCTATTGACCTGACTGGTCTTCCTGCCACATCCAATCAGCAACATTGTTCTCTTCCACTGTTTGTGCTTCCCACTCCAGCCCCCACTTCTCTTTACTATGGTCACTGTAAGCAGCCTCAAACTCTCCAGTGCAATAACTTGTGCAATAAATCTAGGCAGGAAACCATTTTACAGCCTCAGGTAGGCTCTAGATCCAAGACCCCTAAGTTTGCTGAGTGCAGGAACAAACGGCTTTCAAAGCTTGCAAGTTTTATGCCCTTTGGTCTCCCAGACTGACTTTGATAGCAGCAAAGTAGTACTTCCTCTATTCTAAGGGATGCTGGTGTTTCATCTGCACCTTCTTTTGACCTCAGGTATTGTGGTGGGTTTTAACATCTGTGCTATTTTTTGCCTCGGTTACAGAAATAAGTCCCTGTTTGTTTCCATTTCTGAATGACAAATATAATGGTGGTTTTTTCCCGCTATGTAATTTAACATTTCAGATTTATCCAATCATAATGGACCATTGTATCCCTATAACGTTTCACTGGTTTTGTCACCACTGTCTTTTCTTCAACCTTGTAAAGCAGGAGATGGCAATAGATCTCATCATGAAAGCGGCTATGGTTTCTTTTGCAGTAAACTGTATAGATAGTTGCTCTTCACACATCAGAGGCATGTATGCACAAACTTCTCATGATGTAAATCCTCTGAGGTGCCTTTCACATACCAAAGATGGCATGAAAATGAGTATGGGCCTTGCTGGAGTTTAAAATTTCTCTTTGCCTGTGTAGCATTCACTTGGGTAATCTAAATTCTTCCCCCTTTTGCCTTGGATTAGAGGGAACATGGCCATTATTGACCTAGACAGGAACACCCCTAGGAATGCTAAGTTCCCTTCACGTTGACTAATGGAGACGGGTCAAGCGTCGAGTCACATTATTATTAGAATTATGAATTATTTAAGAAGACATGTACATCATTAACATGTCATTTATCACACCAGGCTTTGAAAGCTATATTAACCTCCTGCACAGTGTTGTTTGCTTGTGAGGATGGGCTGAGCGAATGGGGAATGGCCTGTCTTGGCACAGAAGAAAAATACAGCAGTTCAGAGGGAATGAAAAGGACATGGTTCCAGATTGAGTGGCAGTGGCAGCGAATGCTTGCAAGTTCTGATGCAGAAACCATGCACTACAGGGTGGCTCCTCCAGATGACCCCATTTATTGAACATTCAACCTGATTTGCTTGCAGAAGACTTATGCGGACATTATATTACACGTGGTCTTTATGGAAAATTTGTTCTCATCTGTTTCCAGGGAAGTTATAAGACAATGAGCATTCACCCTGATTTGCTTGCAGGGTGTTAATACATCTTCATATTAATAATTTGTTCATCCCACATTTTCCGGGGCATTCTCCTGTCACTTTCATAACCATAAAAAATCCAAACACCAGATTGTTTAAACAAAGTGTATTTCTTGTGTTAGGGCAATGAAGCCCTTCAATCTAAATGTCTTGTATGTTCTTGGATCCCTCCCACAAAATACTGACAGGTGACCTCTAGCCCTTTTACAGCATGATCCTATATGTGTTAACCCAGGAGTCGCACTATGTTCAATTGAGTTTATTCCCTACTGAATGCATTAGGATTGCAGCCCTAGTTTGATTTTATCAAGTGCCTTTAATTTAAGTGCTGTTGAAATGGTCTGAATTCCATGTCATTCTGAGATAAGCAAAAGGACATAGGAAAGAAGGTAAATCAGCCTTTTTCTGCTCCCTCTATGATGACTAGCTTTAAACTTCTTTTTCCCCATATGCAAACAGACTGGGATTGTAATGCACTGTTTATGATGGTAATAAATACAGTGCCATTGTCATGGAATGTTCCAGCACTCTCACTAATTCTCATCTTCTGAGATGGATGGCTCAGTGATGGGATGGCTGTTTCTAAATGAGGGATACCATAAAAGTTGTAGGTACTTCGATTAAAAATAAAATAAAAATGCTTTGACAGGGCATTTGCAGACTGTGCAGAAAGAAAATTGTGATAGAAATGGTAACCTGAATAATGTCTAATGTAGATTCATACTGAAGTGTCAAGGGAACAGGCACACCTGTCTTCACAAGTTCACAATCATCAATGCATTGAACAGGCTCTGAATACATCCCCTTTGCCATCTTCACAAGACCATAGGGCTCCCAGGGCTCTTAGTTAACTCTCCCACTCTGTCCTTTCTACCCTCTTCTTCTTCAGATTGTGTCTATGTTAGTATAAACCCTTGGCTTGACTTCACTTTACCACCAGTGCTTATCACTGTACAACTGACCTGTTCACTAGGCCACAAGCTGTTTTTTTTAATCAGAAGTGCATCAGTGCTCAACCCATCTGCAAAAATTTGTAGTGTGTTTGTAGGTCTAATATTGATGATGCCAGGTCAACGTGTTGACATGTAAGAGTCCTGATTAATATAGCGCATGACTTGATTGCACATTGGAGGCATTATTGAATATCATGCTCCTATCCTTGTGCTATGAACTGCATAGGTGGTGGAGGATAGTGATGGACGTACCTGCCTTTGGAGAAATTGATATATAGCTTTTTGATCCTTTCAGAGGTGTACAAAGTGTATGGGGAGGGGTAGTACCTCTTGTGGGGGACACATTGTGCTCCTTCTGGTAGTTTGTCCAACTTTGGTCTCCACCCTGCACTCAGCTCTCTCCTCTGGCTTCTAGAAGCTGTCAGCATGTGAGAGCGGCCACACCCCAGGAACAGCTTTGACTGATTGGCTAAACCAGGTGTTTCAAACCCTTCGTGAGTTAGGTGCTTCCTCTGCATACAAAGGCAAGCTCTGGCGATTGAGCAGATGAGACCAATAGTGGACCCATTATTGTGGTCAAAAGTGGTTAAAAGGTGTCTTCTGTATATGCTGCAGAGGGAAGTGAAGGGTAGTTGGGGCTTATCAAACCTCTGCTACCTTGCAGGATACCTTTGGAAGAAGAAGTAAACCCTACACAAACCTGGAGTGTAGCCCATTTTTTGCTTGGATGGCATCTTGTACGCCTCCTTCCTGGAACTCCTGCAGAGCCAAGCTAGCATCAAATGTATTGCTCTGCTTTCCTTAGGACCACATCAGTCCACACCACATTATTTTGATGAATGTACAGAAGGGAAATAAAGTTACGCTTTGATGTGGTGTGAATGTCTCAGATTCATGGAACATTGTGACTGACAAAAGCTATAAAATAGAATCCAGTGGGTTTTTGTCTGCTGATGAATGGTATCCACTAGTGAAAAGAAGGGAAAAGCAATTTTAAACATTTCTTTCTGTACTCCTCTGCAGCCAGGGCATCCCCCCCAACTTTCTAGAGCAGATTTCAGTTGGGAAACAGGTGGAATTGTTGAAAAATCACTTCCCTTCTCATTCCACTGATAGATACTTTCAGTCAGCAGTTTGAGACCCACTGAATTCCACTCAGAGGATTTGCTTAAAACCACAAATCTTCCAAAATTCTGCAGATTATCAGGCTGTCCTTTATCTAGCAGTGCACCTCTTTTGCTTCCTGGTTCACCTCCATATCAATTTCCTCAATCAGAAAAAAGTAAAGCCATTGCAAAATAAGTGGTACTTAAAGGCCAATTGCCTTGATGGTATTATTAACTTTAATATTCAATTAACTAGTCACTTCATTTTAAATAATTTAAATGGTTTCCATCAGGAATGCAGCCTCTCCTGGCTCAGATATTTCAGTCACTTTGGCAATAGATTATATGGACAGGGCCTTACTTCACAATGTGTGAGGTCACCTTGATGGCTTCTGTCTTCTGGCAGCCAGTAAATCCAGGTCTATGAAAGAGTGACAGATAAGCCGAAAGCTTTTCCATGGACTCTGACAGATTATTTTGACTTCTGGAAGCAGTGTTGTGAGCTGTAGAAGATCCTGGGTATGAAAAGAGAAAATAGAAAAATGGAAAGAAGCCACAACACACTGTTGCAAACAAAGAAATTAGAAAAAATGCATGGACTCTAGACTTTGTGAGCCCAAGAAAATGTTTCTTTATTCAGGGCAGATTTCAAACTACTGACCCAAGACATCAGATGTCAAAGAAACCAACTGCCTCGCAATCTCTGAAACGTGACTTTGATGGGCGAAATGGATATCCTTTGTTTAGGAATTAAAAGAAGGTTACTGTGTGGAATGTTCCAGACAGCACATCCAGACAACAAACGATTTCTGCCTTAGGAAAAAGGAGGGAAGAAGAGTTAAAACTGTGATGTGTTAAAATGAAGATTGGCACACTCGTTAGCTAGGAGTTTCAAGGCCAGTTGCATTGCCAGTTGTTTGGAGAGTTTAGATTATCAATTAATCAGCAATAACACTCACTCAGTACAGTTCAGCTTAGATTTTTGTGTGTGTGGTAAAACCAAGGGTTTCATGAAAAACTGGTGTGTTAAAAGCAAAGCAAAGGTTTTTCTGTGCACTAAGATATTATTTCTTCATTTTGATTTTATTTCAGGACAATTAAGTTTTGCAATGGCAATAAACCATTAGAACTAGTGCAGTAACAATGGTGCCATCAGCTTGGGCCAGGGAAGACCAGAGAGTAAGTGTCTTGGGAACGGGTATCTCTTCCCCCCATACATACATTGCTTTAGCTAGATTGCAGCTGATTACTCATGAGTTTTTGCATTGCAAAATTTGTTGTTGTTGTTGTTGTTGTTGTTGTGTTGTTTAGTTGTGTCCGACTCTTCGTGACTCCATGGACCACAGCATGCCAGGCACTCCTGTCTTCCACTGTCTCCCACAGTTTGGTCAAACTCATGTTGATAGCTTCAGGAACACTGTCCAACCATCTCATCCTCTGTCGCCCCCTTCTCCTTGTGCCCTCAATCTTTCCCAACATCAGGGTCTTTTCCAGGGAGTCTTCTCTTCTCATGAGGTGGCCAAAGTACTGGAGCCTCTGCTTCACAATCTATCCTTCCAGTGAGCACTCAGGGCTGATTTCCTTCAGAATGGAGAGGTTGGATCTTCTTACAGTCCATGGGACTCTCAAGAGTCTCCTCCAGCACCATAATTCAAAAGCATCAATTATTTGGTGATCAGCCTTCTTTATGGTCCAGCTCTCACTTCCATACATCACTACTGGGAAAACCATAGCTTTAACTATACGGACCTTTGTCGGCAAGGCAATGTCTTTGCTTTTTAAGATGCTGTCTAGGTTTGTCATTGCTTTTCTCCCAAAAAGCAGGTGTCTTTTAATTTCATGACTGCTGTCACCATCTGCAGTGATCATGGAACCCAAGAAAATAAAATCTCTCACTGCCTCCATTTCTTCCCCTTCTGTTTGCCAGGAGGGGATGGGATCAGTGGCCATGATCTTAGTTTTTTTGATGTTGAGCTTTAGACCATATTTTGCGCTCTCTTCTTTCACCCTCATTAAAAGGTTCTTTAATTCCTCCTCACTTTCTGCCATCCAGGTTGTGTCATCTGCATATCTGAAGTTGTTGATATTTCTTCTGGCAATCTTAATTCTGGCTAGGGATTCATCCAGTCCAGCCTTTTGCATGATGAATTCTGCATATAAGTTAAATAAGCAGGGAGACAATATTCAGCCTTGTCGCACTCCTTTCCCAATTTTGAACCAATCAGTTGCTCCATATCCAGTTCTAACTGTAGCTTCTTGTCCCACAGAGATTTCTCAGGAGACAGATGAGGTGATCAGGCACTCCCATTTCTTTAACAACTTGCCATAGTTTGTTGTGGTCGACACAGTCAAATGTTTTTGTGTAGTCAATGAAGCAGAAGTAGATGTTTTTCTGGAACTCTCTAGCTTTCTCCGTAATGCAGCACATGTTTGAAATTTGGTCTCTAGTTCCTCTGCCCCCTTGGTCCACATACTGCTTGGTCCACATACTGCTTAAGGCTGCCTGGTAGAATTTTAAGCATAACCTTGCTAGCATTGCAAAATATTAACTTGCAGAGAGATGGCAACCTAGGCTTTTCAGGTCTTTTTCTCTGTGCATGTGGCTTTTGTGACAGTCACAAGGGTTCATATATACAATATTTGAAGACATCATACTGTTACTATGGGAAAGAAATTCAGATAACCTATTTTTCTTGCATCATGTCTTGCAGAGGAACTACTAAAATTTTGGCAATAATTCACAGCAACCATTTGTGAATGACCTGAAACTAAAGTACTGTAGCTTAGCAAATGCACAAGCATAAAAAGGTAGTCCAGGGAAAAAGTGTCAGAATTACAATTTTTCTTCTAGGGTTAACTTTTGGCACTGATCTTGCCATTTCCCTATAATTCAAAGCAGAACATATGTGAGACCTAACATGGAAGGGGTAGTTTCCATATGAAACCAATGATGGATTCAGTGGTCCAGATTTATTCCTAAAATTTTGATGAACACAAATGCTGCATAGAAGCCCAGAATTAGAAGAGGATTTCAAGGTCATTAATCTCTTGGCAGATGCTTATGCACGGTTTCAATAGGCAAGAGGAAATTGCATGATTTAGGCAGTGTGAATGACAGGGTTTCAATAGTGTTTGTGTGTTTCTCTAGTGTTAAACCTAAATTTAGTTGGCTGTCATTGAATTAGTTTCCATCTAACCAATCACTTAAGTAAGAAGGAGAACGCAAATATGGAACTTGATGTTATTTCACAATTCAAATTATGGTATTATAAGTCTGTATCAACATTAGATGTTGATCAAGAAGAGAAGTCATGCTTTGATTGGATGAAAGAGGCTGCACATTTGTCTCAAATAGTATATTTGATGTTTGACTGGAAGGGAGACATAGCAGCACAGAGATTTTGAAGGTCATAGCTGACCATGATAGTATTGTTTGACTCCAAACATTTTCATTTCAAGCATCCTATCTTGGAACTGCTACAGAATATTCACAGGTGGATTTTTAATGCTGAACTCAGTAACACTTTTATACTTCCTTTGGGAAAGTAGAGAACAGATGTTCTTCATCTTCTTTACAGCAGCCTTATTTTAAACACATGCAAACAGTGTTATGGTATTCATATGTTCTGCCCCTTAACGTATAAATTTGTCCATGCAAACCTGTCATTAAATATTTTGTTACCCTTTGGCAAATGTGTCCAGTCACCAGCCTGGTTTGTATAACTTACAAGGGGACCTGATTAGACAGAGGTGAAAGGTATGTCATGTCTCACAGTGCTTCAGCCTATAAATATCAGTGATACAATGGAGCTACTATGGCTAAAGTCAATGAAATGACAAGTCTGATTCTTATGATAAGTAATGAAATGAGTAGTAGATAGCCTGTAGAGCCGGTCCACTTTCTATAGACTGTGCACTATTCTCTTCACAAAATTACTGAAAACATGTGGTCAACCATTCAAGTTGAACAAAATTGAGCTGCAGCCCAGATGAATGTTAGAAGAATCCTGCTAGATCAGACCAAAGGCTTATCAAGTCCAGCACCTTGTATCCTATAGTAGCCATTCTGTTACCTCTGGGAATCCATGAGCAGAACAGGAGTGCCATTGTTCCCTGGTGACTGGTCTTCACAGGGATGTTGCCTCTGATTCTGGAGGTATAGTCACTGCCAAGCATGGTCAGTTACTGCCAATGTTTTGCTTGCTTAGGTGAATTACAATATTTCGCCATCACCTTGTGTTATACTTTATGCTGGGAAGTATAACAATAGCTCATGAAATGAGCAAGAGTTTTACAGTTTTCACTTTTGAATTATTCCAGTTTGGCTGTTCACTACCTCACCTTTATTAGTATTCTTCTTGCCTTGAACAGCTGTTGGGGAGATTAGAAGACTCTCAACCATGCCCCTAGAATGGGAACCCAGTAGCATTGAAGGTTGTTTTCTGGTGATGAATCCCAGTGCTAGGGACAAACTTTTATGACTAGGGCCTGGACATTGTGAGGGTTTGGACTTGGCTTGCAATGGGTCTTCATTGTCCAATCTGAGAGAGTTTCTGCTCTAAATACCCTGCCCCCACCCCAGGTTTTGCCACCACCACACATCTCTTAAACAATTTATTTATGTAAATTTCATATTTAAAAGACATTACTCAAAGCCCAGAGCAATCATATATAGCAGATATTTCTCATTATATCATCTTGAGAATGTACAAAGTTATCAGTTCACTTGTTTTTTCTTTTTGCTCAAGTCCAAAATAGACAGGCACCAGTTTTGAAGGAAAATCTGGATTGTGTGTATTCTTTTTTTCTCTGTGCCATTTATAAACAGTAATTTTATTCATTGTCATTATATCACACACTTTCCTTAGCTGCTGATTGTTTTTTGGAAGATTACTGCTTCTACAAGTTTTTGCTGCCATTTCCAGAGCTGTTATCAACAAACATGATGCTAAAATTATTTGCTCTTTCTTTGCCATGATTAAATTGAATACTCTGTCACATCACATAATAGGTGGTTGGCAACCCTATGCAGGGAAATGATATTCATGTGCTGCTACAAGAAGTTAAACAAGTCTGACAATCAAGAATGGCCCGTTTAATTAATTTGCAATTACTCTCATTCACTTTGCTGAATTTATGTTACTGCTCTAAACAATGAGATCAATAAATAGCTGGTTGAGCTGAACCTAAATGAACACTCCCAAGAGCCCCAGAGAAACCAAGAATTCATATGGAAAGAGGAGCCCTAAGAGCAATTTCACATTTCCTATTCCAACCTACAGCTTAATCTCCATGTCAGGACAAAACGTCTACTTTTAAAATGGCCAAATGGCAGAAAGATGTCTCTCTTGCCCTAGATACTCACATCAAGAAGCTGACAGGTGCATCAGATTTCTCTCTATGTCAGAAAAGGTGACATGAGAAGTGACCCTTAAATAAACACAAGATGGACCATGGAGGGGAAATAAGAGGAGCCAATGGCTCAGGTAAGAACACATACGTTGCATGCCAAAGGTCTGAGGTTCAATCCTTGGCATCTCCAGTTTAAAATGGCTCAGCTGGCAGGTGATGTGAAAGGCCTTAGCCTGATTTCCTAGAACTGCTGCCAGTCAAAGCAGACACTACTAGGTTAGATGGACAAAAATGAGTGGTCTAAAGCAGTTCCCATGATACTGTTGTCTTAAGAGGCATTCTATTACTCCCAGAGCACATCTCCCAATAAGCTGGGGTGGTGGTGTATGTTTCAGGAGGCACAGAGAAAGTAATTTTTCTTTTATTCCTTCAATTTGAACTACTCTTTATACTCTTGACATACAGACCTTGTCATATTTCTGCTTGTTCATCTCTGACAGCCCAAGGCAGCCAGCACTTCTCGGGTATTTTCGCTGTCTAAAGCTGGGATCTTTTCTTGGGGCACTGTGATTCCTAAATGATTCCAGTTTTCATTATGATTTATCCCTTCATCTCTCCAGTGAAGAAAAGAAGCTCATAAAAGAGAGAGGATTCTGATGAACTCTTTTTATTAATATTATCAGAGCAAGACCAGGGTTGTTTCCAAAGCATCTTAAATAATATCTCCAGCTAACAAAAGGAGCTATTTAGTTCATAGCTGGATGGTGAGCTGAGGTTTCTTTCATTAAAGTCACCCCAATTGAACATCAAAGAACTGGGGGGAAAATACCTATGGAGAAGCTGAACATAAATGACTACAATATATATTTCATGAATTTGTAGCCTGTTTTCTCCTTCTACAGTGTGAGTCTGTTTTGCAATGAAGTTTCATGTATTCAGGGATGTCAACAGACTTGGGTCTGATTCAGATATGATGTTTGCTATGTGCTGAATTTTATGTAGCCAGCATTATGATTAAAAGTGCTGTGCTGAACCCTGCTCTCAAATTCTAGATAATTTTCATTCTGTGGCAGGGGAAGGGAGGAAGGCTGGAGCAACTTCCCTCCCCAAATCTCTTATCCAGATACTTTAAAAATCTTTTACATTTTCATTTTAGCAGAGTTTAGCTTACTTTTGAGGTCACTTTTTGAGGTTACTTTTGAGGTCACCGAGGGTATATGGGTGGGTGCATGTGAGTCCTCTTTCATTGTACAATCATTTCTTGGTTCTGCAACATTCCCAGCCCACATTTTTTTTAAAAAAAACCCACACACGTCATCCTGGGCCAAACTTCTCTGTAAGCAACAGAACTTGGGAAGGCTGCAGAATGCAGACTACTGTACTAAAGATGATTTGTGGAAAGAAAGAAAGAAAGAGAGAGAGAGAGAGAGAGAGAGAGAGAGAGAGAGAGAGAGAGAGAAAGGATGCTCACATATGTCCCTCAGCTACCTCGATGGTAAAGAAAGTGCAACAAATCCCTCACATACCACCAATGATAATTTCAACCAGATCTCCACTTGATAGTTTTCAAATGCAATTCATTTTCTCATTAATCAATGGAAAATGGGGGAGAGAGATAGAGAGGGAGGGAGAATATATTTGGTTTAGGATTAACCAATACTCGAAGCTCTGTTGGTGGGTTCCAGCTGCCATCAGATAAGACACACTCAGCAGGAAGATGCATTTGTTGACTATCTCATTTAAAAGTCATCCATATCCTATTTCTATGAACGGAATTCACTCATTTTCTGCCATCATTTGATGCAGCAAGACTTTTCCTGTGCTCTCCTCAGAACTCTGTCCCATCATGTCCTCAACCAGAAAATAAGCTGATTCACTTCTATTTCACTCATTTAACATGGGAGGGGTGGGTAATATCTCCTTAGAGCACCAGCGCTCTCATATATCTGCCTCATAGCTTCTTCTGCTCCAGTCTTGTCAGCTCTGTTTGAAAACGCTGTCCCCTGTCAAAAGACAGAAGCTTTCCCTGAGGTTTTGATCCTTAAAGTCATTGTGATTTACTGCTTTCTCTAAAGAGAAGCAAAAATGCTCATAAACTAAGCAGGATTCAGATGAGCTCTCTTTCTATTACCATCCTTTCACTTCTGATCAGCCATGACAAAAGTTCATTCTGCAAATTTACAGCAAGCATAGGTGGTATCACCAGCATGAATGCCCTGTAATGGCTAATGCTGCAGTACTCTCTCTCTCTCTCTCTCTCTCTCTCTCTCTCTCTCTCTCTCTCTCTCTCACACACACACACACACACACACACAGTGGTGGCTAGTATCTTCTGGAACTGGAAGGGCATAAAGTGGGGATCCCAACAACATGTGGAGCCAGAGCCAATAACAGGTGGACCCAACACATCCTAATGTTCTTCTAACATCTAATGTTCTTCTAATCCTCCTTCCTGCTGAGTTTTACAAGTGCGACTAAGGAGGAGGAAGCTGGCAGACAGTATCACCTACTGGAGTGGTTGCAAGTATGAAGGCAGGCAGGCAAGGGCAGGCTGAGGTTGATTGGGCAGTGCCCCATTCACCTTAATAGACCAGCCTTTAGTGATAATGTATCATAGAGTGTTCTTTCCTTCTTAGAATGAAAAAAGATACTTGCTTGATTAGACCAGAGAGTCATCTCATTCAATGTACTATCTCCACAGAGACAGGGGGTTATTTTAATTATATATGTGTATGTGTGGGTGGGTGGGTGGGTGGGTACACCCCCCCAGCAATTAATTCCATGGAATTAAGTGGAAAAGTACTTCTTTTTCTGTCCTAAATTGCAAGTGGCCCATCATGTAATCCAAACAATGCGAAAGTTCTAGTCAGAGGATACAGCTTTAACCTCTATACACCTGTCTCTCTCACACCACTGATCAGCAGTGTTTGTGTGTGTGAGAAACCTAATTGTGGCAGAATAAACAAAACTTTAAGCAAAAGTTCAAAATCCTGCAAAGCAGAAATGCAAGCACATTTTTATATTGATTTAAGTAGGCCAGTGATGTCCCTGCCCCCCATCCAATTTGCTTGAATTGTGTAACATAATGATGAACCTTTGCATTTTTAGACACTCTGCATGTGTGCATCTCCTATAATAAGCAATCGGTTTCCTTTAACCTTAAAAGGGTTAAGGGTAAAGCAGTTGGTTAGGAAATTGATTATGAGTTGAATTGTGTGGTAGCAAAATTATAGCTCAGGGACTGAAAGTCAGGAAGCAGGGATGGAAGAGGAGAAGGAAAACAAAATTCCTTTCCTAAGTAGGTAATGAAAATGTGCTTGTAGACACAAGTGTTTTTCATTCTTGTTGTAATTATGCATTGATATGATGCCATCCTTCAGCTTCATTACAGTCTTTGTTCAGAAAATTAGGTTTCTTTTGTTGAGCTTTTTAATGATATGTATACGATGCACAACAAGTACTGTTGCAAACAGCTAGTTACGCTCCCGTTTCCTTTTGCCATATCACACAATCTGTAACTATCCTTTATGACAGCACAGTTCAGAGATAAGCTCTAGTGTAGTGCCAGACAGAACAAACAATTATGATACACCTGCCCTCTCCTAAATCAAGACCAGGGGTCACATATTGCTTGGCTCCCTGGCAGCAGTAGCTTCTTCTAAATATGTCCCAAAGAATCCAGGTATTACAACAATATCAGGATGAAGCCTATGCAGCTCTTAAGACCCCCACAGCACAGACTCCAAGGCTGCCAATCCAACTAGGGTCCAGCATTAAGAAGAAAAATGAGCAACCACTGTTATAACAGAGCTTCTGTGCTTGTATAGGCTGAAGTTACGTAGCTAGAAATGAAAAGTCATGTACAGGAATTTGTGCTGTGTTGTTTAATTTATCACTGCAACTGACGCTAAGAACCAGAATCTGCCCAGTGAGTTATGATTTCTCTTTTCTTTATGGGGATAAATTGACTATATTACAATCCACATAAATTCCATTTATACCACAGCAATTGGTGAAGGGTTGTATATCAGACAGCAGTGACTTCTTTGCTAAAGACAAAGTTGCCAGAGACTAGTCTTGGCAGGGAATAGCACACTACTCAGAAAGTCACATGCCAACCATGCCATGCTACTTTGCTTTTAAAAGGCATTTTCGTATCATCTGGTTTATCAGAAATGAAGTCCCCTGTTCTGGGAATGAAAAATATTCAATTAAGAGGAGTTATAAAAACTCATAATTAAATTGATTGAAAGGAAGGGTGGGCAAGTTGTCTCAGGCTTGGACCTGATTGGCTTGGAGCTATTTTCAGCCCCTCAAGCAGGAAATAGCTCAGCTTAATCTCATCTAATGGAAATTATTCCAGATATCATGGCATCCCTTATCATAGATTTTGTGGGTCTGATCCCTACCCTCCTCCCACCTACCGAATCCCAAGTACCCACTCTCCCAGCACTGGCAAGAGGGAGAGGAGGGAGATCTCTTGCCCTGCTGTTCCATGAGCTACTGTTTTTTAGTTTTGGAACACTACATTTCTCAGGTCTGCTTGAGCCTGGCACATTGAGTGATCCACTTGGGATGAACAGGATAAGGCAGTCCTTCAGGTATCCTAAGCCTCAGCTATTCAGGGTTGTGTATACTAGTAGAAGAACCTTGAACTTGACCCCAGTAGCAGATGGAAAGCCAGTGTAGGTCTTTTAACACTGGTGTCATGTGCTGACCTGTAGTCTGATCAAGTCCAGTTGACCTGCAGCATTCTGCAGTAGCTGAAGCTTCTGGACCACACCCAAAGGAAGCCCCACATAAAGTGCATTGCAGTAATCCAGTCTTGAGGTTATCAATACGTGAACCACATGCATTCCCTAACCAGGGATGGGCAAGGCTGATGTAGCCACTGAAACTGATAAAAGAGACTCCAAGCCACATAGGTTAGCTGAGCTTCAAGTGATGATGATATTTTTTTATGTTTTAATTTTATTAGTTTTCAAATTATTATAGAACTACAAACACAGATGAACAATAAACTAATAAAATAAAATAAGTGACAAAGATAGTTCAAACCATGTATCTACTCCTTCAGAGGGACTGCAACCCCATCCAGGTCAGGCAACTGGCCTATTTTCTGGATTCTGGAACTACCTCCCCACGGGGCCTCTGACTTCCCAGGGTTCAGAGTCAGCCCTAAGAGCTCACAAATCCTTATAAGGCACCTTAGGGACCAACTTTGTCAAAAGACGGGGTAGAGAACTTGCAAATAAATACATTAAACACTAAGAGTTCTCTTTGTGCCACACTTTCCCTCTGAGAGCAACTTCATAAACTCCCTTCCCTTTCCGATAATGTTTCCTGCTTTGTGTTCTTCTTCATAAGCTCCCTATCCACCCCTAGAAAAGCAGTTTACACATTTTATTCCTCAGAACACCCTACCTCCCACCTCCCACCCCAACAAATGATTCCTCTTTTTAGTCTCTTCTTAACTTCTGCTATTGATTCATTTGATGGATTGGGAGGGGGATTCACATGAACAACTTAGATGAATGTCCTAATCAAATGAATCCTGTTAGGGAAGCAAAGGACAACATCCAGGTGTTCCTCCCAACAGGCCGGTAGCATCACAACTGCGGCAATGTGCATGGCTGCTCAATTTGTGATCCCTTCAATCATTTCCTTCACGCTTCATCAAATAACAGGAGTCTTCAGGGTCATCTGTAACTTATTTCTTGCACAAATGCATGTAGGCTTGGGAGGCAGATGCTGTGTATAATTTCAATGGATAAGAGCTAGTATCCATTTCACAGCTTTTCTTTAAATAAAACTACAGGCACTTTCTTGGAGCCATACGTATTTGTAGGTGTGAATTGTTCTGCCCCCTCCCCTGGAAGCTGAAATCTGCTTCAGAATGGGGATCCCTGAGGTAGCTTGAATAAAACAAATATTTGTATTTTACTTCACTTTCTGTGGCAAGGTAATTTCATTTTAAACTCTCTGTGGAGAAAAGAAAAAACCACATATATTAACCCCCTCATCCATTTCATGGAATGAAGGGGAAATATGACAACTGAATAGGTAATTGAAGGGGGTCGGTTCTTTCATGGCAAATTCATCTTTACTTGAGAAGAAACACAAAATGTTTTATTGAGTGAAGGTGGGCAATTGAGATCCAGGAGTGATTAGACCCTGCATAGTAATCCTTCTCTGGTTCTGGTCATTGTTACTATTTTTTGCACCAAAGAGCTGGCAGTGGGTATGAGTGTAGGATAACAACAGTAAGTTGTCAGATTCTACTTTTTGAAACCGGTTTCTTTTAGCATCAGGTTATATACACTATTGCAGATGCCTAGTTCTCTGTGATGAAAACTTTGTTGAGATTTCAAATTTTAGTTTTTACAAAAATTGCGTAGAACTCAAACAACTCTGGGCTCCATTGGGAGGAAGTGCAGAATATACATATTATAAATAAAAATAATAAATAACATTTGAGAGACAAAAGTAGTTCAAATGCAAGAACTTTGTCCCATCTCCATCCTATTTACATATTATGAATGTGATTAATTTGATCCACATGTCCTCAGCTAGGTACGTAAAACTTCAATGTTCCTATTACATGGAGTTGGGCAAAGGCATTCTCTGTTTTGAAATTATGGTTGATCTTTTTTCTTCTGCAGTCTGACACTTGGTTTTACAAATGTGTTAACATCATACGTTGGGTAACTTTATGTGTGTGTCCATCATTAGTATGATGTAAACAGCAGCTAACACTCTATTTGTAAATGGCTTGTTCTTCCCTTAGTGTTTCTGCATAGAATGCTGTTTCGTGCAAAAGTGTGAAGGTATCTTCCATCTGACTTGGCTAAGCTAATGACTTACGTCTGGCTTGTGTACCAGAAAGTTATTAAAACTAACGCCTTGCTCCTAAGCATGATAGAAATAAGTCCCACCAAGTTCTATGGGACGTATTAACATGTAAGTGTACATAGTAATACTGTGCTGTGTGTGTGTGTTGTTTTTGTTTGTTATTATGGTATATATTTTTGAGTTTTTATATTGTAAACCCCTCTGATCTTTGGATGAAAGGTGGTATAGAAATTTAATAACTAATAAAATATTATTATTGATAATAATCCTATTTGGTAGAGTGTTTGACTGAACTTGGTGGGACTACATCTTAATAAACATATGTGGAGTGAGGCTATTGTAGCATCCTGCTGGTTAGTAAGCATACTAGTGGGTTGGGTGGCCAAATACAGAAGAGTACAGGGCTCCTGCACCTTTAATAGTTTAGCAGAACAGGGAATTTCAGCTTACACAACAAGCTGCACCTGCAGAAATTCCTTCTACAATCTGGCCACCCTACTGGTTGGTGTGGTGCTTCTTAAATACAGTATTTTCTGCAATAACTGGGCTTGGAGCACTGCTTGCTATGTTATGTAGCCTGAGAGACAGGAGGAAGGAATGAGAATTTATTAGCCTAGGTAAGTCTGTTGCATGCTGTCTTTTCTGCTTCTCACTTTTGCATTCTGAGTGTGAATGTCTAAAGGGAGATTCTAAATGGTGTTCAGTTGAATGTGGTTAAGATCTGCTCCATGATTAGGAATCCTGAACTGCTGAAAGGAAGTTTCCAACATGCGTTCCGCTGAATGTGGGCTGAAACTCCTTGCATATCTTCATGCTCAATGTGCAAGGGCCAGGACAGGATGAGGCTAGCATATACAGGGTCACTGGGAAACAGATGGTGCATATCAGCACTAATGTGGTTCACCTGGATGCACAGAGAGGGTGAATGTGTAAAGATTCATCTGATTGCTGAAGCTGCCATTACAGGGTACAATAATACTTTAGCTTTGGCTGGTTTTTCCTCTATATCAATTGGAATTAACTACCCTAGTTGTTCTGCAGTTGTTTTCTCATGATATGATTTCTAATTGTGCATATAACCCATTTGATTTTTTAAAAATAAATATATTTTAAAATACACACTTTGTTCATGGACTAATGGACATGTTTGCTCTATTATGCATAAAATCCAATCTCATAGGTATTTATTCAGAATGGAAAATGCATCTGTGTGATCTTGTGGGCAGGCAAGTGGGGGAGGGGGCAAGCATTGTTCTATTTATAGAGTCAGAGGGTGTTCCCGTTGGTAAGAAATTCCTGGGCCTGTGCTTGAGAGAGATAACGTACTGAATGAATAATTGTACTGTAGTGTCAAGTCAGATCTGTGTGCTATTTGCAGTGCATGCTCTGGTCCCAGGTGCTATCTCAGCCACTTTCCAGTACAGAAGCACTCTAGACTTAATTAGCCATTTGAGTGTTAACTCTGAACCATCCATCCATCAATCATTCTGCCATTGTTACAGCCGGCTTTGGAAGAAAAATGCACTCTGGCAATATCAGACTCTCTATAGTTGTTGATGTCTGGGGGAAATGTAAGGTAAGCTAGTTAGAAAGGCTGAAATGAATTGTCTTTTCTAATCCTTAATATTTTTTTCCTGTTGATATTGAAATTCAGGTTCACAGTCATTGAGAATGTTGATTCAGTCTAATTCTCTTTGACAATGTTCTCTTTGGTTACTTTCATTTGCTTTGGCAGCATTTAATTTCCTCAGTTGACTTTTAAGAACTTTAGCTTATCTAAATGTGTAACTTGAAATTTCATATCACTTTTTATAGTGATGTCAGGACTAGGAAACAGCATTTGAGAGGGGGAGAGATGGATGAAGGCAGGAACTGGTGCCTGAAAATGTTGGAAGAAACGGGGGGGGGGGGGTATTTGGCCTTCATTTTCAGGCCCCAAATTTTCTTGGGCTGTCTGTGAGGAGTGCTGATCATATTTACTTTTGATGATACAATATTACCAGAAGGTGACCTTTTCTGCAATGTTCACATGATGAGTCACTGTTTTGAATTCTCTATTAAGTTGGGCTATTTGGTATTTTATTTGCCATGCATGGAATACTTAAAGAAAATTCTTTGTTTTCCCCAACATGGGGAACACCAGCTTTTGTTTGCTCTAACTTGAATAAAACATTTGTTTAACTTGATAGTACATGGACACCTCACCATGAAACTCTGAATTCTCATATAAGAACCACTTCTATGAACCTTTTATTAAAACTTACTAATTTTAAAAAGACCTGCTCATGGGAGTTCATAGCACTTAGTCTTTGCAGCAGACTTTACATTTGACAAAGTTGTGTTTTAATTAGGATTGCCATCACCTGATCTGACTCATTACAGTTCTGACCAAATTTGCATGGTTGCTTTAAAGCCTGAGAATAATTCAGTTGAGCTGCCACCATCCCTCCATGTTAACATTAATATCCATGTTAGCCTTGATGCATGTACTAGTAGAGTACATGCATGCTAAATGGTAGGGTAGCCAGAGGCAAAGGAGAAGGGGCTTGATAGTTTTCAGGAAATTTCAGCAGATGAAACTAGTCATGCAGGATCAAGGACACCTGAACATTCTTAGATCGCCTCTTCTCAACAAGTCTTAAAGCTACAAGATCCTGATACACGAATTGCATTGCCAGGGCAAAGGAGTATCACATGTAATGATGTTGCCATACAAACACCACCTCTGTTTGATTTGGAATTGTCCTGGAATAAATAGCCTCCTCTGATTTCAAGCTAATTTGAGTTAAATTGGATTCCATTGCATTCCTGATTGGGAGTGGCATGGTATCTAATTCCTCCCTTCCACCAGTGAGAATCTAGGCCTCTCCCTTCAATCAAGTGGAAAGTGGCTCTATCCTTTAGGAAAGTGAATATTCAGGCAGTGGTGTAATCATGACACCTGTAGGGAAATTACAATTCAAAATGTTCACAATTTTCTGAGTTAATAGGATTGCAAATGTGTGTGTGTGGGGGGGGGGGGTTGGTGTGGGAGGGACAATTGACATTGAAAAGAGTGCTAAATGTCTGCTAGAATCCACTAGGTCTCCAGAAGTGGCTTTTATGTTGTGTGAATGATCACATAAAATGCAAAATTTAATAGGTAAGGGCACTTCATTCCATTTTCCTGTTGTTCCATCTTAATACAGCCTCAGAGGAGGGCCATGGGGTCAGATAGGATGGTAACAGAATATGAAAATATCTCTCCTTGAGAGTGTCTCCTTGATGAGAAATTCCTCTCATGGAGGCTGTTCATGGCCATAAGATGTAGTAATCAACATGAGTGGAGATCGCATTAAAAAGAATTAGACAAATTAATGGAGTATGTTGCATATAACAAGTTTCAGTTTATTTTGTTTACAGGCTATGAATGGGGTTATCAAAACAGCCACAGTGGAGGAAAAAATGCATTATACATGCACACAAATTGTACCTTTTAAAAACAAGAGTATAACAAAATCCACAAACAATCAGAAACAGATTAAAAATACAGACAACTTTGACTCAGAGCTGACAATTCTTTTAATAACTGTGGCTTAATTTAAAAGGCTACAATGAGGAACTGGGCTATATTTCTGTAATCTTTGGTTTGGAGTCTGCCATTAGAATTGAAACATAGAATTCATCTGAGTTCCCCAAGTGCAGAGAAAGTACTGGAGAGATAAATCAGTGTAGCATTACAATGGGTCAATAGCATATGATAGCTAATAGAATCTCCACATCCAGAACCAGGCTAACTCTGGACCAGCTAAGCTTCCCAGAGGGATCCAGCAGTTGTAGACCGAAACACTGGATGAAATGTATCTTGGTCTGATACCAGAAGTCAATTCTTAGCTTCTTATTATGAGTTTTCAGATACTTCAAAGCTTGCTCAGTGGACTATAGGAAGATGGCTATTAGGGCATGCTTAGCCTTCTTGCTATGCCATTTACTGTGCACTCAGTTATTTCTAAATATTTCTAGTGGTTGGGAGAAAGAAAAAAATGTACCCCTTGCGTGGTGTTTATGAGATTACAGGATGATGGCTCAGCTTGAAGCGGCTTGGCAGTGCATGATTTCCTTTTGCAATTAAAGTGCATAAACGGTAGGGTATCATGGAAGAATGAGGGGTTCACAAAAATAGAAGTCAAGCAATTACTTCCTCTGAGAAGGGCCTAGGGTTTACTGCTTCGAGACTGCACAGAGTGAGTGAGATTAATTTTCTGCCAGCTCCTCTGGTTTCATTAAACTTCTGGTCTCAGGCATGGATTCATTTTGGGCTATTTCATTTTGGACTATTTACAGTTTCTGCTGCCATCTTTGTCACTTGAATGGGATATCAGCATGTTAATGCCTCATATAATTTGTGAATGATGTCCGTCTGCTGCCATTCTGTGACATTCTCAATGTTCTGTAATTTCATTATCTGGCCGTTTTCTTCTTTCCCCCTGCAGTGTAGTGCTTCCGACATGGTGGTTGCCACATCTAATGTTTTTCCTGCAACCTCTGCCAAAGAATGCCATCCTTCATTTCAGGTGGCTTATTTGCTCCAGAAAATAAATTAGTTCTGCCAGTAGAAAGTGCTCCTGTTTATCCTTAACATCTAATACACCTAGTAGAAGGCATGAAGAATCACTCGAGCAGTACTGAATGATCACAGCAAAATTAATATCCATGAACATTTGAGTATCTCAGATCAATGGAGAAAGACCTTCATAAGCACTGTTCTTCTTATGAATATTTACCTTATGGCTGTGTTATACTTCCACTGTCCAATACAGCTTTATTCTGAATAACAGTAGCTAGAAGTCACAAATGAGGAGAGTGCTGTTGCACCCAAGTTTTGCTTGTGGGAATCTGCTTGGCTGCTTGGACTGATCCAGTGGGACTCTTCTTAATGTTCATATCCTGACAAATAAACTCACATAGGATATTAGCTCACCAGTGTGACTCCACGCATACCTCTGTTGGTCATTTGTGATTTACTTATAGAGACAGAACAAACTATCTGGTCTCTTCCAGGTGTAAACTGGTACCCTTCTGGAAGCTTGACAGTCCTCAGCAACATTTGATGCCTTCCGCACAGCTATTGCACTGCCTTCCTAAAGCTGGGTAAGCAGGTGCTGGGCTTTGTGAAGGAGGCGTGAGGGTTCTGGAAGGGTCTTAGAGACCTCCTTCCCAAAGCCCAGTTAGCAATTTCCCAGCTTTGGGAAGGAGGTGGCAGGGCTCTAGGACCTTGCCAGAGCCTTGCAGATCCTTCCCAAGCGAGGTGCCATGCTTAGCTGGCATTGGGAAGGCAATGTGAGGGTTGAGTGTTTGTGTGTGTGTCAAATTTTGGCCTTGCTCCCCATCCCTTGCACGCCAAGGCAGTGTGTGGCTCATGGGTTCTATGTTCAAATGCTTTTGCGGTCCATCTGGCATGAAAGGTTAGACTACCCTTCCTAGGGCAAAGGCAGTATTCTTCTTTGAATACTGGTTACTAGGGAATAACAGTAGGAACTGGCTATTATCCCACAGGTCCTGCTTGTGAGCTTCCCATAGGCTATTGTGGGAAACAGGACTAGGCAAGCCTTTATTCTGATCCATCAAGGCTCTTATGCTGTCAGATGTGAATAGGTCCTTTAGATTGTATTGGGAACATGAAAGGTGTAGACATGTTATTGGTCATTTTTTCTGTGTTTGTCTGCTTTTAAGCCAAATCTAAATAAATCTGATATATGTTCCACCTTTTTATTTTCTTTCTTTTTTGAAAGAAGCAGTTTTCACATCTTTAGCCTGTTGGGGTCTTATTGAATTTTGTTCTTCCAGCAGAACATTTGTTCTGTGTGGAATGCCTTTGATTTTTAATTCTAGGGTTTTGTTGTAGGTCATCATAGGTAAAAGAAGCAAACATTAATAGCTTCAGTTTTGTTTGGAAACCAATGGGGGCCTATATAAGCTCAGGAGAAAGGGGGAAGAGGAGCCAGCATCTCACTATTGCCATCCCATGGCCCTAAGAACGCCTGAAAAACAGAATGCATGAACATACCTGGATATCTTTAACTCATTTTCTAGTGTGTAAATTTGATTCTTGACAGAAAACACTTATGTATCAAATCGGTTCATTTTGAACTTTGAATTTTCAAAAATACCACAATCGAACATGCCTGAGGAACATACCTCCTCTGCCTGAGGAGAGGAATCCAGTGAGACCAAACAGGCTAAAAAAGCCAGTCATTAATCATATATTTTTCAAATGTCAAACACTGGACAACTGAACAGTAAACTGCAATGCCAAATAATGGCTGTGAAGTAATGACATTCTAAAACCCTATTGTCGATTTTATTTGCATGCATTGGGGTGGATTTGCAAGGAGAAATCATTTAAATTGCTTGGAATTATGGAAGGATAGACACCAATCCTACTGGGACTGCCTCTTCTAGATGGTTATCTTTACAATCACCTCGGCCTTCTCTCATTTACCTTAAACCCCAAGCTTATTCTACAAGAATGAAACACCTGCACTAATGCCCAGGTAAACATTCCCATGAACATGGACTGCATCTTTCCATTGACTTTCTATGAGGGGAAAAATGCTGAACCATCTTCCCAAATGGGAGGAATGCCTTCATTTGGGCTTTTAAAAGATAGGCTAGACTGTACAAAGCATTAAAAACTGTCCTATTGGGAACAATTCTGGCTTTTCCATGGAGATGGTCTGGATGAGCTAATGAGTCTCTTGTACCCCTGCTTTCTATTGTGCTGCACTGGTGTTCATCGTTGTTTTATAAAAGGCTGTGCTTGGCAACTGGTCAGCTCTTTGCCAGGCCCTGTAATTCATGAGTATTGTACATGGGCTGTAGTTTGCTTAACACAGCAATTCATGTATTTTAAATTGCTCCATAGCTCTTAGCCAATAAAATTACAGGTTTATTATGTGCATTTGGATCGCTTATTTAATCAGCAGCACCTCCGTTACAGCAAATGCTATGTTGTCAAGCGAAAAATAAAAAATGTTTGTCAAGTTTCCTAGCTCTTTCCGCTTGAATTGCTTTCTTAATGATTTTTTCGTTTCAATATAAATTCAGCATGATATATTATAAAGGCTGGGCTGTAGGTGTTTTAAGAGCACCCTAGATACTGTTGAAAGCAACCTTATCAGAAGCTGCTTCCACAGGCCTGATGACCTGATGTCACCTTGTATAGTTTGCTCCAAAGTGGGAACGGGGACAAATGCTACAACACAATCTCCAGTCATGATCTAGGGTTGGTTTCAAATTAGCAGTTGAGGTATGGTCAGGCTGGCACCCTCAGGTTCCTAAGGTGCCTTCAGCACAGCCCTACTGGTGCTCAGTGTTATAGGGGACAGGGGTCAGGGTGTGCCAAGGCCCTGCTACTATTTCTGCAGCAGAGTCCCTGTCTCCAGTACCCTAGAATACCCAATCAGTATGAAAGGAGAGTTTTTAAGCCACTGTATGCTCCAATGCTATGCTTTTAGGAACACTGAAAACCATGCTGGCAGCTGAAGTTTGGGAGTAAGCTGAAGATTGGGCATAAGGTATGGCAAGCCTTCATTTACGCATTCCGCCTCCCCTCTCTCCTTTAAATCCTCTCACATTAGTAAGAGGTGGGGAGGTCGGGACATTCCTCCATTGCCTCATTAACAATTACATTTCTCAGAAGAAGCAACAAGGGGATCATCTCTTTGAATGTGGTCCTCACAAATAGGGAAGAACTGATTAACGAAGTGGAAGTAGTGGGAACCTGGCATCAGCAGAATCAAAGTCCAGATCAAGGGAAGTAATAGTACCACTACATTCCACTATATTCTGCCTTGGTCAGACCACACCTGGAGTACTGTGTCAGTTCTGGGTGTCACAATTTAAGAAGGATATTGACAAACTGGAATGTGTGCAGAAGAGGGCAACCAGGATGAAACAGGGTCTGGAAGCCAGGCCTTATGAGGAATAATTGAGGGGGTTCAGTATGTTAACCTGGAAAAGAGGATACTGAGAAGAGAGATGATAGCCATCATCAGATATCTAAGGACTGTTGCATAGAAGATGAAGCAAGCTTGTTTTCTTCTGCTTTGGAGAGTAGGCTTTAAGTCACAATAAAGGAGATTCTGACTAAACATCAGGAATAACTTTCTAATGGTAAGAGCTGTTCAGCAGTGGCATGGAAGGTACTTTAGTCTCCTTTCTTGGAGAAGAGGTTGGATGGCCATCTGTCATGGATCCTTTAATTGAGATTCCTGCATTACAGGTGCTTTGGAGCCTTTCCAGCTCTACAGTTCTGTGATCTACAATTCAGTGGGATTTAACTCTGATTAGATGTGGCTAAGACTGCAGCCTTAGACATGTTTAAAGTATGTGAGACTTGGTTAGTCATAACTAACTTCCATTGATTTCTGTGGATCTATTCTAAGCAGAGGAAAGACTGGATTGAACCCCCTAGATCTTGTAAAGGTAGCTTATGTTCAGAAAGAACAAAGGCAAACTGCCTCGCCTGATAGTTTTATCAATACTTTTGGCTTTTGCAGTTGTCTTCCTCTTGATCAGTGATGTTACTGTCTCCCAGAATGTGTTCAGCAATTTATGGCCATCAGCAGCTTCTGTTGTTCCCCTGCTGTTCATTAGCTGTTCTAAGGATAACAGGTAGGCAGTAGAAAGCCTTGGGGAGTATCAGTAGGAATCGGGCAACCTCCCCTTCCATCCTTCCTACTGCATTCTCTTTTGTGCATTTCCAGGAAGAAAGAGCTATAGGAAGAATAAAGCTTCTGTGTAAGGGTTCACAGGAGCCTGAGAGTTAGCTTGACTCATTTATTTCAGAATCCTCACTGCTGCCTGCCCCCATGTAAAATACTTCTCACTGATCGTTAATGCTGAGCAAATGGGCAAGCGCTGACCTCATTGGCAGGCTACAAAGCTGCCCCTCCCCTTTCGTTGAACACTTGCATCGTCTTCAGAGATGGAGGAAGTTTGTCCTGTGTCCTGGAGGCAGAGGGATCAGAGCAGGTTCCTGCACTGCTTCCCTCTCTACCTGCACTTGTGCTGCCACTCACTCCTATGGTTGAAAAATCTTGTGAACAGCCACAGAAAAAGGGAATTAAAAGTACAGTTAGCATTCCTTCCCCCCAGGGGATGGGGTGGGATTTTGTCCCTTCTTGTGATTCTGCTTTGAATATCCAAGAAAATCTGGATTCCAGTTAATGCAGCTGTTGCCTATTCTATTATTATTTTTTTTAAAAAAAAGAATTGTAGAAATGGGGAAGCTTCTTCCCCTGGATGCCCCCCCCCCCACATCCTGTCTTTTCTTTGTCTGAAATTTGTTGGGCTTTGTGTTTTGTTTTGTTTTTTAAGAGAAAAGTGTCAGGTGTTACTGTGTCAGCATTTTAGTTGGACTGCATTACTTTTTGCTTGTCTCGTCTTCCTCCCACTTGGGTCTGCAAAGGCTGCTCAGCCCATATGGACTGCTTCGCCTATGATCCCAAGCACACTTTATTTGCACCTGTGGTCTCCGCCTTGCTACTCCTTGTCTCTTTCTGAGAATGTCTCAATGCTTCAGCACTTAGAGAGGCAAGGAACACAAAGTATTGTGCAATATGTGAGGCATGCATGGCAGGAAATCCGTGTAAGAAGATATTGATTGGTTTGCCTCTTAGATCCCTTTATTTTTTCCTGTTACACGACCACCTGGGACTGGATAGATCCTCCTTGTATTGCTAGAGCAGGCATCCCCAAACTTGGCCCCTCAGCTGTTTTGGGACTACAACTCCCTTCATCCCTAGCTAACAGGACCAGTGGTCAGGGATGATGGGAATTGTAGTCCCAAAACAGCTGGAAGGCCGAGTTTGGGGATGCCTGTGCTAGAGTCATGCAAACGGGGTGTACCTAGGGGTTAGCCTCTGCCATGTGTGCGGGCAAGGGCACAAAAATGGTGCCTCTCAACACTGGATGAGGAATCGGGAAGCTGGTGTGGCCTGCAGAGCCCCCTGCCTAGTTGTCTGGTGGTTAGTTTGTGCAGTGAACACACTGATATTTAGCCCTCCATCCTAGTGTGGCTGCTGCTCCCTGTTCTCTACGCCTCCTGCTTGTCCTGAGAGCGGCCTTTCAGCTGATGTGACAGAAATGTCAGGCAAGGCTCTTAATTTACCAGAGACAAGTTGCTTTTCCCTGGTATCTTTCCACCTTGACCAATTTTCAGCACGTGCACTACTGGAAGTTTACCCCAGAGAGCAAGGGCCATTGACTTACATAGGGTTACCTTCAAGTAAAGTGTGCACAGGGCTGCAACATCCATGTTAGTGCCTTTCTGCTGGTGTCTTTTGGAGTAAAGAAAAGGCTAGTGAGGCATTGTCAGAAGCCTTGCCATCTTGTGTACACTCTGTCCTCGGGGTAAGCCCCATTGAACTTGCTGAGATTTTGAGTGGACATTCATAGACTTGTGCTGTAAACACTCAGTTTAAGAGTAATTTGTGATTATTGAATTATGCCATTTTTTCCTCTGCAGACTTTGTTTTTTTGGGGGTGGGGGCAGGCGGAAGGCATCAATACAACTCCTTGCCAAGGGTGCAAGAGAGCCTAGGTACACCTCTGCATGCAAGAAGCATTACCCATGGTGGAGGAGTCTATATTATGTTCTCCACCCCTGAAGGCATCCCTGTTTAGGGATGTTTTATCGTGTTTTTAATATTCTGTTGGGAGCTGCCCAGATGGGTGGGGTATAAATAAATTATTATTGTTGTTGTTGTTGTTGTTGTTGTTGTTGTTGTTGTTGTTGTTGTTGTTTACATTGTAACAGTTTCTGGAAGGAATGAAGCTGGGCATGATTTAGTGAGAAACTATGGCAAGGGTTCCTCACACATGATCTGAAACTTTCATGTTACCGGTATTGACATAGGAAGTAGTCACAGTATAGACGCTCCCCCAACATCAAAATAATGTTAAGCCCTATGCGGGCACTGTTTTTCTTTCAGAATCTGGACATAGCAGACTGTAAGATTGTCCACTACTTTTCCTTTAGTATAAGTGGTTTTTGGTTTGTTTTTTAAAAATGTTTAGGTTCAATGTGTCCTCAAAGCCTCCAAATTCTCTAGCATTCATTGAGGGTTTCTGATGTGTCCTTTATTTCTCAGGAAAAACTCAGGGACTCTTCTCATTACAGCTTATCCACAGTTATAAAGTAGCACTGCCCTTGCTTAGTTACAGAACCCCTCTACCATTTGGTTCCTCTGTTCTTGGCATTAACTTCAGTCATCTTACCAGTTCAGTAAATTCCTCACCTGGTGAAGGATTTGGCAAATGAGTTGAATAGGAATTACCTACATAGGAATAAGCGGTGAAGTCACAAGGAGAAAGCAAGTAGGACATGCTGTACCTTGCTTTGAAATGCTGAAAATCTGTGACAGGATGGCAAGGAATGGATTTACATTCCTTCATCGCAATAAATCTGCTTGTATGGAAGCAACCAACCGTTGTTGTTCTTTATGGCTCAACATCCTCATAACACCTTATGGGTCTTTCATAAAACCCTCACAATCTTTTAATAATTCCACTCTGAGGTAGAACAGTTCTGTCCTGTCTTGGATTAAGCATGCCTAAGCGTTGAAGACAGAGATGGGAGATAAATCTGATTTGTTTCTGTATGGAACATCGGCTCTGGATCCATTCCAGTCCGGCTTCCGCGCTGGTCATGGGACCGAGACGGCTCTGGTCGCCCTAACAGATGATCTCCACAGGCAGCTGGATCGAGGCGGGTCGGGGCTGCTGATTCTTCTAGACCTGTCAGCAGCCTTCGACATGGTCGATCACGAACTTCTGGACCACTGCCTTGCCAACGTGGGGATCCAGGGCACAGTCCTTCAATGCCTGCGCTTGTTTCTCTCTGGTAGGGGACAGAGGGTGGCGCTTGGGGGGGAATTGTCATCGCGCCACTCCTTGGTGTGTGGAGTGCCCCAGGGTGCGATACTCTCCCCAATGCTTTTTAACATCTTTATGCGCCCCCTCGTCCAGCTTGTCCGGAGTTTTGGGCTGGGCTGCCATCAGTATGCTGATGACACCCAACTCTATCTGTTGATGGATGGCCATCCTGACTCGGCCCCAGACACACTGATCAGATGCTTGGAAGCTGTGGCTGGATAGTTACGTGGGAGCCGGTTGAAGTTAAATCCTTCGAAGACAGAGGTCCTCTGGCTGGGACGGGATGATATGGGATTGAGGGGGCAACTCCATCTCTTGCGGGGTGCAATTAGTGCCAGCACCGCCCGTTAAGAGTTTGGGTGTAATCTTTGATACCTCCCTCTCCATGGAGGCGCAGATTGCAGCTATAACAAAGGCGGCATTTTTTCATCTCCGCCAAGCTAAGCAGTTGGCTCCTTACCTCTTTCGCCCTGACCTAGCCACTGTGATCCACACGACGGTCACCTCCAGACTGGATTATTGTAACTCGCTCTACGTGGGGCTGCCCTTGAGACTAACCCAGAAACTCCAGCGGGTGCAGAATGCCATGGCGAGACTCCTTACGGGGTCTTCGCTACGAGATCACATTCATCCTTATATCAGCTTATACCCCAGGATCCCCTTGCAGTGGTGGAAGATGTAGAGCAAAGGTAGCCAACATCATGTCCTACGTGTTATTACATTTCCCACCAATCCTGACCATTGACTATGTTGGCTGGTTTCAACAACTGCTAAGGGCACCATGTTGGCTACCCTTGTACCTACATAGTACTTGTGGCAGTGATGCAGCCTGTACCGCTGCAAAATACATTCTCTCTCTATCTGCCATACCAATACAATGCTTGTACAAATGGAGCATTCTTGGGATAGCAGCAGACGAAGGGTAGCTTATGCTGAGTGAAAGCATGTGCATGATCCAAGGTCACACATAATACTTGAATCCCAATTTCACAGATTCACTCAGAGCCATCATCACTTCACTTTCTTTGTCCATATTTATGTGTTTAAATAAGCATATGCAGGACAGGAACCCACAGTTCTGCCTCTTTCACCTTGCTCAGCATTGAAATGCTCAGCCGTAATGCTGCATTAGCATTGCTTTGAATTCAGCATCCTTTTTGGATGTGTGTGTGTGCTCCTATTCTTTCTCTCTTTAAAATAACAAAGCACTTAAGTGTGTAAGAAAAATTGCCCATGACAGCTTTAACTGTGCTGTTTCACATCAGACGTTACTAACACGAGAGATCTTTTAAGTAGAAAGAAATGTATTTGTCTTATTTGCTTGGCTTGAAAACAGATGAGCAGAATTTTTAAAAGAAGGCGAAGAAAATCATAACTCTGCGTGGAAACAAAATGCTTTCATTTTGTTGTAGAAGTCAGCGTGTTTCCCTTAACACACATGCACCCAAAATTGTAACCTCCCCTGCCCCCGCCTTGCAAGGACAAATCTTTCAACGTATTTTCCACAAGGTCAAAATTTGCAAGTAGCTATTGAAAAACCCCTCTCTTCCCCTCCTCTCTTTTGGCAAATATTCAGATTAAAAAGACAGGTAGTTTTGTACAGCAGCTATGCTAATTCTGGCAAAGATTTCCTCTCTTGTACCTCTGCCAAGAGGCCATGTTCTCCTTCTATATGAATGCCTTTCTTGTCACCTGAGGAACCGACAAAATGCTCTTATTAGGGGAACAAGTGCACTGCATTCAGCCAGGCACAGGAACAAAACAGGGCTCATTCTAAAGATGTATTTTCTATTGTATTGCTGGTAATTTCTATAATATCGAAGGCAGAAATATTTCATTCTATGGAGTCAAGTGGTAGATTTCTTCTGAATGCCTAAAACAGGGCTTCCAAATCGGTGGCTCCATAGACTACTAGATGGCCCATGACATATCTCTAAAAATACATTTAAAATCATGCAGCAAATAGCAAAAGAAGAAGAGGAGTTTGGATTTGAGATCCTACTTTATCACTACCCTAAGGAGTCTCAAAGCGGCCAACATTCTCCTTTCCCTTCCTCCCCCACAACAAACACTCTGTGAGGTGAGTGGGGCTGAGAGACTTCAAAGAAGTGTGACTAACCCAAGGTCACCGAACAGCTGCATGTGGAGGAGCGGAGACGCGAACCCGGTTCACCAGATTACAAGACTACTGCTCTTAACCACTACACCACACTGGCTCTCTTCCTCACTAGCAGCATTGGCTAGCAGAGCACATTCATCCTTTAAATGCTTTTATATATTAGTTTTTAACTATTTTTAGCTGGGAATTTTAATGTTCTGTTTCATTATTTTTTTTGTAACCTGCTTAGAGGTTGTTTGGTTGTTTTTCAATTAAGTGGCATATAAATTAAAGTAAAAATTAAAAAATTACAGTAGCTACAGTTGGCAGCAAAATCTTTATGTGGTTCATCAGAACCCTCAGCAATTATCAAGTGAGGGGGAAAGTTTGGGGGCCACTGGTGGAACAGCTTATCCATGGTCTTTCTGGCATAAATAAACTTTAGGACAGGGGTGTGCCAACGCATTTGATGCCTGAGGCAAAGGACAAGATGGCACCTCTCATTCCGAACACATATGGCAACTGGATTGACAGTTGAATTCAGCACTGGCAAAAGGATAGCACCCTCCAGCTCAGCTAAGGGTCAGAGACTAGCTTAGAAAGTGCAGGCCAGGCCAGAAGACCCACACAGCCCTGTCCTCTAACACCTCTTTGTCGCCCTCAGCCAGCTAGCATCTGCCTCCCATTGCTAGCACTACTGCAGCACATGGTGGCCTCAAACCACATATAGGTGTGGATAAGCATCCAGAGATAGCCATTCATTTATTTTATTAGTGGATTTATGCCCCGTCATTTCTCCAAGTTGCTCAGGGTGGTGTGCATGGCATTTCTGGCCTCCATATTATTCTCACAACAACCTTGCTAGGTAGGTCTGGCTACGAGTTGGTGACTGGCTCATGGTCATCCAGGGAGCTTCATGCCTGAGTGGGGATTTGAACTCTTGGCCTCTCAGGTCCTGGTCCAATGCCCTGATCGCAGTAACACATTGGCTGTCTCAGTTTCACATCTGCTGAGAATGAGGATGGATGGGAAGGCTTGCTATCTTGTTGTTGTTGTTTAGTCGTTTAGTCGTGTCCGACTCTTCATGACCCCATCGACCAGAGCACACCAGGCACTCCTGTCTTCCACTGCCTCCCGCAGTTTGGTCAAACTCATGTTGGTAGCTTCGAGAACACTGTCCAACCATCTCGCCCTCTGTCGCCCCCTTCTCCTTGTGCCCTCCATCTTTCCCAACATCAGGGTCTTTTCCAGGGAGTCTTCTCTTCTCATGAGGTGGTGGCCAAAGTATTGGAGCCTCAGCTTCAGTATCTGTCCTTCCAGTGAGCACTCAGGGCTGATTTCCTTCAGAATGGATAGGTTTGATCTTCTTGTAGTCCATGAGACTCTCAAGAGTCTCCTCCAGCTATCTTAAAAGGTAAAGGTAAAGGTACCCCTGCCCGTACGGGCCAGTCTTGACAGACTCTGTGCGCTCATCTCACTCTAGAGACCAGGAGCCAGTGCTGTCCGCAGACACTTCTGGGTCACGTGGCCAGCGTGACAAGCTGCATCTGGCGAGCCAGCGCAGCACATGGAACACCGTTTACCTTCCCGCTGGTAAGCAGTTCCTATTTATCTACTTGCACCCTGGGGTGCTTTCGAACTGCTAGGTTGGCAGGTGCTGGGACCGAGCGACGGGAGCACACCCCGCCGCAGGGATTCGAACCGCCGACCTTTCGATCGGCAAGTCCTAGGCACTGAGGCTTTTACCCACAGCGCCACCCGCGTCCCCTCCAGCTATCTTAGACGGCTTCAAAAGAGGATTAGACAAATTCATGGAGAAGTCTATCAAAGCCTACTAACCATGAGGGATATGCTCTGCCCTCCACAGCTGGAGGCAGCAATGCTTCTGAATAACAGTTGCTGGAAACTACATGAGGGGAGAATGCTCTTGTGCTCAAATCCTGCTTTCTGGGTTCCCACGGGCATCTGGTTGGCCACAGGATGCTGGACCAGATGGGCCATTGATCTGATCCAGGAGGCTCTTACATTTTTGTCTTCCACACTGTGTAGTTTGAACATGGACTGTATTCGATACTGCTTGCCTCAATATGCACGGCGATCATAGGACTCTGAGCATGTGATTTCCCATTTGCTTGCAGAGGTTCTATAGCATTTATTTAGCCTTGAAACATATTAGAGGAGTGTGCGTGCGTGTGAATGTGCATGTGTTTGTTTAATCCTCCTATCCCTGTGGGATTTCCAAGAGCCAAATTGCTGTTTAAGGCCAGATTTGGGTTATATGGCTTGCAGTCACAGTTTGCCAGAAGTCCAAAGGCTTATTGTTATAGGCATCAGGCTCTTGTTTGAAGCTTGGTATGGGAAAGGCTGAATGTGTACCCGTTCCAGGTGCATAGCATGGCTTTGCCAACATTTGCTTCCTCAACTGACTTGTTCGGAGGCTTTTTCTTCTCTTTTTCTTCTCCTGCCTTCCCTCCAGCAAAATTATTGACAAACATTTCTTTTCTAAAGCATCTTTGGCAATACAAGCATTTATTGTATTGATCATGCTGTTCTTGTGACCATTTTACAAAGTCTGGTGGACTCTCCTCTCCCCACTTCTCACTCATTGCCAATTCCTGCCCTATGATGGTGGCTCAGACAACTGGTTTGCCTTGATCAGAACTTAATGTTGCTTGCCACTGCAAAAAACCTCTCTGCAGTTTAGGTTTTGATTGACAGGTTTTGATTGCAAAATTACTAGCAGCACTGCTTTTTGCACGGTGTGTGTGTGTATGGCAGATGATTCCATTTTTAATCACAGAGCCACCAAGCCAAGGATCAAAAGAATAAAAAGACCAAGGAGAGCAAGGCAGTTGAGGCATTCACTCTAACTTAATATCTGCCCCCTTCACATTCAGTGTAACAAGTTTTAACATATAATAGAATCAAACTCTTTGGCAATTCCCAAAGAGGCAGATAGCCCCCACTCTAGTTACACTGTTATTCCTATTATCATATTCATTTATAATGAGAGAAAGGCTTCCCACAAAGATCTCAGCGCAGGTCCTCCAGACAGCCTGGGCCTAAGCCATATATCACTAGGTTGGATAGTTAGAAAACACATTGCTAAGATTTTCTCCAAGCACCTTCATTGCTCAGTTTGAGAAGAGCATCTCTGTATCCCTTGGAATATTGCAGAAGGTTCGGGGGCACAATTCTTGGATCAGGTGCTGCTGTGCAAACAATGCAATATATGGGTTTTTTCTTTATGTGAACCCCCTAACAATGACTAAATAATAGTAATCAGGTGGCCCTCCCAGATGAGCCCCCTCTGAAATCGACATAAAATGTTCTGTTTACTGCACAGAAAGCAGACCACGTGTTATTTCTAGCCTCCTATTCAAATTCAAGCTGAAAACTCTTGTAGTAATTGCAGCGGGATTTAGTGCTTCTTTTCCCTGCCCCTGCGAGGGAATGCCTGTCTCCAATTACTTCTGGAAGTGTTATGCTCTTGGAGCACTGGCATGATCTAGCCCTTTACATTGTGCAATGGATCATCTTCTCTCAATTGCAATTTGCAGTGTTGCAGAAAACGCCAATGAATGAAGTCCCCTCCCCCAACTAAGGGCAACACATATTGATAATATTTGCCGTCCTTCAGATAATCTGTCCAGGATAAAAGGCAGCATATAAAATGTAAAAGCAAGTAGAAATTTAGATTGCCCTTCTTATGAGTAGTCTATGAGTAAGCACCAAAGGGAATTAATGGACCTTGAGAACTAGGTGCAGAGGCAGATTTAGGGGAGTGCAAATGGTTTGCCCGCACTGGGTGCTGAGCTGAGAGGGCGCTGCAACAGTGACAAACAATGGAAAGCAACAGGCGGAGTGGTGGTGCTGAATTTTGGCATTGCACAGGGTGCCGCTGAAATTTTAAGTCCAAGCTCCACCACTGCTAGGTGCCTGGAAGTCTTCACTTTAACACAGAAAGACTGAGTTTCAGTGAAAACCTTGGGATCATTGTGGTCACTTCCCTTAAAGGCAAACATGAAACCCCAGGGGTTTCCTGCTGTAGAGAAGAATTACTGGAGATCCACAAATCTATAAATTACCAGACAGCTTGGAAGCCTCTGAGCACATTCAGTAGCTGTGCAGACCTTTCATGGTCGTAAAATTTTACACGGAAGGAAAATTACTTTAGTTCATTAAACTATCCTTGTGTTCCTGCCAACTTTAAATTGGAGAAATGCTTTGCATATATCCATGCACCGAGATAGATGGTTCTTTGTTTCTAACAAATTAGAGTGTAAATGCATTCAACTCCTTCTGAGGCATGATGAAGAACTTCAGAGACAACTAAGAAGTGTCAAGTCAAAGACAGTTAGTCTCATGTATCAAGGATATATGGTTATTAGGGGAAGAGATGTTTGATCACTTTAGATAGGCTACTGAGATGCAGTCACTGCTGATCCCATGCATTGGAACCATCTCTGTTCTCAAAAATCCTGCTTTATCAGCACAGAGATTAACATAGCTCATCTACAGGGCTGGCCACATATTTACAAAGTATAATTAGTAAAGGGACTGCGGAAAGAATGAATCCAACTTCCAAGCAAGCAGTGTAAGGGAAAAAACCTAATAAAAAATACCAAAGGGAAATGAATGTGGAAAACAAAACAGATTCTTCCAGCCCTTTTTCATCAGGGACAAAATGTACTGTTGTCTTCTTGCTGAAAGCATGTATTTTTTATGTTATAAATATGGTAAACATACAAAAAGTTATATAAACATCATATTCCCCCCACTGACCTATAGTCCTCAGAGGGGTTTAACAATCAGTTGCTGTTTCCAGTGAACTTTGGGAGTTGTAGCTCTGTGAGGGAAACACACCTATTTAACAACACACAGTACTCTTAATAAACTACATTTCCCAGGATTCTTTGGGAGAAGCCATGACTGTTTAATGTGTTATGACACAGCTTTAAATGTATAAAGCAGATGGGGCCTTATTGTGACATAAACTTTTGTAGGCAGTCTTTTAGCTACTGAAATTAAAGGTACCTATAGGCATTTTTGAAAGAAATCATGAAGCTCTAAGATGTGTGTAGCTAAAAACAACTAAAGAAGAATTGTTGATTCAGGTTAGCAAACTGTGAAATGGCCCCAAACATTATTGACAGGCAGTATTAGCTTCTTAGTAAATCACTCAAAATACCACTCTACCAGCACCGATAAACAGAATTCTTTGGCATTCTCACAGTGTAGTTTTGAATGCAGTCACAATTACTAAGTTATTGGGCAAGCCAGCTGAGAATTTAGATTACAAAGTCCCTTTCATCAACTCATGGAAGAGTCTCTACACAAAAGCTTGGTATTATTTATAATTATCAGACATAAGTCAGGGTGAGATAATCTTTCAGGAGATGCAGGGAATATTACTCAGTCTTCTTAAAGCTCACAGCAAAACACAGGGGAAATCTGGGTAAAATCCCAAGGTATTATGAACAAACACGGCAAGGAGGAAAACAGCTTGCAAGTATCCCAAAGCCCAGAATTTAGAATCTGAAAAAGACCTGCTACAGTTATCTAATCATTTCCTCTGCTAGGCTCCAATTGTTCCCCATAGTATCTTTGCTAGGACTGTTAGATGGCCCTGCTTCAGGTAAACAGGCATTCCCACTAGAGAAGACATCTTGCTTGCTTAAAATAACAGAAGCCTGAGCTTTATCTCTATATAAGTCGGTTTAGAATAAATACGATCTCCAGTAGCTGGCGGTGATATGATTTAAGAGTCCTCTATCATGCATTATAGGACGCTGCAGCAAAAAAAGCCACCATCATTTATTTTTATTGATTCAGCAACCCACAGTGGATCATATCTTCCAGTCTTTCCTTTTGCTAAGATACCACCCTCAAAGCCTTGGGAAAATTTATCTCTCTCTCTTTTAAGGTTGTGGTTTCATTTTTCTTAAAGCTACAATGTGCATCATAGGTCCAAAGACAGGGCAGAAAACATAGCAGGGGGAAAGAGGAGGGGGAAGAGGAGGAAACCCTCTGCCATTTCTAGCTCGTAATTCCCCTTGGAATCGATCACAGATGAGTATGGGTAAAGTTTGGGTCTGGATTACCTCAGGGATACCACAGATCAGTGTGATATACAACTTAGGTAAAGGGAAAGGTACCCCTGCCCGTACGGGCCAGTCGTGTCCGACTCTAGGGTTGTGCGCCCATCTCGCTTAAGAGGCCGGGAGCCAGCGCTGTCCGAAGACACTTCCGGGTCACGTGGCCAGCGTGACAAAGCTGCTCTGGCAAGCCAGCACCAGCGCAGCACACGGAAACGCCGTTTACCTTCCCGCTATAAAGCGGTACCTATTTATCTACTTGCACTTAGGGGTGCTTTCGAACTGCTAGGTGGGCAGGAGCTGGGACCGAAGGACGGGAGCTCACCCCGCTGCGGGGATTCGAACTGCCAACCATACGATCGGCAAGTCCTAGGCACTGAGGTTTTACCCACAGCGCCAACTTAAAGAGCCCCAAATTGCCAGCTCTTTAAATGTGAGGGGAAAAGAGAGAGCCGATCTTTACATTGCAGAGACACTGACTTCAGAGTACAGATAATAGCTAATACATTAAAACCTTTTAATGGAAGCAAGGCGGCGTTGGAGGCCTTGTGGTGACAGTTGAATGTGATAAACTGCCAGGATAGATTGAAGACATTTGCATAGTCTTAGGAAGCAACTGGATCTCATAGAGTGAATGCCTTCATTTTGTAACTGGTAGCCTGATTTGCTGCTTACAAGTGGAAGGCCATGAACGTTTTGCAGCTAGATCTATTTCAACATTGAAGAGAATGTAGTGGGGTATCTGGTTCTGCTGGGGCAAATACTTTTAGGTGCACTATGGAACTCCTCTGCCCTCTCCTCTCCCTGTGTGTCCCCTATGGTTTACCAAGACTACGTCAACTTGTGCACTCCCAGAGAGCTTCTCCTTAATCCTTTTTACTCTTATGTCATGCTTAGCGTGTTGTCTGAGCATGGGCTTATGGTTAAGCTCTTTCCTTGTAAACTACAAACGAGGTTTGTTCTTGGCTACAGCTAGTGGTGAGCAAGGAGAGACCTTAACCATGAGCTTGGGTGCTGATGACACAAATCGTGGCTTAGCTTGTCATGTCAACCAGACCCATATCCCTCTGTATTCAACTTGTTACACGAAAAGGTGTGCCATATGTGAGAGAGGGAGGGAGGGAGGGAGGGAGGGAAGGAAGGAAGGAAGGAAGGAAGGAAGGAAGGAAGGAAGGAAGAGTTTGCAGTATAATTCACAACTTGAGCACCATGAATGGCAAGTAGCCATGGGTTGCACATTGGGGCACTATCAAGCAACTGAGTGAGTTGACTTTTTTTAAAAAAAAAATAGAGGAGGTGAGAATTCATAGATGCAATGGAGATATTTTTGATTGCCTATTCTTTTTCTTTATGAGTGCCACTAGTGCTTTGGCTTATTCAACTGAAGGCCAATTTAAAGCAGTGGCGTAGCGTGGGTTGTCAGCACCCGGGGCAAGCAAAGTATTTTGCGCCCCCTAACCCGTGGATTTGCGCCCCCTAACCCGTGGATTTGCGCCCCCTAACCCGTGGATTTACGCCCCCTAACCCGTGGATTTGCGCCCCCTAACCCTAACCCCCAGATGTTGCGCCCGGTGCAGCCGGCCCCCCTGCACCCCCGCGCTACGCCACTGATTTAAAGACAGTGAACACAGGGCTGATCCATCCATGAGGCAGACTGAGGCAGCTGCCTTGGCAGTATCCAAGGGATGGTGCCTTGGATGGGGAATTTATCAGGTGGGAAGTACTATTTGAACAGGAAATGAATGTGAGGCAGCTTTTGATGGTGCCTTGGCTGTTCCTGGAAGGCAACTTAGTGTCCTGCTCATGGAAATTTATAGATTGCTGAGTTAGCTAGACATATTACAAAAAGCCACCCCACCAATTACAAAACAGCACAGAGCACATGGGGTGAGAAGAAAGGTTAACACTAGCAGACAGTTCAGAAAGGTGGCCAGCATTAGCTCATTAGCAGTGCTGAACTTTGAGATGGAGAAGATGTATTGCTGTATATACAGGCCACATCCATACCATACATTTAAACTACTTTAAACAGTCACAGCTTCCCCAAAGGATTCTGGGAGCTGTAGTTTGTTGAGGTTGCTAAAGTTCTTAGAGTGGTTTGACAATGAATTCCTCTTCACAGGGAACTTTGGTGTGAGGAGAATAGGGGCCTCCAAGCACCTCTCAACACCCTCAAGAAACTACAGTACCATAATTCTTTGGGGAAAACCATGACTGTTTAAAGTAATATAATGCTTTAACTGTATGGTGCTGTGTTACCCTACTTGCTTGGGACACATCTCTACAGATACCATCAATCTACTTTTTGTACAGGGTGATGCGGGTGGCTCTGTGGTCTAAACCACAGAGCCTTGGGCTTGCCGATCAGAAGGTCAGCGGTTCGAATCCCCACGACGGGGTGAGCTCCTGTTGCTCGGTCCCAGCTCCTGCCAACCTAGCAGTTCAAAAGCTCCTCCAAGTGCAAGTAGATAAATAGGTACTGCTCCGGTGGGAAGGTAAACGGCATTTCTGTGCGCTGCTCTGGTTTCGCCAGAAGTGGCTTAGTCATGCTGGCCACATGACCTGGAAAAACTGGCTGTGGACAAACGTCGGCTCCCTCGGCCTGTAAAGCAAGATGAGTGCTGTAACCCCAAGTCGTTCGTGACTGGACCTAACTGTCAGAAGTCCTTTACTTTTTCTACATTGAAAGAATAAACCCTTCTGGAACATATGATTAAATTTGGGGAATTTAGCTCAACTGCACCAAGGGAAAACATTTCCCACTGTAACTCTGTCTTTCTATAGTATTGTGTGGGATGCATGTACAAATAGATTATTTCTTCCTTTGAGAATGCTTTTTCCATAAATGGTGCTGTATCCAAGATATCAAGAGAAATTCAGAGTGACAGAAACTAACTGTACTGTAATTCATCATCATTCACTAGGAAATGAAATTTGTCTTAATTACCTTCAAAAATAGCAAGAGCTTTCATTTAACAACAAGGGTGGGTAGGAGATACCATTATCGGAGGGAAAAGCATTTCTCACAGGCCACTCAGGTCATGCTTCACTGGAGGCTGCTAGGCTTGGGCTAATTCAGACATAGCTATGATCCTTTGCACATACAGCGGGGAAAGTGAAAGACAAAGGCTCTCTACATGGAACCAATGCAGTGTTTTGGCAAAAACATTGGAGGGCACATCTATTAGCCATGAAGAGATCTTTGTCTAGTCAATATCTCTCAGACTTTCTAACTCATAAGGCTATTAGGAGGAAAAAATGTGCAGTGAGAGAACCATGTATGCCACCGTGTACAAAAGGTAAGATCAAGTTGAAAGGAAATAAATAATATCCTTTAACTTATTGGGAACAATCCAGAGAAAGAGAGAAATGCCCAAGGCTGAATTATCATGGACAGGGGCAGACTTTTGAATTTTTGCACCCTGTGCAAGGCCAATATTTTATGCCCCCACAGGTCTCAGGGAGGTTCAGAGGATAAAATCACAATATAAAAACACAAAATACATAATCAAAATAAAAACAAGAACAACCCAATAACACCCCCCCCGCAAATAGAATTTAAAACACACATACACAATATTTGTAGTAAAACATAAAAATAAGCACCCATCAGGTATCTTCAATGAGTAAATTAAAAGATCAATTTAACTATAAAAACATTTTGGCCATTGGTCCTCCCCCCCCCCCAATTGCAACCATTCATAGAAGCTATTTAATAGAATCAGAGAATTGTAGAGTTGGAAGGGACCCTGAGGGTCATCTAGTCCAACCCCCTGCCATGCAGGAATCTTTGGCCCAATGTGAGGCTTGAACCCATGGCCCTGAGATTAAGAATTTCATGCTCTACCAGCTGAGCTATGAAAGGCAATTCATATTGCGATTGATTAATTTTGAGTCCATCTTCACATTCATCTCTCATACATGGATCTTCTCAGCTTAGTGCCCTGTGTAGGAGAACCGCCTGCACCACCCTAAATCTGGTGCTGCCTTGGAGTAACTAGACATGGGGAGGACTGTGTTTAAGCCTTATTTAAATTAGTGGTGCTTTAGGACTCAGCAGTATGCACTCTGATTTAGACTTGTAAACAGCCACCTCTCTGGAAGTCCTTTGAGGTGTCTAGGATACTGGTTTTTTTCTTTCTTTTATGCCACAAATAACTAACTTTGGTATGTTTAAGGGAAGGTGGGGGGGGGAATTGAAATTAGTTGTGTTTCTGAACTTATTTGAAAGGCTGTATTGATCTCAGTGATTTCAATGATATTAAAACCATAGCTGTCAACTTTTCCCTTTTCTTGCGAGGAATCCTATTTGGAATAAGGGAATTTCCCTTAAAAAAAAAGGGAAACGTTGATAGCTTTAAGGAATTTCCCTTAAAAAAAAGGGAAACGTTGATAGTAAATTTCTTTGGATTTCATCTCTCCAGCCCGGCCCCAAAAGTGAGATTGGAGCAAAGAGGCAGCTTCTGTTGCTTATAGTTCCTTGCTGGGTAACATCCCAAAACAGGGGCAAGGAGAGAGAAACTTTCTCCCCTTTGTTCAAAAACCTCTCTTTAATTCTATACCTCTGAGGTTTTCAAATGCACCACTCTCCAAATTTCCCCCACCATTGAATAGGAAGTGGCTTGTTATGTGAGAACGTCCTCTGTTCAAGGCTGCAGTTTGGGCTTGTCTGCTCGGCTTGTGTGTGTGTGTGTGTGTGTGTGTGTGTGTGTGTGTAATTTATATGGGTGACGCGTTATACATTTTGTCTGCATTGTATGTATATATCACAAATGCCTCAGGCAGATCTTGCTGCTTGCCAGAACCCTACATGAGGTTGAGGTCCAAAGGGATGGTTTATCATCTCTCTCTCTTTCATCACGGTTTTCTATCACTCAGAGGTGGGAGGGCAGAGTTATTATTTGATAACTACGGAGTACCTGAAAATCTACACTACTACTGCTACAGGCAGGGTCATTACTCTAGGTTTGCTATACAGCAGTATAAATTGAACCTGAACACATAACAAGCTAAGTCGCGTGAGGCCTGACACTTGTAAGCTTTTGGATGATGGAAGATGTAACAGCAAAGGCCATCCCAGAATATATTTTTTAGATGTCCCAAGTTGTGTGGGAAATGGAGTTCGGATCTAATAACTCACATTGAGTGCCAAGATGGAAAAATCTTGGATGTAGGTTGTTATGCTAATGTGTCTACTGCAGTGCTAGGGAACTTGTGGCCCTTCAGGGGTGGTTGGACTTCAACTCCCATCAACCGCAGTCAGCATAGCCAGTGGCCAGGTGTCATAGTCCAACAACATCAGGACAGCCAGAGAAAGAAAGAGATGGGGGCAGGGAGAGATAATAGGCCACCTCCACTCCTAGGCTAGAGTGCTGAGTTAGGTATGTGATGGTTAGGCTCATCCTTGCAGCTTGAGAATCCAAACTATGCCAGAGGAAGGAAATATGCTAACAACTAGTGTTTGCAAAACTGGGTGTACCAACTACAGTGGTACCTCGGGTTAAGAACTTAATTTGTTCTGGAGGTCTCTTCTTAACCTGAAACTGTTCTTAAGCTGAGGTACCACTTTAGCTAATGGGACCTCCCGCTGCTGCTGCGCTGTCACCACACGATTTCTGTTCTCATCCTGAAGCAAAATTCTTAACCCAAGGTACTATTTCTGGGTTAGCGGAATCTGTAACCTGAGGCGTCTGTAACCTGAAGCATCTGTAACCCAACGTACCACTATAATTGGACAATTTCTCAGATTTTGATTGTTAAATTTATTTAAAAGCTTTTCTAATGTACTTAATATTTAAAAAAATATCTAAGCGATATACAAAAATACAACACAAAGGCAATAAAAGGGTATAATAATAACAGATCCGACATAAACGCCAGTTAAACAGTATTATAAAAACCCAATAAACCTAGATGCCAAAAAGATATCGTCGTTTCTGGTGGGGATTCTGGATACTACTACTACTACTACTAATATTTATACCACACCCATCTGGCTGGGTTTTCCCAGCCACTCTGGCTGGTTCACAGCATATATCAGAACATACTAAAACATCAAACATTAAAAACTTCCTGATATAGGGCTGGAAATCTTCTTTATTCCCCCAAGTAATTTGGATATATTTGAGTCATATGAGGACATGAATGGGTTATGGGTCTGCAGTTTAGGCTGTCATCCAATGCACATTTTCATGGGAGTAAGCCCAACAGAACTCAGCAGGACTTACTTCTTAGTAAACAGACAGAAGTTTGCAGTGTACTGTAAGTCAAATAAGCCCGGAGGAAAATGTAGGGAAGAGAAAAGCTAACAAGGCTAATTTTGGTGTTTTATTTTATATCTCAAGATGTTTTGAAATTGAAACAAAATGTTTCTAGCTATGAGGATGCATTAAGCTAACAATTTCTCCTCATTGGCCTTCTCCCCGCTCCTTACTTGATCCTATAATACCGCAACTTTACTGGATAGATGCTAAGCTCTCCCTTTGGGTGGTTTCAGATGTGTTTTGTATCTATAAATATATTCAGAAGAGTAAAAGTAGGTTCTCTCCCCCCCCCTCTTCTTCTCCTCTCAGGTGATTCTCATTCTTACAAAGCTCTATGACTTCAACTTGGGAAGTGTTACTGAAAGCTCGCTCTGGAGGTAAGCAGATTATATATCACATAGTATCACCTGGGCAGATGTTTGCTGCTTGAAATGTGAATGTTTGGGATGACAGAAGGAGAAAGAAAAGCTTTTCCCTTCCCCAAAGAAATGTGAGGAAGCCTGTGTTTGCATTTGTGTATGAACATCATGGGCAGGGGACTTTACATTGCAGAGAAGCTGCCTTGGGATCTAGGAGTTCTCCTGATGATAGAGCTTCCTTTAGTTTGCCTCTTTCGATCAGTCGTGTGGTGAGACAGAGCTGTAGAACTGCCTTCCCAAACTGACATTGCTGCAGGTTATCTGGGTGGTGCAGAGGAGGGTGGTGCTGAGGTTGTGCGTACACTCAGAAGAAGCCAATTTGGTGTTTCCGCTGGTCTGCCCACACAGCCTGGACCTCACCACGGATGTGTTCTTCTATAGTCCCCTCCAGGTAAGGTGCCAAGACTTCGGTGTTGGGAGGGCATCTCCACCGTTCTGCAAACCAAACCAGCCACTGCTGCTTTCAATCAAAGAGTTTCACAAGCACACATGCAAACTATGGTATGCCATTTTAAGATAGGAGTCGGTAAATTTTACAGCCTGAGGACCACACAGCTCCAAGGATGAATTGGGTAGTGCAAGTGATGAGAGTGAAGGTTGGATGAAATGATTCTATGGTCCATGGGCAGCCCACAGATGGTAGTTTGTCTATGTCTGTTCTAAGAAGTACTGTAGTGGCTGCTGCTGTTGCTGTAGCTACTTCTACTATGTATGTTCAGGTTTCTTTTCTAAGGCTATGAAAAAGGAAATAAGGCCAGATTTAAAATGTCAGTTAGCTGGCAAAGGAATGTGTTCTCTTGTTAAGGCTTGTCTGGGTGTCTGAGAAAAGATGAATGGAGAATAAATGGGTGACTCTTGAGATTGAACAATAGATCTGTATCCCATCTCCTACAACATTTCTTCACATCCTTCTCTTACCAAGTTAAGGGAAAGTCACTTTCAGGAACTGTTTCTGGAACATAACCAGAGAGAAAACGGCTTCCCTGACGGAACGTGTTAATGCATTAGGGGTTAATTGTTCCTAAGAGCTCTTGAAACTTTTCAATTTGCATGGTACCTCTAAAGCCTAATTGCACTGTACTGTGCTAATCCGCAGAGGTATAAATAACCCTGAGACTAATAGGAGGGAGCGCAGTCATTTCCACTTACTGCGTACTTTTCAGGGTATTTAAGCCTTGAAAAAAACTTTTTTCCTTGTACCTAACAAGTGCAAATGACACAGTGATTATAGTATAGGCATAATTGCTGCACAATCTGGCTCTGCATAAATAATGTAACGAGCCAACAGAAATCCTCTACTAATGCTGAGAAGTGGCTGCAGTGTTTGAGCAGGGTAAAGGGAGAAAAAATGACAGCAGTACTGAACTTGGGGCCTTTCGGAGAGAGAAAGGAGGGACAGAAAACATTGGATTCAAAATGCAATTCTTCCTTTTCTGTGTGTGTAAGACTTAAAAACTGTGCAAAAATATTTGCTTAAATTAAAGATCAGAACTTTGTGTTTCTAAAATTACCTGGGAATATTCTTCATAGTGAAAGTTGCTCAAATACTGGAAATGTTTGGATAGTGATGCTTGGAAATGTCTGACAAGAGTCATTTTGTCATGCTCAAGGCTTGGCTAGATAGCTCAGTCTTAACCTCAAGATTAAGCTCCCCATGTTGGATAGAAAGAGTCCTGTATTGCAGGGGGTTGGACTAAATGACCCTAATGGTCCCTTTACACCCCACAAGTCTATGATTCTTCTGTTTGCAGAAGCTGCCCTTAGTAAGTTTTGAAGATCAGAGTGGTTTTGATTAGAGTAACTGGAATGCAGGAAAGAGAACATCTCAACTTTGAAATTGAGCGGAGGTTGAAAAGAATAGGACAATTCTCAGTAACAGGAGGTGAAAGGAGGTCAGCTAGCAAATCTACCCAGTCTGGATGATACGTTCATGGCAAATCATTCATACAGAGAATACTGTGTATAGCCTGGGCAGCCATGTCTTATTTCATGTCACTGTGTAGCTACTGCAGACCCAGGAGCTGTTAGTGAGAATCAGCAGCTATGCATGTGGAGAGCACAGTTCCTAGGAACCATCTCCCCTGCAAATCCATCCCTTGGGACATTTGGGAAGCATTGTGCAGAGACCAAAACAGCTGTTCCAATTTGCCTGAATAACTTGCAGGATGCAGGACACACAGACTGTCCAGTTGTGTAAGAATTCTTAACAAGACACTTATAGCTTCCAAACTGATTGACCGGGCAAAGTGGGAGTGTTCACTAGTCTGAAACTGCAATCGTTGGGTAACCACAGTAATAAAATGCATGCACTGGAGAGATGTGATAATTAATGTGAGGCCAGTGACACCGGATGGAGTGACTGCAGGGGCAGAGCATGGAGGGCTTCAGGGGAGGCTGCTAGCTGTACAGTTCTAACATCACAAACTTTCTTGGTGGGATGCTTGAGGAATTTAATTTCTGTGAAATCTGTCGTGAAGTGGCTGCTAATGTGTGGATTTGAAAGTAATTGTGCTTAAAATAGGATGGAAGGGACTCATGAATGAAAACATGTGGAATTGACACAGATCAGAAAAAGCATGAGCCATCCACCTATAGCTACTTGTGATAGACAATTCAGTGCATAACTTGTGACAAATTGCTGGTAGCAATTGGCAACACCATATTTAATAGGGATTCTATAAAAAAAAGGGATGTTCTTAATACTGTAACTTTGAATAAATCTAGTTCGTAAAATTTTATAACCAACTCTCTGGAGCACAGACCTTTTGTTGTTGTTATACTCCCATTACCTTATTTTTGCATTTTCGCTGCTGAATTTTTCTCTGTCTTCAGCCATTCACACATGACCACATGAATAAAGTACTGTGGAAACAAAGCAGTCTGCAAATAACACTTCTGCAATTGTAGGAACAATATCCTTTCTGCTGCACTCGCAGAAAGTAGGGCAAATTCTGTACTTTCTTTGCTCGCATGACACTTTCTCCATATGATCACATATACAGAGATGTGGAGCGATGGTGGCTAAGATAACCAGCACCCTCTTCCATGTATCATTTTGCGATCAGAATTCTGCTTTCCCAAAGCCCTGCGTTGGGCAGCATAATCTTCTGGTTTGGCTCTCCCTGCTGTGTGTGTGCCAGTAGCTAAAGTAGCATCGAGGGATGCAACATCTAGATTAACAAATTATGATACATACATGCCAATAAAGGGGGAATCTCTCTTTCTGAATATTTGCCAAAACATAATTAAAAAACAAGTGGTATTAGGACATCCTTTTTCTTTACTATGTAGAATATGTTGCGAATGCAGAGAATATGGTTTATAGAGCATGAAAAGCTATACTTTGCCTTTCTATTAAAAAAATGCGGCTAAGGACATCAAAATCCACAATAAAAAACTAATCCACATAAGAAATAAGCCATAACACAATAAAAATAGCTACAAATAAGATGAAAGCATATAAAAATGTCATCCAATTAAAAACATCATTAAATTAAAAACAAAGATTAAAAAATAGAGAAGAAGCATATCATTTCAGTAGGCAAAGCAGCTGTTTAAATGAAAAGGATTTTGCTTGCTGGTGAAAAGCCATCTAGAAGGGACTAAAAGCCTTTCTTAGAAGGGAGTTCCAAAGCCTGGAGGCAGCCGCTGAGAAGGTCATTTTTCGGCTTTCCATCAAGACAAGACAGGTGTTGGCAGAAAAGGGAGAACGACCTGTCAGCACCTGGGCAGGCTTGCATGGAAGGAAGCGGTCCTTTAGGTAACCTGGTCCCAAGCTATTAACTCTTGCAAAATGCTGCATCAAGGTTCTATTCTGACATTATTGCCATTGGTTCTTACAGCTGGAAAACAGCAGTTGTGTTGTTATTACTGCCACAGGGTGGATAAATTGCTCAGTCCTCCTTCTCTTTTTCCTTTTCAGTGATTTAGTGAGGGCCTGATCAGAGTCCAGTCACTGCAGTCTCAACAACTGACACTGCGCTAGTACTTGGCTTGGGTCCTGTCACTCTCCTGAAAGGGAGTGCTTTTATCAAACACCAGCCTTGGAGCCACAATGTACTTTCACAGGAATGGAGGTGCTGACAGGGCTGGGCCCAGGGTGTGTGTTAGGGTCGCCATTTGTACCAGAAAATTCTGGTAATGTCTGGGATTTCGTCTATTTCCCCATCGGAAGCTGAAGGTCTGTGCATTAGTGTTGTTGCCTCCTAGACGGCGATTTCGGAAGCCTGCTTACTCCTTGAAATATGGCAACCCTGGTGTGTGTGTGTGTGTGTGTGTGTGTGTGTGTGAGAGAGAGAGAGAGAGAGAGAGAGAGAGAGAGACAGACAGAGAATAGTCACTGGCACTGAGTACCAGCATCTCTGTTTTTGCTGCCCATTGTAGCCATTTGTGCTGGCACCCACAACACTTTTTTCTCTTTTATTAATATATGAGTACATGCACCTTATATTTTTTTAAAATAAAAAGCATTGCCTGGGCCATGACATATTCTGCCAGAAGGAGGTAGCCAACATGGTGCCATCCAGATGTGAATTTTAGCCCCCATCATTCCCAGTCAACATGGCCGCTGATCATGGAAGATGGGACAGGAATTGTAGTCCACAGCACCTGGAGGCACCATGTTGGCTTCTTTGTCTTAGACCAACAGTGTTTAGAAGATCTTCTCCAATCCTTTTAGAGGATGGAACAGGACTGGAAATGTCCCAAAGTATTCTCCAATCTCTCCTGACTTTACAGTAGTTTCTGCATCCAAAGTTCAGACAGAGGTATCCAATGGACCTCTGGGTACAATAGAGAAACTTTAAAAAAATAGGAAGCTGTGCAGATGTATAAAAGACAACCTAATTCCAGCACCAGACTACACAGGCAGATACATTAATAAAGATCAGGGGAGCAGTTAAATAAAAAATAATTAAAAATTGCATTTGAACTATTTTGCTAACAACTTATATAACAACTTGTTATATGGGGGAGGGGCGGAATAGGCAACATGCCTGTTTAAATGCTCTGGGTCATGATCAGGACAGAGTAGGATATCTCCTCACCTTCTTTGCTTGTGACAGGTGTTTATTTTGTTATTAATATTTTATTGATTTTTTTAAAAAATGCAAACATGCAATTCACAGTACTGGGCACACGCCCTCTCAGCAAATGTACATAAATATCTCATATATTTTGGAAGTTCCCAGTATTGTAAAGAAATGTAGTGAATGGCAACAATTCAGCGTTACACTGTCCCTGCATCTAAAAATCCTCCTCTCTGTAAACTGATCCCTCCTTACTTTGCCCTTTGCCTTTCCCAATGTGTATATGAGCTTCAGTCAATGAGTACTAAGTTTGGCAAGAAGGGAGAACCGCAAGGAAGACTGGACAAAGGAAGAAAAGACATGGGGAGAGGAGAAAGAGGATATGTATCTCAGAGGTAGAGCACCTGATTGGACTGCAAAAGGTTCCAGGTTCAATCATTTCTAGGAAGGGCTGCGGGGGACCACTGTCTGAAATCTTGGAGAGCTGTTGACAATATTCAGTTAGTTAGACCAATGCTTTGACTTGGTATAAGGCAGCCTCTTAAAGAAAGGACCCACCCTAATTTTGGGGTAATTGTTAGCTTAAGTTTCTTACCTTAAGGGCTGAGAGATTTCAGCTAGGTAGAAGACCCCACTTGAGCTTATGACAAGCCATTCCTAATCCTCCTTCCGGGCCCCTTATGGGGTCCCCCTTACAATGCTAATTGCCCTATGCCATTGAGCCCAAATGAAACAATGGCAATACAATGTTAAGCCTTAACTGAGGGAGAGACGAAACCCCTCCTCTCGAACCACAGTGCCAATTGAAGTTGAGAGAGAGCGTGAGAACTTCTGGCCCTGTCAACCAGTGACCCAAGTAGCTCATTTGAGGCTCCAACACAAGGCAGGTTCAGAAGCTCACGAAGAAGAGAAGAAGAGTTTGGATTTGATATCCTGCTTTATCACTATCTGAAGGAGTCTCAAAGCGGCTAACATTCTCCTTTCCCTTCCTCCCCCACAACAAACACTCTGTGAGGTGAGCGGGGCTGAGAGACTGCAGAGAAGTGTGACTAGCCCAAGATCACCCAGCAGCTGCATGTGGAGGAGCAGAGATGCAAACCCGGTTCCCCAGATTACGAATCTACCGCTCTTAACCACTACACCACACTGGCTCTCACGAGGCAAAATGACCTTGAATCCATGTGACTGAGGCCTCAACCCCTCCTCTCTCTAGTGAGATCCCGTGGGATTACCCCATCCCACAAGATCCTGCAAGAGCCCAGCAGGGAGTCAGAACACTATCTCACCACTGCTTCCTAGGCCACATGCCACTGGGCAAAGCCACACTGCACACAATCTCACCTGAAATGGAGCTTTGTATCAATCTACATAGAAATCAATGAATTCTTGCCATGCTTCTGTGAATTAAGTTTTTAATTAGGTTTACACCACTATTGTGTAGTGTCAGGTTAGGAATGGATTGCCATGGTTCAAATCTCTCACTTGGTCATGAAGCTCACCTTGGACTAGTCACTGCCTCTCAGCCTAACCTACCTCACATGGTTGTGGATTTTTTCTTTGTCTTTTGATTAAATGAGAACCATGTATACCACCTTGGTTGCAATAAATGCATACTGTTACTTAATAGATGTGTAGATATTTATTTATACTGTGGGCCACAATTGGGGTATTCTGAATTACAATCTAGCTGCTTTCCATTTTATTTGGCTCCCTCCATTTTTTATATATTTAAGGATGAGTTAGTTGGCCTTATTCTTGTCTTGATGCCAATATACTCGTGTTTCCTCTTGCTCATACTTTCTAAATTCAATACCACTTTCTGCCAAGGTGCTTAAAATTGTAGAGATTTTGCCTCACTGTGCTGGCAAACCTTATAAAACACTGAATCCCAGACATATATTTTTCTCCAAGGTAGAGATTCTAACGCTTATTCGTGTTTCTAAATGCAATTATGAAGTTTTGTCTAATCCTTTTTGTATGGAAACGAATCTGGCAGATGGCAGTCATGACAAGATTACATCCCTGAGCAATGCTAGTGCTCTCTTCTTTATTATTAAGCTAACAATGGATATTATGCTGCCATTTTCATGCTCACACAATATAAATTTTCCTCCAGCAAATCTCAGACGTACCTAAAATAGGTAGATTGCTTTCAACCTAGAAGGTGCCTTGACATAAGTTTTGACTGATTTCCATTTTTGGTGTAAGGATTTTGAAGAACCCAAAGTTTCTCCGTGGAATTAAAATAGTGTGGCGGTCTGATCTTGTGCAGAAAAGTTTCTGCTACCCTGCACTTACATTCATGTCAGCCGCTTGGTATCCTGTGGGGAAGGGGAAGGTGGAGGAAGTGAGAAGATGTGGAAAACTACAAAGGTGTAGGATTAATATTTAATAGTGTCTAGTTCAAGTTTGTTCAAGTATTTGAACAAATATGGAAGGAACTGTAATAGACCTGCTGGGTTTAACTATCACTCTTCTTCAGGGGATCAATTCAATACCCAATAAAAATACTAGTTTAAAAAAAATAAAGAAATGAGTTACAGGAGAATAGCCCTTGATAAATCTCTGAGAAGACCAGTGTGTTGGTCTAGATGGGACATTGGCCTGATCCAATAGGGTCTTCTTAAGTGAAATATTTTCTCCTCATTTCCTTTGGACTTTAAGAGAAGAACTGGTGTAATTCTTCCCCTGAAGCAGAGGGATGCCTGCAACGCATTGGGATTGTCATGTTTTATACCTTATTTTAAGTCTCACATTCTTAAAATATTAACATTCCACCTGTGTGGTCTCTCTCTCTCTCTCTCTCTCTCTCTCTCTCTCTCTCTCTCTCTCTCTCTCTCTCATATGATTGGGTGTGGCAATGGGTTTTGACCTTGACATATCAAATGTGTTAACCCTTTTAAAATTTCATGTTGGAATGGATCATGGAGAGAGAAATCCAGTACCCCATCAATAATTTGCCACCCACAGGACATTTTCCAATTGCTTCATGACGAGCACTCTAATGCTTCATGCTGGATTATGTTGATTTATTTTGTGTGTGTGCTTTATTTTACATTTTAAAAAACAACCAATGGAAAAGTTGCAAACATGTACTGCGATTTGGAGAATGATTTCTCACATTCTCTGAAGAAGATCATTGTGGGATTGAAATGCATCAGGACAAATGATTTTCCAAGTAGTATTATGTCTTTTTACACTGCTGGAGTGGGGTGCATAGGGTTGTTAGCCCAGTGGCTGGTTGTTTCTGTCTCCAGGGAGGACAGAGTAGGAACAGTCACAGGAAATGAGAACTATAGTCATGGTTGCAACCAGTACAAATAATGCATGTTTTCTTAGCGTCCAAATCAGAAAAAGAATTTACAGTGGTGCCCCGCAAGACGAATGCCTCGCAAGACGGAAAACCCGCAAGACAAAAGGGTTTTCCGTTTGCGAGTTGCTTCGCAAGACGAATTTCCTTATGGGCTTGCTTCGCAAGAAGAAACCCCATAGGGAAATCTCCAGGGACCTCTTTTAAATGCTGGCGGTGGGGAGCAAAGCCTTTCCCCCCCTCCGGCCTTCAGAAGAGGTCCAGGAAGGCCGGCGGGGGCCGAAAGGCTTTGCTCCCCACCGCCAGCATTTTAAAAGCAGCGCGTTTCTCCGCTGTCCTGGACGGCTTTTGAAGGCAGGCGGTGGGGGAGCAAAGACTTTCGACCCCGCCCGCCTTCAGAAGAGGTCCAGGACCTCTTCTGAAGGCCGGCGGGGGGCAAAGGTCTTTGCTCCCTCCTGCCTGCCTTCCCGGGAGAGCGGAGAAACGCAGCCCGGCTTTTGAAGGCAGGCGGGGGGAGCAAAGACTTTCGCCCCCCGCCGGCCTTCAGAAGAGGTCCAGGATGTCTTCTGAAGGCGGGCGGGGGGCAAAAGTCTTTGCTCCCCTCTGCCTGCCTTAGCGGGAGAGCGGAGAAACGCAGCACGTTTCTCCGCTGTCCCGGACGGCTTTTGAAGGCAGGCGGGGGGGAGCAAAGACTTTCGCCCCCCGCCCGCCTTCAGAAGAGGTCCCAGGGTTTTTTAAAATGCTGGCGGGCAGCAGCGAAGGCTTCGCTGCCGCCCGCCAACATTTTAAAATCGACCCGGACAGCGGAGAAGTCCTCCGCTGTCCCGGGTTTTTTTAAAATGCTGGGGGTGGGAAGAAAAGCCTTGTCCCCCCCCCAGCCTTCAGAAGAGGTCGGGGGGCAGACTGTCCCCGGACCTGGTCTGAAGGCGGTTTCCATAGGAACGCATTGATTGATTTTCAATGCATTCCTAAGGGAAACCGTGCTTTGCAAGACAAAAAACTCGCAAGACGAAAAAACTTGCGGAACGAATTAATTTCGTCTTGGGAGGCACCACTGTAAGATGCTGCAGAAGATGGTAAACTAGATTTCTCTGTTATCCACCAGGTATTAGAACAGGCTTCCTCAACCTCGGCCCTCCAGATGTTTTTGGCCTACAACTCCCATGATCCCTAGTTAGCAGAACCAGTGGTCAGAGATGATGGGAATTGTAGTCTCAAAACATCTGGAGGGCCAAGTTTGAGGAAGCCTGTATTAGAAGGATCTGATCAGTATTTGATGCTGGGTTGTTGTTTTTTGTCAGTCCTCAATGATGCATAACCCCCCCCCCCCAATTTGCATTGTGTTTCCTTTTAATTTAATCCTTTACAAAAGGCTTTCCAAGACTTTAGCTTGCAGCGTCTTTGCTTTAATCTATTTACAAAAGGGGAAGGCAGACCTCCTCTTTGAAACCTTCCTGTTTCAGTGCCAAATTAAGATATTTAAAGATCCAGTTTTCTGTTCTACTCACGGGTAGTTGTTTAAAGTCCAATTGTCCACAGGAAAAAGTCAGCACTCTCCGGCAACAGCAATGCGGCTTTACTCCGTGAAAGAAGCATTCAATTCGAAGCACCGCGCTGCTCACCCCACGTCGCTCCGGATCCCCGAAACCAGGTTTCCCCGCGAGTAGGGGAGGCACAAAAGGTGCCAGCCGAATCCCACATCCACAGGCTTCTTCCGCCTGTGGTTTTTAGTGGGTCTCTGCCTTCGCCGTGGCGGCCAGACCCTGATTTTCACGGAGCGAGTTCCTCCCAATCAGAGGAATTCTGCCATTGCCAGAGGCGCTAACCCAGAAGTGTTTTTCGATGCATAATTGATTACTCCCCCCCAATTTGCATTGTTTTTCCTTTGCATTGCAATGAGTGGTGTAGATTGTAGAACATAACAATAATGTAACTAATTACATAAAATTCTGCCGCAGCAGCTAAACTGCAGCAGAATGGAAGCAATTCTGCATGTGATGAACATGGGTTGGAACGTAAATGGGTCCCTTCTCACATCCTTAGAAGCTGTGAATTTGTTGTGGAACCTGAACACCCCCAAGAACACTTCTGTAAAGAATATCAAAGTTTTTGGGTTTTTTTAAATCCACACACATTTTTTCCTTCCTTAGGAGTAAAAAAAAGTTGATGTCATATATATACTTAAGATGTCACCTCTTCTAGCAAACCGTAATGGCAATATAGCATCAGGCAGAGTAATGCAGGCAAGGCACAGAAGTCTGTTGGTCGCACCCACAAAGGTAGAAATATAGCAATTAAAAACTATCTATCTGCATTCTATAAAGGGTTATAGATTTGAACTTCACCATTGGTCTCTGCCCTTTATTAAAATACCTTCACTGTCAAGTCACATGAAAGTCTTTTAGAGTTTCACAGGTCAAACTCCCAGGTGGTCCATTTGTTTTGTCATCTAATTGCTCTATTGATGACCTTTCTGCGGGCCGGCAACTTTATACGATGCAGATCTCTCTCTCTCTTTTTTTGGATTTATTAATTCTTTTTTGTTTTGCCAAGAAAGCTCTGAGACTAATTGCCGAGACTTCCCAGAAGATATTAGTTTACAAATTTTAATGACACTCATGATTTATTAATGCACTTCCCTTGCATCTGCTCATCTCTATTCTTGGTGGAATTCCTGCTGAATCCAAGTGAATTAATAAAAACAAAACTGCAGATTGTAATGGTGTTTTAGCTTGGCTGTTAATTAAAAGCTTTCTGCCCCTATTCACTCTTTATTTCCTTTTTTCTCCTCCCCTCCCCGCCTTCAAATGCACTAGTCTCTAAAGACCAGGCAAGCATGAACTGGCAAAGCAGGTTCTACGTCGGGATCACAATCAATATTATTGTGTTTTCTGAGCTTTCCACCCATACCTAAAACACAGTGTTGAAGATGTTGCTTTGTACATGATTAATTTGCATGGGTTGTCACTGTCATTGGAAGTGTAATGTAGCATGGAATTACCCAGTTGTACATGTGCAATTCATAGCTGTAGGCATGATGTTATGTTTTGAGATACTTGGAAAAGATGTCATGTGTAATCCCTTTTCCTATATTAAATAAAAGAATAAGGAATGTTCTTAATCTAAATGAAATTGATGGCCTGACCTACCCAATAGTATAGACTTTGAGCCTACAAATCCTTTGAGCCCAAGTGTGTCCATTTCCATGGCAGCTTAATGCTTGTGGGTGAAGCCACCCAACGCCCACCAATCTGAAACAGAACCTTGGTCTACATTCAGAGGACCATTTGGTAAAGTCAGAAGAAATGAGACTTGTGGTGAGAACTATGAAATCAACAGGTCACCTTGTGCAGTGCCAGATTTATGTATAAGCTAAACATCCTATAGCTGAGGGCATCACTCTCTTGGGGCCCAAAAAAAAATTAAAGGAAAAAAACCCACTGGGTGTACATCTCCAAAATTTAAGATAAAAAACAAATAAAATAAAACCTACATACAGCAAACAGTGTTTGTGTTGTGTAGGCTCCTGTGATGTAAGTAATGGGCCCTGCCTGCTAGCCTGCTCCCTAAAATACCACTGGTTTGCTCATTTCTATATATAGGGTGCAAATGGCTTTAGATACCTGTTAGGTCCATAAATTACCATATAGCATATATTCAACACAAAAACAGCAACAATTTGTTGTTGACATACGACAGCTGGACATATAAAGGGCCCCATTATCTTCAGTAGCTTAGGGCCTCATCAAACCTAAACCCGGCCCTGACCTTGCGCTCAGAGATATCTCTCTCCCAACACCCTGTGTTCCTAATACAGTCGCATAACATTTGCATAAATAATTGTGCAACTGTTTTTTTTCGCTTTTGAAAGTTGATAACTGTGAGTGGAAGAGTGTTGGGGATGTGTTTAAATGTGTAAGGGCAGTGGTTGGTGGATATGGGTGGGTATGGGGAAGGTGAGGAATAAATCAAGAAGTGTTGTGTTTTCTCTTGAGTCTTAACTACCGAATTCAGGCTCAAACAGGTGGGGTAAACTATTTATTCATAAGGTTCTGTACAGTTCTTTGGCAGGGCTCTTAACACAGACATATATGGTAATCTAGGGGATGGAAAGAAGGGAGGGTCTGGAGATATGTTTTACAAATGTAACAGTGAACAGTTTACCATGCCTGAATACATGAATGGGAAGTGTGTATACATGTAAGAGGATATGGGAGGTGTGCAGGGAGATGTACCCAAAGAGGTAGGGTAGAATACTTCTAGAAAACTGCCTCCTTGGCTTATGAAAAGTAGCAAGATTGAATTCAGGAGTTGCTTTGCAGCCAAGAACATGCTGCTGTAGTAGACCCTCTGAGTATTGCTACAGTTGCTATCTCAGCAAAGGTGCATCTGTTAGTAGGACCCCTCCATTCCATCTGCTTGCTGTCATTTGCAGCAGTAATTCTATTGCTTTCATTAATGAGCATTTAATATGTCTTGGGCTGTCTCATAAGACTTTTTAAATTTTGCCTACACTGAAAATCAGAAAACCTTGTTCAAAACAGTGAGGTTTGATGAATTGGTTTTGGCTCTGTCTTTAGCCCTCTGATTTGTTATGATTGCTTTCCCTGCAATTACTCAGTTGTTCCTCATACACATATGTAATATGTATATCTTTTTAGCAGTATCGGCTATGGCACTACCAAACCTTCTTTGGTGCTTTGTAAAGTTGTCCAATTTGGCTTGGGCCAATTCAGAGGCAGCTGAATTTGGAGGTCAGGGTCTGCTTTGTTCCTCCTACCCCATTCACTATAGGGAATTTAAAAAACACATATTTAACCATCTTCTGTTTGACAGAAGTGGATGAAATTTGCAAGCTTAGTGATCAATTTAGACCAGGGGTCAGCAACCTTTTTCAGCCATGGGTCGGTCCACCATCCCTCAGACCATGTGGTGGGCCAGACTATACTTTGGGGGGGGGGGGAATGAACGAATTCCTATGCCCCACAAATAACCCAGAGATTAATTTTAAATAAAAGCACACATTCTACTCATGTAAAAACATGCTGATTCCCGGACCGTCTGTGGGCCAGATTGAGAAGGCAATTGGGCCGCATCCAGCCCTTGGGCCTTAGTTTGTCTACCCCTGATTTAGACTGAATAAAGCTTGTCAAATTACAGGTAAATTGGTCAAAGGACTTTTGCTCTAGACACCCCCCTTCAAATCTCAAAAAGGACATATTTTTGTAATCATACACCGTAAATATACTCTATATTTAAATTGAAGTCATGGTATCCTCTTTTGAGTATTGGATCTTGCAAATTTCAGAAGGAAAGATGAAGTGGTCTTCCTGCAATGGCAGCCATTAGAGTTTTAGAATGGGAGCCACTTAATCTCCAATACTATTTTGTGGGCAATTGACCTGAAAAATTGCAGGCATTAGGTAGATGACCCTGAGTAAGAAACCTGTCAAGTTGCAGACAAATAGATCCAAGGGGTTTTGTGGTAGGCACCTTTAAAATTGGCAGGATTGGTGAGCAATGTGAGCAAGGGCACAGCCCCTAGTATAATGAGACTCCCTATATATCACATGCTATCCTGGCTCTTATCCTTTTATTGTTAGAGACTACTACTACTAATGTAGCTATTTAGATCAATAGTTTAGCTGCTTGTTTTTCAGCCAAGATGGCATCTGTTACATGCAAGTGTTTTCTGACAATGAGTGCTGGCAGTCTGATCTTCCCAGCCCAATGAACAATGATCCCATTTATCATATGCACAAGACCAATTGAATAACACTGCTTTCAGTACCTGGCTAAGTTTTCTGAAAACAGTTGAGAAATTACCTTTTTATTGGATCATCACTTTTGAACTGTTATATACAACAACTTTTCTGTGAAACATGCACTCTGCAAGGAAAAATAATTATCACTCTGAGAAGCCATTCTAAAAAAACAATGGGGGTTCAATGTGCATAAGCCTAGGGTTCAAATTGCAGCACAGACTAGACTAAAATTGCACTGAGTTCCAATTTTCTTAAGTCTAATCAATGATAGTTGTTGTAACAATTAATGAGACAGGAAGTGTTAAATACTTTGCCTATGCAAAGTCCTATGCAGTGCCCAAGCCACTGCAGATTAGCAGGTGCAAGTTCTATAAAGCATTTAATCAGTAATGTAATAACAGAATAGTAGCCTTACACAATTGTTGGCACCTAATCACCAGTCAGGCTAATGTCATTTTCCTTCAGATTTTTGTACAAACCTGCATTAAAAGGGGTGTATTTGGAATAAAATAATTTAGAACTTCACATATGTTAATATTTAATTACATATTTAAAGATGATTGTGTGTGTGGATTTAAAATCCGTAGGTGAATGCGAAATGGCTGGGTTGATATCTGGATTGTGTTAGGAACCAAAAGGACTAAAAGTAGGCAAACGTTCTCTTGAAGTTCTGAATAAAATGATCTGACACACAAGATTATGGTTCATGCAATGAAACTGTAAAAATCAGACCTGCCATTTTCCGCTAGGGTTTTTGTTCTGGCTGTTTGATGCAGAGTTTCTTTGTATAACAGCAGCTGTAAATGTTAAATAGGTAATCCTGCGTAAGTGTCCCCTGATGATTCAAGGAAAGTTACATGAAAAATTAGAGTTGCCGGCTTTTGGCACATCACAGGAGTGGGTCATGAACAATTAGTTTATAGCTTGGCAAAAAACATTCCCTTTCAATAAGTGAAATAAGTCCTGCCTGTCTAGTGTTCTCTAGCAGGGATGTATTCCTGATGACTTCCCTCTCCCACATTTAATAGAAAGTTGGAAGGGACCCCTGGGGTCACTTAGTTCAACCCCCCGCAATGCAGGCATCTCAGCTAAAGGATCCCAGACAGATGGCCATCCAACATCTGCTTAAAACTTCCAGGGAAGGAGACTCCACCACCTTCTACTGCCAAACAGCTCTTATAGTCAAAAAGTTCTTCCTGGTGCTTAGTTAGAATCTCCTTTCTTGTAACTTGAAGACATTGGTTTGGGTCCTACCCTCCAGAGCAGAAGAAAACATGCTTGCTCAATCTTCTATGCGACAGCCCTTCAGATATCTGAGGATGGTTATCATATCTCTTCTCAGTCTCCTCTTTTCCAAGCTAAGCATACCCAGTCCCCTCAACTGCTCCTCATAAGGCTTGGTTTCCAGATGCTTGATCATCTTGGTTATCCTCCTCTGCACATGTAACGGCTTGTCAATATTCTTCGTATATTGTGGTGCCCAGAACTAGACACGGTTTTGCAGGTGGGGGCTGACCAAGGCAGAATAGAGTGGTGATATTACTTCCCTTGGACACTATATTTCTGCTGATGCAGCCTAGAATAGAATTAGCTTTCTTTGCTGCTGTATCACACTGTTGACTCATATTAGTACTAAACCTTGTTGATTTACTGATTGAGCTGCTTTAAAATGTAGTTTTTATATATTGTAGTTAAGGGAGATGAAAAGAGACCATTAGGATGGGGAAAGCCTTGAATGTGTTTAAATTCAAAAGGGGTAGCAGTCTGCATGTAATAATATATATCTTTCAATTTACCATGAACTTTTGCTCTCTGTATCCTTCTGTTGGAAAAATGTGCTTACGATTTCACAAACATGGGAGTTCGAGGCAGAACCAGATAGTGATTCTGCGTGGCAATTGCCTTGCATTATGAAAACTAATTTTGGTGCATAGTTCTCTTACTTGCTGTGGCTTCTAGATGATCAGGTTCAGACAAGCAGCCGTTACAAATTCAGAAAATATGTTAAAGCCCTTCAGGGATGCTTGGGTTAACTGTTCCTGCTGTTGCATCTGATAATCCCTGTCTGCCATTAACACATTTGGTGCATGTGATTGAAGGCTCTACATTCCCAGGGCCGTTTTTTAACTGGGGGTGCAAGGGGTGCATGGCAGCCAGGTGCTGAATTCTAGGGGGTGCCTGGTGTCCGCTGCTGAGGCCACCTAAGCTCTTAACTATCTACCTGTTACAAAATAATAAATAATTTTGATCAAGCTAGAAAAACAAAATACATATATACCTAGGTATTACTGAAATGTATACCTACTGTTTCACTAAAGGACTTTTGACTTTGCGCGCTCATTTACCAAAGACGCGCCACTCCAGCAGTGGCACTTGTCATTCACAATGGCAGCGCTTGTCAGGACATAAACAAAGGATAAGGCGTAAGTGTGGTGCCTGACATAAGCATAACAAAAGTTAATTTGGGGGCTAAACTAAATTTGGGGGTCCTGGGCGGATCTTTGCACCGCGGCAGCGCGTATGCTAAAGACAGCGCTGCACATCCCACTCACTTCCTAAAGGCCACAGATAGCTGAAGACCAAAGGCCTGGTTAGAGAGGAAAGGTTTTTCCTGGAACCTACATATATATAATGATGGTGCCAGGTGAGCCTCCCTGGGGAGAGCATTCCACAAACATTCCATTGCAGAAAAGGCCTGTTCTCGTCTTGCCACCCTCCAGACCTCTCATGGAGGAGGCATATTAGGGATTCCTAGTAAAGGGGCTGGAATCGTTTAGTTAATTTAAGAATGCTTAGCAGAGTGTTTATCTGACAATGAATTTGGTTGCACTTCTGGAGGAAAAATTGCATATCAATAAGATTCAGAAACATTTAATATCTAAATAGCTATTTAGGCACACTGGGAATTTTTCTTCTTCTTTAAAAGCATTCTTAAATCTCTCCCGAAAGAGATACCAAGTAGGAACAGTGCTGTAAAATAGCTCCAAAAAAGAAACTGGTAGAGGTTAGAGGAGGTATTAGGAACATGTTATGAGGAGTGGGGGGGGGGGGAGTGTGAACAGTGAAGAAATAGGCTAGGAATGTCTGTGCTTTCAGGTGCTCTCTCCCTCCCAAGCTCATCACCTCTTCATGACATTTTACAAAGGAAAGGACAATGATTGCAAACTGGGACAGGTTGATGGGCCATATATTGTTCCACAAACTATTACAGGTGAATTTGTGGCCTTGGAACAAATCGCACATCCACCCTGACTTGAAACAATGTGCCTTTCTTTTGAAGCATCATTTTGGAACAATGAATGTCTATTTCAACATGCCAGAAAATGGTTTCAATTGGCATCTGAAAATAAAGGTTTATTTTGGCAGTTTTGAAATGTTGCTGATAGCAATTTCCCCCTCTCTACATTGAAAAATGGCATTCTTGCTGGAGCATCTGGTATTATTGAAACTGCATCCAATTGGCTTTGATCTCAGTTGATAGATCCCAGATTCCACCTTCGAACAGAGAGAGATGTATAGTACTCCGTTCCTGCCTTGTGTCCATGACTCTGGTGTACTAATCATTACATTGCTGGGCAGCTAGCTCTCAGGTTGCTGCCCAGAAGACAGCGCCACCTCCTGAACTATTGAACAAGTTGCCATTGGGTGTTAAAATAAGGGGAGTGGTGACAGTTACTCAATTTAGACTCTAGTGTAAAATCTGTTTGGCACAGTACTGCTTGTGGGTGTTTAAACGTCATGTGAAGTGTTTCTGAGAGTAAGAAATACAAGTGTCACTGTGAAGGAAACAGGCTGCCATATGTGTGCATGTATTCCTCTATGTGTTTAGTTTGGGGGTTTGGAAGTTAACTTTGAAATCTTAATGGTATGGGGAATCAAATTGGAAGCAGGTAAAATAATTGAGAGAGGTGTAGATTGCATGTAGGCAATGTCTGCTGTTGGGGGGGGGAGATTATCATCTAGCTTTCTTGAGTTTGTGGATTGGGAGTCATGAGCAGATCAAGGTGTGATCTCAAGATACAAAGGGAACACTGGATGGCAAAAAAGCATCAATGCTGAAGTAAATATTTAGCTTTAGGGACTGTGTCTCAGTAGGGAAAGTTGGATTTCATTTAACCTTATGTTTATTTGGCTGTACTTTTGCTCCACTGGGAAGAATACTTCTTGTGCGTGTAACTACTCCTCTCTTAAAACATTTCCCCTAAGAATCAGCTTTTTATCTTTTTAGAAAACTTCTAATTTTGCTACAGAAAACCTGAGTGACCTCACTTAATATGCAAACTCATGTTCTTCTCTGCCTTGAGGAGATACAAATAAAGCTTTAAAGCTGTATGGTGGAAGGCAGCCTGGAAGTAAACTATTTCACCGGGTGGCCATGAAAGTCTAACAGGAAGGTTTGCAAGTAGAGAGGAACCCCTGTTTTGTTCAGATCTCACTTCCTCTCATGGCACAGGATGCAACTGGGGTGCTGTCACAGACTGCAATTCAGGGCACACTCATTTTGGCTTGATTGCTGGAATAGCATAGCTCCTTCTTCTGCATGAACTGTCCATCAGCTGAAGTTTCCATCAACCTTCTGCAGCAGCTCTTGGCTTAGGCAGGAGGTTAGACCATAGACCATACAGTAGTTACCGTTCCATGGTGGCCAACTGACTATGGAACATCTTCAAATTGAGCTCCCTAAGCTTATCTACCTTCTACAATCTTTTACATTCCAGGCTACATTTGTCCCGTTGTATCAACATTTTTTTTTACTGCAATCCTACACATACTTAACTGAGAGTTAGCTCCATTGGGGCCCACTTCTGCATAGGATTGCACTGTTAGGCTGAAATTCTCTACACACTTCCTCGGAAGTAAGCCCTGTTGTAATTAGACTGAGCAAATATGCATAAGACTGGCTAGATGAAGAGGAATGGTGGGAGGTTCTAGCTGAAGAACCTCCTACAGAAACAGCAGATAACCCCGCCCCGCCCCCCCACTCATCCCTTGCAAATTTCTCCCTTCCCTCCCCAAATTTATCCCATCCCCACCCTCTTTGGGGACATTTTTTGTTCAGTCCCCCTTCCCCTCATATATCCCCCAAGAAGAGCTGGCATAAGGTTTTGAGTGGTACAGTGGTAACGCAGGTTACATACGCTTCAGGTTACAAACGCTTCAGGTTACAGACTCTGCTAACCCAGAAATAGTACCTCGGGTTAAGAACTTTGCTTCAGGATGAGAACAGAAATTGTGCTCCAGCAGCACGGCAGCAGCAGGAGGCCCTATTGGCTAAAGTGGTGCTTCAGGTTAAGAACAGTTTCAGGTTAAGAACGGATCTCCGTAACAAATTAAGTACGTAACCAGAGGTACCACTGTAGTACACTTTGCTGATTTTTACATGACTTAGGTGTGAAGTTGTGGACTACAACTTCTATCATCCCTGACCATTGGCCATGCTGGCAGAGGCGGATGGGAGTTGGGAGTCAGGTGCTCATCAATATATGGAGGTCATTAGGAAGACTACCTCTGGTGTAGGATGTTTTATCCACTTTCTATTGCTGTTTAGTTTTTCTGGCTCATACATGTTTGTGTTATTTCTGATTTGGTTCATGGCAGGCATTTTTTTTAAATTATCATTTGCTGTATCTGTAGGCCACCTTGTAGACCAAAATGGAGGGAAAGTGACATATAAAACCATCATATAAAATAATGAAATAAACCGTTTGTGCATTTGCTGTTAACCAAGTGTATCTGTGCTTTCCAAAAGCCACTTTTTAAAAAAGTAAATCCTAAATTCCTGTTGCCATGTGGCCTTCTTCCTCTAGAGGAATGCCTGTTATCTCTAGGCTGGTCCACCAGAGGCTAATACAAATGCTACAGCAGGCTGCGATAGGGGCTGTTATCTTTACACATGACTTTCATAAAGGTTAATAATTGGAATAAGTTCTGGCAGTTACTAATTAGCACCATTACACAATCAGTTCACATTCTAGCGGCATTAGGCATACTTAATCAGTCAATTATCATTGATCTCAGAAAGTGCTTCCTCTAAAGTTAGCAAACAGTAAGGTGCCTTTGCAAGGCTAAGTTTGACAGCACACAAGTGACCATGCAGACGAGGAGCATCATATTTCTAGGAATCTGTGTCCGGCTCCTCATGACAGTAGATGGATATATATTTGGGAAGAGATGCCCCAGACCTATTGCCGTCATAGGACTTTCTGACTTAAGCCTTTTCCGTGCCCTTATAAAAAGGAATGGTTTCTCCCAGATGTATGGCTGTAATTCATCTAACAATAAGCTTCCTTGAGGCTTCGTACTTTTGGCTAGATGTTTCAATCTGACACTGGCTTAGGGAAGCTGGTGGAAGTATTTAATAGCTTCATTGAATCCCAATTAGTGTGATGGGATGAATAGTTCCCAATGGAAAGCCATAAGACAAGGCATTTTACATTTCTTTCTTATGTTCTCACACAGAGGATGAAGTGTCGCAATTGGGGAACAGAAGGGAGTCTTTAAAAAGGCCTGTAAAAAACCAGGTGTCACCTGTGCAAGCTGAGGGATGAGCAAAATGGACTTCTGTACATATGATGGAATTCTTATGGTGTGCTTTAATTGTGAATGGATTTTGTAACTGATTCTATGATTGTAAACTCCATAGAAGGCATTTTGAGCATATTAGCTGCATGTACAATCATAAAGAAGCTTAGTTTCTGAGGACTGGGTTTTGCAGTTTCAGATCTTTGCTCTAGAAGAGGCAGGCTCTCTGTTTATAAGATTAGCATTGCTATGCATGGTGGGGAATGCCTCCTCAAGCAGCACTGACACCAAAAGAGATCAGCCATTTGATCTAAAAATAAGTGCAAAGAACCATAAAGACTGAATAACTTTGGAGCTGGCCCACACAGGAGGCAAGGTGAGACTACTGCCTCAGGTGGCAGTATCCAAAGAATGTATCACCTGCGGTGGCAGCGATGGCTGCATCACACTTTTCGGAGACCAGATCTGCTGCTGCCTTGGCAGTCCTCCTCCATGCCTATAAGCAGCTTCCTGGCAAATAGGAGACACTGCTGACCTCCTCTCACCCCTTGGGAGGAGATGGCTGAGGCTGCCCTCTGGGGCCTCCTGGGCTCTGCGGCCACTTGGCATGATTCAAAGTGGGTCGCTTCCCCCATCTGTGATGGTCTTTGATTCCCACTTCAACCATCAGGTAAGGTGGATTTGATTCCCCTCTTGTTCCTGAGGTAGATCTTCTCCCATTGCTCCTTCCCTGGTTGGGGAAGATGCCCTTTTGTGGTTCGCCTCAGGTGCCAAAATATATTGGGTCATCCTTGGGGCTAAATGTGGCTCTGTTCCGTTAGAAATTGTTTTGGTTTTGGTAAAAAGAGTTCCTAGTGCATCATGGAAATAGGATTTTGGATGCCCATCAGGGTGTCAGTGATTGCACTAAGATCTCATCAGCAAGCAGAAACTTGAATCATTGACACACACTTCCCCTTGGGTGCCTTTTGATATCCTAATGATTTGGGAGTTTGAAATATAATGTTCTGTCTCGTTTCTAGTCTAATTATGAGACAGCATGGGGCAAAAACCAGCCAAGGGATATCAAACAAGGCAGGTGATGTATGGCTGCTTTCTCTGCATGGTTGATTTGAGCCCAGCCTAGCTGCATATTTAACGTACATGGCAGGTGATGTTTGATACCTAGGAAAACCAGAGGTTTTATTTCAATTGACCATGCTTTCAATAGTAGAAAAATAAATCTAAACATTGTATGCGTTTTGTGCACTTTTTACGTTAAAATGCTTGTTTTTTGTGCATTCTCCAGTAAGATATGCATTTTGAATGCTCTTTTTTTGTCAGATATGTATGAAAATGCATGGCAGAACTCAGAGAAGTATGTAATCAGTCTGGGCTTTGCGTTTTAATCTGAAAGAAAAGAAACTGGGAGTGTCAAATCAACGTGCTGCAAAAAGTGGACCATACAAATTCCTACCCCATCGCTATTTCTGATGTACTCTGGAGCAGCAGCTGCATGGAATAATAGAATTGTAGAGTGGGGACCCAATGCATCATGTAGTCCGACCCCCTCACTGACAGGAAAGATAGCATTTTCTTGAGCGCTATGGAGTTTATTTCCTGAATAGGGTGGCTAGCACCATTACAAAGGACAGTCCTCCTTTTGAATATGAATTAGTATTTATGAACATGTTATGCAAAGTTTCGTCCTATTTTGGGGCAGTACAAAAGTGCCCACCCTGTTCCTAAAGTGCAGGTTGTATCTAATTAATTAAAATATTATTAATTTTCCAAATTTATAACAAATATATCCACAAACATAAAAAAATCAAATAAAACAAACAAACATTTATCCTAACTGTCAAAATTCCACTTTTGTTATAATTGTTAAGTGACTTCTTCGAATCCCCCTGGCTGAGTTTCCATATAAATCATTGTAGCAGTTTTCCAAAACTAATTTCATATAAAATTTACTTAGTCCATTAACATCTTTCTTTCTTTTCATTTTTACTTTTATCCATAGTAATCTACTTCATCACATATATAAATCCTAGGCCAGTCTGGTACTCGCAAGTAATTCTATTTAAGTTATCTTAGCATATTTAACTAAATAGTCTTTGAATTTCTTCCATTCCTCTTGATACTCCTCCTCCTCCTGGTCACAGATTCTTCTGGTCAAAGTGCAGGTTGTATCTAAGGCGTGTTAGTTGTAAGTGCAGGTGCAGGAAATGTTAGCATCCGCTTGTGAAGCCGTTTCACAGAGAACAGCCAGAATTTCCAGGAATGCTCTACTGAGAAGAACTCTATGAAATATGAATGAAAAATTGCTTTTAAGCTCTTCATATAAAATGCTTGCCTGTCGAGTCAAGGTAGAAGTGCTGGAGATCTCCCAAGGTGCATAATCTCCCTTAAATGTTTCCAATTTACACTGACACACACACACAAAATAGATAACTCAGGAAGCAAGGTTGTCTTATGGAAGAAAGGTGACTTCCTTAACATTTTAATCTCTTACAGAAAGAAGGGCTTCTGTGTGGATTTCTCATACAGTAGCACATTCTAAGTAAAATATACTGGTTGATGTCTAATCTAAGACCTTCTGTAGAATATATTATTATAAACATAAAAAACTGACGTGTATCCAACTAAGTTCTAATTAATTAATTGCTTATTTTCAATGGATCTACTTTGCCTACTGCCCTGTATTCCCAACAAGAATTCTCCATGGTTCTGATTATCCAGATAAACAATAAGCAAATATATTTATCTCGTTCATGTTTCTCCCACCCACCTACCCACACCCTGTCAATAAACAAGTATTTTGGTGGGTTTAAAAATCAAACAATCAATATCAATATCAATATCAAAGCACATCATTTGAACCCACTCAACTACATGGTGAGCTTTCTTTAATTTATTTTTTCTATTTTGCTTCTGCTGTTATTAAATATGAATATGTACCAATCTGTTTTGGGATAATTAAACAAAAAGATTTTTTTAAATAAAAAACCCCACAATCCTCTTGCAACAGATAGGCTGCATCTGTATTGAAATTGTTTTTAGATGTTTTTATTACTTTTTTATGTTTGCTGTTCTGGGCTCTTTTGTGAAGGGGGCACGATATTGATGTTGATGATGATAAACAATGTAGCTAACTGATCACGAGAGCAATGCTTCCACGTGGGCTTGTTTGAAAGATTAATTTATGTAGGGTTGCACAAATGATTAATTTATGAAACGTGGAAATGACTTCCTAATTTGCTTCACCCTTGGCCTTATTCTAAGTATAGGTATAATAGTGAGTTAAAAGATGAAGGATGTCCTGCACTTGATAAAGAATGGGCAACATGGAAATTGAATTTCTTACCTTGGTTTCTAGGTTGTGCAAACACATCCATCATCGGGGCAATTTTTCTTTGCTTCACTTGAGAGCTCCCTTTTCCCTAGAAGCAGTCAAGTGTTTTGCCTCAAATGGGTGAATGAGAGATGGGGGAGGGTGTGCCTATATCTGAAGGATTAATAGAGAACTCTTGGGGAAGCATTCAGTAAAACTAGATATATTGTAGTAAACTTCTGGTGCTTCATATACTAGTTCAGAAGCCAGGGATGATTTACTTAGCAATAATGGTTTGTCTGGTCTTGGCTAGACACTGCTAGCATGTGTGAGAGGGGAAATGATCATTTATTTTATTTATTTAATAAAATTTATATACCACTTGATTTTAAATAAAAAACCCTCAATGCATTTTAAGTACTATGCTTGATAGTCCTTCATATCTGCATGCATTTCTATAAACTTGGTGTACATTGACCTTTACTATAATTCATATTTTAGGATGCCAGTGGGAATTGACAGACACATCTGATATTTATTGGAAAATCTCAAGGCCAATCAAGTACCTTTGGCTAATTTCCAAATCCCATTCTTGCTTCCATAAAGTATTGGTAGAAGATGAATTTTAGAATGACAGGTTAGTAAATATCCTACCCAAGGATTGCCACACAGACATTTTATACATTTATTGCTAAATCTCTTTGGCCAATAGCCAGATTTTTTCCTTTCATCATTTATCAGCAAATGCCCACATATTCTGTGTGGTGTAGTGACAATATCATTTCTGACATTCACTCAAGAGCCTCAAATTTCCATCGATAAATTTTTACTTAATTCATTTATTTAAGAATTTATTTTCTTTTTTCCTTTATAAATGAAATGCAAAACTGCACACTGGAAGTTAAGAAAATACATAACGCATAGTAAAAAAATACAAATTAACAAACCACAGTCCACATTACTGAAACTGATAAACCAAAACTGTTGTCGTTGGGTTTTTTTTAAAAAAAGAAGTGGCATAAGTACAGGAAGACAGTGCTTTAGCTCAGCTACCGTAGGATGTGAAATACAAATTTCTTAGCACTTTTCCTGCAGCTTTAAATAAGAGGGAGCTAGATGAATCTCTCTTTGGAGGAATTTCCACACCATGCAATGCCAGTAGGAGATTCCCAGATGACTTACATAATCCCCATTTCCACAATTTGTGGTTTAATTCAAGCACTTTCCATGTCAGATGTTGTTGGACTCCGACTCTCATCACAAACAGCAATACAGTTAAGGTGGGCAGAAAATAATGAGTCTTGTTTTTATGAAGCAGCTCCACCCGTAGCTGCTGTTTGATACTTAGGGTGGAATTCTGTACCCACTTACTTGGAAGGAAGCCCCAGTAATCTCAGTAGGGCATATAGCAGTGGTGAGGAACCTCTGGCCCACATCTCTGACCATCTTGAACCAAGCCACATCTATTTGCCCATACCTGACATCCTATACCTTGTCTAGAATTGCACAGATGAGCAGATTTACACATATGGATCTGTCTTAGTGTCATTCTTGCCTAGTCACCTGCTCGTTATTTATTCCACGAAAGAGTCTTTACCTGAATCGTATATAAGCTGCCACTGAAGTATCTCTCTCACAAACCTTATTATTTTTAAGGACACATAATGTGGTAGCACTGGGAGTCATTTTGTTAGCGGCAGGTTCATTTTTTATTTTATTTTGCTGTGCCTCCAGCTCTGAATGGCTATGGAATTCCCAGAAGGCTTTGCACAAATTCCATTTCTTGCCAGCCTGTGCAGGTGAACCTTTAAAAACACAAATTGCTTGGGAGATAAATGAGGATTGCTTGCTATGTTTAATTACACAGTCTTCTGTAATGTGTCTAGAACAGGCATTCATCTCGCCATGGTAATTATTCTTAGCATGCCCATCTCAGCAAGATTATGCTTTGGTAATTGGTTTTGAATCTAAGATCCATTTTATTTTAGAAGTTCTTTTCTTTAATCCTTTATATCAGTGTTTGGGGACTGAAGAAGCAATGTACACGATAGAAACATGGAGATGGAGGTTTCACTTTCTTTTTTAGAATGTTGTCCAGCTGGCACTGGGCGAGGGGGCTTTGGAGAAAGGGGGAAACAGCAATTGTGGTAGCATTGTTATGTTGTTAATTAGCTTGTCTAGACTGTATGATGCTGTGACACTGACTGCCATTGTGTGCTGTGCATGAACTGGAGCAAGAGAGCTCTAGACCTGGGATGGAGAACCATTTGCAGCCTAAGGGTTACACTTCATCCAAGCAAGCAGGAAACATTACCTTCAAAGATACATTCCACCCAGACAAAAACACTCATAGATGAAAAACAGGGTTCGTTGGGGGTTTGATCTGGGGAGAGTGGATATGGCTAGGAAGGGTGTGTGAAGCTGTTGAGTGTCCTGGGGCTTGGAGATGCTTGGAGGGCCTGAGCTTTCCCATCTCTACTCTAGAAGAAGACAGCTTGCTGGGTAAAGGAGCTCAGTTAGGCCCAGAATAAATGGAGAAGCTTATAGCCACACTGCCGGCTGCTTCCTTTCCTATTCAACTGCTGGGTCATTGCTCACATTCCTTGCAAATAGACCCTTCCTACAAATGAGATCCCTGACAAGAATGCTTCATTGCAGCTACACAAGGGTCATTTCCAGATGTCCTATGGGTCCATTGCCACCTTTGTTCTTGGAGGTCTGAGGGAGTTTTGCCTGCTTTCCTTCCCTATACCTCAAGCACCCTCCTTAATTTGATGGGGTGGTGGTCATAAGAACCCCAGAACAGCATGGGAAAGAGGAGTGGGTTGTTCTATCTGGCAAGCCAAAATGCTTGCCTTGAGGGAACTGTTGCCTTAGCACAGGCTTCGTCAAACTCAGCCCTCCAGATGTTTTGAGACTACGATTCCCATCATCCCTGACCACTGGTCCTGCTAGCTAGGGAACGTAGGAGTTGTAGGCCAAAAACATCTGGAGGGCCGAGTTTGAGGAAGCCTGCCTTAGCACAACATTGAAATACTCCCATATGACTATGCACATGCTGTTTTAGTCCAGCAGTTGGATACAACTCAGTGTGCTAATCAGACGTCTTTAGTTGATCAAAATTTGCAATCCTGCTTTAAGGTTTGCCAAGACTGGCATCCAAGTCTTGTGATATGCTGGAGCTGAGTTCGTGGAACTTTTACTGGTGAGTTTTAAATAAGATGCTTCGTTGAAATGATGGATAAAATATGCATCCAATTTATTCTAACCTATAGCCATAATCCGTCAAAACTGAAGAGGACATGATAACATTGTTTCTAAGTCAGTGCTACTTAGTGAACTGAGTATATAAGTATTAGGAAGAGTGTTTGTAAGGAATGGCAACAAATTATTTACTCTCAATTAAACTCCCGGCTGATGTTCTATTTCACCCATTTATATTTATGGTTTGTGCTGTTCTTTGTTTTTTAAAACCCTCTGAACTAAAGCAATGTCTTCTCAGTTAATAACTTTAGCAAAGGGGCTAATAAATATCCAATAAATACTGTGACTGCGGGCAGTTTGAAAGTTTACCTGAGAGACTCTTGATCTTCCTCAGCTGCTGAAGAGAAATGAAACCGAGACAAATTTGGCACAGCTGGTTATTTCCATCCCACAGAGGATGAAGAACATTTATATTCTTTCTAGCTATGTGCTTGGGTCTGCCACAAAATTTACAGTGGATCAGAGTAGCAACCACTATAATTTTGGTGCTAGGAAAAATTATCATAGCTCCATCTGCTACTTGTGCGGTGGGCAGTCACATTCTAAACAAGCAGAAGGGATGGAGCACTGATGGGCCCTACAAGATACCTACATTGGGTGCAGATATCTGAAGAACAAGCCCCAAGCATGAGGTATGCTTAGGGAGTTTTCTTCAGATTCCACTCTTAACATGAAGATTTCAGGGCAGGACAAGTTGTGCATTCCTACTTCTTGTGCTATGCATCACTGCCCTGCATGTGAGTAATGCATTCAGAAGGATTTTGTTCCTGGGGCTAAATAATAGGAAGAAGAATGGCAAGAGAACATTGAAAAAAGTGACAAGTTTTTAAGACTATATGTTGCTCTACAAACTGGTGATGGCATCATATATTAGGCTATAATCCTTCACAAAATCATGTTCCACAGTTATGACATAAGAAACTTCAACCTTAGTCATTTCATAGGGAAGGACCATAGTTCTAGGGTAGATCACCTAGCTTTTCAGGCAAAAAGATCCATGTTCGTATCCTGTCATCTCCAGGTAGGGCTGGGAATGACTCTTCACCTTCTTCTTTGTTTAGTTGTTTTTAGTTTGGTTTCTGTTTTTAGAATTTCATAGAATCGTGGAGTTAGAAGGGATCCTAAGGTCATCTAGTTTAACCCCATGCAATGCAGGTATCTCAACTAAAGCATCCATGACAGATGGCCACCCAACCTCTGCTTAAAAACCTCCAATGAAGGAAAGTCCACAAGGTCCCAAGAGAGTCCATTTCACAGTTAAATAGCTCTTACCATCAGAAAGTTCTTCTTGGTATTTAGTCAGAATCTCCTTTCTTGTAACTTGAAGCCATTGGTTTGAGTCCTACTCACCAAAGCTGGAGAAAACAAGCTTGCTCCATCTTCCATGTGACAGCCCTTAATATATTTGAAGATAGCTATCATATCTCTTCTCTGTCTCCTCTTTTCCAGGCTAAACATACCCAGCTCCTTCAACCATTCTTCATAAGGCTTGGTTTCCAGACCCTTGATCATCTTGGTTGCCCTTTCAATTTTTGATTTTACTGATAGCTTTTTAAATACAAATTATGTTGTGCCATCGGCATTGGTACTAATGAAGCATGCATAATATTTTATTTAAATACATACATACATGCACGCACACACACGCACACACACACACGCACACATTTTAAGGGCACATTCCACCTAGGGAAAAGCAATGAAGAGGGCACTGATGGTGGCAGAGCCAAGAGAGTCATTGTGACTTGGGGAGAATCCTGACTGCTGAATGGAGAAATCTTGAGGGCTGCATTTGGTTCTTGGCTAAGAGGTTCTCCACCTCTGGTATAGACAATGCTGAATTAGATGGACCCAATGTCTGACTTCCTGCATTTGTAGCATTTCCATATTTACTGTGTGTCTGCTTGGAGGAAGATCTAGTATGATGCATGGAGAAACTTTTGCTAATAGTTCTCAGGAAAAGAAAGCAGCAACTAGCACTAAGAAGCATGATCAGTACACAGGGCAAAATGCTCGTGACATTGTGCCACATTTGAACTCAACCTGTCTGCTGAAAAAATGGTGATACATGGATGCACCTTAATTTACAGAGAGAACAGCTTTGTATCCCATTGCTAACTCTTTCCAATTTGGTCTTGGTCTTGTCCTGAAAATGTGGATGCATTTGTGACATTGGCCTATGAACGATATCTAGAGAGAAGTCTATTGGAATTTTATTTATAGATGTGGCAAATAGCCAGCCCAATACCACTGTGAGGCCAGTCACAGCTGTGGGGTCTGGCATGTATTTGATAAATCTGGGGAGTAGCCAATTGCCACATCAAAGAGACCTTTCAATATGATTTCATTCTGCCTTACCTCCTGCTCAATATGTACAGGTGCTTTGAGATTAGACTGTGCAAACATTCAGCACATCAAGACATACTTTTCAAAATCAGGCTGGTTTTGTAGTCCCAGCGCTGATTCAGTACCTTATTTGTATAACAAAGCATGCATATGTGGTGCCACCAATTATAAATTGTGTGTGCACATTTCTTTGTTATATTTATATACTTGCTTCCTGAGCAGCTTACAATTATTCCATGGAAAAGGTGTAAAAGGTGCAATATTTTAGAGATGTGTAGATGGGTTTGTGGCTTCTGGTCCCTGGCAATTGATATCATAATCTGAGTTCAGAGTTCTTTCTTCCAGAGGAGGGAATGGAAAGAGCTCAGGGGCAAACAGATATTAAAGAAGCCAACCCATAGCAGATGCTCTTTTATTGAGATGGAGAGACTTTTGGTCCCTTGCAGTTGATGGCATACTCCAGTTTCCAGGCAGTGGTGTCTCATGCCTATTGGAACTGGCATGGCAGAAGGCAGGAAGCCCAATAGTAGATGGAGTCAGAGTCAATGACAGGCAGAATCAACTAATTCTAGATGTGGCCTCATCCTTGTCACTGCTGTTTTACAAGATCAACACTGAGACCTGCGAAGAAGAAACTGACAGGCAATGCCACACCCTGGACTGGTTATAAATAAGTAGGTGGGCATGTGGAGGCTGGCTGGGGGGAAACTGAGGCTGGTTGGACGGTGTTCTGTTAGCACTAATGCAGCAATCTCCACTGGTTCCAGACTATATTTTCCAGAGGTAAGGGGAGGAAAACAGTGCAGATGGATTTCAGGGGCTGTCTAGTGGTAAAGATGCTAACTCACAAAAGCAGTCCTTTTTAAAAAAATTTTTATTAAATATTTTGTCATTTACAAAAATACATGCGTTGTCTCTTTTTTCAAGTTGTGTTTTCTATAGACCAGTTTCATTTATTGTGAGACATTAGTGTTGCATACATTGTTAGGTTAGGAAGAAAAGAGGGGGAGGGGGTGGTGTGGGGTTGGGGTTGGGTGGTTATGCTTCTATTCTTCTATTTAGTGTACATGTGGGGTCACTTGTATGGGTTCTCTTACTATTCACTTGTTGTATTTCCTTAGTGGTGAGAGAGGTTGGGGGGTGGCCTAGCGGGTGGTTGGTTGTTTTTGGTTGGCTGTTGTGAGATTTGCTTTTGTGTGTGAGTGGGGTGTGTGTCTGTGTATTTTTGGATCAGGTTAGCCAGATGAGAACTTGCCCCATTTAAATGGAAGTAATGATTGGTAAAGCATAAACTAGTTATAATTGGGATGTGGCAGGTTGTGGGCTATATTGAAAGCAGTAGTTGTATCATAAGCATTTAAAGAGGATTGGTTCCTCATTTTTAAAATCATTTTGGCACCTCCTTAATTTCCTTAATTATCATGTATCCAATCCATAATTATAGAAAAAGAACCATCTTTGGCTTTTTAATGCATTGCACCATCTCCACCCCCCTTCATTAATTTAACTTCTATATAAGCTAACAGATTGCCATAAAGGAAAACAGAATTTCTCAACCAGTGTCGCTAATAGCTGTATTTCAGGAAAGGCCCTCTGGTGCATGTTGAACAATAACTAGCACTCCTGTGCCACTTGCAGTTTTTAATTGAATTTCTATCCCATGGATATCGTGTTGGAGCTATTCATCTGCTCCACTAAGTCTTCTGATATTAAACAAGTTCTTCCAAGTTATTATTATAATATAAATATTGCTCAACAGTTGATTTGCATTAGAAATTCACAGCCGTGCTGGGGATAGCACTGCAGGAAGCTCTGCCCTGCCCATGTAGAAGCAAAGGAACCATATTAATATGGATGAACTTCTGTTGTGCTTATCGGGCTTGAACTAAAACTAGCCCACCTTCATTTTAAAAAATTAAATATATTGATTCACATCCTTTAAACTAGAACACAAATTAGGAATTGTTAAGTCAAACAAAGTTGGCCATATTTTTACCACATGGCAGTTTGCTATTTCAAAACTTTCGACAATGTGTTGTTTACTCTTCATGGCTTTAACCAATCTGAACATCGGAAAGAAAAAGGAAATGAAATGACGAGGCTTTATTAAATGCCTTACATAGATGCCAACTGCTAAATATGTGATTCTCTGCCTTTTGAAAAATGGACTTTCCAAAAGAGAAAACAAATTTATAACTGGACATTTGGGTATTTAATAAATCTAAAGTCCAAACTGAAATGCTCATTGTGAAGCTTGTTCTGCATCTGAAGCGGTTTTCATGGTGACAGACATCCATGTTCCCTTTCATTTTTTAAGGTTGATCTGCCTTCTCCCATGAACTTTGTAAAGTCCTACCAGCTCATTTGTTTGTTTAATCTGAGTCAGGTTGTGCACAAGCAGTACTTGTCAAGCACAAAATGTTCATAGCATTGTGTTATAAGGGTTGACTCCCCCCCCCCGCCATATACTACTATAAAGGTTGTTAAAAAGTGCTGAATTGTTTTTCTTCCAAATATTCCATTGAGTTTTACTGCTGGACTTAGGGCTCCTCATCCGTACGACATGGCCTATGCTATGAAAAGCTGCTTATATTGGACAGAAGTCAAAATAATTTGATGTAGATGATAATAACTTCCGAGTTAAACCACAAAAGAAGTTATTGCAATCATTTTGAGGTAGAGATCAATGTGGATTGCCCTTTGATGAATAATTTGACATTGATGTACTGCAGTTATTTTATTATGGTTAACGCACTGCTGAAGTCAAGAGTTCCTACCACAAAAGACCAACATCCACTTGATAGACCATCCACTGATACCAGCTGTCTCAAGTCAAAGTCTATTCCTCCCCCTTATTTCAAATTCAACATTCTGGATCTGTTGATGTCAGCTTTACGTCTTGCACACTTAGTTTTAAGCATTTTAGAGTAAAATTTAGGCTGCAATCCTTACCCACGTGTTTGAGAGTAAGTCCTACAGAAGAAAATTGAGTTTTCATCTGAATAAACATGTATAGGATTGACCTCTCAGCAACACTTACATACCACACGTTGGATGAACCATGTTACTGGCTCATCAGTGGAACAGGACAGAGCAGACAGAGCAATCCAAAGTCCCCATCTGCTTGCTGTAGGGGTCAAAGTGCCTTTCCATCAGTGAAGAAAATCATTACCAGCAAAGATACAGATTCATCATAGAGGCCTCCACTACATCAATGGGAAGCTCCAAGGGATTAGCTCTACCACCAGTACTGTTTCTGGCATCAGGCCCCAAAATGGAGCATTTGATGGGTAAGGAGAGGCAGGGCAAAGATGGCCTTTTTTGGAGAGGCCCCAATACTGGGCCTTCCAACTATGGCAGTCTATGGTACAACTAACCTCCCTGCATTAGAAGTGTATGTGTGTTTTGGTTTACAGAAAATTCCACACAAGGAAGATGCATAGATCTTCCTATTCCCCTAGCCTCCCTTGGGATTAGGGCTGGGTGATATATCGCTATATCCTCCAAAACTGGTTTGAAGTCTAGATCATGATATCGGTTTCATAGTTTTTGACCTGGCAGTATATTGCAAATCATGATGTATGTGTGTACTATGCAAAAATCACAATGTGGGAAAAACCGTGAAGCCAGCCAGTGCCTCTATATGGTTCCATCCTTACTACAGACATTGTAATTTATCAGTATATCAGGTAAATATTTAGGTGGTGATATGTTGTGATGTTGAAAATCAGATATTGCCCAGACCTCCTTGGGATTGCACTGTAAGGAATATGAATACCTACTTCATACACTTTATTTCCTTTTCCTTTCTCCTTATTTGTGTTTATTTAATATTCATATTATTTGCAGTCAATGCAAAGATTTGCCCCCCCCTCAGTTAAATGCTTAGTATGTTTTAAGCATGTTGTTAGTTTAGTTTCACAGTTTTAATAAAACTTCAATCCATTCCTGTCTTCTTTAGGCATCTTAAATGCCTGCCATCACATTTTATTATTTTGGTATTGTAGAAATTCATTGTAGTCATCATAGTTTAACCTTCACACATAATTCAAGCCTGGAATGTCACATTTATGTGTTCAAAGAACAGTAATCTTACTGATCAGGTCAGCAGGCAAGGATGCAGTTCTGTTTTTTGCTTTCCTTTTTAAGAGAACATAAACCTTCATTTTCTTTGCCTGCCCAGAAATGGAGTCAGTGTCAAAGAGATAGAAAACAATAGCACCTGGTATATCATATAAATATCGGAAATCATGTCAGATAACAACACGGAGATCACAGTGACAAGGTACTGGATGGATATACAGTTATAATTCAGGGATATTTTATGTTGGTAAAGAAGGGGTGGAATAATAATAATAATAATAATAATAATAATAATAATAATAATTATTATTATTATTATTATTATTTATACCCCACCCATCTGGCTGGGCTTCCCCAGCCACTCTGGGCAGCTTCCAACAAAATATTAAAATACAGTAATCCATCAAACATTAAAAGCTTCCCTAAGCAGGGCTGCCTTCAGATGTCTTCTAAAAGTCTGGTAGATTTAACTGCAGTGCAGGGAGAATAGGGGTCAGCTTGCTTTGGTAGGGATGAGTCAAGGTAGCAGTTAGAATATTTTGCTGCGTTAAACAGAAGCCACAATACTTATTGTCCTGCTGAAACACTAAAGGCCTAGATAGCTTTCAGGAACTATCCAAACTCTGCGTCTTTTGTTTCTCCTGCTTCTTCACCAGCTCATCCTCAGCTATGGTGTTCAGATGGAAGTCCTAGTTCTTAAACAACTTTTCATTTGTTGTCTGTGATAGATGATTCAGAAAGTATGTGACACACAATTGTGTCTAGAGGCTGTTTGGCCATACATGATATTGCACAGATCCCGGACTCTATGCTTTCCTCATTAGGTTACAACACAGTCATTAGTTTGGTACGGGCAATTATTGATGGTGCCATTAAAACAAAGATCCCGTTTCCATTCATCTTTTTCTTTCTCCCAGCAGCAAGAATGCCACTAAGTGTAATCACATAGGATGTTATAAAAACGACACATTTTATTGGTCTGTGCCAAGGAAGAGGGATTTATACTTACAAAATCTTGGAAGTATTCTGCACAATATCTTTGCAAGATAATAACTTGCAGCAAAATTCCCCAGTCATTATTTACTTCCATGGTCTCCATTATTACTTTATGCATGAAGTAGAAGAGAAACATAATTCTTTCAGATAACACTCCTGAACATACATTACTGTTGACTCATAAAAGCAGTCACAGCTTCACTATGCTGCCCTGGTTATTGCAAAAATATGTTTAACATCAAGTAGCTTTGCGATATATACATATGCAAGGCATAATATTGTTCTCCTTGGTTTACCCCTATTCTCCCTGCACTGCAGTTAAATCTTACCGATAGCTTGTTGATTGATTAATCATGGCTACATATTAACATGCAGCTGCCTTATGTCAGAATCACAGACATATTGGTTATCGCTTGTTGGGACAGGATGCGGCTTGGGAGAAGCAAAGCACAACTCCACACACTTGAGGCAGGAGTTATTCAAATGCAGCTAGTGCATCCGCCTGTACATCCCACTGCCATCCAGATTAAATGGTGCCTCAAGAGGTGCCATGATGCATCATGCCAGAGGTTCCTGTAGGACCAGGATGGGAAGCCTGATGCCCTACAAATGTCCCATCAACCCCAGTCAGTGTGGCCAGTGGTCAGGGATGATGGAATTGTAGTCAAGCAACATCAGGAATTTCCCTTGTGACACTGAAAGTAGTGTATGTATATATATATATACATTGCTTTCGTAGATTTTCACGGGTACAGGAATGCAGGTTTTGGTGTCCTCGGGTGTCTTCCCGTGTAAAAGTTGGGGTGTCTAGGCGACGTTTCGACGAGGTCTCACTCGTCATCTTCAGGCTGGTGCTTTCGGCTTCTTGTTACTGGAACAGAGCAGGATCTCAGTGTTTGAGTTCCTATAAATACTGTTGAGGGGGTGTGGTGTATAGCCTCCAATGTTCTGGGCAGAGAGGAAGTTCCCAGGCTAGTGTGCCTTTTCTTCTTTTGTTCCTTAATTACTTGAGGGATATCTTGAGTGATTTCTTGAGTGATATCCTGAGTACCACTTAGGTGGGTCATTAGGTGTGGATTAGTTGCTAAAGTCTTTGTGTCTTGACCTCTTGAACTTTGTGAAGAGTTTTTCTGAGAAGATGGCTGTACTGCACTTAGTTGTGCTCTGGCTTGGCTTCGTGTATAGGGGCGAGCTGTGGTTTTGTGGCCTATGTCAACCAGATCCAGAGGCACACAGAACGCCATCACCAATCAACCACACCAGACCCAAACCCAGACCCTCTCCACAGATAAATTACAGACACCATCCAGTAGCCAAACCATGGTGGCACCTCCGGATGCTGCACCCCCCTGCAATCCCTACACAGATCTGGCTGACATAGGCCACAAAACCACAGTTCGCCCCTATACACGAAGCCAAGCCAGAGCACAACCCCCTCAACAGTATTTATAGGAACTCAAACACTGAGATCCTGCTCTGTTCCAGTAACAAGAAGCCGAAAGCACCAGCCTGAAGATGACGAGTGAGACCTCGTCGAAACGTCGCCTAGACACCCCAACTTTTACACGGGAAGACACCCGAGGACACCAAAACCTGCATATATATACATTATATATATACATTATATATATACATAAATGTTCAAAAAAAGAGCACTTAATTAAATCTACATAAGAAAAGAAGGGCTATTCTCTTCCTCTCCTCTCCTCTCCCCAGTGGTGTAGCATGGGTTGTCAGCACCCGGGGCAAGGCAAGTAATTTGTGCCCCCTAACCCGTGGATTGCGCCCCCTAACCCTAACCCCCAGATGTTGCGCCCGGTGCGGCCGGCTCCCCCTGCATCCCCCACGCTACGCCACTGCCTCTCTCTGTTGCCAAGGTCAATGGGAAGGAGGCAGTGGTTTGAGGGCAGTGGGCAGATTGGAATCTCTCTGCATATTTTGTTTGGATCTGAGAACTCTGATTATATTCTTTTGGGTCTTCATGGTAGCTGTGTATGCAACCCTGCCAACCAAGCTAATGAAATCAAAACTAGGTAAATTTTCAGGCCCAAATTTCACTATAAAAATTGTCAATTACTGTGGAATAATTGAGAGAACAGTAGCTTTCATTTACAGTATGATATTCCCTGAAATAAGTTTAATATACTACTTTCCCCTTTTTAATATTCCTTTGTTTTCCCCATTCCCTGGCAGAAAGCTTTATTTTTTTTTTATAAAATATTTATTAAGGTTTTTTAAATACAAATGCGTAGATAATAACCAACTTCACTTATATAACATATTTTCATCACTTCTTTGGACTCCCTCATGTCTCCCGCACCCACTTACATCGTAGATAAGTTTTTTCAAGCAAATTATCATATTGTTTAGAATCTTATATCCGTTCATTTAAATACAATCTAACAATTCTCCAAAAAATATATAATTTCCTTAATCTCACTTATCGTCAAATTCAAATCTAATTTAGTGGTGGACAATTATTTATGATCTAGCATCCTTCTTAACATTCAACCAAGTTACAATGTTTTTGTAAATAAATCTTAAATTTCTTCCAGTCTTCTTCAACCCTCTCTTCTCCCAGGTCTCGGATTCTGCCAGTCATCTCGGCTAGTTGCATATAGTCCATCAGCTGCAGAAAGCTTTATTTCTGTATTATTATTTTTTTACTGCATTTAATACATAGAAATTTTTTAAATATAAGTATTTAAATTATTGTTATTTTTTAAACAACAACCAACATATTTTTCCTCACCAAAACTAACAGTGAAACAAAAATCTGAATTCACCTCCACCTCCAAATCTTCCAAAGCAGATTTCAAGATCCGCTTTCTCCTCAAAATACAAATGCATTTTTTGCAAGCCGCTAAAAATCAGTGAATCTTATGTTGTACTCAAGCTAAAAATTAGTGACAGAAGCTATTCAGTTCCCCCACATGTTCCTCAAAGAACCCTAAGAAAAGTGTGGGTTTTATTTGAGACTTTTTGGAGAAATGTTGGAAAAAACAAATGGGAGCAACAGCACATTTGACTCCTTCCTGATCTCCAACACCGGAGCAAGAAGAAGGTGTGTTAGAGATTGGATTGGAGGTGCATTGGTGGAAGGAACAGAGGGAGTTGGGATAAACTTGGCAGAAGGCTTAAAGAAGTTGCATTTTTCACAGATGTGGAGTCATAAAGCTTGTCTCATATTTGAAACAAACTCAACTTGTTGAGCCTGGATATCACTATTATTTATTTATTTATTTTTGAAAACACAGCTCAAAATCCCCCATAAGATTTGATGCACTATCCTCGGAAAACACCTTATACGTACCATTCCATCTTCTATGGCAATTTAGTGAATTTGCAGCCTATGTTGGTATAAGAAGAGCTCTTTGTAGAGCTGACAGGCATCTCTGGCCTCTAGTTGTTGAGGTTAGAAACCAGACAGTATAGTCTGTCAGTTGTGAACACCCTAATCCAAGACATCTCACTCTGAGGGAGTGTCATTTTCTTTAAGTTGTCATTACAGACCCGAGGCTGCCTGTTTGGGGGCTGGCCAGGGATGGAATGACTTCTCAAGTTTGGGCTGTTTTATCGATTCCAGTGTCTGACAAGTTTATTTTTCCCAGCCAAGGTGCTTTGTGTTAGATGAAGCTCTGAATGGGTTCTGTAAAAATGACAGAGAAAGCACTACTGAAGGGAGATTTGGCCCGATGAAAGTGACGAGGCATTAGCAGCTTGGAAATCACTGTAGGCTCACAGCTGAGATGACAGGTTAGACAGATGCATGATTCAGCAGAACTGGAATCCAGGGACAAGCTTTTTCAAATTTGTTTCCTTGCCAAACTAGTCACTGTTTGCTTTGTCGCTGCAACATCTCAAGAAGTGATGGACAAATCGGTCTATTTCCAGTCTGCGCCACCTTTTCACGTGTTAACATATAAGTCCATTCCACAACAAAAATGTGTTTAAGTATATATTTGAACAGCTTTTTAAAATGCATTTTTGATCAAAGTATGCATCCCTGAAATATATCAACATATCTAAATATGTGTTCTCTCCACATTCATTTTTAAGTGCAATGTGATACTTTATTTAGTCAAGAACAGGTTTGGAACATCCAGGAAATGTAAAATCTGATTGGATAACAGTGTTCTGACATTATTGCATTTGATCAGTGTATATCATAATTTGCAAGTATCAGATTCCCCAAGCGTCCCTCCTCTTAAAATGGGCCTTTCTTTTTGTTTTTTTAATAGATGTTGACTCCCTCTCTCTGGTAATAGATCGATGGATATCTCTGTGTAATAAGTTTCACTTGTCTAACTAAAAATAATAAATAAATGGATAATTCTTAATTTTGCAGGTTTTTGCAGGTATGTATTGGTATCAGGATCATGGGGAATAAACCCTTCTAATCCAAATGGAGGCATAATTTTCTCGTAATAATGTAAACAAACATATACATTCAGTTTGCCAAAAACTTTAACATTTTGGCAAGGATTGAATTAATATAAAGAAAAGGAAGAGCTGAGGTAGGGAACATGCCAGTAAGGTAGAAAAGACCATTGCAGTTGCCCTGGCCAATATGGTTGGATAGTCACATGGCTCTTAATGGCTGTCACATTCTGTGTGTGTGTGTGTGTGTGTGTGTGTGTGTGAGAGAGAGAGAGAGAGAGAGAGAGAGAGAGATGGCCACTGGTTTCTTGCATACTCCAAAATATGCATCGGAAATTATGCAAATGCTCTTTTACTTTATTTATAGACTGTTCCTCAGCAATGCTCTCAGAGTGGCTCACAATAAAATAGTAAAATCAGTAAAGCATAAAAATCACAATAAAAATCACAATAAAACCAGTCACAGCAAAGCAGTAAAATAAAATAAAATGCCAGCATAAAATATCAGATACTTAAAAGGCTCTGACAAATAAAATGCACCTGACGAACAAATAAGAACAGCATGGCACCAGCCACCTTTCTTGGGGTGACACAAAAGAAAGGACCTGTCTCCTGCCATCACCTATCTCACTTCAGAATTTGGCACAAGCAAGCCTGAGAGGCTGATTTTAAGTCCCATGAAGGATATGTATGATACTGGATCACATGTTAATGTTGCTTGCATGAGTAAAAAGTGTAGCTAGGTATTCATAGGCCCCATCTGCACTATAAATGTAAAGTAGTATCATACTGCTTTGCTTTCCCAAAGAATAATGGAAACCGTAGCTTGTTAAGGTTGCTGAGAGTTGCCAGGAGACCACTTTTCTCCACACAGCTATAGTTATCAGACAGTGGTTTAACAGTCAATCCCTCTTCATAGGGAACTCTGGGAATTGTAGCAATTAACAAGCTACAGTTTCCAGGAGTATTTGGGGGAGGTAAAAAGGTAAAGGTAAAGGACCCCTGGACGGTTAAGTCCGGTCAAAGGTGACTATGGGGTTGCGGCGCTCATCTTGCTTTCAGGCTGAGGGAGCTGGCGTTTGTCCACAGACAGCTTTCTGGGTCATGTGGCCAGCATGACTAAACCGCTACTGGTGCACAGAGGACCGGAACGAGTGCCAGAGCACACAGAAATGCCGTTTACCTTCCCACTGCAGCGGTACCTATTTATTTACTTGCACTGGCGTACTTTCAAACTGCTAGGTTGGCAGGAGCTCACCCTGTTGCGGGGATTCGAACTGCCGGCCTTCTAATCAGCAAGCCCAAGAAGCTTGGTGGTTTAGACCACAGCGCGTCCCTGAGTAATTGGGGGAAGCCATGGCTGTTTAAAATGTGGTATGATAACTGCTTTATATGTATAGTGCAGAAAGGGCCTAACTAGGTTGTCACCTTCAAAGCAGAGCACTCAAATTGTCATATGCTGGAGTGACTTTTGCCAGCAGAGAAACATTCTTCTTACCAACTTTCAGGATTCTGAACTGAGATCTCAAGCAGCATAGCCAAAGCAGGATTCACAAATCCTATTAACATCAGTCATATCAGGCTAGAGCATTATGGCCGATTATACAGATCGTGGTTGTAGCAAATTATTATATGTGGATCTAGCATGTGTCCAAGATTGCTAAACTGCTCCCCAAAGTGTCATGCAACAGGTGAGTTTCCCCTCCACATCTCCCAACCCCATGCTGTTTTATTTTTGCCCTACACAGGGATGGGGGAGGTTTCCAGGTGTGTTGCACAGAAGATGCAGGAGCAGGCAGATGGCCAGCTCTGGAGATAAACGAATGGGAGAAATTATGGCTGCCTTGGCTTCTGCTGCATTAAGGAATTAAAAACCTCTGGGGTTGCAAGCTGGCAACTGTAGCTGTGGCACATTGGAGACAGATATAGAACACCTAGAGCCATGGGGTTTTATAAAAAAAGAACCCTGAGATCATAAAAAAGACAGAGGAGAGATAGAAAATACGAGCAAAGACACACAAAGGCATCTATCTCAGCAAGCAATTCATAATTTCCTGCATGTACACTACTCTGTCCCGAGAGACTGATGCATCTTTTACAACCCTCATTTCCCTGGCTCAGGACACAAACACTGAAAGGCCTGTCGCTGACCTTCAGTGCCCTTGCAGAAGTGAAGACTTGGAACAGATAAATGGAAGGCTATGCTAAGAACATGGTATTCATATATTTGCTTTAAAATTTATACCCACCTTTCTATGCAAGGAGACTCAGAACAATTAAAGATAGAAAACAAAACTAGATGTTAAAAAAGGGAAAAAAATAAAAATCTATGAGCAGCAGAGAGTAAAAGAGCAAAAGCTATAAAACAACCAAAACCCAGCGCATAAAATATTTCCCTGCAGGTTAGGAGTTCCCTTTTGATGATTTGGAGCTCTGCCTTCAGAGATTCCTCCACCTTCTTCTGTTTTTTCTTAACTGTTTCTCCTCACTTTCCTCTTCATTTGCAAGATTGCAAGATAAGGTGATGTAACTACTCGGATCCCTTTTATTGTAGGGTCTGTGCTGATTTTGCTACAATGTTCATGATGTGTAAACCATATGTGAGCCAGTCTCTAATGGGTTTGGGATGGACTGGACCGGTGCATTGTGGTTTAACTGTTTCATAGCCCGTAAGGGCAGCTGAAGCAAACTGAAAGTTTTCATGCCTCTTGCAATTTCATCGCTACGAGGTACCGGGGAGAAAGTTTACTGTGTTTTAATTTGTAAGTGCTCATTTCCTGATAGGGGTTTGGAAGAATTGGGTGCCATTATAATTAAGGGCAAGCTTGATTTATTTGTTTTTACAAAGGTCTCCTGTGTCACTTTTTAAAATGTGTTCAATTTCCACAGCAGGCTCAATCCCCTTTTCCTTTACTTTTTAATCAAGCTTATACATTCAGCTATAAGTTGTGTGCATGTGGGTTTTCTATTTCTATTTTTTATTTTTTGCATTTCCATTCAAGGGCTATTTTGGATTAGTATCCCCTATAGCCATTTATTAATAAGAAGCCTTTACGGATACCTAGTCACTATTTATTTTATTTTCATAAAAGAGAATCATAGAGTTGTAGGGTCCCTCAAAGGTCACCCAGCCCTACCCCAATGGGCGCAGAGAATTCCCTACTGCAGCATCTCTCATAGGTGGCCATCTAGCTTCAGCTTAAAAACCTCAAACAAAGGAGTGTCCGTCAGCTTCCAAAGCGGTCTGCTCCATTGTTGAGCAGCTTGCACGTTCAGGGCATTCTTGCTAACATTTAATCCAAATACTTTCACTTGTAATTTGAACCCATTCAATCACATCCTATCCTCTGGAGCAACAAAAAACAGATTTGCTCCCTCATCTATGTGACAACTCTTCAAATGCTTGGAGATGGTTATATTACTTCTTGGCTAAGCATATCCAACCCCTTCAACCTTTCCTCAAAAGACTTAAAAGGTTTAGGTAAGTATTAGAATTTACCTTAGAAATAATAAAAACAGTAAAACAGCATTTCATCAAAGTTTGGGAGCATTTGGGGTGTGTGGTGAGAACGAGAGACGAAGAACTTTATACCAGAAAGTAGAAATTATAAGCACTATTGCCTGGCCAGAATAACTGCTCCTAATTCTACTATGGAAATAGATCAGCCACCCAGCCACCTATTTGAGCTGTTAGCCCTTTTCTAAAACTATTTTGTGATATAGGAAACATACACACATATCTCTGTGGCCTTTAAAAACATGTGTTGAAATCTTTCACAATTCTATTCACTTGTAGTTTATTCCCTTTGCATATCTTTTTTTAAAAAACGTTTGATACCTGGAGAAAACAGTAGTAGCATGATGGGGTGTGATGCAGACAGAATTAATATGATCATAATTAATATCAAGTCCCTAACTAATCAAAGTGTCTGAGGAGTTTGGGGGCTGAAGATGTATCTGTTACGTTGTTTGAAACTTCTTCGTTTTTGAAAGCAACAAATGAATGCAATGTTAATAATAAATACTGAAACCCAGTCTGTGCGTCAGGTTTGCTTATATTTCTATTTCTGCATTGTAAAAAGTACTTGTTAAATATTGCAAGATGCTAAGATGAAAGAGGATAGTGGAAGTGTTAGGTTTTTCTCTAGGTCCCCACAGGCCATTTTTGCAAGGCTGGAGCTGGCCAATATTCCAGTAGAAAAGATCTATGTCTGATTAAAGTTACTAAGAGCCAGACTTCCCCTCTACCTTTTCCTTAAAAGAGTGAGAAAAATTATGAATAAATGGGTAAAGAATGAGGGCCATTAGTGGATAACAAGCCTGTAAGTATGGCATATTTTCAGAAGTAAACATAACTGCTGGGGAAATAGAAAATGTCCAATTATTAACTGATTATTATATTATTTGTTTGAAAACATATAGGAATAAGTAGGCATGGACTGTTTTTTGTGTGTGTGTGGGCATTCATTTTTGGTGTTGCAGCCCCAACCCTCTGGAGCAGATTTGGGGAGGGTCTGGAGGATGGGAGGGGAAATTCTCTTGTGCAAGTGGAAATCCTTGCACTAGCAGGATCACTTTATTGGATAATGAAATTAGCAGGAATGGTATGGCTCACTTGTGACATCATGGTTTCCAATTTCAGGAAGACTGAACAAAAGGAAGGACAAAACTCAAAGCCAGTGTGACACATAAAAACTAATGCACCCACCATTGTTTTTCACATTCATTTTTGTTTTCATATTCACTTTATGATAAAATAAATGTAAAATGAATGGGGTATATATTTGTTTATTTTTCCATTGATCCCTAGATGATGATGTATTGGAAAGTCAAATCCGAGTGAGGGCAATGATCTATGCCTTCACTCTCAATGGGGAATCATTGTTGCCCTATTTAACAGGTTTTCTGGACATTTGGACATAATGGAAGGGGGGAACAGTTTTTCAGGAAGGATATATGTGATTCCCCCCATTATTATTTTTTGCAAAATGTACCACCCTTTCCAGTTTAGCACTGTAAATTAGCATTACCACTCATTGGCTCTCTCTCACACATACCCACAGCCGCACCCCAACTATTAAATGACTTTCTATACCTCTTCTCTGTGATAATAGGAGTTTGGATGCTTCAGAGCCTAAGCCCTGCTGGTGGGGTTAGGTTAAGAGTTACATTAGTGCTCATGCTATTTCCATTACAAAGCATTTAGGGATATTCATCCATTAAGAGCTGCCTGACCCTATGACTCTGCAAGTACTGGATGTCTCCTGCTGTGCATTTAATTGCTCCAACATTACCAGTATTCAGCTATATACATCAGGGAACTCTAATTCCAAGACCTGCTTTAAGAGGAGGTCACTTGTCAGCAATAAGCCTGCTCTTGGTACCAAGATAGATATGAAGGAGCTTTGGATCTTGACCAAATGCTCTTAAATCTGTGGTTTCTCAAGTTGTCTTGGCCCATCTTAAGATTAAAAGCCAATTGCAGAAATTGGCAAAGGACGTGATAGCACAGAGCTGGTCAGTGGTATTGATTTATACCTCCTATCTTATGGATCCCACAATCAATTGACCTTGTAATCTGACTTAGAAGAGTGGGTGTAACTTTTTTTCTTTTCCCTGAACAAGCAATGTGTACCTAAATTATGTGTTCCTAATGCAGCAAGAAATTAACATTAATGCATGCTGCCTGCTACAGTGCAACAAGGACGGTGAAACAAATATGGCAGGGGTAGCTAACCAGGTACCCTCCAGATGTTTTGGTCTACTGTTCCTATCATCCCTGACCATTGAGCAAGGAACTGAGGGCTGTTGTGGCCCACAACACATGGAAGGCACTTCTTCGGTCACCCCTGAAATGTAGAGTCATCTGGGAACTCATAGAAATGGGGGCAGAAAGTAGTGAAACAGTATGCCAACAAGTATTCTGATGTATAGTGGTTTTAAGAAACACATTACAGAGATATTGAACCACAATTCAGCTAGCAGAAGTCTGTGATCTGTCTATAAATCATCCATGACAGATTCTCCAAAATCTTTCCTTTTCAGATGCTACACTTTTGGTTCACTCTCAGATCTTCCCGAAATATGCAGTCATATATCAACATAATGAGCAAACTGGGCAATTGTTGTTAATGGCTGACAGACACATCTGTGATGGCAGTGCCTATCAAAAAAGGGGGCATTTGTGATCCAGGAATTCTGGTGAACTATGTATTTTGCAGTAATTCCTCTTGCTTCCTGCCATATTGGATAATAAAAGAGTGGTGGCGGCTTGTGCCCATTGGGAATGGTAGGACATAAGGCAGAGAAGCCAACAGTAGATGGTGCCAGAGCCAAAGAAAGTCAGAGACAAATAATCCTCATCTTTGTCCTCATCTTCTCCCTGCTTTCATTCTTCAATGGTAACACTGAGACAAAGGAAGAGGAAGCTCACTTTCAGTGCCATACCTTGGACTCACTTTCAGTGCCATACCTTGGACTGGTTGTAAGAAAGAAGGCAGGAATCCAAGGGCAGACTGAGGTTGGTGGCGCCATGCCTAAGGATGGTGAAGAATTTTGACTCACTTTTAAATTAATTCGCTGGTAACAAAATTCGCACTTCCGAAACAATATGCGATCACAAACACAACCCTCTTCCATTGAAGTTCTCCAGACAAGTAATGTGCACATACTAGGGTGAAGTGTTTGTATAAGTACATAAATGAGTGAAAGTAAGATACAAAACCCCTTTATATTAGGATAAATTGCCTTGCAAAAATGTGTGTATTCACAGTAAAATGTTGACAAATTTTCACGAGGACTTTAAAAAAAATTAATAAAAAATCAAATGATTGTGGAAATGTGAAGAACTGAACTTAATACTGAAATAGTGAGAAGCTGAAATTAACAGACTTGCCCATGACTAGCAGTGTCCCAATGGACCCCCCTTAATGGACCAACCTCCACTGTAGAATATTGAGAACGTATATTCCTCAAGATGCATTTGCAACATTTACAGCTTTATTTGTTTATTTTCCGTATTTTTCGCTCTATAACACGTACCCGACCATAACACGCACGTAGTTTTTAGAGGAGGAAAATCCGTAGGCATGCCACCCGTAGGCATTCCCTCCATAACACACACAGACATTTCCCCTTACTTTCTAGGAGGAAAAAAGTGAGTGTTGTGGTGTAAAAAATACGGTATTTACAAGCGCAAACTTCTCTTTGTGTTCTCAAAGAAGGACGTGGAAAAGAGATAAGGAGGAAGCTCTTGGAGATGTAATCTACACTTGCAAATGCCACCTCCAGATCATCTGTTGTATCTTTCAGGCTTTGCTAGCATAGGAACCAATACTTCTCATCCCAGAAAGGGGGGGGGGATGCCTGGCACTGAGGCAGCTACTTTAATCTTAATATACTAGAGATACCAGTTTGACTGATCTGTGGGGATGATTTTGGTCTCTGCCACTTTTGACCTTCAGATTTATCTCTACCTCAGACTTCATGTTTCCCTTTGCTTCACGATCTTAACTTTGATTCATATCCTATATTTGTTTTAAGTGATGGTCCTTGCTCTTTATGAATGTGCTGTCTGAAGGTGTCTGTGAGTGAACATGGCTGTGTGTGTAGTGAGTTTCATGTTGTTATTCATACAATTTTATCACGACATACTTTAAAAAGTGAGGACCATATCGAAAGCGACATCCAGTAAAATCTGACATCGTATGGAAAGCAAAGACAGTAAAAATGGCTACTCTTCTGTGAGATGATGTTGGTAACAACAGCCCCAAATCTTAAACCCAGTTAATATATGACTTGGTTTGGTCTCCCATGTGCAATGGAGAAGAGGGCAGCTGCCCCCATTTTCTCAAAGAACACATGAGATATTCCACATGGAGGCTTACATGTGCACTGATGAGATGCATACATTCCTCTCCCTTCTGTGTCAGGAAAGAGACCATGAATCATAGCATCATGCATTATGGGGCTTGCTTGAAGTGCCTATGACACCTGCTAAATTGGGAATATGGGGGAGAGGAAACAGCCTGCTTGAGTGACATCACAACTATGGATAATGGATGAGCCTATGCTCAGGTTTTTCTGTTTGCAGTCCAAAGACTACTTTGAGGCTGCATAGATACGATACATTTAAAGCACATTTTAAGCACATAATTTACTAAAAAACAATCATGGGAACTGTGGTTTATCCCCTTACAAAGCTGCAGCACCCAGCACCCTTAACAAATGACAGTTCCCAGTATTATTTGGGTGAAGCGATGTGCTTCCAATCTTTAAAGCAGATTCAGAATCAGCTTATCATTTATCAGTTGGTTTACGCAAAGAAAACTCACTGTATAGGGTCTGCCTAGTGACCTAACCAGTCTGAGTATTCTGTGTCTAAGAATACTAAGAATAATATTAAATGAACAAAAAGTTTCAAAGAGAAAATTCAAACTAATACAATAATGTATCTTTTCAGCAATATAAATAAATAGCTTGTAATGCAGTCTTGATACTAGCTATCATTATGCTTAGATACATGAAAAAAGCACCCAATTGATGCTGGATGCCAAACATCCCATTTATGGATCAGGAGTTTTGCCAAAGTCCTAAAGAGTAACTAAATGCATTTTATCTTTATTACAGGTCCACAGATTATGGGACTACTTACGAAAAGCTAAACGACAAGGTGGGACTGAAAACAGTGCTGAGTTACCTTTACGTCAGTCCTACTAATAAGAGAAAGGTAAGGAAGCTATTTTTGAACAGGTAGCTAAGTACAGTAAAAAAATAAATGAAAAAGTTCTGCTCACACAGGTGAGAATTCCATCTCCATATCAAGAACATGAAATCCTTTGGTAAATCAGATTCTTGTTTTCTTCTTCTTCTTCTTTTGGCACGAGCTTTTAACCTGCACCCAGTTGTTTACACCCTACAAACTAATTTCTTGCTAATGCTGCAGTTCTTCTACCAGTTTACAGGTGAGTAAGCTTCATTGTTGTGAATGGGAGGTACTTCTAAGTATAGGAATATTTGTAAGGTAGGTTTCAAGGCACATTAAAAAGCACATTGATTCATTGTTTACACAGTTCTGCATGTGAATGCTGTTAACATTTGATTTCTCTTTTGCATTTCTGTTATCTTGTTATTTATATTATTATTTATTGGATTTCTTACCCTTCATAAGATCAGAGGGTGGGTTACAGGATTAAAAATTCAATATTAAAAATCAATGAAAACAATTTACAATTGTGTGTGTGAAAGGCTGGGGTCAAGAGGTTCATCTTCAACATGTGACAATAGTGATACAATGCAGTTGCCATATAAACCTCTGTGGGGACAGAAATTCAGAGAATAATGTCAACTTCACAATTATACTATAGAGTATAGACTGACTTAAGCATCTGCCATTTTAAGCCTTACCTGTAATATGGTCTGAAGCTATAATTATAAACCACGTGTTCCAGTTTCTTCAGACAATGTGTCTACTTCTTTATGCAAATAACTTTTCAACTTCGCCTCATGTTAGTTTGAACCCAGTATGACTCCATTAAGAACAGGGTACTTCTACACATAGCCAGCCCTTTGAAATAAATGGACATCACTTATGTTCATTAATGTCAAGGGGTCTACTTTGAACATGTCTTAGTTGGATACAACCCAAGGCTGCATTTGTTTTTTAGCTTATGGTTTGCACAAAGGATTAAGAGTCTTCATCAAGTATCAGAAGTACATGAGCTGAACTCGGCTTCTGTTGCTTCCTTTCAGCCCTTGGTTCTATTTGCTACCTTTTAAGTTTAGCAAATTTTAGCATTCCCAGCTGGGGTTTGAACAATATACAAAAAGCCAAGAGTTCAAAGTCACTAATAAGGATATGCATAGAGCGCGAGGCAAATAAAAAATGCTAAGAGTTGGCTTGGAGTGCGTAGCAACCAGAGTGATGTCACTGTTTTCCATGTGATGTTCTCTGTGCTCCTGCAGAGAGAATCCAGGGTCATTTGTTATAATTTTTTTTATTTTAAACTAAAGTAATCATCATGTTGATTCACTTTGTGGGAAGGGAACAGATGCCGTTATCTCTTGTGTGTTGTCAGAGACAGATTGCCATAGTAGATAACTAAATGGCAGCATCAGAGCTGTGTAAGGGGAAATCTTTGGAACTATTACATTTGATCTTTTTCAAAGTGCCGTTTTGGTCACCTGCTATATATCAATCTGAATGTGCATTTTGCCGTTAGTATTTTTACTATTATTTTTTTCCATCTGTTGTCAGGTCACCAGGTTCAGGACTGATGTTTATTTTTCTGCCAGGTATCTTAAGGCAGGCGCATCGCCATAGCTACAGTTTTGTCCTGTCACATCTACGGGGAATCTTTTTAAATTTCTCGGGCTGAGTACTCATCAGTCATCGTGACCTGCTCAGTGTTCTGAAATCAAATCACATCAGCTTCTGTTTCATATGATAGACTAGGATAGCTTTTGTGTCCACATGCTATCAGCATGTTTTCTCAGAATCCACAAACCCAGGCACACCAAGATTCAGATTGTTGTAATGACTTTCCCCAAAGCAGCACCCATTGCTTCCTGACCACATTCCTTGCTGCTAATCCTTCACCTTTATGCAAACTTACTCTGCCAAGTGATAGAAGTGGTTGGGGATGGAAAAGATGACAGCACTCCTGCACCTTTAATAGTTCTGTTGAGCAGGTATATATATTTCTTATGTACCCATTGAAATTCTCAAATCCAAGAATGCAAGAAAACAGTATGAAGAAGTAATTTCTTTTGTCTGTTCTCCTAGCATTCAACTTTACTGGATGTCCACAAATTTTAGTGTTATGAGAAAAGAAGAAAAAGTTTTCTTTATCCACTTTTCACGTACCATATATAATTTTATACACATACACACAATTTTCTATACAACTATGAACTGTGCAAGAACCTTGTCTTCTTTTGCATCTGGTCACACTATGGTAGGGATAGATTTTTCTAAAACAATATCCATATGAAGCTTATCAACACTGTTCCACCACCCTAATTCTAATTATTCTTGACCTCAGCATAAAGCTACTCATTTTTTACTAGCTCTGCTAAAATTACTAAGAACCCTCATGCATTACTCAATGCACAATTCAAAGTGTTGGTGCTGACATTTAAAGCCCTAAACAGCCTCGGTCCTGTATACCTGAAGGAGTGTCTCCACCTCCATCATTCAGCCCGGACACTAAGGTCCAGCACTGAGGGCCTTCTGGCGGTTCCCTCACTGAAAGAAGTGAGGTTACAGGGAACCAGGCAGAGGGCCTTCTCGGTGGTGGCACCTGCCCTGTGGAACACCTCCCATCAGATGTCAAGGAAATAAGCAACTATCTTACTTTTAAAAGACATTTGAAGGCAGCCCTGTTTAGGGAAGTTTTTAATGTTTAATTTTGTATTGTGTTTTTAATATTTGGTTGGAAGCCCAGCCAGATGGGCGGGGTATGCATAAATAAATAAATAAATAAATAAATAATTTTAATACCATACACATATAGACTTCAGGTATTCTAAAGTAGCCAGCACATAAATAGACATGTACAACAATGCAAATAATTCCATATATAAATCTATTTAGAACAGATTCCTGGTCCATCCCCTTCGGGGCTTTAGCAGGGATGGTTGCCTCAGTCTCAAGGTAGGGGCTCTCTAGAATTCTTCTGGGTGTACTTAGAACTGACCATTCCAGCCGAGGAACCTTGGGAAATAGAGTTCACAATATGGCTGCTTAATGAGCCAGGGAGCATTGGTAATTCTTCATTAATAAAATCTCCCAACACAAGACATATGCTTCAAATCTAGCCAATTATTTAAGTTACTGGATTTATTAGCCTCATAAATTGTACACAAGTGTTAAGAGATGTTAAAGGAAAAATTCTAGGTATTAACACCTCTTCAGTGCAGAAACAATAGCAATTCACACGTCATTTTCCTATCTGCCTTTCAATTTATTTTAAGAAGCAACATTCATTCTAGTAATGGAAACACTATTCATTGTCGCTCAGTCTTCCAGTGTGCATGCAGACTTTCGTCAAAATTCCTTAACCATTGGCTCAGTGCTACCTAAATTACTGTTTGATCATATCTCATGATGTTTGTAGCAACTAATTTTGAATTTTTAACATTCCACTGGATAACACTGCTGTTAATATTGGTTAATATTGGCTTGAATAATAAGGGATTTTCAATGAAAAGGACAAGAAGAGAAAAATATGGGATAAGTCCTCCTTAATATTAGGAGGCAGCAGGAAGTGGTGTAACCATTCTTCAACATTCCTTGAAGACAATTCAGGGATGAGCAGATATATATCAGATGATGATTGCAGGGTCAGGGTCAGTTCATATGGGGGGAGATGGTCCTTGTGGTAATGTGGTCCTGAGCCGTTTAAGGCTTTATAGGTCAAAACCAACATTTTGAATTGGCCCCAGAAACTGATCAATCCAGACTGAGCATGTCAGTGAATCCTCATCCCACTTCACCTTATCTTGTACAGTGGTACCTCAGGTTACATACGTTTTAGGTTACATACACTTCAGGTTACAGACTCTGCTAACCCAGAAATAGTGCTTCAGGTTAAGAACTTTGCTTCAGGATGAGAACAGAAATCGTGCTCTGGCGGTGCAGCGGCAGCAGCAGGCCCCATTAGCTAAAGTTGTGCTTCAGGCTAAGAACAGTTTCAGGTTAAGAACGGACCTCCGGAATGAATTACGTACTTAACCCGAGGTACCACTGTATTTGGATTTGTGCACATTAATGGTTGAGTTTTAAACTTTGGCTTTCATACACAATCCCAGCTATTCCATGGAATTCGTTGTCCAAAAGAACTGGAAAGATATTGTAAGAATAAGTGGTTTAAGAATGGAAGCCATCACTTCCACCTCTCCCCTCTGAGTTATTTTTTCCTCCTGAGTTTTACTGCAGACATCTGTTCGATTTAATTTTCATATAAGATGGCCATAATTGTATTCATTTGCTCATTAGGCTAATTAATTTTGGCGTCTTCATCCACCGAAGAGCTCAATATAGTGAGAAGTATTAAAGCATCGCTCAGAATGGGGAGTCCATAGTCTGAAACTGAGGAACACCTTACAAGCATTTTTAATAAACAAATATTGCAATGAAGGCTGATTGCTGAAGAATTGATGCTTTTGAATTATGGTGCTGGAGGAGACTCTTGAGAGTCCCATGGACTGCAAGAAGATCAAACCTATCCATTCTTAAGGAAATCAGCCCTGAGTTCTCACTGGAAGGACAGATCGTGAAGCTGAGGCTCCAATACTTTGGCCATCTCATGAGAAGAGAAGACTCCCTGGAAAAGACCCTGATGCTGGGAAAGATTGAGGGCACAAGGAGAAGGGGACGACCAAGAACAAGATGGTTGGACAGTGTTCTCGAAGCTACCAACATGAGATTGACCCAAATGCGGGAGGCAGTGGAAGACAGGAGTGCTTGGAGTGCTCTGGTCCATGGGGTCACAAAGAGTCAGACACGACTAAACGACTAAACAACAACAATACTGCTTGTTTGGCTTTTTTAGTATTATTATTAAAAAATGTTTCCCCAGCAAACAGTTTAAGGGGCAGGTGGACACCATATACTTAAAACACATCCAACACACTTATAAAGCACATGGTTTGTCCCAAAGAATCACAGGATCTGCAGTTTGCTAAGGGTACTGCAAATTATATTGCTGAGGAACTACAGTTCCCATGATTATTTGGGAGAAGTCATGTGATCTAAATGTGTGTTGATGTGCTTTAAATGTATGCTGTGGATCTGACCTTAGTGTGAGCTGTTCTACATTCTTGCCCTGTTGGTATTTAACCTTGTTATGTCTCAGTCCCATTTATGGTACGGCTAGTAACTCATATTGGAGATGCAAGGCAACTAATGTTGGGAAACATTACATTTTTCAGGGTTTGTCCAAAGATTAGGACATTTTGGGTCAATATAATGAGTGTAATTGAAGTAATAACTGGATATAGAATGCCGATGGGCCCTTTAATTACCTTATTTGGTTACAACAAAGATATATTGTTAGCAGTGGATAGATAATTAGTTCAACATTTACTAATTGCTGCCAGAATAATTATTTGCTGTAAGTGGAAGAAAATGAGAACACCAACTTTAGAAGAATGGTTCATTAAGATATGGAATATTGTTTGCATGGCTGATTTACTGAATATGGTAAGAGTTAGAGGAGGCAGACAACCCGATAACCCTTTTCTGGAGACAGTGGAGTGCTTTGATTTATTAGAATGAGGTTTAAGATAATGCAGACCCATATGCATTAGTGGGAACATTTTTATCTGTATGGCTTTTCTGATTATGTAACAGACATTTTGTGTTTGTTTTTACACTCGGCTAGTTGTCTTATGCAAATGTACATGTATATCAGATGGATTGTAAATACATATTTACTTTTTTAAAAAAAAGTAAAGAGAGGGAATTGTGAGCGTTTGTGACATTGACAGAAAGGATAATAGGATTATGACTAGCATCACCCAGAGAAATTTCACCAACTTGATGCCCTCCAGTGGTTGCTGGACTACAACTCCCATCAGCCCCCAACCAGCATTTGGGAGTTGTTGTCCAGCAACAGCTGGAGAGCGCCAGGTTAAGGCTGACATAGAGGAAAGTCATTGGAGATCAACATATGGTGCTACCCACTGCTTCACTGATTTTGAGTTATAGGCAAGAAATAAGATCTGATAGTTGATTTAAAGACATGTGATAATGAATTTTCACAAGATTCAGATCTCATGCAGAAGTTACCATTTTGGGAAGAGTGAATTATTATTTTTTTAATTAAGCTCCTCCACTCCACACACCTTCCACTCTTACATATTTCTTGTCCTGTTCACAGCCATTGTTCTCCTGCTGAGGGGGTGAGGAGAGATGAGACTATACCCCCCCCTGCTCCCCCAATGCTGAAGCAACCAGATTCAGGGGCAGAGGAAGGGGGTGCGGTGGGAGTGGGCCGCCCCAAGTGTCACCACTGAGGGAGGTGACAAAATGGTGGGCCTGCAGCATGCCTGAGCCACGCATCTCTCCTGGGAGTGATGTGGTGGCTCGGGAGCCTGCGGGCTCTGTGCTGCCCAGTCCACTTGCTGCCTCCCCCCCCCAGCTGTAGGGTGGCTGAGTGGGAGGAGGCAGGCAGACTCCTTAGAGGCCCCATGGAGCGTCCTGCCCCAGCTGGCCCCACCTCTGGGCGCAGGGCACGTGTGCCGTCCCAGGGGACCAATTGGCTTGCTCCACCACTAAAGTACATCCACTCTTCATTATATATTAAAAAGAACCATGCCTCCAATCTAGTGGAGGCCATGCGCAAAAGCAATTTTCATAGCCAAATTGCCATTTCTAGCACCCATGACACCCCATGCAGAAGCCTGCGTGCTGGTTGATTGGATTGGTGGTACAGTCAGGTTTGGCAGTTCTAGCCACCTGCTCGAATTTGTAGAAATTCAATCCAGGTCTACCTTCTTCTCTGCCTCCTCCAAAGAATAACTGATGCTGACCACGCGTAGCCTCAGTTCTGTGGGTGCACGTATCAGATCTTTTCAGACAGTAGCTCATGCATAACCTGGTGCTTATCTCATTGATCTTTGAGCTGAAGGAACTATGCTGTTTATTTCTTAGTGTTGTGTATTAGTTTGCCATCAGGCTCAAATCTTCCTGGATTCCCTCTGGGTACGAAAGCCCCCCCCCCCCAGCTCCTGATTGCTGCAGGGCTGTGGCCGACACGCTTTGCTCCTTGGTTCTCAAAGTAGGAGTAAAGTAGTAATAGTTAGCAAGAACAAGAGGAAAGTGCTGCATCTCCCCTTTCCTAATTGATTTACCAGACAGAAGGATAATTGCTTCTCAGCTGTCCTGCAGGACTACATTGGGAATTACCTATCAGGTTTCCCAAATGCCTCTGTTCAGCTGCAAAATAACAATCATGCAGCCATTGGAATGCCAGTTACGTAAGTGTCATGGACCCTGGTCAAAAGCAAAGCCCGGAGCTCAATGAGATCATAAAGCACAATGATCTGAGCTCTTAATTTTTACAAAAGAAATGTTTCTTTGGTCGTCTCCACCCCACTACCTTAATTATCTGGATTCCTCTCCTTTATCCTTACAAGCTTGCCTTTAGAGGAAAGCTAGCATGACTCACTGTTTAAGTGTTGTGTGTCCCTTATAATAGCTACTACTGTCAGGAACAATAGACTAGATATGGTGAATCATTGGTTTTCCTCATTAAATATGGTTTTAGCTTCTTTTGGTGCAATAACCAGTCTACATCCTAAAAAGGTAATTACTGTTCAGCAAAAATCTGAACAGTAATTCTGCATGACTCTTTGCTTATTGTCACAGGATTTTTCTTTTTTTCAATTAAAATGCATCACAAGCACTAAGGTATGACCTCCATCAAGTTATAAAATAGAGGAACATTTGATTGGAAGGGACTTGCACAGTTTTGCCTAGTAACAGTTATCTGAAGAGACGAAGAGACCTAATGTGGTCCCTAAGGTTGGTCCTACCGTGAGTTAAGGTGAGCAGCTTTCTGCATCAATAAATATGCCCTTATCTAAGAGGAAACATGGGTCAGCTGTGGAACATGGCAGACTATGGTCAAATTTCACTTTCCCATGTTCGCTTAATGTTCCTGATGCCGTTGCACTCACTGCCCCCTGCCCCCATGTCAGTAGCCAGTAGCCAGAGATGTAGAATGGGAAGTCACTTAGCACAATAATGCCAGCACGTGAAATGTATTAAACAAGTTATAGTGGGGAAGGAGGAAACTTGTAGCAAAGCTTCTGTTTCAGCAGAGCCCCCTGGGATGTTTCAACCCAACAGCCTGGCTTGTACGTGTTCACAATTGCTACAGACAGAACAGGCTCAATAGCAATGCCATGGAGTCTGTTATTCTCAATCCTGTGACAGTTGTACATAAGGAAGTTCCATTGATATGAGTGCAAGTGATAGAATTGTAAAGTTGGAAGGGACCCCAAGGGAATCTCAACTAAATCATAAATGGATTTGGGGGGGGGGCAGAAAATGCACACATTCCTTAAACTTTCCACTTCTATAGGAACTACCTGTGTCCAGAAATTTTCTCCACCTGAAGAAATAAACATCCCAACATCTGTGTATGGCAATTCTGGGCTTACATTGCCTGAAATAGAAGCCTGTGCCTGTGTAACTGTTGCAGGCTTTTGGCTTTTTATATTTATGGATCAAGTGGCAGAACCCTTTGATTTTTGACTCCAGAGAATCTGTGCTTAATTATTGCCAAGACATTACAGTTCTGAGCTGCTCTGGAAGCTTCCTGATGCATGGAAACTGCTACGTGGCTCGAGGTCTCCTGCACAATTATAATTCCCATTTATAACAGGGAGCCTGAGAGCCTGTTACTCTGAGATTTCCCTGTTAAGGAGCTCTAATCAGGAAAGCATATTCTGAGGCACGTTTTTCATTTCACGGACATACTGCTGACTGATGATTTGCATGAGAAGCCAAGCAAAGCGGCATCTGGTATAACTCTACTTCATATGAGTTATTGTAGCTTGATCTAAACTACAGGATAGATTGAGACTCGGGGATCTTTTTACAAGTTTCAGAAGGAGAGGTGTCTATCATAAACTGACTTTCTGCAGACCATGAATAATCAGCCAGCTAATAGCAACGGTGCCTGCCATTATTTTCCAGGTAGGGGCAGACGGATATCAGAAGGCTTCTGAAAGCCAATGTAGTCTAGTGGGCAAAGCGTTGGCTCTCAGCTTCTGTGCCACAAGACTCATTGTGTGGCATTTGGCAATTGCCCTCCTCCCAACCTGCCCTGTTCTGTGTATATTAGCTGCTGAGAGCCCAGCAGCTCTGAGGAGCGCTTCTGGTTCTGATGGTGGAGGAGGGTGAGGCTGCATAATAAGCAGTAAATGAGTAAAGGTTCCCACAACCCTTAAACTGTTACACTTCCCAGGTTCCTTTTGGGGGGGGGGAGGCATATGTCAATTGTTCTTTAAATGTGTGGTGTTGATGTGCCCATTAACATAGGAAGTATAATTTCTGGGCTTTCCCCAGAGTGGGGGTGAGAGGGCTAACCAGGAGTTATTGTGTGAACCAGCCTAGTTGGGGGTAGAGATCCATGTAGGGATGCGGGTAGTGCTATGGTCTAAACCACTGAGCCTCTTGGACCTGCCGATTAGAAGGTTGGTGGTTTGAATCCCCATGACAGGATGAGCTCCCTTTGCTCTGTCCCAGCTCCTGCCAACCTAGCAATTTGAAAGCACACCAGTGCAAGTAGATAAGTAGGTACAGCTGTGGTGGGAAGGTAAATGGTGTTTCCGTGTGCTCTGGTTTCTATCACTGTGTTCCATTGTGCCAGTAGTGGTTTAGTCATGCTGGCCACATGACCAGGAAAGCTGTCTGTGGACAAATGCTGGCTCCCTTGGCCTGAAAGCAAGATGAGTGCCACAATTCCATAGTCACCTTTGACTGGACTTCACCATCCAGGGGTCCTTTACCTTTAGAGATCCATGTATTAATAATGGCTCCTCCTTCTAACCCAAGAGTTGATAGGCAATGTCTGAAGCAACACAGTGGTCCCCCTCCAAGAAAATTGGATAATAATTGGAAGTTTTCCTCCATCAAACAGATTAGTCATAATACTCAGTTCACTTCTATGGCCCTTGAATGTGCCATATAATTATTTGGGCAATCAGGGTACTCAGGAAACATATCTAGTTCTCACGGTCTACATGCACTGGCATCATCTTCACACAGTGCTCCTTCCCATTCATCCAATAGAAAAGGATGAATGCTAGACATGCAATGTAGACTGGATTCCAGGTGTTGTGGGCAGGGTCTCTGGTCTCTTAAAGGTATGCTTCTGATTGTTTGCTACAGCATAGAGCTAGGAGCATCAGTATGGATATCAGCCATGAGAACTGTGCAAACACAACTTCTTAAGTGTGTCGGTACTTGAGTACCCTCAGGAAGCACTGGTCTTTTTGAGTCTGAGGGTTTGTATCCAATGTTACTCTTTGCCATTTTAAAAATCTTCTGCTCTGTCACAGCTAAAATAGTGCTGGAAGTTTTTGTTTTGTTTTGTTTTGTTTGATTGTTCCAGCTGGGCAATAGTGTGATGAGGCTGCAGTTTTCTGAGCATACTTGGCACTCACTTGTGCCAAGTGAGACGAACTGCTGCCCACCAGTGGCATGTCCATTTGTCATTTATAATATGTTTAGTGTCTTGGTATTGCATCCCAAACAAGTGGCGGGGAGGGAACCTGAGTTCTGGGGAGTCCTCAATCCATTTAGCAGATGGAAGGTTTCTCTGGGCCCTTTTCATCCTTATCACACTGACACTCTTTTGAATGGCATGTGCTCCAGACTGAGATCCATTATTCTGATGTGGAAGAGAGCGTATTTATAATAAAGGGAGCAAACCATCACTCCAGCACAGGCTGAATTAGAGCCAAAGGGAAGGAATAATAGAACTGTTTTTCTCCTGCATTTTATTTCCAATCTTTTCCTTAGGCTCAGCAAAATACATTTACTGTGAAACGGTTAACTGTTCAGCTCACACTAATGGACAGCTATATTACCTGAGCTTTGAATTGAATTGAAGCCTCCTCAATCCTGTCTGCTACTTTGGAAAGCTCCTCTAAGATGTACTGTGCTCTGTGGGCAGCGGGGGCGGGTGTTATTTAACCATATTGTCCTGCTTCTGCTGGGAAAGGTTTCATAGATGCTGTTGGAAAGGGATTCCTAGGTGCTCTGCCATCACAGTGAATGATATTGAGAACTTGTATTCACTCCATTGGAGGATTAAGACAGAAATGCTCAAAACAGTGTCTATGAACAAAACCCAGTACAGTCATACCTTGGATCCTGAATGCCTTGCAAGTCGAACATTTTGGCTCCCAAACGCCGCAAACCTGGAAGTGACTGTCCCGGTTTGCGAACGTCTGACGCGGCTTCCACTCCTGCAGCCAATTGGAAGCTGTGACTTGGTTTCCAAATGTTTTGGAAGTCGAATGGACTTCCAGAACGGATTCCATTTGACTGAGGTACCACTGTATATGTAATTGAAGTCAGTGATGTGTAGTATGCCCATTTGTATGCATTTTCCAGGGTTTGAATTCTCCTGGTCAAAGATGTACATTTTAACTGAAGGAAGGAGAAACGTGTTGCATGGGCATAATTAGTGCCTGTGTGTTACAGGGCAATGCCAGCAGGCCGTAGAAAGAAACGGGGAGCAGCGAAGTTGAGAGAAATCCCATTTTCTGTTCCACTAAACCCTACCTGGATATCTCTTGAGATCCTTGTCTTTGGCAGACACAATTTTCATGATTGGAAAGCTTTAGCTTCAGTCTTCTGATTGACTATGTTGTGTTGCATGGCATTGTGAAATCATTTTGCTATACAATCCTTGATTGGCAGGGTTAATGTTTGTTTGTTTTTTAAAAAGCTTCTCCAACAGCACTTAATCTGGCTGGCAGTAAACAGCAGCTTAATAGCAATGAAAGAGGTGATGAAGGGGGAGGGTTCAGGGGCAATTTGGTATCCATTAAAGCTCAATTTTCATGCCTGAAACATTTACCTGTAAATATTTGGGACAGCCATAATATTTAGCTTTATAGGGCTATACAAGAAACATCTCACTTAAAAAACAGACACACATAAATTTTGCTGCATTGTATATCTAGTTTCTGGTAATCCGAGTTTAGAAACACTGAAAAGGTGAGGGTCACATACAGTCAGTTAGTAGTAACTGATAAACTTTATTAGGCTACCACACTTTAAAGAAGTTGCTACTATGATAGGTGTTTGCTCTTATTGAGAATTTGCAGTTCTTTAAATATATCTGACATCAAACCCCATTGCTAAGTTACTTCTCCCCATTTGTCTGCTTTTAAAACAGTCTTCTGCCCTTAATATTTTTCTTCCTATTATGTGTGCATTTATATGCCAAGATCAGGTTGCTAGTTGAATATGAACAAATTCAAAAATCATAAACTAGGAAGTCAAAACTTTATGTTATTTATACTTATGTGGTGTCAATGTTTAAGTTTAATTGGTTGTAACTTTTATTGTCATTATCTAATTTTTGATTTCTTTTTATTGCTGTCCGGGCTCCATGCAATCGGAGAAGGCGCTTCGGAGCCAAACAGTCAATAGCCCTGGTTAACTCCACATTCAAATCATCTTCTGCATGAGGTCCATAGTCTGCCCCTTTTCATAGGCACCCACCACTGCCCTTGGAATTAAATAAACATGCAAATTTCCTGATTAGACACTGTCTTCTTTTAATCCTTGTTCAAGTTGATTCTAAGCACCATGACACAGACTCCATTTTTTAAAATGACACGTGCATTGGAGAATTTTCTTATAAACTGTGCGAAATATTCCACATATGGAAAATATGTAGCAAGATAGAGAGCATTGAGGTAACTGATAATTTCACTCTTGTCTCTTCTTCTTCTTCTTCTTCTTCTTCTTCTTCTTCTTCTTCTTCTTCTTCTTCTTCTTCTTCTAAAAATAATGTGTTCCACAGATATGTGTAGCATAAAATGAAGTTCATAATGTCGAAATGGGACTGATTTTGAACATATGAATAACACTAATGCTGATACTGAAGATACTGAATTCCCACGTTCTGTTCTCTTATCACTTGTCTTCTCTGAGTGCAGCCTTCCTGCTAGCATCCCAGCTGGACATTGTCCCATTGTACATGAGTGTTGCTAGTTACTAGCCTCTGAAAGTATTCTTCTGAGATCCTTGCATTGACAATGTCATGCACCCCAGAGCTAGTAAATTATTAAACTTCTTAAAATAAGAGTCCTTATTAGTATTCTTCATTTGCTTTTAGTATCATGTTATTTTTAATGAATGCTTGAATCATTTTTTTAAATGAAGCCTCAGAGATTAAATTTGTTAAAATTACTAAAGCACTTGGATGCAAGATGTGAATTAATAGTAAATAATTGATTAAAAATACAACAGCATTAAGTTGCAAGCTATTATTGCCGTAAAATCTTTGCGTTATACATTCTCCGGCATGCTCATTAGTGATCTGAGCATGTATCTAATTCATGGTCTGTGGCTTCTCTAAGATAATATATATCTATGTCTCCTTAATTCCAGTGAACTATTGGGTAATATTGTGGATCAATTTCATGCATGAGGCTCATCTAAATAAATCTGAACCTTTAGCACACATATGGGCAACCTGTGGCCCTTGAAGACCTTAAGTGTGGCCTGCGTGGGTTTTTACAAGGCAGATTCCTAAGTTCCTTTGTAGTTCTATGGTTCAATAATGCTTCTTATGCAGGTTGCATGCCTTAGAAGGATTCCTTATTCAGTGGAATAAAGGGAGTGCTCTATGTGCCCAAGAGGCTGGATGTACAGAAATGAATTGGGAAATCTGCTAATTAGAAGCTCCATGTGGGCAGTAAAGCACATAGCAGGTAGATCTCATGTAGTGCACAGAGTCATCCTCAATGAATCCTGGAGGTTTATAAATCTGACTTTGAAAATGTCACCTGGACTCTGTTGCCTGGTCCGCAGTAGAAAGAGACATCTGTGACCAGTGAGGGGGTTTTTTTTGGGGGGGGGACGACAACTCCATACCCTTTCCCAGAAACATAACTTTCTCCTCTACTGTTTCAGCAAGAGTAATATATTAATTTATGAAGTATGAAAAATGAGGTAGTTTTGCATTAACAAGGAAGGGAATGGTGCTTTGCAGTCAGCAGAATAATCAATCAATAATAACGAGTCAGCATGTTCTGATTTTTTTTAATAAAAAAAGAGGAGGGAAAAAAATAATAGAATGGGTGGAGAACAACTCAGCAAGAGAAGGAGGGAGGGAGGCACTCAGTTCTTTGGCGGTATTAACAGAGTTGCCCTGGAGACCTCTGGAGGCTGGAATTAATATACCAGGGAGCAAATCTCCCCCCTCCCGCTGCCCCTAAGTATGATTCCATCAGGAACAAGACATCCCTTCTTCTAAATGCTTCCTTCCTTTGCATTTTTTGAGACTGAGCAGATCCTGTAGATAGCTTTCAAACGTTCACACAGTATTCAAAGTTATGCCACCTCGTTTTAAGCCTTTGACAAGCCAACACCCCCAAACATTATTTTCAGGTAGAACTCACAGAGCTTAAGCCTTTACAGACATTTTGGCAGGGACTGATGGATGTTGCGGTCCAAAACATTGGGAGGGCTCCAGGTTGGCAAGGGCTGTAACACAGCATTAATCCGTACTCCTCTTTTATGCAATGTGAATGCGAAACAGCTGGATATTTTCTGGGTTTCAAAAAAATATATAAAAAGAATTTCCCGCCCTTCATGTTTAGTTATAAATAATAGAAGCTTGATCATTGGTGGAGGAAGAGGGGGCGGGGGGAGCGCACCGCCCCCGGCAGCGCGATCCCAGTGGGGTTCCATTTAGGCTGTCCCCCCTGCAGCAAGCCCTGCCCCCAGGATGCGTGCACCCCCAAGATGTGCGCCTTGCCCCTTTGGGTGGCGCGTCCCGCCCCCGGGACAAGCGCCAGCCCTGCCCACGTCTGCTCTCCGCCCCCGGTGCCGGAGCATGAAGCTCCTCCACTGAGTTCAATCATTCTGAAGCATCCAGCGTCTTATAACAGAAGAATTGGGAGTCATCTAAGGCAATATATTGGTGTGGTATTGTGGTAAGGGAATTGCACACTGGGGTTTGTAGTAGAAAACATGTAAAGGATCTCAGTGGCATAGGGAAGAAAGGGTGAGGTCGGTGTGTCTGCAGTGTAGCCAGTTTCAGTTCTGTGTGAGTTCTTGGAATAAAGAAGCACCAAGCATGTGTCTCTGGTGTTTGGGGATTTCTTATTATATAACCATTAGGTGATCAGCAGTTTTTCATTCAGGCGGAAATGAAAAACTGCTGGTCACATTAATACAATGTGTGGAATTCAGCATAATAATGTGGTGTATGTGTGGGGGAGGGGGTGAACTAGGTCATGCAACAAGACTTCCCCACTCTCCTCCCCCTCCTATTCCTAAACATATTATGGGTTTTCCCCAACTTTCCTGGCCAGATTTAAGGAGAAAAGTCCCATGAGAAGACCTCATTCTGTACATGCAGGAACTTTGTTGAATCCCACCCATTGCTTTTAGACAATTCTCAGACATTCTGTTATGTTGAGGTTAATAAAAGTGCCCCTCCCCGCAACTATCAAGTAATTTATATTTGGGAAAATTAAATTGGAATGATGTTGAAATGAATCAATAGATGTATCAAAATAAAAATAAAAATTCCTTCCAGTAGCACCTTAGAGACCAACTAAGTTTGTTATTTGTATGAGCTTTCATGTGCATGCACACTTCAGATACAAGTCTATGTACATTATGGAATGCCATTCATTCAGGCTGGCCCAATATATTTTGCTGTCTGGCCACATAATGCCTCAAATTGGCCAAGTTATTTTAGTACCTAGGTGGGGGAAAAAACAACAGATACATTTGGAGTAAATATGCAGGAATGGTAAATTAAATAAGTAAGAATTTTCTGTCCTTTCATGACCTGCAGAACCGCTCTCTGCCTAATGGCAGGGCTGGCTGTGCTAAGCATAGTCTCATGGGGTACATTCTGATTAAAATTGAGTTAAAACCTCCTTTTTAAATCTGCAGTTAATTCACACTACTATTTCTATTGTGCTTTTTGTTAATGCTCAGAGCACTTTGTATATATTATCTCAGCATCCTTACATGAAATCTGTAAGGCAAGTCAATAGTATTGTTCCCAGATTGCCAATAGGCAAGTGAGACTGAGAGAGAATATATTTGGGGTTGCAGTGAAACTCGCACAGGGGAACCATCTGCACATCTGAAGCCATCACAGACAACTTTAAACAGGCATGGCTTCCCCCAAAGAATCCCGGAAAGGGTAGTTTGTTACGGGTGTTTGGAATTGTAGGGAGATCCATAACTCTCCCCTCTCCCAGTGTTACAATTCCCAAAGGGGAAAGGGGGACTGATTGTCAAACCATTCTGGGAACTGTAGCTTTCTATGGGGATAGGGACTGCCTAACGACCCTCAGCACCCTTACCAGGGGGCGGGGAGGCGACACGGCTGTTTAAAATGGTATGATATTGTTTTAAATATATATAGAAGTCTATGTATCACTGTTTATGATTGATATGCATTGCAAATAAATAGATGCACTAAAGGATATGTGTACAAATCTGGGGGAAATGCCTTTGGAAATTCCACCTGCCATTGAACCCAATGGGTTTTGCCTAAATGCAATTTTGGCTTTAGGCTTGATCCCTAGGGGACGCGGGTGGCGCTGTGGGTAAAACCTCAGCGCCTAGGACTTGCCGATCGTATGGTCGGCGGTTCAAATCCCCGCGGCGGGGTGAGCTCCCGTTGTTTGGTCCCAGCTCCTGCCCACCTAGCAGTTCGAAAGCACTCTTAAGTGCAAGTAGATAAATAGGTACCGCTTTATAGCGGGAAGGTAAATGGCGTTTCTGTGTGCTGCGCTGGTGCTGGCTCGCCAGCTGCAGCTTCGTCACGCTGGCCACGTGACCCAGAAGTGTCTCCGGACGGTGCCAGCTCACGCCTCTAGAGCGAGATGAGCACGCAACCCTAGAGTCGGACACGACTGGCCCGTACGCGCAGGGGTACCTTTACCTTTACCTATGATCCCTGGAATGTAAGCATTGTGCAAGTTGTGAGCTTACTGTATAGCAAAGATAGAGCTAAGGATAATAGCTGACACTTAGCTGCACAACCAGATCCTGGAAAGAGAAATAGGTTCCTCCCTCCCTCACAAATCACCATCATCATCAGTTAGTTTCTTTCCTCATAAAAGTGACCTTACATTAAACCCAAATAAAGCAAACACAATTGATAAAAGCTTTAAAACATCTACACAGATAAAAGTTAGGTCTTACAAATCTTGCTCCACTAAAAGTGACCTCAAATGCCTGGAAGCCTTCAAATTAAGGCCCAAAGTCCTGGGTAAAGAGAAAAGTCTTTGCCTGGCACCTAAAACTAAATAGAGAATAGGACAGCGTTCCACAAACAGGAGGCACCAGTCCATCTGGCCTCCAGGTCTCTCCACAAGCCACACCTCCTCCTCTGGCCACATCCCTCCCTGGCCATTCTCTGTGCCCTTCTCTAGAGTTTTGACTTTGTTGGAATGTGTCCTTCTGATACAACAATGCCTTTCTCTTGCCTGGGTGGAGGATGGAGAGAAGTGTGTTTGTGTTTTGTTTTGTTTTGTTTTGTTTTGTTTTGTTTTGTTTTGTTTGGACAGCTCTGTCATGTTTGTGACTAGAATATAGCCTGCTGTACAAAGGTAAGAATCATGCCCACTTTTCTGTGCGTCTTATAAATAGGATTCTCCCCCCCCCATCACTGTCATGTGACCCCTGGATGGTTGCCCATGGTAGAATATGTCCTTCAGGCTGAAAAACATTCCCCACTCGTGTTTTAGTTGGATACAACCCATTTATACTGAACAGCAGCCTAGACGTTCTTTAAAAAATAAAAATAAAATTCTGGGTCTAGTGATGTCAATTGAGTTTTAAAGCCATAGTTAGGACCAATACTTGGGAGCCTTATGTGGACCACAGATAGGAGGAAGAAGTCTTCACATTCTGTGATGCGAATAGCGGTTCCTAAATTGGTATTTTAATTTTTGCGTGGGTTGTGTAGTATATATCCTGTTTCACCTGCGGATTCATGAAGGTGGTAGAGATGCTGAATGAAAACAAGTGTAGGAAAAGTAGTTAAGCTAAATATTCCTTAAACCTGAAACATTCCCCATGTAGCATTGCCGTTAAGCAAGCTGTATTGCTGTGTCTTGTTGCCTCCTCTTGTATCTTTGGCACTTGACATGTGTACTTTTCACTTTTAATTAGAAGACACCACAAGCATAAGAAGCATTTGCTTGTTAAATTTCAGGTGCCAGTGGAAATGGAAGCCATCCAAGAACAGCACATTTGACCTGACAAAGAGGGAGATGTGGTTATTGGAAAATTGTGGGTGGTTTTATTTTTATTTTTAATGGTTTGCATATCTGCCTGCTGTCAATTAGTAGCATTTTATGATTTTTTTAAGTCTAGCAAAGGGGGGCGGGAATCTAAAATCCACATTAGAGCAATACCTTTATGAAACTAACTAAAATATCAAAAAATAGTGTGCCAGCTTTTGAGTTTTCTGTAAGTTTTTTTATCAGACTAAATAGTAAAAGACAACGATGACCTTGGAGGGATAGTGTTGGCCGATGCTGAAGATTAAGATATATTTTCATCTGGTATTTATGGGACGTATGGATAATTACTGGGCAGAATGCAATATTACACAAGTGGATATCCACTTACACAATGGGACTTCACCCCCTCCTTGCTCCCTGGCAAATTTGCCTGGAGAGTCCCCAAATTGTTCTGAATTCATTGGATCCAGCTGCAGGCTGAGGGGAGGAAAATGAAGTCCCATTGTATGAGTGGAAGTACTATGCAGTGATGGTGTTGGGCACAACCATTTTCTTTCAGTGTTCATTCTTTCTCTCCTTCCATTGAAGCTCTTCATATTTGGTGTGCTTAGTGGGCAAACTCTGTTATATGTTTGCAGCAACATGTTCCTCTTAACCTTGAGGAGGAGATGATAAGATGAGCCTCCTTGGAATGGGGTCCCAGTATGGCAAGGAAGAACGCACAACCTTTTTGCAGATCTTTTCTCCTTCAAAGCACAGAAGCGATTAAAACACCACCCATTTTTCTGGTACATTTTGTGATGACAGAATATACAATTCCCCCCCCCCCCTGTGTGTAAAATAAGCTTTGTGCTAATTAGATGCATGAAACTTATAGAAATTCAGTTCTCTCTGCTCAGAGAAATGAGGTTCTTGGAAAGATTTGCTACACAGACACACACACACACAATTTCTATTACTCAGCCATTTTGACTTGCTTACTTCATAATCAGGCACTGAATGTTTTATGCACAAATGCTTTGCTCACAGTTGCACTGCAGCTTTTGTGCTCTTCCTCAGGACATAGCAAGAAGAGAGCTGGGAAGGATTTAAAAACAAAGAAATCAGGAACAGAGTGGTAATAATATGCATGCCGATGAGGTCCAAATCCTAGCTTTAGGATACAGTTCTAGGGCCACGTAAGCAGCAAGGCGCTTATAGTGTCCTTCCAATGTGAGGCTCTTGTAAAATTATCTTCCCACAACTTGCAACCCTATTTGCAATGAATGACATTGTGAAGAACATGTTTCCAGTTTTCAGGGGTGTGGGTAACCAAAATGTCAGTGGTTTTGAAGAAGGAAGATGGCACTTTTTAATCTTTTCGGCAGCATGACAACCTGAGCAAAAATGGCATTGGGCAGGATCCAATGGTGGGGCATTGGGGGTTCTGAGGCATCAGGCTTTGTCTCCAGCTCCAAATGGCATGACATACCTCACCTCAGTTGGCCAGTGTGATCCCAGATGCATAGCCTGCAGCACAATGTGTCTTCACACTGGATTAGCTCTCAAGGACACTCCTCAGCCACCATGCTGGGATGGCCTAACAGACAACCGGCAGCCTATTTGAATCAGGGACTGGTACTTGCCCCATTGCCATGCCCACCCCACTTACCTGCTGTACTTAATACAGTTGTGGCCAGTTTTAGCCAACACATGGGTTTGATTTTCTCTGTTCCTCTGTTGCCACCTGGAGCAGGGGCATAGGAAGGGGGGTGGGTCCCGGGTGCCACCATGGAGGGGGGTGACAAATTATCAAGGAACAATTACTGCCCTACTAGGGTGGTTCATAAAAAAACTTTTTTTTTTTAAATGCCTGCTCCAAAAGTCTTATCTTACTACCATAGGGATTATATAGCTATTAATGAAATTTCATTCATATAAGTTAATATCTTGACCCTCCTCCATGAAAATAGCTGTTTACTTGGCCATTTTCCTATGTCGTGGGCTGAAATTTCAACTCAGTAGAGCAGGGTCAAGATATTAACTGATGTGTATGAAATTTCAGCTATAGCTATATAATCCCTAGTTTAGTAAGATAAGACCTTTGGAGCAGGCATTTTCAAAAAAAAGTGTTAATGAACCGCCCTACTGCCCTACCCTCCGCTGGGCTTCCCGGGTCCTGGAAAGTCAGCCTATGTAAATAAAATGAGACTAGGTTGAGTAGATTAGGCCTTGCCTTCATCTTTTGCAGGAAAAAAAAATCAATGTGGGGGGCGGGGTGACAAGAAATTTTCCGTACCGGGTACCACCTGACCTTCCTACACCTTTGCTCTGGAACAGCCTATTACTCATGCCTTATAACTGTGTAACTCAAGAAAGGCTTGCCCAAATTGCAAGATCCTGCAGAACTTTTGAATGCTTCTCTATTACAGCTTCCTTATCTTACATGACTGTGACAATTTATTCATTTTAGGTCTCATAATAGAATTGTACAGTGTATAGTGTGATGCAATGTCTTTATTTAGAAGCTTGTAATGGCTGGTTTTTTAAGAGTGTTAAAGGGATGCATTGTACCAAATGGGTTTCAGGTTTCTTTGTTTTTTGCTGAGAATGCTATAGTTATGTTGACTGGAGCTAACTATTTACTCCAAAGTTTATTTCACTTCATTAAATAATCTTTTGTTTGGATGTCAAATTGATTAATTTGCCTCTATACATCTTTGCCTCCACACACACACACCATATTGGGAATAAACCAGTTCCTACGGTAATTGTGGAAGCTTGGCCAAGATCTCAGGATGGTATATGTGCATGGGAAAAACCTTGTATGCAACTGGAACTGACTGTATTACTTTAGAAATCTGAATCTAAACACACATTAAATGCAAAGTTTTATGTGTATCTCTAAAATAAAAAAAAGAAAGGACTTATGATTGAAAGCATAAGGAAGTGACAGAGACTGGAATTAGACTGGATTAGGCCACCGGGACACCAAACTGAAGCCTACTCAAGAGTCATGCTTTGTCATGTCTTGCCAAGACCTTTCTTTTGGCGTCTGCCAGGCACTGCAAGCACTAGGGTACCAGTTACCAGACAGTTGGCATACCCCATCGCACATGTCCTTTTGTTGGCTTGGAATACATAGAGATCAGGAGCAGGGGAGAAAGTGCAATCCCTTTCCCCTCCATATAGGCTGGATTATTGCAATGCATGCTACATGGGGATAACTTTGAAGAATCTGTAACAACTTCAGTTGGCTCAGAATACGGCTGCAAGTGTGTCTGTGAGTACTCACCCTTGGAATCATGCTACATCCTTCCAGACCAGCTGTCGAATTATTTCCTCCCACAGTTCAAAGTGAATTGGGGTGATAGGCAGGTCTCTTCACCTCTGAGTCCATGTGATGACAATAACTCTCCAAGTCAAGTAGGGGCCCCCGTAAAGCCACAATATAGCCCTATGTTTTCTTTATATGATGTCACTATGTTTCTCTAGGTCTATGGACTTATTACTATTGTTGTTGCTATTATTTAAATAAAATTAATTTTGAGCTGAAAACTGGTTCAGAATATTTGGGAAATGTAAAAGCCATTGAATAAAAGCCATTGAGTTCTGATCCATGCAGCTGTTAAGGATGTGCCGATCACGTCAGTCTGTAATGGAATTGTTGTTATGAGAGAGCGAGAGCTCGCACCTCAAGCATTCCTATTTTGCACCCTCATCTGGAAGTCCAGCTCATTCTACACCCATCACTGTGTAGCCGGCCTGGTACCCTCCAGCTGTTGGGACTACAACTCCCATCATCCCCAGCCAGCATGTGCTACATATTCACAACTTTCTCAGTAACCCTTCTCCCAAAACTGCAGAGATTGGGAAGCAGGCAGTATTTATCACTTGTACCTAGAATATTTGAGTTCAAACCAAAGTACATTTCTGTTGTTCCCCACAGACCTCAAAAGCAATTTTGCTTGTTAAAATAACTCTGTTTTGTAAGCAGAAATAGTTACAGTATTATAACGATGGTGGGTTTCCCCCTGTGCATTCTAGGAGTCCCAGCAGAGAAACACGTTGGGAATTCTGGTTCCATAATAGTACTTTTGTAGATTGAGTTCCTGGTCCAACAATTGCCAACACAGCAAAATAACTTCACTTGTACTAATAGCGCTATTAAATTACTTATGTGAATAAAATGGTGCATTGTACATTTCCTTAGCCTTCTTGGCCTTTTAAGGCTAAATATGCCACTACTTTCCCCCTTTACATGTTGAACATGTAAAATAAGCAATTGTGACAATCTCTGTGTGGTATCTTCCCCCCACCCCCAATCTCTATACTCATTTATGGTGGGGAGAAAATAGATGGAGGTTTCCTGTAACAAAATCTAGATCCTTTCAGTGAAGCTGACTAGGCGGAGATACAGCAGAAACAAAGGGAAGTATTTATGCACCCAGTGCACAATTAAACTCTGGAAATTGCTACTACAAGGTGGGGTGATGACAACTGTACCTATTTTGCTTTCAAAGGGGATTAGACAAATTTATAGAGTATAAAGCTATAGGTGGCTTTGTGCTCTTCTAGATTCAAAGGCAGCACGGCATGTGTTGCTCTGAGCTTTGACCTCACTTGGTAGTGGTTCACATCATAATATATCTGAGTACAGTAGAGGCCCATGCAAGTTGTGTTCAACATCAGCTTTCATACTGTAAACTTTTGCTTCCCAAACTCTGGTCATTAGAGCTTGAAAGTAGTACCAGCCTTAGTATCTGGCACACATATTGAGAACAAAAGCTGCACAACCTTCCTTTCTGGAGAGTTACACAAGCATCTTGCAGTAATGGTGTCTTTGAACTAACTGTTAGAGCTGATGGGGGGTTATGTTTTCCACATTTTTCATTGTACAGCTGAGTGTTTGCATCCCCAAAGGGATTTATTGCCAACTACATGAGAGAGATGAGAAGTTTGGGGGCGGGTGGAGTTTGGAGGATGGCAGAAAGCACAGAACTGTCAAGGAATGAACTCTACCTTGTTCCTAGCTTATAGCCTTGGGGCATACTCTTTAGCATAGAAGCTGAAAGGTGATGCTTTATTTCAGTGTTGCAAATTTTCACTCCTTCATTTTTGATCAAGAAGGTTGGTTTTAGAAACCTGTGCAAGGCAATGAAATATTGAGCTTGTGCTTTGTTTTACAAACTACTAAGTAAAGAATAGGGTGCTATTTAATTTCCGTTGGGCGTCTGTCTTGTTTTTTCATTACTGTAGTGAAAGTCACCTTTAACACTTTAAGATTTGCATGGATTTTATGGGATTGCCTTGAAATGCTTGCCAAGGTATAAAAGCCGTATGGCTGAGGTACTTTTATAACACATGCTTCATAAACCCATATAAAGTGAGAAGAGTGCACTTCATCCTGTAAGACTGCATCATTATGTTCCAGAAAGATGATAATCTGGAGCTATATCTGCTAATTAAATCTGTTATTAATGTTAATTTCCAAGTAATAATAAGTCATGTTACAAGAAGTTGGAAGAGTAGGTCCAAGGTGGCTGGCCCATTGGGGTAGAAAAAACCCACAGATTTTTTTGATAAAGGATTGAGGCCACTCAGAAGTTGGCAGTTTTGTAATCCCTGTTGGCCATTGGAATATTTACCTGAGATCTCAGATTAGAACAATTTGCAGAAAGGAAGGTCATGAATCACAATGACCCTCTAGGCAGAATTTGAAAGGGAACAAGCTAGGCATGGGAAGTTTTAGAGCATATAATATAAACTCAATTATAGTGTTGAATTGGAATTGGGATGAGATAGAGCCCAACTCTTGGCAGCTTACTGGAGACCATTGCAAAAGGCTGATCCCTGATTGGCTTTGATCAACCATGTGACCAGGAGAGGACAATTTCTGCCACCCTAAAGCCTTTAATTTGCCTTTGTGACACAGTACATGGCTAAATCTGAAACATTTACACACACACACACACACACACACTGTGGTCCAACCAGAGCTTTTTTTCAGTCACTGGGAGTTCACTGGGAGTTCAGCTTCAGTACCTCTCAGCCATTCTAAGAGAACAAGGGAGAAGTTCATGGTGAGTTCCGGCACCTCTTTTTCTAGAAAAATAGTACTGGTTCCATTGTAATAGAATCTATTACTTGATTCCTGATTGGAAGAATGAAGCAGCCATAAAGGCTGGAAATCATGAGAAAAGAATGGCAACAGTTATGAATAGCCATGAAAAAGCTAGGATTAGAGGTTATGTCTAGGTTAAACTAAGGCAACAGGGCTTCCACAGACTGGACATGTAAGGTAAATTCTGCCCGTTGTCCATGTATACACAGAACCTGAAAACTGTAGGGTACAGATTGCTCCTGCAGAGTTAACCAACACATTGAGTCCAGGGCTGGGACGAGCAAGCACCATCCCTATTCCCCTCCCAACATGTTCATACTTCTAGAATGTCTGAAGGTGGTTCTAGCCTATTTCATTTAACCACCTTGAGTTTGAATTTAAGATAATTCCTGCAGTTGAAGACATGTTTTTTTCAGCTAAGCACTCTTGCTTCGGAAAGCATGAATATACGCTGCATACAGAACCCAATTAGGCCTCCTTTTTCCAGACATTTCTTCAGGTGCAGCTTTATTTTTCTGGTTTTTTTTTTAAAAAGAGATGTTTCAGGCACAGCATCTGTGTTCTGTTAATGACAATGGGCGGTTGTTTGTGCCAAGCAGAAGCGCTCTTCTTTAGCCCAGCGGTTATTCCAGCATCAGGATGGTTTTGCGGCTTTCTGCCTACAAAAATTAAACAGAGGCAGGCTAACCTGGGGAGCATATATTCAAAAAGCTGACAAACTGGCTGCCTGCAAGCAAGAGTTTAATGTCCTCTATTTATTCCTGGGAACAAAAGGCATTTATTTCTATCCTGTCTTCTTTATTCATTTTGTAAGATGCTTCTTGCTAATGTAACTCAGCAGTGATATTGTTACAGATATTGTACCTACAAAACTTCTTGGCGCCCATTGAAAGAGGAGGACTCAAGTAATTTGCACTTGAAATTTATGTTTGGTGGGGTTTTTTTGTGGGGGAGGAAATTAATAAGGCACAAGGAATGGTAATATTGATAGAAATGTCCCTTTATGGTACAACATAACATTCGCAGTCAAAAGGGCTTCCTTCCTTCCTTTCTTTTGTCAAGAGATGCGGTTGTGTGGGCCAATAAGATTTTTAAGCATTTATGTTTGTAATCCAAACTGAGAATGGGAAGGGGACTAGTGGTGATATAATTTTACAGTCTCTCTCTGTGTAATTTGCTGACGCTGGGCAAGTGCAGCTGGATTTCAGTAGGCTGTGGGTGGAAGAGGCCTGTTTTCAGGCAGGTCTGTCAGACTCATTGCCCTTTGGCTGTACTGTGATAGGGATGAGGGAGGGAACTGATTCAGTTTCATGGCAAACTCGCCTCCTATCTGTAATACAGGGATAATAATACGGACTTGCCTTACTGGGTTGTCGCAATAACTACAGCTAGATAACAGAAGAAGCAAAGACTGTGGCCCCATCTGCACTATGCATGTAAAGCATTGTGATACCACTTTAAACAATCATGGCTGCCCCCACAGAATTCTGGGAAGTGTAGTTTGTTAAGGGTGCTGATAGTTGTTAGGATACCCCTGTTCCCTTCACAGTTCTCAAAGTCCCCTGGAAAGAGGAGCTGAACTGGGGCTCTGCGAGGAGAAAGAGAGGGCATGGCTTGCTAAATGCAGTCATGACAGGGGTGAGATTCAAACTAGGGGCTCAGTCTCTATGGTCAATTCCAGATGAGCTGTTTCTTAAGCATGTGTCCTGATTAATTTGCAACAGATTCAAATGATAAGAAAGGAGTTTCTGACTAAACATTAGAAAGAACTTTCTGACAGTAAGAGTTGGTTGACAATGGGAAGGGCTGTCTTGGAAGGTGGTTGGCTCCCCTTCATGGAATATGTTTAAATAGAGGTTGGGTGCCCATCTGTCAGGGGCTCCTAAGCTGTGATTCCTGCAGAGTAGATGACCCAGGGGATTCCTTCCAACTCTGCAATTCTATGATCCTATGAAATCTACTTTAACTGCACAACTTGAACTTGCCTTGTGTGGTTGAATCCCACCCACAAAACAGTGACAGCTTGGAAGCAGCCTTAGTCAATATGCTATAATGGAGGGTATGGATTAACAAGCAACTGTCAGTCACAATACTTGGCTTGTGAGTTGCATCTGGTCAAAGGGTATAAGCATGATAGGTCTTATTTGTTTTGCCTTCTCAGTTATGAAAATTGTATCTGAGAGAGGACCTCACAGAGAGGTTTTTATGCACACACAAAAGTGGAGGGAAACTTAAAGAGATACATTAATTTTGGACCCAGCACGACCAATTATAGGCAGACTATACCATAATAAGGGAACAATCAGTCTATTCTTTTATTGTGGAAATGTACACCTGAGCAAACATGAAAATCATCTGGATTCTTTCAAGAAGCGAACATTAAAATGGGTATGAAGTGAGAAATTTGTTTTGCATTATGGCAGATGAAGATAATGGACTTTATGGAACTTGCCGAACTGACCGGGAGACTCCAAGACCAGAGAGAAGAGACAGTGGAAGAAGACTGGAAGAAGTTTAAGAAATATTTGAAAAAAATATGTTAATATTTAAACCTTAGAATAGCTTTGGAAGTGGATATAGGCTGTAGGGTTAGAAGTAGAAGATAGGGTATTTTAAAATAGTATTATTTGTATGTGATAAAATGTGAAGCTACTTTAAGTGTGATAAAAAAAAGATGTTAGAAATTATGATATATGTAAACTGCTAAAGATGAAGTAAAATGAAAATCAGATAGGTGGGACTTGGGGAAGCCCACTTAATGTTTAGATAAATAAGGATATGACAAGAATTTGTTTGTATTGTTTGTCTTTTCTGTTTGTGTTTTTTATATGTGTTATAAAATGAATATTTTTTTTGGGGGGGAAGAGAAATTCACTTTACATCAAATGCAAACATCTTGTTGGAGGCAGTTTGCAACTGAATGCCAGTTGCTGGGCATCACAAGTGGAAAGAGTGCTGTTGTACTTAGGCTTCCCATAGGAACCTGGTTGGCAACTATGAAAAGAGGATGCTGAACTAGAGTGACCTTTCACCTGATCCAGCAGGACTCTTCTTATGTTAATTAACATATCCCACAAATTCAAATTCAAAAGAAGAAGAAGAAAAGCGATAAAAACCATGAATTCTAGAAACATGCACTTCAAAACTATGCCTTAAAGCAAGTAAACGTTTTAAGATTCTAGCAAGAATCACCTATGGGTGATTCCTGTTTTGACTGGATTTTCTTGCTCCACTGGAATTGCATCCAGGTATCTGGCATCGCAGTCTAGACTGTGCCCTTGCAAATCCTTCACAGAACAATTTCCGCAGCCAGGATGCAGAAAGGAAAGGGAAACCTTATTCCCTTCAAGTTCGTTTTGCAGCACTTCCCCCCCACCCCCGAAATAATGTACTGTATATCCTTCTGTAATGGACAGAGAAAAACAATATATAACAAAATGTTCCAGAAAGTAGCAAGGTGAACTATAATTTCCTCTTTAATAAAGGGCTGCCATTTAATCTAATATTATAGAAAATGATTAGATCTTAAAAGGCTATAAATTATATTTGACAACTCTCTGGTGTTCCTTATGGCAATTATAAATGGCGGTCCTGGGCATTGCCAGAGAAGCTGGTGTTTGTTTATTGGCTGCTAATGAAAAGAGATTAATCTAAATCACGAATGGGGTGGATCCTTTGCTGAAGACACATAATAAGAAGAGGTAGTTTTGCCCTTTGACAAATGTAAAGTGTTATTTTCTACATATATCTATTTTTTATTATGATGATTATTTTGGTTCACATATTATTATTTTGGAGGGGGTTGCTGTGGAAAGGGTTAAATGTTATTAAATAGGGAGATAGGCTCTCACTGCACAGTCTTTTTCTTTCCATGAGCTTTTCCATCTTTGCTTTACTGAAGCTGATACCGTTTTGATTTTCTTGTGTGAACCAAAGCTGGAAAGGCTCCCTGCTGATTTATATAATCCAAACCAAACTGATATCGGTTTCAGTAAACCAAAGATGTTGGGGATTTTGCTCATCATCTGTCATGTCTGGGATCAGATTACCAGAAAAAATGGATACAGCTACGCTTCACGCTCACTTTCCTAGTTGTGCTCAGATGCCTGGGACTCTTATACATATTCAGGCCAAGCTTAATAGATTAGATTTCTATTTTATAGCTCTTTCCTTGAATGAAGCCACAAGCAGACCCCTGTTCCTCCTTCCAGGACCCCACCCTTTCTCTGCTAGTCTGTTGTAGGTTCTGGAGTGAACTAGTCTGTGATGAACTCTGGGCATTCTGAAATCAAGGAATTGCTGTTCCACAAATCTTATAGGAAGGTTGTATTGGGATCAGGCTAAAGACATTGATCAGTTCAATCAGGAACTGAACCAGTGAGTGAAATGTAGTAGAGGTCACTTTTGTGTGTGTGTGTGTGAAGCAGCTAATTGGGAATAGCTCAGAAAGCAAACAATGCAGGTCAAACTGAAGTGTCCCATATTGTCTATTCCTCAATAGGGATGGACAAATCTTTCAGTTTTGATTTCTCTCCATTGCTCATTTCCCCAATACAGTGGTACCTCAGGTTACAAACACCTTGGGTTACAAACACTTTGGGTTGCGGACTCCGCTAACCCAGAAGTAGTACCTCGGGCTAAGAACTTTACCTCAGGATGAGAACAGAAATCGCGCATCGGAGACATAGCCGCAGCAGGAAGCCCCATTAGCTAAAGTGGTACCTCAGGTTAAGAACGGTTTCAGGTTAAGAATGGACCTCTGGAATGAATTAAGTTTGTAACCAGAGGTACCACTGTATTAAGTTTATTTCTCCAGATATCTGCACCAGTTCACTTTTTGTTTTAGAAGTCCTTATGAAAATTCAGCAGGTACTAATTTCTTCTAATATGCACAAATCTGTATGCAACTGTGCCTAATATATAAAGTTTTATGAAGCATTTTTCCAGAATATAGTGCATTTTTGTACGTTATTTTCATGAATATATGCACACTTTACCTCAGTATATGCATTTTTGTACACATAACTTGGCTGCAGAACTGCCTTGCAAAATTCAGAGAAGTGCAGATTTTGATGGATGGCTGCATTTCAGTTTGTTCATTATTCCTGAAAGTGTGAATTGGGAAGTTTTGCCTTTAAATCTGAACTGAACTAAATTCCTCTCCTTTTCTACTCCCATTTACTTGTTCTAGATTAGTGAAAGCTTTGCAAGTGTGAATATGGGCTAGATCACACCCTTTTATTATGCAAATTCCTTGGTAATGCTTTTGAGGGTTTCTGGTTGTTACAGGATGATGTGGAAGGTGAAGCTCAACAAAACCTGGGTGAGGCCTATTTCCCTTTTCAACTCAAGTAAGGGGAAAAGCTTCATTATACATGAAGGAAAATTAGTGGTATTTTTGAAACAGAGATAAGGAGCCAGTTTGGGGATGCGAGAATGGAACTACAGCTGGAGACAAAAATGCAGAAAGCTGGGCTGTGGTAGGCTAGAGGGATCTCGGAGAATCTGATTTGTGGCAGCGGATTTATTGATTGTAGGAATGTTTAACTTCTGCAAACACTGTGAGCTATATTTGCCAATAAACCCATATATTAATGCCAAAAAAGAAGAAGAGAGATTGCAGTGATCTCTCCATGCAAAGGAAGCCAAACTCAGCTGTGCTGTATCTGGAAAGTCTGATCACTTGGGAAAGTGGAGATTGCACAAGGAATATGCTCACTTTGCAGAGCTACCAGAGAAAACTTTTTTCTTGGTTAGTCTTCAGACATGAGTCCTATGTGGTTGCTGCTAGTTGCAATTATTAAGGATATGGGGAGACAGAGCCCTTCTGTGCTCCCCATTCAGAGTTACAGCAAACAACTTGGTTGGCGGGAAACATCCAGGGAAAGCACATCTTCCCTCAGGATATTATGGAAAGATGAGAACTTTGTTCACATGTTTTCCACATCTTCACTGAATATGGAGGCTCAGGAAGATGATCATGTTTCTGGCCCTGCTCAAACCTCCACATGTGCAGAGGATTGTCTGGGCAGAGCCATTGTTTGCAGAAGTTAAAGTACATAAGCTAGGCATATGTGATCCGGGACTTGGTCTTCTGAAAAGTCTTCAGCTGCATAGAGAGAGCCTAGCCCCATACAACTTGTTTGCCTAAAGTATTTTTGCAAGTCTTTGGCTGAATACACGGAGGTAGGGAGCAGAAACAGTGAGCGCCATCACATTCTCCCAGTCAACCTTTTAATCTGAATGTGTGGAGTCCCCTAGGGATACAGCTGGCACAAGTTCCTTTAAGCAGAGTTTCCTGACAAAGCAGCTGCAAAGGGAGATATGCCACACACATTTAAACTATAGGGACTGCAAGCCCCCAAATAGCACAACCAGTGCTGTAAGGCTGCAATCCTATTCCCACCTACCTGGGAAGAAGGCCTATTGAAGCAAAAAGTGAGTCAACAATGAATCATTGGGAAATTTGGATGCCCATTTACTGTACTCTATAATTAAGACCCTTAACCTCTTTATCCAAGCTTAGAACAAGAGGAAATCTTTAATCTATAGCATTCTTCACTTGATAACCTTTAGTGAGTGGCAAATCTGTTTCCCCAGAGAATCTTTGTTTTAAAAGTAGCATCCTTCTGAAATGTTTTGCTTTGTGGCAATCTTCCATTCTCTTTCATCTAGTCTGCAGATGTAAGCAAATGTTAGTAATGTGAGCTACAGATATCTCTCTTATCCTCTGGATATGAATAAATAGATCAGGACACAAAGTTAGTCCCAAACAGAAGCTTTCTTGAATCCTGAAAAGGTGATTTAGTCCCCCCCCCCCAAATAGGGATTAGAGGTGACAACCCTTTTCTCTTTTATTGTGCAATATGGAAGTCCTTTGGGAAGCAAAAAGAAATAAAGGCTTATTTCCATGGTATACTGAGCTTTTGTCACAGCGGCCCCAGAGATGATAGAGGTGATAATTCCTATTGAACTAAGTTTTTGCTGAAGTGAGGCTTTGAGATTCTCAAAGCTGATTTTTAGTGCCAAGCTGAAATGCTGCTAGCCTGATCTTACACTCTGAAGCAACAGCAGGTCTCCACAGACAAAACTGCTTGTGTGCTACGATTCCAGTTGAACACAAAAAGTATATAATCTGGCACTGGGAAATAAAATTCGGCTTCCTGCAAATTTCAGCTATAAAAAAGGGGGGGATATGTCTGAAAATATATGCATGAAAGCTGATCATTCTAATTTAATGGATAGTTGTTCTTATCGCTTGAAAGACCGTGTGAGCAAGGAGTTGCTGAATAAGATAAGAGGTGGAGCTTAGTCACCTACATAGCTCCTTGCTCCTCACCATGACTATGAAAACTGGAATAAATTATGTAAAATAGGAAATATTGCAGAATAGATCATGCAAAATAAGGCATTATGTAAATTTTCCCTTTCTGTGAAATTTATACCAGCCATAGAATAAAGCTTTCCTTGTTGCAGAATTTTGGCACATGTGATAAAAATCAGTGACTGTGGAGTATTATACAGACCATTGCAACCATTTAGAGTTAGCTGAAGGGGTCACCTTGACCCTTGTCACTTTGTCTGCCTAATGACAGTGGTGAATTCCTAGGTAGAATGCTTTCCCTTTTTTGCTATCACCGGTATAAATAATTAGCTGTTCTAAGAACAAGCTAGTTTGTTTAGTTTCTGAAATTTATTACTTCCCAGAGCATAAACAGAGTAAAAGCATCTGATCATTGCAGCTGCCCAAATGCCCAGGAAAAGAAAAGTTTATTTGTCTGGCATCAAAATGATGACAGAGTTGGTGCTACGTGGGCCTTTCAGGGAAGAGCAGTCCATGGATGGAAGCTACTACTCTATGGAGCTCCTTTGGAGCTGGTGCACAGAGTAGTTTGTCAGATGACAATCTCAGGGTCCATGCAGGTTTGCATGAGGAGAGGTGATGTCGTGAAGACTATCCTTGTATGAGCCAAGAGATGTCAGTGTCAATTGTGCTACCACAAAGGGCTTGCCAAAGGAACTAAGTTTGGAATAAAACATTTTAGTACACAGTGTACAGTATAAGGCCTTATATATAGTTGGTTGTCATATTTGATATTGACACTATTATCACTTCAGATGCAGAGTTCAACATTTGAGTGTGGAATATGAAAATCATTCACTGGGCAAAATGTTTAAACCAGGATTGGGGTGCATCTTTCAGCCTGAGAGCCACATTACCTCACAGAGAACCTTCTGGTGGCCACATGCAGATGGTGGGTGGGGCCAGAGACAAAGGTGGACAGGGCAATGGATGTGACTCTTGCCTTTGTACAGTTCTAGCCGCGCAAAAGCCATAGGGTCTATACATCCATCCACCCCTCTCCACCATTGATTCAGGCAAGAGTTCAATGGTGTATTCCAACTAGGCAATGTAACTGTATACAGTGGTAAAGGTAAAGGGACCCCTGACTATTAGTTCCAGTCATGGCCGACTCTGGGGTTGCGGCGCTCATCTTGCTTTATTGGCTGAGGAAGCTTCCGGGTCATGTGGCCAGCATGACTAAGCCGCTTCTGGCGAACCAGAGCAGTGCACGGAAATGCCGTTTCCCTTCCCGCCGGAGCGGTACCTATTTACCTACTTGCACTTTGACGTGCAAGTAGGTAAATAGGTACCTAGGTTAGCAGGAGCAGGGACTGAGCAACGGGAGCTCACCCCGTTGCAGTGATGCGAACCGCCGAAGTTCTGATCGGCAAGTCCTAGGCTCTGTGGTTTAACCCACAACACCACCCACGTCCCTTTTATATACAGTGGTACCTCGGTTTAAAAACAGTCCTGTTTACGAACCATTTGGTTTATGAACTCCGCAAAACTGGAAGTAGTATCCCGGTTTGAGAACTTTACCTCTGTCTAAGAAAAGAATCCGAACAGTGGAAGGGCATCAGTGGTGGGAGGCCTCATTAGGGAAAGTGCGCCTCGGTTTAAAAATGGTTTCGGTTTAAGAACGGACTTCTGGAATGGGTTAAGTTCGTAAACCAAGGTACCACTGTAGGGACAATTCTTACATGTAATGTAACTATATAGGGGCAATTCTTATCACGATAATAATCTCAAGTTAGTATCAGATATGTAATTAAGCCTATTTCCACCTTGTCTTTCCTTTCTTTTTATATAGATAATGCTCTTGAGTGATCCTGAGATTGAAAGTAGCATACTGATCAGTAACGACGAAGGCGCCACCTATCAAAAATATCGGCTCAGCTTCTACATCCAGAGCCTGCTGTTCCATCCTAAGCAAGAGGACTGGATTCTAGCATACAGCCTTGACCAAAAGGTACATTGCTCATGATATATCTTTGCCTCGTTTCAGATGCAATGCTATACCAGTGTTTAGTTCTACATGCACTAGAAGCAGTAAGCCTTAGGCGCAAGTGCTCTCTCTTCTCTGGTATGATAGGAAGCATTTAAATTGTGAATTAGAGTCCAGCAACATCTCATCAGCCCCAGCTAGCATGACCAATGGCTAGCCATTGTAGTCCAGGAATATCTGGAGGGCCACAGGTTCCAACTACCCTTTAAAATACAAGCCAGTATCAAACCTAACCTATGGTTTGATCATGGTGATCAAATCATGGTTTAGAGTTTCCCCAGATCAAACCACAAACTCTGGTTAGTTTAAAACAGGGAGTGAAAGCTTCTGGTCACTTCCTTTTGGCACATTGGAAGTTGAGAGGGAAGAAGGAAGTAGGGCCTGAACTTTAGGCCGCTGTTGCTCATTCCTTGTATACATACTATCTGGTGAATAAATGTCTGGAGAATCCATACTGTCTAGTGATGGCAATTCATCTACAGAAAGTTTTTTTTTTTGGGGGGTGGATCATCTGTATCAGGTACTCAACAGGAGAAAGAAGATTGCATTCAGCAGTGGGGCAAAACCCGAAAAAATACTTGGTTAACACATTCACATCCAAATGCACCAGCTTATTCTGAGTGGATGAACATGCATCCACCAAACTTTATTTTTTATAATAATTTTTATTAATTTTTCATTAATAATAATCCAATATAAGCCACATTGATACAATACCAGATCATAATACAATTAAAAAAGCCAATTGTTCCATTCCAAATTAAACATTTTTGGGTGACTTCCCATGTTCTGGTCTTGGGGAGATGCTATTGTTGTTCCTTCTCCTGCTTCCATTCTTATTTAATCCAAATAATACCATCCCAATGTTATTCCTTTATGCATTCACTGAACTTTAAATAGTGCTCCCAGGTCCCTGCGCAGGGCATTCACCTGCAACCCTCATTTTTTTGGCTCACACTATTGGCTTCCCCATTTCCAAGCTTGCAAAATGATTTCTAAACATAGGAATTTAAACTACTCTTTGTGCCTGTGGTCAAGGGCACTCATGGAGTCATGGTATACTGAAAGCAAAATTGCAAAGGGGTCAGGTACATCTGTGCTATCTGTCTTATTTTGAGCTATGCAGAACGTGTTTTAATTCTCATTTAACACAGCTGCCATCCCTGTTTGTTGTAGCACTGTTAATCCTGTCAGGTGCAAATTGTAACAAAACTGCAGTCCTTTATTATGCCTCAATCTTTAGAGAAAACGTCAATAGGAGCCCAGAAACATAGAAGCCCTGTTTAAGCATTACTCACATTTAAGAAGAAAAAGAAGAAAGGATGGTACTGTAGTTTTAGTTCTGCCTTACTATCACAACTCTCCCCTGCTTCCAGTAGCCACATGTTGCACATGATTGGGTGAGTTGAAAGACAGATTATCGGCGGCAGTGCCAATTGCTGTGGGAGAACTGGGGTGTGTGTGGAGGGGGCGGTTCCTTTCTGTGTGGTTGGCTGACTCTGACATTGGTTTCAGTTGGTTGATAGGATTTCCTGCTGAAATCCAAAAATTGAATTGGCCAGTGACGGCCTTTCTGAGAGGCGGAGCTCTGGGGACAGGCTGGGTGAAGCTTGCCATAACAGGTCTTCCTTCACATCACTAATCTGGCACGACTCTTATGTGTGGCTTTCTGCTCACATGGTCATAGGCAACACGTGGTTTCTGAGGGCTGAGGGCAATTCACCATTGGGGGAAGGTCTAAAAGCAGCCCCGTTCCTTGTTCTGCATGCCTATGATGAGCAATGCATGAATAGGGCTATACTGTCTGAAGAAAATAATGTTATCCCATAGACACTGTAATGTTGACGGCAGACATTTTTCATGAAAGATCATCTAAAAGGATCTCTGTTAGGAACAAACACATTAGTTGTCTTTTTGGTGATGGGGTTATGCATAACTGTTGCAGGATATGGATGAGAGGGTAACTGCAGAGCAATAGTCTTGAAATAACGATAGATTCAAAAGAAGTGCTCGCCATGTAACAGCCTGAAATTTTTCTCGATGGATGTTATTGATGGGATGGCAATTGTCGGTTGTTGCTTTTGCAGAAACCATGTTCCCTCTGTTTGTTGCCTTTTCTTCCACCTAAAAGCTGGATTCTGATCTAACCCCTGCTGCAGTGTCTCTTCTCCCATTCAATTTAACGAAGGAGCACATACTGTGAAGTGCTTTCAAATGCAGCAGGAGCTGAGATATACCCTTTAGTACTCTGCAAAGCATCATGTATATGGATGATGGTGTTCAATGGATGGGTGAATAAAACAACATGGAGCACCAGTTTATAATTTTTCAAGATATAGTCACACCCATTTTCAATCTTTTTAGAACACAGAATTATTTGTAAACATCGAAATTAGCAAGTTCCCCAACCTTGTCAATGCATGATTGAATTCAAAAGCCTTGATTTGTTCCTCAATTAGACCAGGCCAGATCTCTCAGGGAAAATTCAGTGTATCTTCTCTCTTCTGTAATGCCCCTTGCTTTAAAAAGCCCATGTATCCAACACACCCTAAGTTCTTCTAGCCAAAGCTGGACCATTGAGCTCAGAGAAGCAATGAATTGTGGTCACACTCTTTCCCAAAGCTGAGGGAGTATAAAAGTATATATGCCTCAGGTTTCCTACTTTTTCATGAGTACATGCATATCCCCAAGGAATATATAGACTGGGGGGAGAAGTGGGGCAGACGATAGGCACCAGCTGTTATTATTTTTACCTTTCAAGTGCTACCTGTGGAACATTTACTGCAGGAGATGCTCTTGCAATCTAACAAAAATGATAGCAATGATCCCTAGGCTTTTGAGGGAACAAGTACAAAACTGCTTTCATATGGAGGTTTCTTTTGGGGTGTTGGATATGCTCATTACAAGTATCATGACTCAATGATGTCTTAGTATTGCCATACAGCCTTTTTCTGATCTCCTGTTTGCCCATGCAACAGATGTTTGGAATTGTGAGCTTTGTGTGGAACACAGTGGGGTGAGTGCATTGTAACGTTTCCCACAGTGAGTTCCCACCTCAGATTTTGGAATGTCTGTTGGAGCATGCACAAGAAGCAGGGGAAGTTCTTTGGCTCAGCAGTTATATTTGTGAAGCGTCCTGGCTTTCCCTTGGAGAGTAAATTCATTAGTGGCCCATTGAACAATGTCTCCTGTGCTGCAATATACCACAGTCCCCAGGTCTTTTACTGCCTGACCTAAGTAATTTAATGCACTTTAAAGTGTTCTATTATATACTGCACCAGTAACCACAGATAATAACTTGAATATAGCCTTTACCTTGTTAACAGAAGGCACCAGGTTCACATTGCTATTTCTTTGATGATGCCACAGTGACATTTGCAGATGCAAAGCCACTGTAAATGTAGAGTTCTTTACTGTGCCAGGCAGTCATTGTATGAAAGGACTTAGCCAAATGTCAGTCCTTTTGCAAGCTCAGATGTTCGGTGTATCCAGGAATTTCGCAGTATGAATTGAAAGACCCAATATATCTGTTTGATGTAGCTGAATGGTTTGATGTTACTTTTAAGCTAGAATATATATATATATATATATATATATATATATATATATATATATATATATATAGAGGTTGGTGCAAAAGGCTGTTTTGATATTGTGTTTATGGAGGATTTTGCTAATTTTATCTGTAGTGCCCTTGATATAAGGAAGGAGGGCCATGCCATTGTTTTCTTCTGTGTCTTGGTTTTTGGGGGGTGTTTCTTTTTGGATTAGCTTCGTAACCCTGTTTTGCTGGTATCCATTGGCAATTAACACATTTGAGAGATTCTGTAACTCAGTTGTCAAGTGGTCTTTGTCAGCCAGGCGTTTGGTTCTGGAGATGAGAGTCTTGGCTACGGAGTTTATTTGTGCAGGGTGGTGGTGTGATTGTGCATGTAAGTAGCGGTTGGTGTGTGTTTTTTTCCGGTAGATAGTGTGTCCTAGGGAGCCATCAGGTTTTTTGTAGATTAGGACGTCAAGGAAGGGAAGTTGGTTGTTGGCTTCTATTTCCATAGTGAATTGTATTTTGGGGTGTAGGCTGTTGAGATGTGTGTTGAGCCTACACCCCAAAATACAATTCACTATGGAAATAGAAGCCAACAACCAACTTCCCTTCCTTGACGTCCTAATCTACAAAAAACCTGATGGCTCCCTAGGACACACTATCTACCGGAAAAAAACACACACCAACCGCTACTTACATGCACAATCACACCACCACCCTGCACAAATAAACTCCGTAGCCAAGACTCTCATCTCCAGAACCAAACGCCTGGCTGACAAAGACCACTTGACAACTGAGTTACAGAATCTCTCAAATGTGTTAATTGCCAATGGATACCAGCAAAACAGGGTTACGAAGCTAATCCAAAAAGAAACACCCCCCAAAAACCAAGACACAGAAGAAAACAATGGCATGGCCCTCCTTCCTTATATCAAGGGCACTACAGATAAAATTAGCAAAATCCTCCATAAACACAATATCAAAACAGCCTTTTGCACCAACCAAAAAATAGCCAATATCCTCAGAAACCCCAAGGATAAAATCCAGTTGGAAAACCAAGGGGTCTATGAAATATATATATATATATATATATATATATATATATATATATATGCAGGTTTTGGTGTCCTCGGGTGTCTTCCCGTGTAAAAGTTGGGGTGTCTAGGCGACGTTTCGACGAGGTCTCACTCGTCATCTTCAGGCTGGTGCTTTCGGCTTCTTGTTACTGGAACAGAGCAGGATCTCAGTGTTTGAGTTCCTATAAATACTGTTGAGGGGGTGTGGTGTATAGCCTCCAATGTTCTGGGCAGAGAGGAAGTTCCCAGGCTAGTGTGCCTTTTCTTCTTTTGTTCCTTAATTACTTGAGGGATATCTTGAGTGATTTCTTGAGTGATATCCTGAGTACCACTTAGGTGGGTCATTAGGTGTGGATTAGTTGCTAAAGTCTTTGTGTCTTGACCTCTTGAACTTTGTGAAGAGTTTTTCTGAGAAGATGGCTGTACTGCACTTAGTTGTGCTCTGGCTTGGCTTCGTGTATAGGGGCGAGCTGTGGTTTTGTGGCCTGTGTCAGCCAGATCTGTGTAGGGATTGCAGGGGGGTGCAGCATCCGGAGGTGCCACCATGGTTTGGCTACTGGATGGTGTCTGTAATCTATCTGTGGAGAGGGTCTGGGTTTGGGTCTGGTGTGGTTGATTGGTGATGGCGTTCTGTGTGCCTCTGGATCTGGTGTCAGTTTTTGTGGGGAGGGCTAATTTCCAGATGTCTGGCAAGCGGGATGTGTCGTCACGCTTGTTCATGTTGTGAGCCATCGAGATAGAGAAACACCCTCACAACATGAACAAGCGTGACGACACATCCCGCTTGCCAGACATCTGGAAATTAGCCCTCCCCACAAAAACTGACACCAGATCCAGAGGCACACAGAACGCCATCACCAATCAACCACACCAGACCCAAACCCAGACCCTCTCCACAGATAGATTACAGACACCATCCAGTAGCCAAACCATGGTGGCACCTCCGGATGCTGCACCCCCCTGCAATCCCTACACAGATCTGGCTGACACAGGCCACAAAACCACAGCTCGCCCCTATACACGAAGCCAAGCCAGAGCACAACTAAGTGCAGTACAGCCATCTTCTCAGAAAAACTCTTCACAAAGTTCAAGAGGTCAAGACACAAAGACTTTAGCAACTAATCCACACCTAATGACCCACCTAAGTGGTACTCAGGATATCACTCAAGAAATCACTCAAGATATCCCTCAAGTAATTAAGGAACAAAAGAAGAAAAGGCACACTAGCCTGGGAACTTCCTCTCTGCCCAGAACATTGGAGGCTATACACCACACCCCCTCAACAGTATTTATAGGAACTCAAACACTGAGATCCTGCTCTGTTCCAGTAACAAGAAGCCGAAAGCACCAGCCTGAAGATGACGAGTGAGACCTCGTCGAAACGTCGCCTAGACACCCCAACTTTTACACGGGAAGACACCCGAGGACACCAAAACCTGCATTCCTGTACCCGTGAAAATCTACGAAAGCAAATATATATATATATATATATATATATATTCGCACACCTGTGTTTGGGCAAAGACCATGGTAATAAAGAAACAAATGATCATCTGCTGGGTATATGATGTGTCTGTCAGGAAACTCAGTGGTAATCCAGGCTAGGGTTGGTTTGGGTTAGAATACCCAAATTCTATAACTCCCCACTCCTAATTTGTGAGATTGAATGTTCCAAATTCTGCACTGATTTTTGCATGTGAAAGGAGAAAAGTTATGTACGTTCATTTTCTTTAAGAACATAAGACGAGCCTGCTGAACCAAGCCTATGGGCCATGTCATCCAACATCCTGTCTCACTGTGGCCAGCTACATGCCTTTGGGAAGCCTGCAAGCTGGACATGAGCAAAGCAGCTTTCTGCAAGTCCGAGCAACTGGTATTCAAAGGCATAATGTTAAAGTTGGGGGGGGGGATTTTTTGGTGACTGGATGCTGGCGTAAAGACCTCAAGACCTTCCCCTTGTGGTCTCTTCTCCCCATTCCACGGGTCTCGAGCCACTACTCCACCCCTCTATACTGCTGAGTATGTGCTCAATCACATGGTCTGCTTTTTAAGCTCAAAGGGTTATCTGGTAGGGGAGATAAAGGATGCTGGCCTGTGGGGCAGCTGTGTTCACATTCTCAGCGGAACTCATTACCTTGGGACATGCCATGGCTTTAGTGAGGAGGCTGTTTCAGAGGTTTGATGGTGGCAATGGAATTCAGCTTTGGTTCAGAAATTCATAGAACTGATAGAATCGTAGAGTTGGGAGGAGCCATGAGGGTCATCTAGTCCTGGCCCCTGCAATGCAGTACTCTTTTGCCCAACATGGGATTAAGAGTCTCATGCTCTACCGACTAGCTATCACTTTCTAATAAATGGCTTATTACTAAAAACACCTGCCACAATGTTGCTAATCAAACAAGTTGTAAAATGCAAGAGCTTGGCAATCAAAGGCCTCATCTTCCACTAAGTATATTCATCATCAAGATTCTTCATTAATCTATATATCCCCACCTATGAGTTGCTGAATTAGATGTTTGAGGTAGTATGGCAGTGTGCCATTTCAGCACACCTGGTAGTCAATCTCCATCCCAGCAAGGTCTTCCCAGTAATCACAGTGCTGTAATTTGAAAGTCTAATTCCACGTATGGAGTCATCATGACTTCCGAGACTGTATAATGTCTGCATGTGTTTAAAAGAATGACAAGAAAATGGGTTGTATGGTGGGGAGCGGAGAGAGGGAGGGCAAGGCAAGTTGCATAGACATGAAAGTTAGAAGCAGGACTCCCATAATTACCAAATCTTTTCACAAATCTTTTCAAAGTGAGATTTAAACCCCGTCTTAACGTTATATGCACTACTACTTAACTCTAGATCATTGAGAGTAGCAAATCCAGCCCCTGATAGAATCCAACAAACTAATAGCTACCTTAACAGCTTACATAATTTCCATCTACTTCTTTTCAATAAATATTTTATATCTATAAATATGGAGCTCACCTTAGATGGGCTCAGAATAAGCTGGCAATTTCTCACAACGCTTGGGTGAATGCTCATCTCATTCCACAGCAATGCAACTTAAATCAGATCTTGTCATATCACCACTGATGAGGCGCGGACAGATCCAGTAACTGCCCCAACCTTCCCACTCACCCGTGAGCCTACCACTGGAGTCGCAGTGCCAGTGCCAGGCAGAAAAAAAGATTCTTCCCTCCCAAAGCTAGGGTCAAAGTTGGAGCCACAGTGTCAGGACTGTGCTGTGAGCAGCAGTCTCTGAGATGAGCCAAGACAGTGGTGAGGGCCAAAGAGCAAACCAGGAGGCAGGACTGAGGAATAACTAAGGATACTGGCCAGTCCTCATGAGGAATTTGTGTTCAATCCAGACTGGGCCGGAAGAGGAAGCACTTTATATCGCTTCTTGCCCAGAAGGTTCCAATTGCCAGCCTGGGTGGGCAGAGTCAGTTCAGAGAAGCTGCCACCTGCAGTTCAATGGGGCAGCTACACCCAGATTCAGCATTTCCTGACACATAGCTAGATGATGATGATGATGATTCTGTGAACCTCCTTGAGATCTTATGATGAAGGGTTGTATATAAATCTAATAAATAAAATAAAATAAATGAGAGGGCTGGTGTGTGGGCAGAATTGTTGGGAGACAGAAGGTTGAGATGCTACGGACAGTGGATAGGAGTTGAGCTGTCAGACTCGAATTAAAATAGCAGCATGAGTTTCGTATTCCAAGCCAAAGGATTATGAAACTCGACAACAGCTTTACATTTCTTAGCCTCTGCTGAAGGTTAAGGACCTGATGAAGAATCTATCCACTGCAAATTCCATTATAGAATGTGCATTATGCGGCGTAGATGGTTAGATAAGGCATTTTTATGCACTTCATGCCTGTGTGACAACCGGCAATTATGTAAACCTTTGTTACATTTAAATGCAGTCTAGCACTTGGAAAGTGTTTCCTGTTTTCAAAACAGTAATAGTCTGCGGAAACTTCAGCAGTGCCGCGTCTCACTTCTTTTCTGTACACATCACTAGATTGTTCGGGTTGAAACTACAGGTATTTTACCTTGTCGTGTGCTGAAATAAAGTGCAGCGGCTATCTTTTATTCGCTTGCACTGAGCAAGTATGAAAGGAGGAGTCTGGGGGATTAAAAAAAGATGTTGATCCACATATGTTGACTATAATAAGCCAAAGTACAAGCCGTCTGGAATATGGCTTGTAGGAAAATTGTGGTAATAGCAGGCAAAACCTTATTACTTGGTCTTATGTCCTTCTCGATGTGAATAGCACCCAGAATCAAATACAGGAATGAAGTCAGTGAGCTCACAGTTCATGGCAGCAAAAATCATAACGGTGCAACACAGGAAGCGGACAAAGTCAGCTCCATATATTTTTCTGCCTGAGTTGAAGAGCAGGATGGTTTGCACCTCACCACACTCCCTCCCTAATTTCATCATATAAAAGCCAAAAGCCAAACATACTGGCATTTGAATCTTAGACTATACATGCACCTTACATTTAAAGCAGTATCACACTGTTTTAACAGACATGCCTCTCCCAATAATCCTGGGAATTGTAGCTTATTGTGGGTTCATAGAGTTATGCAGGCTAACTCAGGCTGCATGGCTTACCTGCAAGTGTCCGCTGTCCACAATTCAGCATCTGTAACCTGAGGCAACCACCTCACTCTACCTAATGGTACGGCTGGCCCTGCAAGCTGAGTGATACTCCATGAAACCATTGGTCCATTTATAATAATAATAATAATTTATTATTTATACCCCGCCCATCTGGCTGGGCCTCCCCAGACACTCTGGGCGGCTTCCATAGAAACCAAAAATACAGTAAAATATCACACGTTAAAAACTTCCCTGAACAGGGCTGCCTTAAGATGTCTTCTGAATGTCAGGTAGTTGTTTATCGCTTTGACATCTGCTGGAAGGGCGTTCCACAGGGCGGGCGCCACTACCGAGAAGGCCCTCTGCCTGGATTCCTGTAGCTTTGCTTCTCGCAATGAGGGAACCGCCAGAAGGCCCTCGGCGCTGGACCTCAGCGTCCGGGCAGAATGATGGGGGTGGAGACACTCCTTCAGGTATACTGGACCGAGGCCGTTTAGGGCTTTAGTTCAGTATTGTCTAAGCTGATTGACTAGCCACAACTTTTCATGGTTTTAGACACTATTCTTTTCCCGCTCTTCCTGGATATGTCAGGGATTGCATACAAAACATGTGCTCTACAGCCCTTCCCTCAAATGTACACCCATCAGGATTGAACCCAGGACCTTTCAGAATCTAAGTAAAAGAATCACACCCATAGAGAGGCAAAACACAATGAAAAAACCCCTCAAACTCCCATTGAAATTCAGTGCTTTTGAAAATATTGAATATTGCTATCTTGGGCAAAAGAAAACCAATCAGCTTTAAGTTTCATATGGCCTTGCAAATGTCTCACATTTTTGGGGGGTACTTGAGCCTCGTTTGTATGCTGCTCAGAGCCCACAGGAGAAACGATAGATAAAACTCTCAAATGTAGATCAATGTGCATTGATTGATTTAAGCAAATGGAGGTGATATGAGGGAGAATGAATTTCAGCATGAGAGTAATATGAACAGCAAAAAAGATGAGTTTTTGTGAGATGTTTTAAAATGATTTCATCTTGTAAATGTAATATATTTAATATGATATAGTTCAGTTGGCTTACTGTATTTATTTACTGACCTGGATTGTAATGTAAATGTTTAAAAAGTAGAGTGAAATAAAGAAAGTGGCCCTCCTCCTCCTCCAGTATTCTTATATCTCCAACATTTCCCCAATCTGCTGCTCATGGAAGCTGACAATCAATAGAGAAACAGTTATAGAAAATAATAATGGAAAATAATGTATCATTTAGACCACGAAGTCATCACACACAAACACACAAACACACACAAACACACACACAAACACTGCAGGCTCCTTGTATAAACAGAATCCCTCACCTCCTCGCCTATATCTCCCACTGCTCAGACACATGTTGTCTCCAGTGAACAGCTAAGACTTCAAAGCGTAGTACTTAATAAATCCCACAGCAATTTAAGTAATCAGAAATGGTAGAGGAAATACAGCAATATAATCAGTTAATAGTACAGCAGTAAAAAAAAAATGCAGCACAAATAATCAACTAACAACAGCAAAGAAAATTACACAGTATTGTACCGTACCATTCTCTTTCCCCTTCTGCAGTAGCAGCAGCAATATTGGGGGTGGGGGTTTGATGGTTTATGTTATTATTTATTGCCATTCTTTGAGAGGAAGGGTAGGATATAAGTGGAATTACACACCCACACCCACGTGTGGGTGTCTGGGCTGCTGTATCCTTCTTGTGTGCCCTTCAGCCGTAGGGCAGCTGAGAAGGACATGGTAGCTCACGATGGCTTTCACCTCCCAAATCTGTGCCCGGGGCAATGCCCCCCCCCCAGCCCGCCATGCTACACCACTGCATTATTATACATAATTCTATCTTGTGTAGCACTACCTAGGGATCCTATGGGATGGTGGGCAGTATAGAAATTGAAGTAACAAATGAATATATAACCGGCCTGTAAAATGCAGTTCTGTGAATCATTATGGAGAGTGTAAGTATAGCCAATGGTTATACATCAAAGATCGAATGTACCATTGCAACAAAGATGATAATAAAATAAATTGTAAAGACAGTGAAATGTTAAATGGCCTGTCAACATTAGGTGATGTCTGTGGCAGAGCAAAAAAATAATAATACAAATATGGCAGTCAGCCTCTTGATTGGGATTGATCTTACCTATAAATGGTTTTGTGACTACGTTACTGGATACCATATCTTTCAAGCTGGCAGGGTTTACCACAGCATGTTTAATAGGGCAGATATGCAAAAATATTTGCTGTTGAAAAAGAAAATCCCAAGTTCAAGAGTATTTAACAGCAACTTGGGGAAGCAATTTCTTGAATATGGTAATCATGCAAGGAATCGGAATCACTTAGCTTCATTTACAAATCATGAATATGTAACAGTGCCTTTAAATGAAAGGATGGCTAAAACAGAAATAGTGTTTGCTCAATTCATTAAAGAGAAGACAATTTATCAGTGCCGTTTTCCCCACCCTTCCTTAAAGAGCAGCCGTATGCAAATACTAGAAAATCAAGACCCAGTGTTAATTCTTCAGCGTGATGAATATTTTTATAATCCTAATTAGCTCTAGTCATTTAGTCTCGCAATTTCCCCCAATCTAGCCAATTTGAAATGAAAATAGATGCCTTGATTACCAAACTCATTAGCAAAGGAGCACCCTTTCCCCCCACTGGTTCTCTTTTAGTGCAGATACTGTCTGAATCAAGTGTGGGACACTTGTGTTGTCAACTGCTGCAAGTGGAATAAAGCCTTAATTGTTAGGACTGTAAAATATTTGTATCGCTGCACATTCCATTGCAGTGCAATGCATCACTCATTGCATGTAAGAAAAACAACTTCTTAAATGTTTTAATTAAGTGGAGTTGCTATGCCGGGTCATTTTTATAAAGTCAAATGTCACAATGGTTTCCATTTGAAACATGGAAAGTGTGAATGTTGACAAGGAGAAGTATGACTCTGCATTTATCATCCCGATTATGTTAATACTGGTAGTTTTAAAGGAAGATGAGGAATTTAATTATGCAGCAGCAACCCGCTTATTTTGAGAAGCGCCACGATGCATTCTGCCCTAGCAAAACACTGAACTCTGAATACATGATTTGCCTTTGCAAACAAACGAAACTGACTGTGAAACTAGAATAAGACTAATGAATTCTTTTTCCTGGAAAATATCTCAATATGTTTTCCCCAACCCCTTGAAATGGACAAGTCTACCTAGAATCAAATCATTCTAGGTATATATAGTATCTCCACTTCCATCTATGCAAGCAGCACTTCTGTTTATTTTAGTTTCTGGTTATTTTGGTCATTTCGGCAAATATGGTTGCACTATTATTATAGGTTTGATGTCGACTTCCTTTCACCAGGGGGGAAAAGGGAACAAGCCAATTGCCAGTCTACGCTACTTTTCTTTCCTTTGTCTGCAAAGCATGCAATGTTGGTGGACAGGGTGGTTGGAAGAGGCAAGGCAATAGGTAGGAGGATGTTTCAGGTTATAGCACAATCTCTTCCAAACTGTACGTTTGGTATTTATTAGTCTCAAAAGAGAAACAGCTGGAAGTCCTATAAAAAAATATTCAGGAAGGCTGTGATAATCTTCACATTTATCTGTAATTTTGAGTGTCTAAATAATTTGATTCTGCTTGAAGAGCAGCACTCATTTGCCATTCTTCCCTTCTTGACTTCAAACGTGCAGTTTGGTGCTGTTTTAAGTTTCTACCTTCTATTTCCCTGATAAGTGACTGAAGTGACTGCCTCAGGTGGTGGGATCCCATTGAGACGAGAGGTGGTGGGATCCCATTCACACAAGACATATGCCACGTCTTCACTTGCTGCTGAAGATGTCGCCTGGGTTAATGCCACATTTTGTGTGAATTAGGCTGCTGACATTCTCCAGCTTCCATGGTGCCCACAAGGATTCACAGTGACACAGCTGAAGTAGCTTTGCTGAATCCATTCCTGACCTGCACCCAAAGTGCTTCCATTTTGGAGCAGGAAGGCTCCTTGAAGAATAGCAGTGAGTGTCAGAAGCTGAATGCAGTGGCATCCCATGAACATTTTGCTTAATACATTACTGGCTATTGTTCTTTTTGATTTTACCAATTGATTTAATGCATTCCAATCATTTTAACTCCACAGTTATATTTTTATATCTCTCTGTTCTATACACCACCATTATCTTTTTGAATGGTGTTGTAAATTATTTGAGTGACTAAATACATTTGCTCCCATTGGGCAGCTGGGCTGAATTTCAGGTTAAACAGTTAGAACACAGCAAAAAGGAAGAATACCATGCAACTTCACTGTTTTGTCTATCTCCTGCTTGGGATCCCACATTTCTTGACTTGACAACAGTACAGAATCCAAAATTTTTCTTGCGACACTCTGACTTCTGTCACCTTCAGCATCTGCTCAGCTCAGCTGCTGACTCTGCTGGGCTTTGTCTTTCCTGCTGACTGTGGGCAGTTTGGGTAGCTTTTGCCCTTGCTCCAGGCACCAACTTGACTAGGTGCTCGGATTTTGAAATCTGCTGATCAATTCCCTTTGGGGACTTGTAATCAAGAAGGGCAAGATTAATCATTCAATGTAACAGTCCCCCAGGGGAGTCGTGTTGTGGGGAAAGCAAGGTTGCTTAATAAACAATTAGGTTCAAATTGAAACTGCCTTCAGCATCATTGGACAATGAAATGCATTTACGTTGGTTGGCATCCGTCTGTCTCGGGAGACAATGGAAGATGAGGATAACACAAATGTACTGGACAGATACCTTACTACTTTGTTCTAGTAGAGAAGAGGTACATGCATATTTGAAAATGGCAACCAATTCATGCTTAAGGAAAGACAAGGAGCGGTAATATTTTAAATTAGATCATAACAATCAAATAAACACTGAAGAGGGGGAAAGAAAATCTAAAAGAACATGGTAAAACAATTAAAAGTATGTACTAAGATGGGCTTATAGCAGAGCCTGTTAACACAGCACAAGGTGTGATCCAGTACTGAGCAATGAAAAGAATAACATCACAGGTTTACAGTATACATGCAGAATCAATTAACTCAGTCTCCTCTAGTTGTCTTCTGATCATGTCATTCTGATGCTCCACCTACATCACTGCCTCATTGTCACTTTAAATTGGTTGCAGCGTTCTAGTGCTCACCTGTCTAAAGTTCTTCTCCTACATCTCTTCCATCAGTTTATGTGGTAAGTGTTCAGGAGAGGAGTGGTGTCAGTTATGTACTCTTTCCTCCTAGCTCTCAAAACAGGAAGGCACTTCTAAATACAATGTACCCTTTTCTGAGTGTCTACACTGAAGACAAACTCCCATGTGATAAAAATACCAAGCACTTGATGGACTGTCTTCTGTGGTAACATTTATCTTCTGAATCCATAAAGTAAAGTCTCCACCTGTGGCAAGCTTTGGTGGTCAGGAAGCAGAAGCAAATGGGTGTGCATGACTTGTACACCTGCAGTTCACCCCCCCCACAGTAATGTCCAAAGAAGAAACGTCTACGTCACCACAGTGAAATACGAGAAGCAGTATACTTATCTGGAGCTTGCACATTTCTTTTCAGGAGACATGTGAACTCTCCTCTTCAGGCATTATGCCAGAAGCATCAAAACCAAATATGTTGGTGCTGACATGCTTTTGCATCTTCTGGATAATGCAAGAAGCCACCTGATTGTGAATCCATACAGTTAATCTCTTGCAGGATGAGGAACAGAGCATGGGTTTGCACAGAAAGCTAGGACCTCTGTAGTTTACCAGCTACATGGAAGATACTTGAAACCTTTTTCTTTTTACCAACCATGCTACGTCATGTGTGTGACACTGAAAGTCACGTCCCCGGCATGCTGATTTCCTATACCACCTGGGAGGCCTCCAAACTTCTGGAGGAAGCAGCTGCCCAAGCTCACGCCCATTGAAAACAGAGGTTTTTCTGTAGTAAAACGTGGTTTTGTCGCTTTCCAGTGGTTGGTTGCCAAGGGACCAGACATCAGGCCTGACTGGATTTATTTGAAATGTCCAGAAGATGGCGATATTTGCCTTCAAAAGACATTCTACCTGTCATTACTATGTGCTACCTGACTAGCCTCACCACAGGGACTCTTTTCCTCCCACCCCATGATTTCAACAATGCATTTATTTTGCAAAGCCTTGAAGATAGATGTACAGTACTTCTGAAACAATTTTAGAAATCTTATTCGCTGTATATAGTTGAAATTCTAATTCTGGCTGCAATCCTATGCCTATTTATGCACTCTTAAGCCTATAGAGTTCCATAGCATTCAGTATGTAGGGACATGTTGATGCTGCCATTTCTTTTTCTCTTCTCCCCCACGTATTTCATTGAGCATCATGCTTAATATTGGAACTTGCTTTAATATAATACCTACTGTTGTCACCTTAGCTGTGATATTGCTATTTAAGACAAAAAATTAGTCTAAGGTAAGCAGCTATCCAGTGGAGCAGATGTGGTTTGGATCCACCCAAAAATCAAGAAAACCAATGAGGTATGCAGGAAACTTCACTGTGAACCAGTTTGGTCATTAGGTCATATCCGCAGCTATCATAAATCAAGGCATTGTTAGGAAAGGAGCTAGAGAAGATGTTGTATCATCCCCCAAAACAAAACAAATGGCATGTTCTGATTGTAGCATCAAGTCTTCTGTTATACAGCCAGCTTGCTAGGGGATATGTCGAGGCCCCGTTGAGCTAATCTGACTCGGCACACATCACTTACGCAGAGATAACAATCCCTCAAAATCTATGAAGCTAGCAACAGCAAAGGTCACATTTGCAGAAGCATCTCTCTCTTTTCTTCTTGTTCAAATTGTTAGGTATGGTTGCAGCTCGACCTTTGGAGGCTGCCAGATTCATAAAGGTGAAAGGAACCTCATGGGCCATGTAGTCTAGTCTTGTGCCCAGCAAGAATGCCGGCACCAAAATCATCGCCAAGAAAGTGACCATGCAGTTTCACAGAGCTTAAAGCCATGCTGCTCTTTATAGCAGTGAATTAGCATTGGAAATAGACGCCATGTCTCGCAATTCAGCCTCAGTGCTGAGGCTGGTGTTTTTTGTGTCTCTTTTTCTTTTAACCTTTTCTCACGCATATGGATAGGCAGAATATGACCAAATTGGGATAATTCTCAGAGGCATAGTGGAAAAAAGATCAGGGTTAAGAAGGTAGAAAGGGGAGCGGGTTCTGGACTCTTGTAAGATCTTCATTGTCCAAAGGCCTTTAAACACAAATTTGCACTGACACATCTGGCAACATGTCTGTGGAGGCACTTGAAGAATGAGGGAATGGGGAGTATTGGGTAGATATGTTGCAGGCTAACACTATTAGACATGGCCAATCTCTGCTGTATTTTTTCCCCTGGTAGTCCTTGATGTTGGAGGTGTACTTTCTTTTGAAGACGTAATAGTCTTCATAATGTAGATCTAAAGTAAACATGGATTGAATGAATGGATAAAACAAACAAGGATAAACTTGCACCTCAAACTTATGATGTGATAGGGAAAAGCAAGCCCACCCCTTGCTATCAACGTGCAGGGAGGTGTTTTTGTTCAGGTGTTTTTAAAGTTAGGGCAATATTCAGAAATTAGGTCCTTTGCCTGAAATCTGAAGTGATAGTGGATAGTATTGAACTAACTTTTACTTAGAGTAAGCTTTTTACTATTGAAATTATTGGCCATGACACACTTATGCCTATTAATTTCCATGGTGTACTTTGAGTAAAAGTTAATTGAATGCAACCCAATGTCTGCTCTGCTACCTCTGAGTCCTTCTTCTCAGCCTGACATCATTTGGCTGCATGTGTAGACCAGGTCAAGTTGTGCATGAAACTGCTGCCTTAGAATAAAGGCATAGAGGGAAAGGCATGGTGGGAAATAAAGGCAGGCTGGAAGTGCTTCCAATGGCTCCCAACATCCTCTTTGTATAATTGCAGAGGTTATTTGTGGAGAAATTCAAGTTTTATTTATTGTGTGGGCCACAATCAGGGTTCTCTGGGTGAAAAAGCCACTAAAAACAATTTTAAATCCCTATCCCGGCATATAGAATAGATGTTGCTTTGGGTACCTAGGTCGGAAGCTGTGAAGAACTTGATAGGTAAAAACCAACATTCCAAATTAAGCCCAGAAGTGGACTGGGAGCCAATGAAGGCAATAAAGTACTGGTGTCTTCTGCTCATAAAAGGAGAATATAAAAAGGATTCCTGAGGGGAATCCCTGCAAACATGCTAGCCTTGCAATTGGTGATTTTTTTTTCCTTCCTGGCAATCATTTTCCAGCACTGCAATAGTTACTGTTACAGCTGTCAAGCCAAATTGTTCTGACTGACTGGCATTTGCAGAGTTACATTTTTCATTTTGTTCATTTGCAAAGTCTCTGTTTATTTGATTTTTGGCAAAGCTTGCGGGGGGACAGTGATGGAAAGGAGACACCTGCTTCATACATATACTGATGAGTCCTAATCTGCTGTATTAATCCTTTCCCTGGTCACAGAGAAATTCCTCACTGTGGTGCTCTGTAAAGAATCCCAAGATTTCCATATGCTGCAGTAATTAAGGTGTTTCTGTAAGAATACATTGTGACTCGCTTGCTGTATTTTAGTGAGTTGGTATTTTATTTCTCCCTTGTTGCAAAATAAAAATAACTGTCACACATGCAGTGCTGTTACATGATAAATTATTATGATTTCCCCAGCTGATAACTTTCAATGAAATAAATATACCAAATTTGTACACTTATAGCAGTATTTAGTGGTGCCTAGTGCCCATCAGGACTGGTAGGGCAGAAGACAGGAAGACCAACAGCAGGGGGAGCCAGAGCCAGCTAATTATAGTTTTGTCTGCCTCCTCCTTCCTGAGTTCTACATGTGCAACACTGAGGAGGAAACTGACAGACAGTGTTACCCTCTGGACTGCTGGGGGCAGACTGAATGTGGGTCAGTGCCTCATTTATCCTAATGCACCAGGCTCCCCTGGGGGCACCAGCCTCCAAAACTGGAGAGATGGCAGTGTATATGTGTGTCCGCATGAAATACACTCCTCCACTTTACCATTTTTTGCCCTTGGAAGAGTGTTCACAAGAGAGTGGTGAGATGGTGGGGAAGAGGAAACACATATCTGCTGCCAAGACAACCGGACTAATGCTCTCTTGCTCCAATTCAGTAATGCAGAGTGGACTAGTTGAGGGAGAATATGGAGGGCCATGTATAGCAACATGTGCATTTATTGTAGATAATACAGTGTGAGCCAACAGCATCCAAATGAACATAAAAAGAACCCTGCTGGATCTTTTCAAAGGCCTATCTAGCTATTTCCACAATGCCCAACCAGATCCCACCGCAGAAGTCCCAAAACAGGACATGTTAGCCTTTCTCATTTGTGCTCCCCAGTAACTGGTACTCAGAAGCATGCCCACCTCTATGGTTTTATAAATTGCTGGAAGCCATCCACAGTGGGCAGCATATAAATGTTGTTGTTGTTGTTCTTGTTGTTGTTGTTGTTGCCCACATGGCTTGAAGTTAAACTGTGCAGACAAATGCATAGCCTCCAAAACATCCTTCAAAAAGCTCCACAAAAATTGACAACCAGCTGATAGATGAATCTAGCAGAATGCTTTGCAAGGCACTTTTCTGGACCCTACAATCAGCTAGTTGCCAGGTCTTGCAAAGCCCCTTACACAGAGCTTTGCAGGTGCCATCAATCAGCTGACTGGTGGCATTTGTAAGCCCCTTTCAGCTGAACCAGATCTTGTCCTGCCCTTAATTGCAGAGTAGGTGGGTATGGCTTGGTAAAAATGGTCTTGTGGGCTGAATGGCGAGACCTGGTGGGTCTTATGAAGCCCACAGAACAGAGGCTTCCCACCCCAGTTTGGGAAGAAGCAAGGTGTTTAGGCTTCCTATCTCTGGGTAATAGGTGAGCTTCGAAATTTTGCACTTAGGCAAAACAGAAGAAGAATTACCTTCCTCTGCAATGGCTAGCGAATGCACCTCAGAGCTGGTCAGGCTTGAATGAAAAGAATGCATCATACAACGGGGCATTTGAAGGAAAACAAAATTATCTTTGCTTTAGAAGTATGGCTTCTATTTCCTTTTCTGTTGATGCTAAAGAGATTTTATGATGTTTAAACACTTTATGAGCAATTGGAGCTAGGCAAATGAAGGACAGTGTTTGAGTGCCCCAAGGGGAATATTGGTCTTTCCTGTATTAGATGGAAGGAATGTATTTTTTTGGCATGCTGGTTCACAACAGCTTTGCCCCATCAAACCTGCTCGGAGAGTTGATGGAACTGATTAAAATCACCGGTGCCCCCTGTGGCAGACATGGCCATATGGTGTTTTTAACTGGGAAGGAGATAGTTGGGGAAGAGACAGAGTCATGTGGAGAGGAAGATCAAATGCTTAGTTACTTTGCTTAGCTATTTCACTCCCTTCCCATGTGCTGATTAGACTGAAAGGAAAAATGAATTAAACATGCATTGACAGGGGATCTAAAAATCTTCATGTTGCTGATAATGATTGCTTTATACATCACAGAATCCACCTTTCAACTATAGAATCTAGGCAATAAAATTAGGAAATGCTTGCATGTTAGTGGATAAAGGTTTTAAAATATGCAGATAGATTCCAATTGTGGCAAATCAGATGCCTATGGGAAAGTTATGGGCAGGGAATGAAAGCAACACTGTATGTGTCCAGCTAATGTGCTTGTATATAATGATGTAGCAAACGTGAAACCATCACTGCACCAAGAAAATTAAGTTGTATTGTAGATGAGACTAAGAGGTTTTATAAGATTGAGTGGAAATAATCCCCTAACTCCACAGTCTTGTTTGCAGATCATGAAACTCTGCCCTTGCTTTAGCTGATATTTCAGGAGTGTCATAGGAAAACGGACAAAATTCACCTGTTGGCAAAAAGAAGGGGAAATGAACTTTTCTGTATTTCTAAGCCTAGAAAACCAGCTCTCTAACCAGCACAGCCAATAATAAGGAATGATGGAAGTTGCAGTCCATTTCTGAAGGGCCACAAGTTCTCTACCTCAGGGACTTTGGGGACACAGCCCCATCTTCCAGCACATCCCTGTCTTCCAGCCCTCTGCTGAGGCTTTTCTTCACAGGTTCAGAGGAAAGCAGGGAAACACCTAGGTGGCATTGCAGGGAAATACCTAGGTGACATTGCCTAGGTAACCAAGAAACCCTAACCATCTTTCCAAATGACACAGAAGAGGCAAATACAGAAGTCACCTGGTTGCCTAGGCAACATGGGGGCACTCCCTGTCTTCTGGTGCTGTAAGGATGCCAGAAGGCCTTCTTGCAGCACGGTGGAGTTTCCCCACACTGCCTAAGCAAATGGGTAATGCAATGCACTTGGACTTCTTTCCACACAACATAACTGTATTGTATTGTTGTGTATGTGAAGGGGAGGGCAACATTTTTCAGGGGAGTGGGGGCACCTGCATAGGGAAGGAAGAAGCTAAAGCAGCCAGTACAATATTGTGAGCTGCCCCTCAGCCCACCGAGAAAGGTCAGTGCAATGATGGACAGGAGGCATGGCTTCCAAGTATGTTTGTGAGCACAGTTCAAAATGTTGGGGCAGACCTTTAATGCCTTAAAAGGCTTTGGCCCTGCATACCTGAAGGAGCGTCTCTACCCGCATCATTCAGTCCAGACACTGAGATCTAGCTCTGAGGGCCTTCTGGAGGTTCCCTCATTGAGAGGTTACAGGGAACCAGGCAAAGGGCCTTCTCAGTGGTCGTGCCTGCCCTGTGGAATGCCCTCCCATTAGATGTCAAGGAAATAAACAATTATCTGACTTTTAGAAGACATCTGAAGACAGGGAAGTTTTTAAAGTTTTATGTCTTGCTGTGCTTTAATTTGTTGGAAGCTGTCCAGAGTGGGTGACATATAAATGTTGTTGTTGTTCCTACTCCAGTTGAAATGTGGTCACCACAGAGCAAACCTGAGTTGATGAGGTCCTGACAACAACTTTAGATGGGAAAAGGCATATGAAGTTGGATTAGATGTCAAACTGAGAGTGGCTGATGCCTTCTAAGATTTCCTGAATGGCTCAGCCTAGCTTCTCACTCTTTCACTGGCTCTCACTCTGATGTTTGCTTGATGGGAGTTTCATTTTTGGAGGAACAGAATGTGGTTGTCAATGAAATACCATCCATATTAGGGAATTTTAGTAAATACAGTGGTACTTCGGGTTACATACACTTCAGGTTACAGACTCGACTAACCCAGAAATATTACCTTGGGTTAAGAACTTTGCTTCAGAATGAGAACAGAAATCAAGCAGCACCGGCGCAGTGGCAGCAGGAGGCCCCATTAGCTAAAGTGGTGCTTCAGGTTAAGAACAGTTTCAGGTTAAGAACAGACCTCCGGAATGAATTAAGTTCTTAACCTGAGGTACCACTATACCTGGGAAGAATCGACTTTAAACATTTTTTTGACCCGCTGCCAATCTGGAACACAATCAAGTCTCACAGACCATAGTTATCAGCTTGAAACATTCACAAACATCTGGGCATGGGAGATTTGAAGTTAACAACTCATTTATCATTTATATAATTTGACTTCCCTCCAAATCCATGGTGGGTGATGAAAAACTAAGTTCACATGCCCCCAGTTTTGGCTGATCTTCTCTAGAAAACTAAGGCTGAGCAATTAGCTTGATATCACATAGTGGGATGGAAGCTTAAGGATATGGGGTTAATGCAGACAAGGAAAATAAAAAGTGACTCTTACTATCATCATTGTAAAACCAGGTGTAACAGCTTTGTTGGTAGTGCAGCATGACAAACAAGAGACAAGTAGTAATTTGAAAATAAATCAAGCAAGCTTTGAAGATGCACAGAAGACTTCTTTGGTATAAATATTTGCAATCTGGATCCATAGCTACATTTGAAAAGTAGCTCTACATTTTGGAAGCTCTTTAATTATTTTTTTAAAACCTACTCTGTATTTCTCACTCTGGAATAAGTGACCTGAGAATCACCAGTTTGAAAAAATACTATCCAAGGGATACAGGGGCAGATGATATTTGTCACATTAGAACTACAGCTATCAATTAATAATCTAAATCCATGGAATTGCTGTGATTTTATTCAACTGTAGTACCTGCTTGGTGTGTGTGTGTGTGTGTGTGTGTGTGTGTGTGTGTGTGTGAGAGAGAGAGAGAGAGAGAGAGAGAGAGAGAGAGAGAGAGAGAGAGAATTTGCTCTTTGCCATTCCCAGCAGACTGATTCTTTAGGTAGCTAAAGAATGATCACGAATGAAATAGTAAGGATGGAATGCAGCAACTGCTGCATCCATACAGCGTTGCAACCTACAGCACTGCAACAACATGACTGTTATGATGAACAGACATGGTGTAATGGGTTGAAGTTGCTTCCCTAACAACAGCCACCATTTGCAAGTTAAGTCACTGAATGATGGTGCACAGCATTGTTTGCAACACAGAAAGGGAATACAACACTGGTGGCCCTATAGGAAAAGCCACCTATGTGGCATCCTCCAAATGGCATTTCAACCATCGTATATAGCCTGTGGCCCTCCTGATGCTGTTGGGCTTCAGTTTCTATGAGCCCTAGTGAGCATGGCCCATGGTCAAGCATGGTGGGAGTTTATGGTCCAACAATACCGGGAGGGCCAGAAGTTTCCTGACATAATCATTGACATAATCAGTGACATAGAGCCCTGCTCAGATGAGCCTACATGAGTAAGAAACAGAGAACGTACCTTCCTGCCAGACATCCTTAGTGGAACATCCAACTCATCTCTGTACTATGGATGTCTCTTGTGCCTAGGGGTGCAGAATCAAGAGTGCATAAGTCTGAAATGCATGATTGCTGTCTTTCAGAATCAAGAAGTAACAACTGCATGGATCCAACTGGTATCTGCTGGGTTCTGTGTTCATAAGCCCTTATTTCAACATATGGACTCCAGCAGGTGTAAGGACTGAGAGTGTATGAACCTGCTCTCTATTGTAGAAAGGGTCCACAACTAGGTTCGCGCTGAGCTTGTCTCAGCAATGCATAAGAAATAGTAGTAAGCTGCTATAAAAGACTTGAAAGTGACAGCATGCTGTTGTAGCTGTGTTGACACCAGCCACTCAGTGTGGCACTGCACTTACATAAGATCAGCATATTCTGTCATTGAGAGGATGGAATTTTTAATAATGTTCTCTTGAAAGAAACTGGGAAAACAGCATCTCAGAATTACAAGCAGGCTTCACAATGAACCAGCTTTCATTCCTGCACCCTGCACACCTTCCAAGAGCAAATGGCTTTCTAATGCCATCTATATTTCTCCTGGCTGCATTTGACATCTCCTCTGGGCCCCGAAAGCAAGGTGAACAGAAGGCACATGTGCACTCAGCTTTTATGCTTGCAGAAGCCTTTAGTTTATTGGCTTTCTTTAAGTAATGTGTAATTGACCTTTATATTTGCATCCATGATTAATTGTCGTCAAGCTGCGATGAAACAAAGTGGGGTTAAAGGGACCTTCTTCCCTGCTCCCCCCACCCAACCTTAATATCTGTGCAGTGTAACTGCTGCTTCTCTTGATTATCTGATTTCAGTAGAAATTCAAAGGGGACTGGTAGAAAGAATGGAAGAAAAGCCCAGCACCCTCAAATGAAAAGTCTCCTTCTTATCTCTTTATCTGAATCCGCCTAAAGGCTACAAGTTCAATTTAATTCGTCTACCATCAGTCAGCCTGAGATCTAATATGAAGAAGGGGGGGGGGGGGACTGCTCAGCAGCTGGTCTGGCTCCTGCAATGATAGGCAGAAGGATGCTTTTGAGCGAGTAACCGTAGGGCACATGACTAACTGCAATGAAAGGGGCTTACTGCTTCTGAGCTGGCCACATCTACAGCTGTTAAGAAACTTTTTTCTTTTCTTTTCTTTTTTAAAGTACTTATGTGAGCCAAATGGAAATAACTGAAGCCAAATAGCAGCCTCTGTGCTTGATGATATTCAGCCGCCTGTGGGAAAAAAGCGACATTGTTGCTGCCAAGTGATATCTAATCCACAGCATTTGTGTACCACAAGTATTGCTGGATTCTTACAAGTGATGCACCAAGCGTTCTGTAGATCTGTACAGGAATGAAGCCCCATCTGCACTATGTATTTAGAGTAGTACCATATCATTTTTAACAATCATGGCTTCCTCCAAACGGTCCTGGGAACTGCCACTTATTAAGAGCTTTCACAGAGCTACAGTTTTCATAGTTCCCTGGGAAGAGGGATTGATTGTTAAGTCATTCTGAGAATGTGAAAGGCATAAGGGTATCCTAACTTGCCTAAACACCCTTAACAAACTACAGTTCCCAGGATCCTTTGGGGGAAGCCATAGTTATTCATAGTGGCATGATACTGCTTTAAATGTACATTGCAGGCCCCCCCCCATTCTTTCATACCTATTAAGTATTGTAGCACACCAATACAGTGGTACCTCTGGTTACGTACTTAATTCATTCCGGAGGTCCATTCTTAACCTAAAACTGTTCTTAACCTGAAGCACCACTTTAGCTAATGGGGCCTCCTGCCGCTGCCGCCGCACAATTTCTGTTCTCATCCTTAAGCAAAGTTCTTAACCCGAGGTACTATTTCTGGGTTAGCGGAGTCTGTAACCTGAAGCGTCTGTAACCTGAAGCGTATGTAACCCAAGGTACCACTGTAATGCTTTTCTGAAGGTAACCAAAGTTGAGCTCTTGTTACTGAACATGGTCTGGAGTTAGGCTATCCTAAAGCCCCACCCCACCCCAAACAAACCAAGAAACACAAAACTCAATTCCTCTGCAGCTGCATACATATTTGTGTTTACTCAGAGTGCTCCTTCCACTGGTTTGGAAGGTAGCATCCACACAACATTAGCCATAATCAGTATCTGTCCTGTCATTTCATATTAAATACTGCTTGTGATGTCTTTCCCCTCCCCAAACCAGCTTCCATCTGAACTGAGAAAAAGAACACCCTAGCTATGCATTAAGCTGGTAACGCGTACACAGCCCGCCTCTCCCTGCCATTGGAGGCTTGGTGTTTGGAAGAGGAGGTGTTCAGCCCAGCCTTTGCATCCAGGCTCCGGAGTTCTTCCCCTGTAGGATGATCAGCTGATCCATCACTCCTGGCTTTCTAGCTGCTATGAAATAGCTTTTGTTTTTGCAGGCTTTTGAAAGGTTTAGTTTTCCCACTATGTGGCTGGTTGTTCTGCTTTGGAATTGTCCCTGTTGTGTTTGTTTTTTATTATATTTGATCATTTTTATTGTGTATGGTTGTTTTGATGTGTATTTGATTTTCTTCTTCTCTTCGGGTGTTATTTCATACTGAAAAGCAGGGCATACAGTTAAGGATAAAATAATGAATTGTTTAACACAAGTCTAATAAGAGGATGATTACCTCCATTAAAGCCCATATATGTGCGCTTTGAGTAACAAAACCCAAATCTACTTCTGCAGTCTAATATTTCTCATATATGGAGAAATTCAGCTCCCAGGTAAGGCACATCTCCACTAAGATATGACACCCCCCCTTCCAGGGACCATAACTCTAGGACTAGGACATGTAACAAAGGTTAAATCTCATGGAATTCTGATGGTGGGAAACTAAGGTCAAAGTGCAGTTTCCACACCATGGAAACACTTTGCATAAAACAGCCTGGCCTCAAAATGCACATTCAGAACTTGAGCACATTGTGAATGATTCTCTTCTTAGAACTCTAGCAAGAACCTCATGCTGGGACTGAATACAAAACAGGTTATTATTATTATTATTATTATGTTAGGAGGATCAAACTTGTTTCATCAACAGTGGCCATGTGTCACTTTATTGCATGTTACAGACTCACTAATTGGATTTTCTGTATTTCAGCTTTATAGCTCTATGGATTTTGGAAGAAGATGGCAGATTATGCATGAACGGATTACTCCGAACAGATTTTACTGGTGAGTTTCCTCCCATTATATTATAACTGCATAATAATGGATGGCCTAGCTAGGATCAGTAACAAAGCACACATTTTGAAACTGATGGTCTTCATTCCAAATGGTTTCTTCACTCATTCTTAGAATCACTGCAACATCAAACCAAAGTTAAGCAATTTCCAGTGTCATCATTTTAAGTAGGAGAAATTTCAGCTACGTATCTACATTGGATTTGAATAAATCCCAAAATCTGAAGCAAAGTGGGGTGCCTCAAAAGGATTTTGGTTTGTCAGAGGCTGAGGATCTGTACAAGGTGGCACATGTTCAAGAGGGGATCCCTCAAGCACATCAGTGAGCTAGACAAGTGTCTACTGACAGCAAAAATAATGTATCTAAGCTTAACACAATGCCCTAATGCAAATGTGGGGTGATGAGGATAGGCAAAACAAACACTAGAAGAGATGCTGGAGGAACAGCTCTGTTGTGGCTGAAAGGTCTAGCTTGTAATCAGAAGGAATGATTTTACTCAGATAGTTGATCTATTTTGCTTGTAACATGGAGTGATTTATCTGGGCAGTCTAGTCTGCCTGAAAATTTCATCCACTTCTGTAAAACAGAAAACAATGGGGGGGGGGTAATGGGGTAGGGATGATAATAAAATAAACTTTGATGGACTTCAAGCCATATTGGACATTTTATAAAGCACCTTGGTCTGAGGCAAATTGCTTTCTGATGCGCCAAATTGGGGTCCAACCAAATCATGATGTTAATAGACAACTCTAATTTAAACATATGCTCAGCATTGCCACTGTCCTTAATTAGTGTTATATTTGTATAACTTGAAGTGTTTCCACCCCCACCTTAATTCTGATCCTACTGTTCTAATCCCAAATCCTGCCCTCCCCCCCAAAAAAAAGATATGCTCAAAAGGGTTGTGTACTAGTTCCTATATATTTGGGAATAAGTCTGACCTATTTTGGAACTGCTCTGTGTCTTTTGATTGGTAAAATATTGTAAAAAGGGAATCATGTTGTGCAGCGTGATATTGATACATACATATGCACACACTGAGAGCCATAGTAGTGTAGTGCTTAGAGTGCTGGACTCAGACCTTGGAGACCAGGGTTCAAATCCCCATTCAGCCATGAATCTTACTGGGTGACCTTGGGCCAGTCACTCACTCTCAGCCTAACCTTCCTCACAGAGTTGTTGTGATATGGGGAGGAGAACTCTGTGTGCCACCTTGAGCTTCTTGGAGGAAGGATGGGTTATAACTGTAACAGACAAAATATATTTACTCCTACACACTGTTAAAACACCAAGAGAAAGATGTGCAGTTACATCAAGACAGCTCTGTTGTGATGCTATACACACATGCAACATGTATGTTCACACAAAGATTGTGTTTTTTCAAATGCTTTACCAAAGTGCATATGCATATTGTAAATGTACAGGACAGGAAATGAAACAACTGAACAGAGGCAACTGAAATATATGGCATACTGGGCCAGCATAGGTCTCAGTACTGAATTCAGAAGCAAGAAACTGACTAATTCCTAAGATAATTCGTTCGGCTTTAGAAATAAGACCAATGTAATTTGGAATTTCTGGAAACTGGGAGGAACTTGGGTTATTGGAATTTCAGAAGCATCTCTACTTTGTTGTCTAGTTCCTTTTGGAAACAGCCAACAAACAAATCCATATTCTCGTCTTGAGATGATGGTTGGTAGGCTGAGTTGAAAAGATTCTTCCTCCTCCACAACTCCCTTGAGTCTATAGTTAGCTCATCGTTTATGCTATCTGTCATTTCCCAGCATCTTATTAAATTTGCAACCAAGTGAAAATGTCCTCTACCCTGTAGGGAGAGGAAACTGTGCATTTCCAAACACATCAGTCAAGCTATTTTCCTAATTCTGTTAGTGACATGTTATAACATACTGATTCCCAAGGGGTGATGTTAAAAGGGAGAAAATGAGCACCCTATGCTCAAGTTAAGAGGTTACGGGACAACCTACTTTATAACAATGTCTCTTTCTGTTTTCCTCTCTGCTGCATAATTGCCTCTATTTTTTTCCTCTCATGTCCTATCAGTTGGGCAAAAGTGCACGTGGATTCATCTATCTCATAGTCAATGCGAATAGAACTAGGGAAGATCCTTGATTCTATTCTGCTGCTGAGAAAGTATTGGCAAGGGTAAACATACACTAAGACATTCAGGAATATGAATTGACTCATCAACTAAGAGTACCAATGAAAAGTCTTCTGCTAGGAGGGCAGGTGTGTTCCTGCTCAGTGACCATTCCTGCCAATGGCAGTTTTAGAGTGGGGCAACTAGTGCGGTCACACTGGGCACCATGTTGTAGAGGGCACCAAAACAATGCATTAGAATGGACCACAAAAGGCAGGGAGCACTGTATTTTTGCATCACACTGCTGCTGAAATTTAAGAGCCCAGAGTGCCACTTCTCCTGCTAATTCATACTAAAACTTCTCTCCTTCCAGGAAAGCAGTAGACATTAACACAGCTCAAGGACACATTGCAGCCTGGCAAAAGCACTTGCCTGGAGAATGTAGGGCAAAGCTGGGGTGTGTGTGGCCTTGGCAGTGGCATGACCTAGTGAGAGTCTAGATGGCCAGACAGAAAAGGGCTTGAGGGCTGCATTTGGCCCCCAGGCCTGAACTTGAAAGAGGGATAAATATGTCCCCGTCCACCTCGTCTACAGCTATATTTAGTGAATTCCACTCCCATTTCTTGACAAGAGAAGTAGAGAATCAGTCTTTGCATATTGCTCTGAAATGCAAATCACCTCCTTTAAGTGGCTGCTGCACCTACAAGTATGCAGCCAGCCAGCAAAGCACTGCAGCCTAGGTAACAAAGCATCAAGGTAAAAAGATGTTTAAAAGACTGTTGAGATAAGCACCTGTGTGAGTTTAGCATCATAGTAAGGCTAGGGCATACAGCCTTCTCCTTTTCCTGATAGCAGGTAACTTAACTTTCAATATAAACAGCTCCAATAAAGAAAAACAGCTATGAAGGTTGAAAGCCAGAGTGTCTCTGATCCCATGCCTCCTTTGCGATGTGTTAAATCTAAAGTACTACTGGCTCTCAAGGGATTTTTGTTTTATTTTTTTTTAAAAAATCCCTTGCATTGCCCATTTTTGCAACTCCTCCATACCCTTTCTCTGTCCTTACTAAGCAAAAGACAAAAATAGCTTTGTAATCCCACCAGATGAATGCAAACAATGTTTGTTGAACTTCAAGCCTTGCTTTACAGCTATACAAAATGTTGAACTGCGAAATTTAGTTGCATTCCAAAAATTATGTAAGTGCAATTTTTTAAAATGTATGGACAATTTTGCATATTTGCAAAGAACACGAGTCTATCTCTTTCCTGAGACACCTTTCTTTCTGTTTTGATATTTTTCTAAATATCAACCTGGTATTGAAATAGCCACAGCTTTATTGGTTACAGATGTAAGAAGGCTTGGGTATAGAATATATATTCTGGATCAGCCAGTCTGGTTGCTGGCTGATAACTTTTTCAGGGTCAATGCCAGGTGAAGGAAGATGATTTTTAGGTATGTGTGGAGCCTTGTGTGATCACTCGCTCCCCACGCCTGAAAAAATATATATCTAGGGAAATCCTGTTTTAAAATCAGGAAAATTATTCCCCCTAAAATATCGTATTCTTCTGTCAAAGATAAACCTCATAAAATCTGGCTCAGGCATTCAGTGAATGTGAAGCAATATCTCTTGCCAACGCAGTGAAACAATTGGGCTAGACTTGCACAGACTGGGTTGATATTAAGCACAGAATGGAATGATTCTCCTCCCACTCATTTCATTGTGTGCTGGAAATTGAATTTAGTGGGTTGGAAGACCAGGTATGTGAACAATTTCAGTTCACAAACTGCTTCTAACTTTGTATTCCACTCTGGCTCATTTTCATTTCTTGTTGACCCGATGATCAGAGCTGAGTGGTAGCTGCTGAAAGTGGGCAGAGACCTAGTTTCCTCTCCTCCCAAGGCCTACAGGAAATAATGATGTTAATCTGTCCTTGTTTGACTTTAGCAGAGTGTTGATTGGCATAATGCTTAGAAAAAGATGGTGGAGGGCTAGCAGAAAGAGACAGGGAGGAAATAACACAGTTTAGGTTACAGGTATTTTTCAGACAAGGTGACCAAAACCCACCTTTTTCAGGAGACAGTCCTCTGTTCGACAGGGTTGTCTGGTCCAAGACCAGCTTAAGGATTGAAAAAGAACAATAAAAAGAGAAAACAGAGGCCTTGAAAATGCCCACCATCCAGTTAGCATCTGGACAGCAGAGTAAGCAAGCAGACAAGTTACCTGGCCACAGTCTTTCCCGCTATGATGAGATGTACTGGTTTATAATAATTATTTCTAAATTTACATTTCTACATGTGAATGAGCATATGTAAATATGTATTCCTTTTGTGCTCTTTTTGGGGGATGCATTTCCCCACCCTAATTTCTGGGGATTTTCAGGGGAAGTTCAGCCATCAGTTGATATCTTATTTTTTTATTCTTCCATCCTTTCCCCACAATTCAGAGTGAGTTTTCTGCAGTTATTATGACAGCTTTTTTATTGGATCATTGTAAGGTTCAGATAGTACCAAGATTAATCAACCAAAGCTGACCTTGATTCTTTTCCTTGAATGCGTTGAACTTTGGCATGACTTCATCATGTTGTAATTATAGTAAATAAATTTGCACAGTATCCACAGGTGGTTGTCATGTCCAGACCAGAACTGTGGCTATTGTTACCTACAGTATATTGAAACAAGCCAGGATTGTTAACCATACTTTGAAGCAGGCTTGGTTTAATAAACCAGGCAACGATGTAACAACAAACCATGGTTGGCTGAAAATGGAGTATGTGCTTCTAGTCTCCTCACAGTCATGAAGGGGGAAGAGTGGGGAGGTAGGAGCACATGAGTCTGAGGCTTATGCATGCCAAAACACAGTCGATGTGCAACATGTTTTGAGCCCTCATGATTTTCACCCATTCCCAAAATTAGCAGGAGGGACTCTTGGCTTTGAAAGACAAAGCACGAGCAATGTTTAATGCACCAGTCCTTTATGTGGCAACGTCTGATATGCCTTTTTTTTTTTTAAAGATAGTCTGATGATTATGATTATTTTTTAAGCAAGTGATGCCCCAAGACATTTGGAAGCTTTCTCTGTCATTAAGTTTAAACCACTCTCACATTTAGCAGATTGCATGCTGTGTACTAAACACAGTCTCTTATCATGGCAAAACAGACAAGACACTTCCCCACTTGTTTTGAATGTGAGCCATTTTGTATAGCTCAGTAACATTCCATTAAAGATAAGGAGATTCGTCTTTTATGCCTTTTCCCCATTGGAAATTAACAAACTCTTTTAAGATGACTATACATCAGCAGTTATATGAGGCAGAATCCATTCTCAGCAAGAAGAGAGAATTGAAACTCCTGTCCTTTTGTTTCCTGATATTCCCCAGAGCCTCCTCTTTAGAAGGAGCTTAGTTTAATTTTGCCATCATTAAGCAGAGGAGACATGAGGCTATGGGAGAACTTCAGAGACGGAAACCGGGATACACCACAGCTCTTTTAAGTAAAGTAGGTTATGTGAGTTTCCAATCAACTACTTCTTTCCATAGACGATTTTGACAGTACTGTAGATGAGAAATCACTCTATTTTATAGCTGTGCAGAGAAACAATTGAACTGGCAGTTGCATTGTTTAGACTTCAATAGCATCAGCAGTGGTAACAAGCTGTTGAATGACACCTGTCTGCATAAGGGATGTGCTATGGATTTGTTCATAGGTCAAGAATGGGGAACCTGTGGCTGAACACCCATCAGCGCCAACCAGCATGGCCAATGGTCCATTGAAAGATGAACATTTAGGATTTTTGTTGCTTTTTGGAGAATTGTTGAAAGTCGTAGACTGACAGGGAGTCAGGATCCACTGCTGCTAGGTAAGGTAGCCCCCCCCCCGAGGCTGATGCTGCAGAAGTCATCTGAAGTAGGACTGAGCTTTGGAAGCTGCCAATCAGTTAAGAGATATCTACTTCAGGCTTCCTCAAACTCGGCCCTCCAGATGTTTTTGGCCTACAACCCCCATGATCCCTAGCTAGCAGGACCAGTATTCATGGCTGATGGGAATTGTAGTCTCAAAACATCTGGAGGGCCGAGATTGAGGAAGCCTGATCTACTTGCTGACCCAAAACTCAGAAAAGTGCTCAGCTTCTTTACAGCTAGAAGGGGCCATTATAGCTAGTTCTGTGCTTAGCAAAGCTTCACTTGACTAGATTTTGCCCACCTATTTGCAGTTTTAGGCCATGGGCCACCATTCAGTTATGGAGTCTCTTCTCCTGTATCATCCTATTCATACATCTGGACATTATCTAAGGAGTCCCTGCTATTTTACCTATTTGTCTTGCACACAATATCAGCCTTCTCAGTGGTGACATTGGTGGCTGTGGTTGGCTGAGGCTGAATTACTCCTCCTTTTCAAATGTTTAGTTCAGAAGGTTTTGGATATATCTTAAGTTGCATGAGTTTACTACTAGTGCTCAGTTGGATGTCTGCTTTTCTTTTAAATTTGTTTTATTATTTTGTGATAGTCATGGCTTGGATTCCAGCTAGGTTCTGTGGATGGAACAACTCCTTGCATTCATGGACAGAACTGAGAACCAGTGGAGGGAGCTGGTGGTGGAAGCAGGGACACATTTTTAACAGAAACCCCCTGCAGCCCTTTGCACTGCTTTTCATGCTTCTCTCAATGACCCCACAACCCTCTGAAGCATGGGGCTGCAAAAAGATTATGAGATCAGTGAAAGTTGCTTCCTTCCACTGATGTGAGCTTCTCATGGGTATAATCCTGCTCAAAGGATGCTCTTGCTGGCAAAAGGCTAGTTAGAATCCATACCAATTTATTTTAGCTCCTTGTTAGGCACATTGTGGTTCCATTTGGTGGAAAAGCAGAATTAACTTATACCTTCTTATTTAAAACATAACAGCTATAGCTGTTCTAGGGAACCTTTTATGCTCTAGAAGCTGCTGAACTATAACTCGCATCATTCCTAGCCACTGGCCATGCTTGCTGGGGCTGATGAGAGTTGTAGTTCAACAACAACAAACAAACCTATGGTCACGTAAAGCATGCTCAATAAACACACGAGACGTAACCAGCTGTGTTCTTAAATAAATAAGGTATACTGTTCATAATATCAAATTATAAATTTCAACGGAAGTAACTCATAAAGTTCAACAAACGAACAAAGCAGAAGACCCAGTGGATCAGATCATTCTTTAGTCAATTCATGCATAAGTCCATCCGTGTAATGGTGTCTATTCCATCTGTCTGTTCGTAAAGTCCAAAAAATCCACATGAAAAGTTGTTACAGTTCCACAAAATCCTTACACAGAGTCTAGATAAGGATTTCCGGAATATTGGCCTTGTTTCACTGTCCTGGGCTTCATCAGTACTTAAAGCTCTAAGTAATGCAAATAAATACAACATCATGATCTCATACATTTTAGAGCAAAAATAATATGAAACCATAAACAACTGTACATACCATATGTGATATTATAGGACAGTGGGTCTTATGGCATAATAGTAGCTGTGGTAAGTAGCAACTGTTACACAGTAGGGTTATATGGACAAGCACAAAATTGGTTGAGAGAGTGGTAGTTCAGCAGCATGTGGAAGTAAAGTCCGCAAATCAACCAGGGATTCAGGAGAAGTACAAAGGTATTTTGGAAGAGCACACATCTCTCAGAATGTCTGTTCCTTCATAGCCACTCACCTTTTACTATGCTGTTAGTTTTCAGTCTCCTCTTTCCTTCATAGTTCACTTCCTACTTATTGCTACGCAGCACCACACAGAAGCATTTCACTAACTCTTAGTCATAGCTGACCTCTGCTGAAAAGCGCAGACAACCAAGTTTCCATGATGGCCTTTGGCTTCATGCCTGACCTTTCCTTTAAGTGCTTGTGAAAAGAGCTGCACCGACACCCTCACACTGTTGACATTTAGTGTGCTCTTGAAGAAATTCTTGACATTTCTGCTTCTAAACTGTCTAAGTGAAATAAACTTCCTAGAAAAAAGTTATTTCTTTTTCAGAAGTTTTTATTTTTCTTTTTCTTGGTGGGAGCATAAGAACATGAGAAGAGCCTGCTGGATCAGGCCAATCATCTATCTGGTCTCAGCATCCTGTTCTCACAGTGGCCTACAAGATGTTTACGGCAAACTAGTGAAAATAGCATTAGTGAATGTAGTGAAGAAAGTGTACAAAATGCTTTATTTTGGGGGAAATTGTTTGGCAAAATTGCATATATTAGACAAAATTCCAAATAAATATGTGTATATTAGGACAAATTTGCACTGATATCCTGATGAATTTTCAAGAGGACTTTTTTTAAAAAAAGAAATAATCACAAGTTGATGTAGAAATGTGGAAGCATGAGAAACAGAGAAGGGGAAATTTGAGGATTTACCCATCCCTAGTTGGTGGGACCTTGGCCACCCACGGCCAAATGAGACCACTGACCTAGGTGGGCACATGGGGCCTTGCCAGCACAGAAGAAAGCCCAAGTGGCAAGAAGGAAAAGGAGAGACAGTGAATGGGCTTAATATCTCTTCTGTCGTCTTCTTATGGGAGAGCAGAGTCTGAAACACTCTAGCAGGGCTGACCATAAGAGGAGAGCCAAAGAAGGCCATGGGAGCCCCATCAAGTCCACCTTCAAGGGCGTTTGGAGTAAGGGAAACCCAGATCTCTGAACCAAATGACCCTTGATTTGCTGCTGCTGTTGACCATTTGCTATATCATCTTTTTTTGGTGCTTTTGCTACCAGTTATGTAAATAAGGAAGCCAATATGCATTGCAGCCAACAAAAGACTAGATTTGGTCAGACTACATCCTCTTGAGTGATCCCACAATTGGTAACATGCTACCATAGCTGTACATCATTTCACCTATGTACTCCTTTAATCTCCCATGACCTGAACCCTGCATCTCCCATTATACCAGCCTTCTTTGGATGTACCCGCATACAAGCAAATGCATGTGTGAACCAGTCACTCACCAAAATGGCAAGTAGCCTGTCTCTGATTGTGATGATGCCATTTACAGCTCTTTTAAGTCTGGGGATTTCTGGCAGCCATGTCCATAGCCATCACCTTCAAGAGTTACAATTGTTCGTGCAAGCACATGCTTAAGGAAAACCAAAATGCTTCTGTTGGTGGGTGGGCAGCAGGAATGCTGTAATATGTGGGATAACCAGCCTCGTATAACCAACATGCTTAAGTCTAATTAAGGGCTTAAAATCATAGAGTAAGCTGTCTTGCCAGGTTTGGCTTACCTTGGGAAGGTCTAGGTAATTAAGCCTTTGTTCCAGAGAAGCTCAGCATGTGTAAAGACTTTGAGCTGGTTGCTACAGCTCAGATCGCATGGCTCTAACAAGCCTTTCTTATGTTCCTATACCAATAATTTAGGAATTTTCACCGCTGTAGCTAAGCCAAGTTTTATTGCATGTGTTTTCTGAATGCTGTATGGAAAAGCAAATGAATCTGACTTTTGAAGAGTTTGTAAGTAAACAGTTTTTAACTTACCGAGCATGTAGTCTTTTTCTATGCTAAGGGAATTTTTCGAACCTAGAAGGGCATATTTTAAAGGTCTAAAAGCCTATTTTTCCATGCTTTGCATGTTTTGTGATTATAAATCTTTGCTGGGGTTCTCTCACCAAAGAGTTCTTACCAAACCTGTATCTTGGTATCCAGGAAATTCTCTTTTTATTGACCTTTTTTATTGCCACCAACAGTGTATTGGTTGTACAGAGGAAAATAAATATTATTTGGATCAATTATTTGGTGTCAATTTTAGGGTGGGGTTTTTTCCTTGCCCAGTTTACCGCACATCCTTTGTGTGCTTCCTCAACATCCTCTGTATTCAGTGGCATTTATTGGCAATCAATTTTGCATACAGTTCTGCAGCCTTTGAAGTTCTCACTTCTTGTATACTTGTGTGGATCCTCACAAGTGGCTCCCATGCCCTTCAGAAGAGAACCCATTCCTGTAATTCAATTTTCACTGCTGGTCTCCTTCATGTTTCATCTGCTGTCTGTTTCTCCGCAAGGCTGTCAAGACCAATTAGCATCTCACTTGTCATGAAGCATGCAGGACCTGGTTTATTAAACGCGTGTGATCGGAGGAAAAACTGGTGCTTTTATGCCTTTTTGTTTCATTTGGAAGGAGGAGGAACATGTAATCCCCCTCCCTCTCTCTCTCTCTCTCTCTGTCTCTCTCTCTCTCGGCTGCTGGATCAGAACCTACTAGGTTTGAGAGAGGGAAGTATCATTCATAGATGGGCAAAAAACCTAGGGAGAAGTGGATGTCCTCAGTTTCCTTTTCTTATTTCCCCTTGTGTTATTTCATGATTCTGCCACACTTTGAGCTCTGCTTCAATAGTCTTCTGTAAGTATCTCAGAATGAACACTCAGTACGTTTCTGAGCAAAATTCAAATTGTTGATGCAGACCTTTAAAGCCCTAAATGGCCTCAGTCCAGTATACCTGAAGGAGCGTCTCCACCCCCATCGCTCAGCCCAGACACTGAGGTCCACCTCTGAGGGTCTTCTGGCAGTTTCCTCACTGTGAGGTGAGGTTACAGGGAACCAGGCAGAGGGCCTTCTCAGTAGTGGCGCCTGCATTGTGGAATGCGCTCCTATCAGATGTCAAGGAAATAACTATCTGACTTGTAGAAGATATCTGAAAGCAGCCCTGTTTACAGAAGTTGTTAATGTTTAATCTTTTATCGTGTTTTTAATATTCTGTTGGGAGCCGCCCACCTGGTTGGGGAAACCTAGCTAGATGGGCACGGTATAAATAATAATAATAGTAATAAAATAAATAAATAAATAAATAAATAATTCTGCAGCTAGACTGGTGATGGGAACTGAACACCACCAAAACTTTACACCAGTGTTAAAATACCTGCATGGGTTTCCCATCTACTACTGGGCCAGATTCAACGTTCTTCTACTGTTGTGCAAAGCCCTGAAAAACCTAGGCCTTCCTTATACTTTAAGGAATGCTTTCCACTGTATGGCCCAAGTTGATCACTTGAGATTATCTGGGAGGGTACTGTCCGTGGTCCCCCCCCCCCCCCCGACCAGAAGCAGGGTTCATATCAATGAGAACACATGCCTTCAGTTTTGTAGAACTCTCTCCCACTAGAAGTTAGACAGGCACCAACCCTGTTTCAGGCACCTGGTTAAACCCATCTTATTTTGTGAGGCCCTTGCTCCATGAATCCTTTTGCAATGCTTTAGAATTCTCATGTTCTTGTTTAAATTTTTGACGCTTTAAATGCTTGAGGTTTAGTTTATGGTTAAAATTTTGTATACTACATACTTTTTATTGTTGCAAGCTGCCTTGAGACATAGATGGTGAAAAGTAAATAAATAAAATAGTAAATAAGCTTTGTAAATATTTTAAAGATAATTTTAGAAAAAAAATATTTTCTGAAAGATTTTTTTTAAAAAATTCACAGGAGGGCAGGAATGAAATAGTCCTGACCCAAACTTTCTCAAAGGAGGGCTTTTGCCTCAAATTGGCAAGCAAGCCTCTCTTCTTTTTTTTTTTTGAACCGGTTGACTAACAACCTTCAATTCTGACACCATAACCATCAGTTAATGTATATTTTGCATAAACACTAAAATAGGTTTCTAAGTGGTTTGCAAGTAAAAAAATCAATAGCACAAGCACAAAAAATAATTAATATATAGAATTAAAATACACCACAAAACAACTCATGAAGGCATAAACATATATAATTAAAATAGGCAGGAAAACAACCCCATTCAAAACAACAGAGGAGACAGGGTAACAGGTTGGGAGCTCAGGGAATGCCTGTGTGTAAACAGAAGTGCCTTCAAATGCTGCCAGAATTCCAGTACTGATGGGGGCATCTTGTATGTCAATAGGGCTGGGAATTCTCCTCTAGGAAACAATTCTGCTACTACAGAACCACCCAAATTGTGGCAGTGGTGGCAGTATATTATGAATTCATAAACCACAGTGTTTGGAAATGAAGAAGCTGGTGTTGAGCAAAATGTTCTTACACTCAACCATGAGACCTTTGGGTTTGAAATTGGGGTGGTAGTGACGAAATTCATTTCCCTCATAAATGTGGTAATTTTTTTGTGGGGAGGGGAGAGTAAATTATTTGAGGATTCATGGAAGGAAATTGGCCTTCCATGGCAATGACAACTGTGGTATTCCGTTTTTGTCTCTGTTTGTAAACATGATTTGGGGCTCCCTCCCCCCCCCACAAACCCTCTGAGCTCTCCTCAGTGGCCACTGCCATTGTTTTCCTCAAAACCTGCACATTCCAAAGCAATGCTACATTCATGGTTGTTCTGAGTTATTTTAAGCAGGGGGAAGGGACCTTGTTGTTGTTGTTGTTTAGTCGTGTCTGACTCTTCGTGACCCCATGGACCAGAGCATGCCAGGCACTCCTGTCTTCCACTGCCTCCCGCAGTTTGGTCAAACTCATGCTGGTAGCTTCGAGAACACTACCCAACCACCTTGTCCTCTGTTGTCCCCTTCTTCTTGTGCCCTCAATCTTTCCCAACATCAGGGTCTTTTCCAGGGAGTCTTCTCTTCTCATGAGGTGGCCAAAGTATTGTAGCCTCAGCTTCAGGATCTGTCCTTTCAGTGAGCACTCAGGGCTGAATCCCTTAAGAATGGATAGATTTGATCTTCTTGCAGTCCATGGGACTCTCAAGAGTCTCCTCCAGCACCATAATTCAAAAGCATCCATTCTTCGGTGATCAGCCTTCTTTATGGTCCAGCTCTCACTTCCTCACTACTGGGAAGGGGCCTAGCAGCTACCAACAAAGATTCTGTCACCTGTGGGCTTCAAACACATGTATATAGATTTATTTTAAAAATAAATATAAAAGGGGCTATTGCTGCTGTCATAATTCCACCCCCCAACACAAATTGCCTGTGAATGGGGTCATGAATGGACCTTGTGGGGCAATTTTCACACAGCCCAAACAAAAGCTGTTGGTCCTTGTGAATACCTAGAGTACAAAGGCTATGCTTCCTGTCCTAATATTAAATGCATTGTTTGTACATATATGGAAAAAAATCTACTTCTGTAACCTTCATTGTGATCAATAGAAGCAATGCTTGGGTTCCTCAACCTATGAGGGTCATTTTGCAGATGTGTTTCATCCTTGACAATGATGCCAACTGTTGTCCGAGCAGTTTTTCTGGATGCTATTTAAGCCTTGGTTTGTTGTGTTCTTCTGCTGCTGCACTGATTTATTAAACAAAGCTCTTGCTCCAAAGCTTCCCTCCCCTTTTCCAAAGTGTGTCTCTCTGCTTCGCCATCCAGAAATAGCTGAATCACTGAGCCATAGCAGATCAAGCATGTCGTATTCGCAGTCTAAAATGCTCATGCAAATGAAATGGATGAAGCACACTGGGAAGAACTGAGCATCTGTAGGCTGCTGAGTTTTTCCGGCGCAGTGTTTTCAATAGAATGGATGCTTACTGCCAAATTGGGTGGGTAGGTGGGGAAAGAAACCCATCAATTTTGTGAAAATGCTTTTGTTTGAAAATGAAATAAAAAGAGCAATGTGATCTTCATAGCAGCGTGTAAAAAAAGATGGGTGAAACAATAATTGCATACCTTGAAGGAAACGTAGATGCTAATATGGGGGTAGGCATAATAATAAAAAAGTTCACACATTTTATTCAGAAATCCTTAGGGTTTGCTTGGCATCTCTGCATGTTTCTCTCTCTCCTTGGAAAACTGAATCAGATCATTGGTCCAGCTAGCTCAGAATTGTTGACACTGACCGGCAGCTTTTCAGAGAGGAGTTTTTCTCCACACTTACCTGGAGATGTCAGGGTTTAAATCTTAGACCTTAGGCATGCAAAATAAGTGCTCTTTCATGGAGCTATGCCTTCTCCCCTTGACCAGAAAAATAATATATTTTAGGGATTTCCTTTGGCTGAAGGAAACAGTGCACTGCAACTGGGGCAATAAAATGTCCTTGTTTCCCATATGAATTTGTTCTTGCACTTCTCTTGGTAAAAATACTGTGGAACTGAGGACATCTGTACATAATAGGTTTGTTTAATGCAACAATACAGTTATGGTAAAAGATTACTGACTCTGATTATCTTAACAGTTATGCGTAGTAGGGGTTGGGATCCTGACCAACTTGCTACCTTGCCCACAGTGAGTCACTTGACACCTTATCTGTTTTATTTAATATTTATTTATTTATCTATAGTCCACACTATTAGCAGAATCATTTGAATAACACACATAGTATCCAGAGGGAAAGGAAATAGCTAAGGGGGATAATACTTCAGTACTCCATCTGTCATGGATGCTTTCTTTAGCTGAGATTTCTGCATTGCAGGGGTTAGACTAGATGGCTCTTGGGTCCCTTCCAACTCTACAATTCTGTGATTATATGATAAATTGAGGAGAAACAAACAGATAAGGCCTAATTCATAGCAGGGAGACATACAACTACAATAAAGGAGATAAATCCAGCAGAACGAACTAGCCTATCAGAACTTGAGTTACCTCTTCAAGAATCATGCCAACCAGACTAGTTGCTAGGCAACACTTTCACCCCTGGTTGACTGTCAACAGAATTAACCCTTAGGTTACTAATGGAATGATCTCTGCTGCTGTACTTCTAACACCCAAGGCAGAAAAATAACATTAAAAATTATAATTAAAACAAAATCAGTCATAGCAATAAAATTCCTTAGATAGTAATGAGATTTTATGCAGTATTTTATCCTACTGGTTTTTGTACTGTACCCATCTACCTTATATGAGAATGGCCCATGGCCCAAGCATTAATAAACTACTAATAAAATTACTAATCACCACAAATAAAACTGATTTTTTTTTAAAATGAAGCTATAGGAATTTATAATACATGAGCTTTAATTTGTTACTTCATCTCTGGCTTACAAGAGCAAATATAATTTTTCTCTTCATATTTGGGTTTCCTGTCTTCAGTCGTTGGGGAATTCCATTTGATTTGGGCTATTGAGCACAATGAACTGGTAGCCACAACATTGATTTTGTTTTCTCTGTCATTTTGGGTGGTCACCACCATTCAGATAAGCCAGTTTTTTCCCTCCTTTTCTTATAGTTGGAACGTATTTTGCTTACTGGACATATATAGACTTTATTATACTAAAGGCATGTACTGGTGAGAGGCAGAGATGTGCGTGGAATTCCCGCTGCAAACTTCCTTGCACATGTCACACTCTCCCTGAGTCCTTGACTTCCTTTGAAGATGAGTAGAAACCCTCTGAAGAACTTCCAACACAGGAGAGATTGGAACAGGGACAGGATCAGTGAGGGTGTCAGGGATGGGACTTAAGTACACCCCCCTGCCCTTATACACACTTTCAGCATTCATGCATTCAGGTAAATGCCTTAGCGTGCCATGTATGCCTTCCAGATGCATTCCCTGCATCATGACTTTGTACCACTGGCATGCTTTAATGTATTTTTAACCTTCTGTTGGAAGCCGCCCAGAGTGGCTGGGGAAGGAAGGAATGAATAAATAAATAAATAAATATTTACTTTGGACATTATGAGCCCATGTTGATCCACTGCTGGGAAGCAGTGTTCAATTTGCATGCTGGAGCCATAGCACACGCCTCTCTCCTCCAGCATCCACATAACACTGTCCATGAGATTGGAGCCACGTATGGAGATATAAGTGTCCATCTGTTGAATTAGGCCCTTGTGCACGGACTCCACAGTTAAGGAATGTTTAGATATGGAAATTTCCCCCTTAACTCTCAGGGTCATGTCAGGTTGCTTTATTTAGATCATTTATCTAGATCATTTATATCCTTTCCATTTTTCAGCCTGTGAAATCAGCAGATTGTCTATTAGCATTTCCAATCCTTTTAAAGCACAATTTAGCTTCAGTTCTTTTTTTCTTTAGCCCTTCATTATACTTACTCCTTTAAACAAATGGGAAACTTCTCTTTGTTGGCTCTGTTGAGAAGTAAAGAAATTAGCTGAGTACAAGACAGTTGGCAACTTTCTGCCTTATCTTGCAGATTAACCGTCCTATTTACTGCTTTTGCAAACGTACCAGAAATCCAGAGTCACAGAAGTTAACTCTGCGGAAGACATTAATTCAGTCCGTGGGGACTGGCCCAGGGCAGTTCTTTAAAGCATGCTCCCCAAGCTTCTTCAGCCGCAGACTAATCTGAAATGTCCTAAACCAAAAGGCTGCTACAGCTCTCTTGAGAAATACTCTATCATAGCCTTGCACTAGTAAATGATGTCTTCCGATTCTCAGCCAAAATGATTAATGCTTTCCTTTATTTGCCATGTCTGCAGATAGTTTTAATTGTACACGTAGTGTGCAATTTTTTGTGCACACCACAAAAAGCCAAAGTGGTGTGGGGCAGTGCAGTGTTCATAATACTTTTTGAACTTGGGCACACCTTTTAAATGCTCTCTACTTTTGAAGTCCCTTGACAGATTCCAATAAGTGACATCATTATTAAGGAGCCACAGTGAGAAAGATAGACCCTAAAATAAAATAACATAAAAAACAGGAAGGGGAAGCAGCAGTCTTCAGAACAACAACAAAAACATGTAACCAAATAAACAAGGAGGTGAACTTCAAAAGATGCTAGAGAAATTTGTTTTTGCTTTGTGTGTGTGCAAAGACCATACATAACATGCTATATCCGACAGATTTCAAGTACAACACATTATACTATTTGTTAGAGGCAACTGAAAAACAATTCAAAGAGGATAATGCAAGCAGTGTGCCGTTCAACTTGAAACATTTGCAATATACCATATGTATCCCTACACAGTATAGAATTCTTTGGGATGGCTAAAGCACATCCATTTGTGGCCCTTAGGAGCTGTGATAGGGAATTGAAGGCTCTAAGGAGATTCCAAGAAGTGTCCATTGAAATCAGGTTTCTGCAACCAATGGGAAGCCTCCTTAGATACAAAAATGCTGCCTGTTTCATACAGTTGCTGTCCAACTAGGGGAGAGGTAGTGTGCTTATCCCCACTGCTCCCTTCACATGATTACTTGAACTGGGAAGATACCTCCATATGGTTTGAGAGGAAAAAAAGAGAATGAAGAAACAACAGGGAAGGGAGAGGAGACGGTGTGTGTAAAAACAGGTATCCACAGAAGGTAGTGGAGAAGGGTGTGTGAGCTGCTTTGTGTGATCATCCAGCAGCAGCTTCACAGCCAAGATATGTGACAGCGACTGATGCCTGTGGTTGCATCCCAACCCAGGGTTGTGTCTCTGGAGAATAGTTGCTCCCAGGTAAGTAGCTATTGAATTGTGCTTTGGAAACTGATAGAGGTGGCATAAACCTATTAATGACTATTGACCACAATGTCTATGTTCTACCTCCACTGCCAAATTGAATGGTTGTTGCTGGGAATCACAAGTGAGAAGTGTGTGTTTGTACTCAGGTACTTGCTTTCAGGCTTCCCATAGGCATCTGGTTGGCCACTGTGAGAATAGGATGCTGAACTAGATGGGTTAATGGTCTGATCAATCAGGGCTCTCCTTATTTTCCTATATTAACCAATCACTTACCTGTGGCTCTCTCAATTAGGGGACACCATTCACTTTTATTTTCTGGCTTATGGATTTTTGTGAATGTGATAGATAAGATCAGAAATCAGAGTATTTCCACAATGCAGTTTTCCACAAGACAGTTTTCTCCAGCATCTTTTGTGGTCCAAATGCCTCAAAGTCCCAGTGGATATATCTGGTGGGCACCAATTTGGGGAAGGCTAGCATAGGCTATTACCAAAGGGAATAAGGTATTACAGTGGTACCTCAGGTTACAGACGCTTCAGGCTACAGACGCTTGAGGTTACAGAGTCCGCTAACCCAGAAATAGTACCTCAGGTTAAGAACTTGGCTTCAGGATGAGAACAGAAATTGGGCAGCAGCGGCAGCAGGAGGCCCCATTATTTAAAGTGGTACCTCAGGTTAAGAACTGTTTCAGGTTAAGAACAGACCTCCAGAACGAATTAAGTTCTTAACCTGAGGTACCACTGTAGTGACATGTTTTTGGAAAAGGATGTTGGAGTTTCCCCTTTTACACACATCTGTGTCACCTTGAACTGCTCTTCTCCATTGTCACTACCTTAACCAAAGAACTGTCATGATACATTGATACTGAAGTACACTATAACACACCAGCTCTGCAGTCAAGTGGAGTTTTCCTCTGCACTTAATCTCTTAATCTTGATGGCCTGCTTTTTAACATGCTCTCATCCTGCACATGCTAACACATGCTATGCTAACACTTTAAGTGGCATGCACCTGATAATCCTGAAACCCTTTTCAAATTTTGAATATAACTATATACAGATGTAAAACTACTAGTTTGTTTTCAAATGGATGGACGGCCAAACTCAGCTAATCTTGCCACTAATAGTGCTTCTGCATCTGTCTTGCATAGGCCTGTAGCTATGAACACCTATGAAGTTACACCATCAATCCTCATGGCACCTATCTTTTGGCACTCTAAAGTGTGCTACTGATGCCTTGGTAATGGAGATGATCTGTAACATGGATATATCCATTACACCAGGCTTAGGTAAACTCAGACCTCCAGTTGTTTTGGGACTACAACTCCCATCATCCCTGACCACTGGTCCTGTTAGCTAGGGATGGTGGGAGTTGTAGTCCCAAAACATCTGGAGGGCTGAGTTTGCCTATGCCTGCACTACACCAAACATTCCTCCTTTTCCCTCACCAAGGGATTTGCAGCCCCCACCCAATAATTATATTGCCTTTTAGGCTTTTTGACATTATTCAGGTGATTTGTTTCAGTAGTAACTCCTAATTTCCCATTCCTTTCCACTTTACTGCAGACAGCATTTCTGTGACACCTCTGACCACATACCCATCACAATATTTTCTTCCTAAATAATATTTATAACTCCTTGATACAGTGATTATGATTTGTTTTCAGTAACCTTACTTGGTTCAATTTGCTTAACTGCCTCAAATGACTTTATTCGTTGAATATTGTGACTCCTCTTAGATAATTTAGCTAGGCTCAAATCACTTAGCTCACGGGGATGCCACTCAGTGTCCCTGTTTCAGAAATACTGCCTTAATCATGAGCCTGCATTCACCAAGATTCAGCTCTCTTGAGTAATAACTGAGGATAAATAAATTGGGACCGAGTCATTGTATTCTCCATTTGAGGCAGAAGCTCAAGCTGTCAATATTCCAAAAAGAATTCAGAATTATTTACACACCACAATTCTATATAATCATTCCCATGCTGTTTTAAAAGTCATCAAGGCTAAATTCAAGTATAATTCAAAGGCACTAACATAAATGCCCAGATAAAACATTAAAAACTTTAATCAAAACTCAGCACCATCTCGACCTTCCTTACATTACTTCCAAATATATTATAAGTAATTTGATGGCTCATTAAAAAAATTCATTATGATGGAGAAATAACTCCCACCGGAAAACCAAGTAGCAAGCAAAACAAACCTTATTGAAGTAATGACTTATTGATAACATGACTGAAATATTTCCATTACTGTGTCTTATGTCCAGATGTACTTTTACTTAACTATACAAATGAAAACTCATGTATAAGACAGTACATTCTCAGGTAATGGGTGAGCACATGTGAAAGAGACACATTTTGAAATTAGGTTGATTCCTCCATCTGCAATCTGAATTAACATGATTGAACTCTGTTCAAAGCAAATAAATTTAGCAGCTTTTCAGGGTGTTGCTGAATCAAATGTGTTTTTGAAATATAATTTTTTATCATACTGCACTCTTCTAAAATCCTAGTTTTCAAACATGTATTTGTTAGGGGTGTGCACTGGCCATGAGATTAAGCTGTTCCTTGTATCCTTAGCTTTGTACCAAAGCTTGTGTGCGAAGTAGCCCAATCTGTTTCAGAGCTGCTTTGCATATTTCCAGTTTGAATCTTTATTTGTGACCGAATCTGATCTGTAAAAATGAAGCTCTATTCCCCAGCTCCATTGGCTGTAATGGGGAATCTTAAAAGGTGATATTCCATCCCCCTTTCACAGTGATAGATGAAATTTTCAGGTGCAGGACCCCATCCTGAATGGATAAAGCTGGCAAAACTGTAGTCAGATACACCCCAAGGACACCTTTCAAACTCGCCCCCCCCCTTAAAGTCTCTTTTCCCCCCTGCCAGAATTCGATGCACTTTTCAGCTGTGGTCACACCTTCTGAAGGGATAGGTAAAAGTAAAGGGACCCCTGACCATTAGGTCCAGTCGTGACCGCTCTGGGGTTGCGGGCTCATCTCGCTTTATTGGCCGAGGGAGCTGGCATACAGCTTCCAGGTCATGTGGCCAGCATGACTAAGCCACTTCTGGCGAACCAGAGCAGTGCACGAAAATGCCGTTTACCTTCCCGCCGGAGCAGTTCCTATTTATCTACTTGCACTTTGATATGCTTTCGAACTGCTAGGTTGGCAGGAGCAGGGACCGAGCAATGGGAGCTCACCCCATCACGGGGATTCAAACCACCAACCTTCTGATCAGCAAGTCCTAGGCTCTGTGGTTTAACCCACAGTGCCACCTGAAGGGATAAAGCCTGCCAAATTTCAGAATGTTACCTGTAGTCTATAGCAGATGGTGGGAGGTATCACTTACCTGACCTCCTGCCACTGGTGTAATTGTGGCTTAACAGGAGGGAGAGGGATGAGGCAGCATTGAGATAGGAACAGTGCAAACACACTGGCAGGAACACCAGATTGGTTCCTCTGCTATGTCCGCACCTCCCACTTTTGCATTCCAGTAAGCTATAGCAATGCAAGTGAGTCCTGCTGATTGCTACTGGCTGCCATGAATCGCCCCCAAGTTAAGATTTTACCATTTGGAGGTAGGTACAATAGGAATCCCACAGGAGCAGGGGTGGAGAATGTTTGTGGATCCCCAGGAGACACTTGAGTAGGGAAAATCTCTGCACCCCATCAGGAATTTGTGGGGAAACTATCTGTTCTCTCTGTGAGAAAGAAATCATTGTGTAAGAGAGGAGCAATGGTGGTAAAGAAACATAGATCATTAGGCGGGAAAATGCTGCTCTTGGGAAGGATCTTGTTATCCCAATTGTTGGGGGTGGGCTTTCTGGACATTTTTGGAAGGGGAAAGAGAGGAGAGAGAGGAGTAGTGTGGAAAAAACCAGCAGGGATTCACATAAAAAACAATCACTTATTAAATTCAGCATCCCTCTCCAAAATCACTGTGATTGGCATGGCCTGGGAAAAGAATTCACCATGATTAAAAACTACTGTCCATCCAAATGTAAGATTCCGCCCCCTCTCTACCTGCTCCCGGGCCCAGGATGGTCTCCCTAGTAAAGATGCTTTACCTTCTTTCTCTCTTCTTAAAAAAAGCAGTGGGCAAATACCACATGTTTTTCCCCTTAGAAGATAAATACAATTGAGGGAGGCACAGTTTTTAATGGAAAAGTGATTCAAGGGGAAAGGGTTAAGAACCAGTTTTGGTGATTGCATCTATTTTTAAAACAGTGGCGATTCCTAGAAAGAACCATATAAATACAGTTAATGTGTACTTTCACCTTAGCAAAACCAGACCAAAAGAGGTTTCAGATGTTAGGGGATATGAATTCCCTTACAGTTGAGAAACCATATTGTTAGCATAAATTACAACCCACAAAACACTGGCTTCTGCACCATCCCAATTTCCCCCTGGCTCATTGGGGCTATTCCAGATTAAATATTTTGAGAATTGTTTACTACACAATGCATTTGTGACCATGGAATAAATGAAGACATTCATAAATTAAACCTTCACATCCCTTTCCCATTGGGAAGAGCTCAGTCTCCTTAGGTCAGGGATAACATCTTTGGCAGAATATCCTAATAAATGTGCAATCAAGCAAAGAACTCTGCCCTACAGCCAGACAGAGGAGCAGCTTCCAGTGCTACCAGCCCTTCAACCTTCAAGAACACTTAATTCAATAGTAGAAAGAAATTGCAGGAGAGTAAAGTCTCTAAGAGGCCAAGAGCTGTCAAGGTAAAAAAGAAGAAATAAAAAGCAATGAGTGCTTCTTTCCTCCTAATGGGATTTTGAGTCCGTTTGAGTTATTAATTGGCTAATAATCCTGAACCAGTTGCACATGTAGCTGCAGGCTCCCTGTTCTGAAGGCTGCATCAGCAGCAGTCAAGGGACACATCAGCAGAAATGTGACCTTTACCGTCCCTTCTGGCTGCATCGTCTTCTGCTGGCTTGATTTGAGATGAGCAGTGATAAAAAGGAGACAGTCTGGGACAAAGAGAGCTAGCCATTGCGCAGGGTCCCGCATAGCGGTATTGAGAAGCAGGCACATATTGGTGCTTTTTCCGTGTTCAACCAGAACATTGTGTTTGCAAGGCTGGGTTTTGCATGGTGCACAGCAATCTATTGCGGACCAGGGAAAACAGAAGTCAGAAATGAGGAAGGGACACTGCCCCCTCAATTTCTCCTATTCTCTTTATGAGCATCACCTATTGTCAACTTGTGCTGCTAGAAAAATATTCGGGGGTGCAATATTAGGGGGGGGGGTGGTCATAAGATGACAGGAACAGCCTGCTAGACTAGATATGGCCCCACCTAGTTACAACTTCTGGTTTCCAACAGTGGCTAGCTAGCTGGAAGCTGCTGAGAAGCCCATAAGGCTTATGATATTGGATCTCTCAAAGTTATATGAACTGTTAACATTTTGCAGTTTTCTTGTTTTTATCCCATAGGAAGGGGAAAGAGCAATTGACAGTAGGTACAGAAACAGAATCAGTACCAAACTCCTGTTGTAAAACAGGTTCATCTGGGCCGGATTCAATTACATTGGTGCACTAGCGCACCTCAGTGCAATGAAATAAAAATAAAAGAAATAAAAAATTGTCCAGTAGCACCTTATAGATCAACTAAGTTTCTTCTGGTATAAGCTTTTGTGTGCATGCACACTTCTTCAGATACCTGCACGCACACAAAAGCTTATACTAGAACAAAATAGTTGGTCTAAGGTGCTACTGGACAATTTTTTATTTCTTTTATTTTTATTTCGACTGTGTCAGACCAACACGGCTACCTACCTGAAAGAGTGCAATGAGTCACGCTAGCACAATGGGACTTCCCCCCTCTGCTCACCCCATGTGCATTTGTGTCACCTCAGATCTTCTCAGAAGGGTGAGAGAACCCATCGAACAATGCATGGAATTAGGAGAGGGGAGATCATTCTGTTTGGCAAGCAGAAATGCTTACACTGATGGAACAATCATACAAGTGCAGTGTTTAATTCCACCCTCCTTCTTTTAACTGATGGGAGTTTTAGTCTAAAACATTTAGAATCATAGAACTGTAGAGTAGGGGGGCAACTAGTTCACACCCTGCAGTTCAGTGTGGTGAGGCAGTGTGGTGTAGTGGTTAAGAGCAGTAGAATCGTAATCTGGTGAAGCGGGTTCGTGTCTCTGCTCCTCCACATGCAGCTGTTGGGTGACCTTTGGCTAGTTACACTTCTTTGAAGTCTCTCAGCCTCACTCACCTCACAGAGTGTTTGTTGTGGGGGAGGAAGGGAAAGGAGAATGTTAGCCACTTTGAGACTCCTTTGGGTAGTGATAAAGCGGGATATCAAATCCAAACTCCTCCTCCTCCTCTTCTTCTTCTTCAGGAAACACAGCTAAAGAATCCCTGACAGATGGCCAACTGACTTTCGTTTAAAAACTTCCAATGAAGGAGAGTCCACCACGTTCTGAGGGCACTAGGTTGGAGAACACTGCACTCCAGGATAGTGCCTATGAAGCCAAACTGCCAGCCTGAATTATTTAAGTGAAGGCAAACAGCCCCCGGGGCCGCTGGTCAAAACTCACTTGGAAAAATGCCTTCCAAAGATGTCAGTCAGGTCCTGAGATTACTTAATTCCAGTAGTCACAAACAGTCATGAACAGTAGTTCAGGCATTGGTGGCATCAAGGCTAGATTACTTCAATGCACTCTAGGTGGGGCTTCCCTCACGCGTAATCCAGAAGCTGCAGCACAGTTGCTGGCAGGAGTGATGCTCATGGTGCATTCAGACATGGGAAATATTGCATTAGTTTCTCCAAATATAATGTTAGTGCTTCTGTCCTATTTTCTTTCACAGTGCAGTACCTGTTACATTATGGAGCTGTGCTTTTTTTGCCAATATGCTGGCATGTTGCACTGAATTTCATTCACACCAGTGAGCATGAGTGACATAACGATGGATGTCATTGGATGCTTTCCGCAGGTGTCGGCCTCTGTTTCTCCATGATTCTATCAAGAAAATGGCAGTACAGTGGTACCTCTGGTTAAGTACTTAATTCATTCCAGAGGTCCGTTCTTAACCTGAAACTGTTCTTAACCTGAAGCACCATTTTAGCTAATGGGGCCTCCTGCTGCCGCGCCACTGGAGCACGATTTCTGTTCTCATCCTGAAGCAAAGTTCTTAACCTGAAGCACTATTTCTGGGTTAGCAGAGTCTGTAACCTGAAGCGTATTTAACCTGAAGCGTATTTAACCTGAAGCGTATGTAACCTGAGGTACCACTGTACCTGCAGAACCAGATATTGCCCCAAATTTCATCACTTTACTTGAATGATTTTCAGGCTTAACTGGTTTTTTTCTGGAGGCAATTAACACAGAAATGAGCATTAAACTTACACTATATGCCACTAGATTTCCACAAGTCACTTTTATGTCATGCGAAAGCTCAAATATAAACAGGAAAGTTTCAGTTAGGGAAATGTCAGGGAAATGGAATGAGCTGCCATTGGATTGCAGCCTCAATCTGCATATGGTTGCCCATTTGTTATTAGGGCAAGTTATCTGTATAGGTGCTGTTAGTATATAAAGCCCTTAACAGCTTGAGACCAATTTGCCTGCTTAAAACATTTTTGTTTAGATCAGGCTATCTAAACATGTTGGAGTTAAATGGGTTTTATTTCTTTTTAGATACTGTTGATTTCAGTCTTTTGGAAGTTTTAAAATACAGTAACTGTTTTTACTGAGAATCTTGATATTTTCTTCTATATTTTTGTAAACTGCTTAGAGGGGTGTGTATAAATTTTGCTAAATAAAAACCTAGTTTATTCTTCCAAAAGACAACATGCAATTCTTCAGATGGATCATGCACTAGTTTCTGAAAGCCATTATCAATGTCAAAATAATGAGGTCATAGTGAGCCACAATATTATCTAGTACACGTCCTACAACAAGTTTTTATATGAAAGAACATACTCTTTACAGCAGTGTTTAACAAAACATAATTTTGGATGGTTTTTTAAACGTGTCTTCTGGTTCTGTGCCTTATGGTCATATTTCAAAGGTATTTTCTCAGTTGTGTGGGTATGGAACACATTGACGAAAGAGGGGAAAGTTGTGGTTACCAGCATTCTAATTATAGATCGTTCCTTGGCCATCGCATTAGAGTATGCAGTACAAGTTCTGCATATTCGGATCTCTCAAAGGGCCTTTGAACTGATAAATTACTTAAATCCTCTTAGACATATACTTGGGGTTAAATGATGGTCCTTTGTGCATATTTTATTTTAAACTGTAATATTAAAGGAAAGGGAGCATAATTGGGGGCCTTTCTCTATTGTCTCTTCCCCCCTTTTTTGTTATGAATAGACCTGTCAGTTACATCAAAGCAAATTAGGAAAACAACCAGATCACAAGCATTAGCACAAGTGGAGAAGATTGACATGTTTCAAATGTATTGTGCTTGCCTGATCTGCATTCTAAATCATCTGCTGGTTGATTGCCAGGCTGCCAATTGCATGTTAGGCTTTCTTTGTCCTAACAGTTCCAGTTTATATATGCAAATAAAAATCATTTTAGGAAATGTACCAGGAAGCAGCGTGGTCCTCCCCCCCCCCCACAAAATAGAACTTCTCTCCTGATCTATTCCAGATTCAACTGATTTAAACCACCAAACAGAGAACCTGAATTTAAATCACCCATTTAAATCAGCCAGTCTATTTGCGCTTATTTTGTAAGGAAAGGAGCATTGCATTGCAGCTTGCCACTGAAATACGTTATTTTACAACTAAACAAGACCTTTACTGGTACACCTTACTTTTAAGGTACATATTCATATTGTCAGAAATTGTACTATTATAGCCAGTGTTTTTTTTCTGGGGGACGCGTACCCCTAAACATTTTGTGAATCTATGTTTGGCCTCGTTGAGGGACAGTATTTCAATATGAGTAGGAAAATGAGAGTACCCTTAAACATTTTTTAAGAAAAAAGGACTGATTTATAGCAGTGCAATTCACCAGTTTCTCAGGTAAGAAGGAAAACCAATTGTTTAGGTAAAAGCTCTCAGAAATATTTTGAGAAAAGGGTTACCGTAATCATTTTCCTTTTTTTTAAAAAAAAGATATTTATTGAAATTTTACAGACAAAAGAAAGTTACAGAATAAGAAAATAAAAAGAAAAAGAAAAGAAAAAAGAAAAAAGTTACAAAAATACAAAGAAAAATACAAAATACATGAAAAATAAAAAAACAATTAAAAACAGACCTATCTTTTCGTGTCTTATATTTCAATTACTTGTTTCCTGACCTCCTCACACCTCCCTTTTTTGTATTCCAGTTCACATAGTTAATTCAGCAAATCCTTTCCCCACCGTAATCATTTTCAGTCAGATAACGTATTATTTAATGGTGACAAGAGTCCAATTCAGATTTGAATAATTTTCTACACTAGTGTCTTTGCATTTATGGCTGTGCTGCTCAGTAAGGAAGATTATGCTTGATTTTAGCTCTGAAGTTAACATGTGTATGCTACCAAATAGAATCCATTTACCATTTAAAAGTTTGCTGACCTGTTGTTGTAAGACGCTGAGTCAAGGCCCAAACCAGGGGCAACAATGCAAACAGCATACCAAAAAAAATCTGGTAAATGCACAGAAATAGGCTGCCATCTTAGGTGCATGCATAGAAATGTCACATGTGTACCATGTGGAAGGTCCTATGGGGAGAGAAAAATGGAGTGTGGATGACAGCAGCTCTCAGCATGTACCTCTTGTAGGTACTTCAGGCAACTGAGCACATACTTCTGTCCCATAGGTAACAATCTGTGTGAGTGTCTGGAGGTGGTTGGAGGATGGATGGCGGCTAACAGATTGAGGTTGAATCCTGTCAAGACAGAAGTACTGTTTTGGGGGGACAGGAGGCAGGCAGTTGTGGAGGACTCCCTGGTCCTGAATGGGGTGACTGTGCCCCTGAAGGACCAGGTGCGCAGCCTGGGAGTCATTCTGGACTCACAGCTGTCCATGGAGGCGCAGGTCAATTCTGTGTCCAGGGCAGCTGTTTATCAGCTCCATCTGGTACGCAGGCTGAGACCCTACCTGCCTGGGGAAACCCAGCCAGATGGGCAGGGTATAAATAATAAATTATTATTAGTAGTAGTAGTAGTATTAATCGGTCTATTCTAGAGGTCTATTGTAATTCTATGTACAGATCGTAGGCAGATAAGGTTTCATTTTAATGTTGTTTGAAGCTTTGTATGTGAAGTTGGGGTAGGGGTATACGTGCAAAGCTGTCACTAACATTTTGCTGACAGAGGCAAAGGACCAGATGGTCACCTGCACACATCCCTCCCTTGTACAAAAGATAGGATGCGGAACCTAACTTCAACATTTGCAGCAGTACGGCATCTTCTACTGCTCCCGAGGGCAATAGGCTAGCTTAGAGGATGCAGGGCAGGTTATGTAACACATATAGTTTTCTTCCCTACCCTCTCATCCTAATTTTCCACCTTAGGCAGATGTCTCCCTCTGCCTCATGTTGGGACCAGCTCTAGGATGAGGTCTTCCTATTGCAAAAAAACTATGTGTATTTTTTTCATGTGCTGCTAATTACTAGATTGGGGCTATGGTGCCAATCCTGGGAGTTGAAGCCCAAGTGGTATTATTAATAATATTATATGTTTATTTATACCCCATCCTTTTCCTTGACAGGAATTAAGGCAGCTTACAGATAAAAACAAAAATTACTAAAAACATAGAAAATCTATCATTAAAATACAATTAAACATTGATAGAATTAAAATGATATACAGATATACAGGGCATAACCAGCAGTTTGAATTGTGCCTGGAAATAGATCAGTAGGCAGTAGAGCTGTTCTAGCAAGAGAGTCATCTGCTTCCTATAACCAGCTGTGCTATGTTTGTATATAAATTGGTATATAAATTTAATAATGATCATGATAGCCACTATATTAACTAGTGTACTTTAACAGAAGTTTTTATATTAAAGAAACTGCCAGCTGGAACATATGATAAAATACTCAGGCAATGTTAACAAAACCTGGACATAACATAATTATTTCTTGCGCTCTCTCTCTAATTCACCACTAACTTCCTCAGTCAGTAAGCTGGTATATCAATACTCTAGGTGCCTTCTTCAGATTTCAGTCTGTTTGTGTATTTTTGCCAACTGCAAAAAATGTAGACACCAATTTAATTATGCTATCATCTTTGGCTGTCCTTTGATGTAGGAGAGATTTATTCATCAGCTAGTTCTTCATAAAATGCACATTCCAAATGACTGCTCCAAAAGATAATGCTTTACATTTTCAGTTGTCTGAATCTCACAGGAACAATACACACACACACACACACAATCATATGCAGTGTGTGTGTGTGTGTGTGTGTGTGTGTACAACAATTGTTTCTACACTAGTAGTTTTAATTGGTAAGTTTAAAAACGGCTTGGATTCTAAGATAAGATCTTAAGGCAGTTGTGGGGAATTTTTGGCCATCCAGAGGTTGTTTTCATGGAATACCCTGTGCTCTGTGCCTGGTCTGAGGAGGAAGACGCTGGGAAGGGTCCCAGGAGGAGCTGAGGAAACCATGGGGCAGCCCCCCTCAAGCGATCCTAGAGAGAGAGACATGGATGCAAGCGACAGCAACTGGAAGGAGGGGGGGTTATTGTTTTGCTGTTTTGTTTTACTTATTTATCTGTTTTTATTCTGTATTTTATTTGGGTATGTGTGGTGTGTGGGCACACACCTATAGCCCTTTAGGGGCAAGATGTGCCTGGTAAGGGAAGGGCTACTTAAGGTGTGAGGAGGCTGGTTCCCTTGTGGGCACAATTTTCCTGGGTGGACGTTTGGCTAAGGAGTTTTGTGAGGACCAAGGAACAATGGAGTGGGGTGGGAAGCAAAGTAATTCTACTAAGGTGGAGAGACTGTGGGAAGGAAGGTAAGAAAGCATAATATTTTTTGTTCTGCTCCTGTTTTTGTTGGAATTCTGCAACAATTCTACTTGGGGGAGAACCCTGATAGCAGCAAAGCATTGACTATCACAGGAACAAGACAGTATAGATGCTTCAGAAACTGAAAAAAAGAAGTTTTTGAAACACACAGCATAGAGGCTACAATATCCACACACAAAACCATAATAAAAAAACCGCTTAACACTACAGAGTTTCACCATTTTTATCCACAATTTCCACTGAAAAATTGCTGAATGCTATATATTTCAATTGAAAAACCCTGCCAGTAATTATTCCATTCGAGCTTTAACATGACTTGGATCTTCCTGGGCAGCTGTGCTACTGCTTGAACTCATCATACGGGGCATACTTCAAAGCGAAGCACTTTTTAAGTATCCTTTCTTGTCAGTGGGAAAGATGTAAGCATGTAACACAAGTCCTTTGTTGACATTAAACATACTTAACTTTGGCTTGTGGAGCTCAATTGTCCCACACAAACAAGCTCTGCTGCATCAGACAGATCTGCATGGCTGTTTAAGGAAGCAGTTTTATTCTGCCATTAGTTTAGATGCCTGCTCCAGAGAATGCAGCCCATTGGGAAATTCTTCTTCTGTCTAACAGGAACAGGAGTGAAAGAGCCCTATTTGCATTCATTTCAGTGGAGCTCGAGGAGAAGACATTGTTAGTGGTTTTACCCAGAGGCTGACTCCAGCCTTTTGCCTTAAACACCTTAACAGCTGGCAAAACTAGTTTTGCTTAGCACTAGACCATCTCAAACTGCCTACTCCAGAAGTTGTCAGATCTTACTGGCCATAGGATGATCCGTCTTGACCAGCCAGCCTTTCTCTAAATAGTGTCCTGCTGAGAAAACAACATACATATTTGCTACCATCTTCTCCAGTACTCATAATATTTAAGATCTTCAAGGCTAATTGCTTCTAGCTTTTTTATAATCCATTAAATATTTAAAAAGATGACCCAGTTGTCATTCAAAATAAAGGAGAAATTGTTGCTTTTGAAGCTAGCTGCAGTAATTCAATTCTGTTTTTAGTGTATTTGGGGCTGGGAATCTGATGTAGTGTCTCCTCCAAATTAGTTCTCTTGCTCTCTATTTCCTCTTTCTCATTCTCAACTTTGTAGACCCTAGTGGGGGCTGGTAATGGCTGAACTTTCCCCATTTGATTCTTTTGGTTGTCACCAGTAGGGATGGGGGAGAAATTAGACTCAGTTCACATTTAAAGCCAAATCAAATTCATACTTTCCAAAATGAAATGACAACTAAAACGCAGACATCCTTCGAAATTTGCACTTCTCTAAATTTTTCAATGCAGCTCTCCAAACAATGTTTACAGAAATGAATTTATTATGAGAAAAACATGTTAGTGGGAAATTGCTTGCGGAAATGTGCACATTAGCCAAATGTGCATTCAAAAAGAATGTGTTTATTAGGAAAAAATCACTCCTGAGTTTTCATGACAATTTTTTTTTTAATGAAAATTGCTGCAGAAATGTGGAGAAGTGAATATAGGATTGAAAAATGAGAAACTTAGAGAATAAAAATTGATAGATCATTCTATCCCTAGCCACCTGTTACAAGTATATTAAAGCACTATGAGCTAGGCAAATTCCTATTCCAGATCCAGCACATTTGAGGTTTAGTGACATCAGCGGTGCTCATCTCCTCATCTTTCTACAGATAAGGAGAGCTCACATGTTGAGTTCTCTGGTGAGATTCCAAAGAGAGGATGTTCCCTGGGTTGGAATTTCCTGAAAAACCTGACACTGAGTTCATCTGCACAGCTGTTTTTTGTTTTTCTAATTCACATCTTGCTTTTTAATCTTAATGAGAAGCAAGTTATTCCACCCTCCCTCAGTTCCACTAAATGGGCAACCAATTCTTCCATATTATATTCACTATTATATGTAAAATACCATATGCATATTATAAGTGTATATATTCCAGGTTCCTAAAGTAGCCAGCTCATAAAGAGAGACATGCAGCAATACACATCGCTGTATAAAATAAGTATTACTAATATACAATTATCCTGCAGAAATATAGCGGCTTGACTTGTATATGCATTATATGCATGACATACATATTTTTGGTAGATAAATCATTTTTTATTTTTAAAAATCCAATAATGTGTGAGCAGTGTGGACACAAGTGGGCACTAGATACAGATGTTGTCTGATGTGAGTAAAGCTCAGTCACAAAATGGCTATCCTCATCCCTCCTCCTTTTACAGGAAGTCTACCACTAAATCTCTTCCTCTTCACACCTGTTCTGCAAGATGTGTATGTCTGTGTGCAAGGAATACACTTCTGTTAAATGTGTACTTTTAAAAAGACTTAAACCCTTAGAGGCTACATGATGCCATATACATTATTTATTATAAAGAAATGAAGAAAACTGTTAAGGGTGGTTTGCAAACACGTTTGATTGAAAAGCTTGTGCAGGTCAGGCTTTTGCAGAGTATGTGAAAACATTGAGCCCACTGGAAGCAATACGAGCCCAGAGGGAGAAACAAACAACACACCTTGTGCTGTGGAAAATATCTGATTCTTCAGAAATGTGCAGTTTGGGAATTAGGAAGGTTTTCAAGAAATAGCCATTTATGCAAGTGGTCTGAAGGCAAAGGGATCTTTTACTTTGCTGCTGCTAAGCAGGCTTGGGTCTGCATCCAGGCCACACATTTATAACACAATTAAGGCACCCCTCACAAAAAACAAACAAAACCCCCTTGGGAACTGTACTTTACCCTTAAAAAGGTAAAGGTAATGGACGCCTGACAGTTAAGTCCAGTCACGAACGATTCTGGGGTTGCTGCGCTCATCTTGCTTTATTGGCCAAGGGAGCCTGCGTTTGTCCGCAGACAGTTTTTCTGGGTCATGTGGCCAGCATGACCAAGCTTCTGGTGAAACCAGAGCAGTGCACGGAAATGCCATTTACCTTCCTGCCGGAGTGGTACCTATTTATCTACTTGCACTTTTTTTGGCATGCTTAGGAACCGCTAGGTTGGCAGGAGCTGGAACCGAGCAACGGGAGCTCACCCCGCCGCGGGGATTCAAACCGCTGACCTTCTGATTGGCAAGCATAAGCGGCTCAGTGGTTTAGACCACAGCACCACCCGCGTCCCTTACAGAGCTACAATTTGCCACAAGGTTTCAAAGAATGTGTGTTAACTTTACATTGGTACCTCGAGTTACAGATGCTTCAGGTTACAGACTCCACTAACCCAGAAATAGTACCTTGGGTTAAGAACTTTGCTTCAGGATGAGAACAGAAATTGTGTGGCGGTGGCGCAGCGGCAGCCGGAGGCCCCATTAGTTAAAGTGATACCTCAGGTTAAGAACAGTTTCAGGTTAAGAACGGACGTCCAGAATGAATTAAGTTCTTAACCCGAGGTACCACTGTGCTTTAAAGGCATGTTGTGTACATAGTCTGGGACTGGGCAATGCCTAGATGGGAGATGCTCTGGGAACCACAGGTAAGCTGACTTTGATTCCTAGAAAGAAGAGAGGGGCAGGGATATACATGTAAAAGGGGAATCCTGACGTGTCCTTGATTTTACTTGTGAAGGTTTGGTTTAAAGAATGAACTTATTTTGTGTAAAATAATTTGTATCCCACACTTCCTTAATAAGATCAGAGTATTGCATAATGAAAACAGATACAAAAATAACAGACAACATGAAGCAATAGTAAATAATTCAGCAGCCAAAATATCTAGTAGTTCTCAGAATCCAGATTAAAAAGAAATGTTTTAACTGGGAAGGATGTTAGCTTGGCTCTTGCTGCTAGGCTGCCACCATGGCAAGCTCCTTTCCCTGTGTGAAATGGAGCACCACGATTCATGCTGCCCACCTTTGGGTTCCTTCACCTGAGCTTCTTTTGGGCAAAGCCTGAAACGGGCTGGAAAAGGAGCCCAGCCCTTATAAGTGCTTGTGGGTGTGTTGATATAGATGTGAAAAACCCTTTTGAGAAACTTCAGACAATGTTCTTCATGCTTTTAGCCAGCTGTAAAATCCCGAATGCTGCACATTGGAGTAGAATGTAACTCATTTTCTCATTGTATGATTAAAATGGTCCCAAGTTTCATGACCTTAAATGCACACAGACGGGCATATGCCCCATCCCCACCAAATGTAAGCAAAAGTAATTCTGATGTTTTAGTACAAAATGAAGCATACCAAAGAGCACAAAACAATACAGGGGAAATAACTCCCATGCCCACCGACAAACATTGCCCTCTGGCATAATTAGATAAAGTGTTTGCATTAGTTCTCCTTTTTGTGTCATTATAAGTATCATTAGTATTTTTTTTCTAAAGCCAGCTCCAAATTGATGCACAACTAATAAGGCCAATTTGACACATCTATAATGGCCAGAAGTGGAGCATTTTGTGGGAACAATGAGTTATATGTCAAAAGAGTACAGGGTGGCTGCAAATTCAATTAGAAGAACATTCTGCCTTATTACCATTCTTCAATGGATCAGGAAGGACCCAAGGTGTTTTACCATTTGAGACAAAGAACATGGTGTTCCCCTTTTTCCACGTACAGAAGCTAATTGTGCTGACACCTGAATCTTACTTCAAAATTGATGATGGGAGAAGACTGTACCTGAAGGCAGCAGGCTAACTTAGCGAGTGAAGGGAAGGCTATCCTTCAACAAATCACCACTGCTCCCCACTCTCCAGCATTTGCTGCCTAAGGCAATTGTCCCACTCTGCCTAATGGTAGGGTTAGCCCTGCAATAAATAGTTCAGCAATAGTGAAGGAGGTTTGCTGAAAGACACAGCTTGTTCACCTCCACTGCATGCAAACCATGTGCCCTTCCCCAAACACACATTCACATCTGCCTATGATACATTTGCACACTGATTTGTGACAGCTGAATGAAAGAAGCAGCTCTGGAGGGTCTGTGCTAATCTAATAATTGGCTTTATATAAACAAAGAGTGATCTATTCTTAATGAGTGAGCAGTAGCCAAACCCATGCCAGGTTCTAGGCAAGACCCTCTCCCTGGTGGATGAAATGGTATTAAATCTAAAGCCTCTGGCATTATTGTTCTTTGTGCTTTTTGAACTAGGCTATGTATTAAATCCAAGGACCTTGCCTTTCATGGGGCTGTTTCATGCACTAAATCCATTCAAGTCTCAGGGTGGCTCGTTTCAAATGGGAAGAAGCCAGCTGCTTTTCTCCTCTTCATTTCCTATCTGCCTTGACCTCTGCTTTCTATTACAGCATTCTGCCTTTCAGATTGATTTGTTTCTCTTCTTCTTCTTCTTCTTCTCTCCCAGGTCCGTCACGGGTTTGGACAAGGAGCCTGACCTTGTACACATGGAGGCTCGCACGACAGATGGACGTGAGTGTCTCTGCACCGAATCTATAAAGTCAGAGAGGGAGAAACTGCATTTTCATTTGGGTTGTTTTGGGTTCTTGATTTGCATTCTAATTGATAGGGAAGATGTGGGTCGCCAGGCTCAATTTGCTGAGTGTTTCTATCCTTAAACTCCAAGGGGAACCAAGAGTACAAGTTTCATTCCTGGAGAAAAACAACAGCTAAACTCAGAAAGAAAGCAAGAGTAAAACTCTTTGGCCAGGACTGAAAACTTGTGCTTGGGATATTGTGAATGCACATATGGCCAATAAAGCTCCCTGCCAACAATCTATAGGCCACCCCTATTTTAGGTGTAACCAATATGTGTGTGATCCCACAATGAACCTGGAAGTGACCTGGAAACTTCACAAAAGATGTCACTATAAGGGTGGGACAGAGTGGGGCAGGGACAGGGCGGGGGCAGAATGGGGTGTTTCAATTCCACACTATTTCACGCAAGCATGCAATGACCCCAAACGTAACCCACATGCAAATCGGGGGTTGCCTCTGTCTATCTACGTCTATATCTATCTATCATCTACGTCTATCTATCATCTATCTATCTATCTATCTATCTATCTATCTATCTATCTATCTATCTATCTATCTATCTATCTATCATCTATCTATCATCTATCTATCATCTATTTATTTATCTATCTATCATCTATATCTATCATCTATCTATCATCTATCATCTATCTATAATCTATCTATCTATCTATCTATCTATCTATCTATCTATCTATCTATCATCTATCATCTATCTATCTATCTATCTCTATCATCTATCATCTATCTATCTATCATCTATCTATCTATCTATCTATCTATCATCTATCTATCTATCTATCTATCTATCTATCTATCTATCTATCATCTGTGTTCCTGGGCCAGGGAGCCGGTCTCCTCCTTCCCTGCTGTTACCTGCACCATCTTCCTTCATTTTCAGAATATGCCACCAGGCTATATTACTGATACAGTTATAGCTGGAGTACCAGTATTTGCTCCTTTCAATATGGCATTTCTAGAAACTACTGATTTCTGTATTGTTTTGGCCATCCATCTTTTTGAGCAAAGGCCTTATTTGCTTTCCGTCTTGTATGGCAACAACGCAAGCCATTGGAACACACTTATTGGTTCCTTGGTGATATTTTTCTTTTTAGCAAAGCAGCTTCAGGAGGAGAATTTGAGGAGAACCTGAAGGCACTGAACTCTTTCTCCAATCTCTCTCTCTCCCCCCCCCATTCTAAACTCACCCCTGCGAGGTTTCAGTTACATAACAACAGCGATTCTCGCGATTGCACAGACTTTTTCATTCCACGTGGTTCTGAAGAAATGAAGGATTGGACATAAATTCCACACAGGGAAGGGGATTGATCCTGCAAGTGCCCCAGTTGAATTCTTGTGTGCATGACTGAAGAAAGCACAGTCTGTAAAGAGTAGACCTTGCTCCTGGATTCTGCTCACACAATCTGCTTTCCTCCACCACCTACCCCATCATCCTCACCCAAGGCAACCCCCACAAGAGGCTCATTTTGTGGAACTGCAGGTGGCAAAGGGCTCTGTTAAAGACCAGCAGCAAGTAAAGCACAATGTTAGTTGCCAAGTTTTTTTCTGCACAACAGCATAGAAGCTGAGTCACAACCACCATGATAGTCAGTGAAAAATGAGGCCAGTATTATCCTTTCCAGCCTTTTGGTTGCTCTTAGGACCAAATTCATGTTTGGGGTGAGCACCAGCCTGCTCTCCATCTCAAGAGGAAATAGTGTCATGTGCAATTAGCCTAGGAAGTGGTATTTGCCATTTCATGCTTTGGGAAAATCCTTGTATTCTCAAGGACTTAGGGGTTTTCTCTGGTATTGATCAATTGACTTTGATTTTTTCAGTCAGCAGGAAGAAAAAGCACTCACCCATAAAAGTGGTTATTTATCCCAATATTGTAATTGAAAGTGTGGTCTGGTTTAAACATGTTAAATCAGTTTGAATTATTCTCAATACTTCAGTACTATCATTGTTTTAAAAATCCATGAGTTAGATCTGTTGTGCCTGGAGTATTGTAATGAGGCCAGTATTATCCTTTCCAGCCTTTTGGTTGCTCTTAGGACCAAATTCATGTTTGGGGTGAGCACCAGCCTGCTCTCCATCTCAAGAGGAAATAGTGTCATGTGCAATTAGCCTAGGAAGTGGTATTTGCCATTTCATGCTTTGGGAAAATCCTTGTATTCTCAAGGACTTAGGGGTTTTCTCTGGTATTGATCAATTGACTTTGATTTTTTCAGTCAGCAGGAAGAAAAAGCACTCACCCATAAAAGTGGTTATTTATCCCAATATTGTAATTGAAAGTGTGGTCTGGTTTAAACATGTTAAATCAGTTTGAATTATTCTCAATACTTCAGTACTATCATTGTTTTAAAAATCCATGAGTTAGATCTGTTGTGCCTGGAGTATTGTAATGGGCAAAAGAACTACAGTTGCATCTGTGAAAATGATTCTCCATATGGAGAACTCCCTCCACAAAACACCTCAGAAAGATGCTTTGTTTTGCTATTCAACATCCTGAAATGTAATTTTCATTTTTAATGGCACATAAACATTAAAAATTCAAACCCAAAACATAAAATTGCATTCACTTCTAAATGTCAGTGAAGCTTGTGCTAAATTTTTCCCTAACCAGTGTGAGGCCTCTAACTGATCAAATCTGTGAGAACCTCTGATTTTATCTTTACGCTTCCATAATGACTTTTCATCTATACATATGACTCTCTTTGAAAGTTTGTTCTGCCAGGATTTAGAGATTTACAAAGCTCACACCAGAATGCCATCCCACCTGTTACAATGAATGCATGAATTCTTGCTTTCTTCTTGTAGTTAGGAGGGCAACTGTTGAAAATGGACAACTGACATAGCTGGATAACTAAATGAGACTTCTGGTGCAGTTAGGGTTTGCAAATCTTCATCCCCTCTCAATTCAGATTGACTGATCAATTGATTCCATTCCATTTATTAATAGATTCCTAGGAAACATTTCAAAACAATTTAACAATTAAAAACACCTATAAAACAATTTCATATTATGCTTGGCACACTCATAATTCCCCTCACTTCGACTCCACTCATTTCCTCCTAGTTCAATTCTATATTCAGACACTGCTGTTCTCCTGAGAAATGATTAGGAACACAGGGTCCAAATACTTCTCTAAACACACTCTTGTAAGCCTCAGCCCCTTGGGCTACAGTGTCTGTGAGATCTTCCTAGAGTGCGCAAAGCTTCCCATCCTTTCAATTACAGCACTGCAAGGGCAGCATCCCAGGTTGAAGGAATTTTTGATGCACATGACACACAGTATTGCTAGTAAACAACCTTGTGATCTCCCTGTTGTGGAGTATATTCTTCTCTCCCCCACCACCCAATAGCTGATTGTGAAATGTTTTAGAAACAACTGAGAGCTTCCTTGAACTGGTGTGTGATACTATGGTGGCAGACATTTCTTAAATAAGAAGTTTCAATTCCAGATGACTAGCTGGATCAGTTTTGTTTCAGCAAAAATAAGGAGCCAAATACTTGAACAGATGATATGCAGTTAGTGAATTCCTTTTGTCCGTCAAGATCCCTAGCAGAAGCTTTGTATCTTTTCATACAAAGCATAAAATTGAAATGGTTGCCTTTAAGCATGTTTTTTGAAAGGTACTTTGAATTTGAATTCATATGAATAATTTGGAGCAATAATTTTTCTGTTTGTGTGGAGAAACACCATGGTTACAACACACACACACACACACACACACACACACACCCTTCAGATTCTTGCATGTTAGGAAGATGGCCTGAGTTGTGGCATTAAATGATTATTCCTGGGCTGATAGCCTGTTCAGACCCAACTCAAATTAAAGTTTGACAATTGAACTCTGCCTTCAGCTTTTCACCTCAAAAGGTTAACTTTTTAAGAACAGAGGTGTATAGTGCGATGCCTCTTCGGTTCAACACAATAGGCTGGAAAAAGAATTTCCCCCAGCTTGTAATGCCTCAGTGAAATCAGAGGAGTGAGTTTTGTAGCCTGGGAATTATTCCTGTGCTTGTAATTTAGACTGAAAATAGGATGATTATGTGCTTGCTCAGCCTGCATTTGTCATTCTTGCAGCCAACAACCACTGATAACACCTATACTCTGGCATTGGTTACTAACCCCTTAGGGTGGGACAAATCAGAAGGGCACTAGGTTGGGGAAGGCTGGACTAGATGTTTTAAAGATGGGAACATCATTCACAGGAAAAAAACCACATACACTTGGCATCATAATAATTAGAAATGCATTATTCATTTACAGCCTGGTTTGGGGTGTGGGGAGGTCAGTTGGGCAATTGATTTTTGTCTTATTTTCTTACATTCATACCTCTCTTTTCTTCCTTCATGGAACTCGAGGAGGAGGGCATGTGGTTCTAAGGCTGTGCATGCACTGTAGCCTGGCAAGATCTGCTACGACTTGGCATCATGTTCCTTTGGACCACACCGCAGTCTAGATAAAAGGGGGGAGTGTTTGTGGGGGGAGAGCCTGTATGTGGGAAGGAAGTGTTCAAAGCTCCTTTCACTTTGCACGAGAAAAGGATCTTGTGTGTTTTGTTCAGTGGTTGCTGCCCTGCTGCCTTTGCTTGTTCATGGGGTGAAGAGAGAAGTCTCACAGCTTGGTGCTGAACGAACAAGCTGTAGGCAATAGGCAACACATTGCTTTCCCCCATTCCCACAGTGCGTTTACCAAGTGGAATTATAGCAACATGAATATGGCTTAGAAAAGTATCACGAGAATATGAATGTTGTCACTGAAAATGTACAAGTCAAGAATGCTTGAAATCCAACCTCCACCCCCCTGCAAAAAGATATTTGTCCAATTATGCTCCAGTTGCCAACTTGATTCCAATTCAAGCTGAGAGGAGTTTATTTGCCCATCACAAAATGTGTGGTTACATCCCATGTGGCCTTTGAATCAATGATTGCATTGTGCAACCCCCAACAGGACACACAGCTACTAGATTATCCTTGCTTCAACCTTACATGCTGTATAGGAAAGAGTAGCATCCCCTACTCAAGTTCAAGAGCAATCAAAAGGGTTAAAAAGGTTAGCACCTTTGATTCTGTGCATTTTCTCACTTGCCTGAAAACTTGCCTTGGCCAGTGGTCCTGAGGTGAAGGAGCGTGCATCAAAACTCACGTGTTCCCCAAATGTAAGGTGCAATCCTCAATTGGGACTTTATAAACTCAGAAGACTAAGCAGTTAAAATTTTAACTACAGGCAACTGCAGCAAGGGGATGACTTAATCTGCAGTTCATGGCCAAGAATTCATAAATGAGAACTGTGTGGAATGGCTTTTCACCAGGAAACTGAATATACTGACATACAATCCTACAGATTGTTTGAGAGAGGGAGGGAGGGAGGAGTTTTGTAGACTGTAGATATAACCTGATCTCCTCAGGTTAAGTTGATCAAACCAAGAGTACAGCCATTCATCACAATGCTGGGATGATAAGGAAGAGGGAGAAAGGATTTGGTGATGATAAACTAGTATAGTTCTAATATTAGACACTGTGAAAATTATCAACATTCCAAAAATAAGGTGTCCCTGGTTGAAATAAAGTCTTGTATCCTCTTTCAAATTAATCATGTGAAAGGCTGGACTGGATGAATCCCAAGCCGGAATTAAGATTGCCGGAAGAAATATCAACAACCTCAGATATGCAGATGACACAACCTTGATGGCAGAAAGTGAGGAGGAATTAATGAACCTCTTAATGAGGGTGAAAGAGGAGAGCGCAAAATATGGGCTGAAGCTCAACATCAAAAAAAGAAGATCATGGCCACTGGGCCCATCACCTCCTGGCAAATAGAAGGGGAAGAAATGAAGGCAGTGAGAGATTTTACTTTCTTGGGCTCCATGATCACTGCAGATGGTGACAGCAGTCACAAAATTAAAAGACACCTGCTTCTTGGGAGAAAAGCAATGACAAACCTAGACAGCATTTTAAAAAGCAGAGATATCATCTTGCCAACAAATGTCTGTATAGTTAAAGTGATGGTCTTCCCAGTAGTGATGTAGGGAAGTGAGAGCTGGACCATAAAGAAGGCTGATTGCCAAAGAATGGATGCTTTTGAATTATGGTGCTGGAGGAGACTCTTGAGTGTCCCATGGACTCCAATAAGATAAAACCTATCCATTCTTAAGGAAATCAGCCCTGAGTGCTCACTGGAAGGACAGATCCTGAAGCTGAGGCTCCAATACTTTGGCCACCTCATGAGAAGAGAAGACTCCCTGGAAAAGACCCTGGTGTTGAGAAAGATTGAGGGCACAAGAAGAAGGGGACAACAGAGGACGAGATGGTTGGACAGTGTTCTCAAAGCTACCAACATGATTCTGACCAAACTGCGGGAGGTAGTGGAATGCCTGGCGTGCTCTGGTCCATGGGGTCACGAAGAGTCGGACATGACTAAACAACAACAACAGCATCCTCTGTTAACAAATATATTAGATGGAGAATCCAGACACTTGCCACTTACTGCATAATCATTTCAACTCAGTTTAGTGGTTTTCAAATTCTGTCAGACATCTTGCATGCTCAATGTATTTTGTTATTTTCCTGAACATTAATTTTTCTGTGGTATTAAGTGTTCCAGTAGTATGAAAGTTTCAGATTTCCCAAGGGTCAGTCTTCTTTTCTCTTTTAACTCTAAAAACTGTTTCAGCATAGCTATATTAAACATATCCGATTTGCCATTCCTGGATTTCTACGCACTGGGATAAGACCACTCCCACTCTTGGGGTGGTATTCAACAAAATATTAGCAGTAGTATAAGGGTTAGAGTGAATGCAAAGAAATTTCCTCCTGCTCATCTGTCCCCCTGTGTACTCTAGGCCATCCCCAAATCTACTTTGGACAGGGAAATTGCCAGAACAGATATAGGGGGCATGAATGGAGAGGAGACTGGATTTAGCTGTGTGTTACATTTAATACAACACTTCGTATTTTTCCATGATCTTTTCCTTATGTTGAAAAAACATGTACTGTTGTTCATTAGTTGAGCCCTGAATGCATTATCTCTTTTCACTTTGTCACTATGTTTTCTAAAAGAATCCTTCTACAATGTGGCTATTTATTAGATGAAGTTACTTTTATTCCTTAATTTTCATAAGAATTTTTGTTTAATTTTCGGGGGGCCTACATGTTGTAATATCTGTGCCACAAAACAGAACCAAAATTGAACCTACGTTTTATATCTAAACTCATCTAGGGTTGAAGATGCTTTGTTTCTATGTTCCACACACACTCTTTCGTAAAATAAATAAGACAGACTAAGAAGCAAAGTCACAAATAAAGAGAACCTCTTTTATCTCTCTGTGAATATCAAGCAGGTGACCTTTTTCTATACATTTAATTATTGGTGTAATGCATTCAAAATGACACATTTCCCAATAGGCAGCAGTTGGTTGTCATGTCAACACATGTACTTTATTTGCATCTGTTTGCCTTCTCTATTTTTCATTCCTGCTTATTGTGCACCGTTTGCTTTGGTACACAGTAGTCGCCGATTATCTACCTTGTTGGATAAAATGAAAGGCTGTGTGGCAAAATGCAGGGCATAGGAAATGGTTAGTGAACGATCACCACATATTGATACTGACCAATCCAAAGCTTGCCAGTTTTGTCTAAGATTTGAATAGATACATGAATGCATGAATCCAAGACATGAATCCAACTTACCTGAAGAGGAGATAGGTTTTCATTCAAAAAGAAAGCTACTGCTGCTTATGTCATAGTTGATACTTTTCATACAGCTAAGAAGGATGGACTTTGGATAATAATAATAATAATAATAATAATAATAATAATAATAATAATAATAATTTATACCCTGCCCATCTGGCTGGGCTTCCCCAGCCACTCTGGGCAGCTTCCAACAAAATATTAAAATACAGTAATGCATCAAACATTAAAAGCTTCCCTAAATAGGGCTGCCTTCATGGACCAGGACATTTACATGGACATGGCCCAGGTATTTACATATTGCCTAGGTGTAAGCAATGCTGAGGCCATTTATTAATCATTTCTTGAACTGTTTCCTATCATGCATTTTTAGTAACAAATATACCCAAGGCCTTGTGGAGTATAAGAAAAATGTGGCAAAGGAACCCGTTCATGTAGGTCGATTATAATGGCAGCATGAAGTCCAGGAGTATGATGAAAGATGCTGGACAGGTAGACTGGAACTGGATTATATGTATCTGGAACAGGAATAGTAGCCCAGAAAGCAAGTAATAGGGGGTCGTAGGAAAGCCATAGTTGATAGGGATCTAGGATAGCAGGCTACAAGAATCTACATTCCAGGGAATGTAGGCAAAGAAATATATTGGGAAACGTCTTTGTTTTCCAAATAATGCTCATAGTTCAGCAGGGAGGATTCCTGGGCTGTGCATATAAGGTTTTGAACTCAAGGCTGTTGGTGGTGAAAGATGAGTCAGATTCTCTCGTCTGAGTGTTTGCTTAACATCAACTCATACAAAACTATCAGAAAATATTTTAACATACCTTCTTCTTATTCCCATTACAGATGCCCATTATATAACCTGTAGGATTCAAGAATGTTCAGAGACTACGAAAAGCGGACCTTTTTTACACTCTATTGACACAAGCTCTCTCGTCGTCCAGGATGAGTACATTTTCATTCAGGTATGGGTTTGTAGAATCCAAATTTGCAGATCACGCTGAAGTTGCATGCACAATATCAACTCCTTTGTGAGTTTTGTTTTCCATGCCAAGCACTATTTTTTGGAAAAAACTTAGTTGAACAGAAAATATGCAAACATGGAAATGGTTTTACAGATTTTATGTTTGATATTGGTCTAAGGGCAGGGATGTCTTTCGGGACCTTTAAATGTTAATCTGCATCTACCCTCTATGCCTGATTCTGCCAGATATTTATGCTGAAGGTTTTTTCTTTTTGTAAACCATTGAATTGTAATTTGAATCAATTCATTCTACTTCAAGGAAAACAGTTTTACCTTTTACCTGCCAGGCACTAATGGTAAAAGTTTGCACCCTGATTATAATGAAATTCACTTGCCATTGTAAATTGAATTTTTTTAGACCTTCAAATGGAAGAACCTAAGGAAATTCAGACTGTAGATGCTGTTATTAATTTGACTGACAGTTTAGAAATGTAGCTCGTTACATTCCTTTATCCACTTAGAATATAGGCTCCTGCCTGTCACCTTTGTATTCAGTTCTTCTTTTCTGTGATCTTTGCTTTTCTCTCTGTCACTCTAATGACTTTCAATCCTGTTTCTTTGTGCATCTGTTGGTCTGTCTTGGCATCACTTTTTCTTGAAAATTCCAGTTCATTTGTTTGCCTTGCTTTATTATTCAGCTCTTCACTCCTTTCATAGGTTTATCCATCTCAATTTTTCTTTCACAAGTTCCTGTTTTGGCTCTACTGGTCCTTCATTGTTGGGTGCTGGTAATGTCAAGGTTGCAAGTTTGATCCCCACATGGGATAGCTGCATATTCCTGCATTGCAAGGGTTGAACTAGATTATTCTCAGGGGCCCTTCTAACTCTATGATTCTATGACCCGTTGTAAAGTAACAGTTGCCAAAATATGGAATGAACACTTGTTTTCTTCGTCCCTGATTTTTGAGATTTGAGATTCACTAAGTCTTGATTGGGCAATGGACTCTTCATTCTTTGGATCAGATACTTTGCATAGCTGGATCAGTAAGCACACAGATTATAGTTTTTATTAAGCAGTCTCATAAATGTGTATATATATATATATATATAGTCAGTAAGTTTATGGTGGGTATGTTCTGATACTTGTTGGATGGATCTATCAGGCAACCTAGTTCTACTTGGTGGCTGTAAAAGTCAGAATTTGTTGGGAAATAATTAGCATGGGAAATTATTGGGGAAATAAGAGCACTGAGAGAGACTTCTGAATTTTTGCCTTCCAGGATAGTGCTCTGTCAATAGTTGTTGCTCCATAAACCTTTTTCTTTTTAAGTTTTAGCTAGGAAAACTTAGCAATTTGTCTACATCAGTTCTTAATAGCTGGTAAGATGGTACAGCAATGGACTAAAGGGTTTTAGGGTTAATTTTCTAATATCAATTGTTTTGCCTGTAGTCTATGAAAGTTCAGCTGATCCAATAATGAAGTTGTCAGCCACGGAGTGTTTCTGTGAGGGAAGGGGAAGAGCTGCCTGTGACTCAGAAAGAGCTGGGTAGGGAATGATGAGGGACTGGCAGCTGGATGGGAAGAAGTTTCTTTTGAAAAGAAAGCTAAGAAGCAGGGATTCTAGAAGCAGATAGATTAAAGGAAGGGAAAAGTATGTCCAGTAATGAAATACAGGAACTCGAGAGAGGTGTAGGTGAAATATGCATCTAGCTGAAGAAGAGAAAGGGGTCAAGGAAAGGAATGACTAGTGAAAAGCAGGAGACTAAGATATGAGAATCTGTGTGCTATTGGCATGAACCGTGTGCAAGAGAGTCAAGAGTGCTGGGCAGACAGAAGTTCTTTACCATTAATTAGAGTCAGCAGAGCTGAAGGCAGCAGGATCAAATAGTTAGAGGATTTTAAAAGTAGCACCTTTGGATATAGCATGTGGCTGGCACAAAGAGTTAAAGAGTAAGTCATATTTGAAAGCAAAAGTGGATCAGTCACTTGAAAACAGAGAACGTTGGGAGGTCTGACAGTACAACTAAGGGGTTTGGCTTTTTGTTTTCTGTATTTCAGTGCTTATAAAGGAGAATTTAGTTTTTGTTGATGGGTTTGTTGTTGAGGTTCTGAGGACTAAGAACAGAGACCGTGACAGAGCTGAAAGTTATTTTTTCTGTGACTGTCACACTGCTAAAAAGATGAAGGTGATGACATATTCAGATCAGAGTTGGACTTAGAAATACCCAGGCTTTCTCTCAAACTTCATGGCTAGCGAATGTGAAGAGAGAGCTGCGAGTATTGCTTCTGAAGTCATGCAAAGAATGCCAGTCTGTTTGTACCAGGGATGAGAGGCTCTGTGCGGGCTGATCATTCATCTGCCTGCAATTGGCATCTACTGGAAACAGAACACTTGGGGCTGGAATTAATTGTTGCTAATTACTCTAAGTTTAAATAAGCCAACAGATTAAATGAGGTGTCTTAGAGGTACTTATCTCTGTCTATCATTTGAAATTAATGGTACAGAACATTTTTATGTTTATCATTTGGAACATTAAATAAACATCAGATAAATAAGTAAGATTGAGGGACATATGAAGATCTCACAGGTGTGAGAATGATCACTTTATGAAAGTGTGTGTGTGTGTGCATTAATCGGCTCTGTGTTTACCCTGAATTAGGTGGCAAATTGAGGTGATTTGTGAAGGTTCTCATGTTTCTGTGTCAGATCATACTATTAAAAAGGCATCTTGAAGCAGATTAGGGACTCCCTAATTTTCTGAGGGCATCTTTCTGTGTACACACCACATTTAATTCTAGATTCAATTGAGACTTGTTTTTTCTGCATACTCCACATACAATCTAGGTTTATTGCATATTTTTGGCCCCTGAAAAGTGCTTCTTGAAGAACTTGTTTCATTCTGAAAACAAAAGTTCATTGCAGATTGATTCTGCATTATCCCATAATCTGCCCATTTGAAAACAGAAAGAAATCAGCAGTCCTGGCAATGGGGTGTGTGATATTGATTGTATCCTCAAAAATCTCTGGGGAGTGCAGAACCACTCCCCTTCACCCACATGAAATGTAGTCTAATGGTCTAAGAAGAGTGTAGACACAGTTGATTTATACCAGGTAGAATCTGGAGTAAAACCTTGGGAATAAGCATACAAAATCAGGGAAGTGGAATATGAGGGAAGAGTCCAACCCCTGCCAAAATAGAAGACCACTTGTTTCCAAATTCTCTTAGTATACTGTGGCTGTGTGGGAAACTCAAGTTGAGATCAGGAGAGATGAAGGTGCACTATAGCTATGTACAGGTGGCAGAAATGCTGTTAAAGAGCTATTGTTGCCCATGGAGACATTCCTGCCATGGTTTTTATTCAAAACTCTTTTCACAGGGTTCTGCAGCACTTCAAGAGGTGCTCTGTAACAATCAAAATGACAAGAGTGGCTGTGATAGATGTGCATACGTTTTGGAGTGACACTTGCAGACATCTACCTGGTAGCGTCCGTGACAATGAATATGTCCATGCTCACATCCACCCACATCCCACTTTATAAGCCCGCATTTTGAAATGCTTTTCATAGTTTTCTTTTCCATATGTGAAAAGGTAGGGTTTTCACATCCATATAGGTGTGTAGCTCTTTAACATGGTGCAACAACATCTTGAAAAAACCACTGCCTGCCTCTAACGCTATAATAACATTATTCTGTTGTGTTGAGGGTTAGTTAAATTCATAGAGTTTCTCTTCCTTCAGCAAGGTTGCCCTGTGCAAGGTAAGGCTCTCTTTCTCCTTATCACAAGTATGTAGTAGGAAGAGGAAAATAATAATTAATATAATAATAAATTTTTATTTATACCCTGCCCTTCCCCTTCTAAAAACTGGGATCAGGGTGGCTAACAGCAGATATAAAACATTGATTAAAATGCAACTTAAAAACAGCATAAAAACAGCATAAAATACAACATACATGTAGCATCAATGTCAACAAAATTCAAAAATTCAGGAGTAATAGGGGGGACCCCAGTCAGTAAACATCAAATGATCACCAGGGCTAACTGGCCAAGGTGGTCCTACTAGGCCCAGCAAGGAGACCAGGGAAGAGTTTAAATGTGGGGTCCCAGAAGGGTTTCTTCATAGGCAAGGAAAGGGGAAAGAGAATAGAGGACCAGGCTACGGTAATTCAAGTTGAAGGCCAGACGGAATAGCTCTGTATTACAGGCCCTGCAGAAGGAGATCAAGTCCTGCAGGGCCCTAGACTCGTGGGACAGAGCATTCCACCAGGTTGGAGCCATCACTGAAAAAGCCCTGGCCCTGGTGGAGGATAGTCTGGCTTCTTTAGGGCCCGAGTAGTTTCCTGCTACTCTGTGAAAATGATCATCTGTGCATCCCCTATGAAAGAGGCCACGCAAATATACAACAGTGATGGACAATTGCTCAAGAATTCTCAGCCTTGGATCTGACTATGTTTTCTGCCGGTTCCCACTGAAGCCGGTGAGATTTAAGGCATGCCTATCTTGTCCCACTGATTTCAATGAGACGCAGGTTCAACTAACTTAATCTGAATACAATCCATTGAGCTAATGACAAGTTTTGGGAGCAAGGAAGCTGTGCAGTCCCTCAGATTGTCTGACCAGCTCAGGTGAAATGACTTACCGAAATGAAATGGGAGATGGATCACAGAAAGTATAAAAAGGGAGAGTGCCTAAATTTCCATACACTGGGTGCCTTATAATTAACCCAATAATAAAATGGAAATATAACCCCTTTTGATTTTATGCAATTATCTTTGGGTGAAAGATTATGGATATGAGACTGCAATCCACTGTCCACATCCCTGGGGGAAGCTCTGTGGAAGTTAGTGGACTTACATCTGAGTAGACAGAAGTGTAGATTGCTTCTACACTTCTTTATAGGATTGCACTCACAGTTTAACTGATGGCCAGAACAAAGGGCTGTGACCTGAGCACTTCTATATTCTTCCCAGTGAGCCTGGCCAGACCCCTAAGCTTTATGTTCCTATCTGGAGCACTGTAGTCTGAGTCTATTTGGAGCTTTCAATGCAGCTCTTCCAACCTTCATCAGAGTTAGGATTGGCATCAGCATCTGGATGCACTCCATTTCTGCTTTAAATTGGGAGATCCTTGCACCATTAACCAAAGAGAGATGTAATGGGGAGGCAATAAATTATCGTTATCCTGGGACCTGGGCCAGAAACACCCCTTTTTGTCTTTGGCTTGCATGAAATATTTACTCAAGTTTCTGAAGCGCACAAGAAGAAATGTAAATGAGGGCTGTGGAGTGCAGAGTCTCTGCCTTGTTGATTGTTTATGCTGTCTGTCACTCTCTACCTTTCCAGCATTTCTTCCTCAAATCCTCTGTATCACTCCCATTTGTTATGCAATTTCATGCCTACTTGAATATTGAGAAGCTTCCCTCTTCAAATAGAGTTGGCTGGTGTGGCTCTTTCCCCCATGACAGTCGAGGGCATCCCCTTCTCATCAGTGGCTTCATTAAATCACCTTGTACCGACAAAAAGAGTCGAAACTACACCAATATTAATAGATTCCAGTTGTAATGTCTGCTCTTACTGCTGATGCTACTGAGTCCAAATGGTGATGGAAGGGAAAGGGGATCTTTGATTTCTCCTGATGAAGGGAGGGTCTGTGGCAATTTGAGCTTGATGAGAGAAATTACAGGATGAGATACCATGGTGCTTGCTGCACGAGAGACCAGAATACGTTATCATAATGGTTCTTTAAGTATTGCTCTTGATGCTGCCTAATTTTTTAAGTATCACTTGTGAGCTAGGAGAAGCCTAGATTTTATTTTTTATTTTTAAAAAAAAAAATCATCAGAAAGGGTGTTTGTTGGTAAAATGAGACTCTTAGCTAGAGTTCTTTCAACAAGAAAGTCCAAAACCTTTCTAGATTTTGGCTACATCCTCTGCAGAGGTGATGCATGCAGAGAATTGGGTTCTGCTGTCGCCTTTAATATTCATAAAGATAAAGTATCTTCCCCCAATGTCTGAGAAGACAATTAAAAGGAAAAAAAATCATCTGATCATGCGGACTAATTTTACTGCTACTTTTTGTTAAAAAGACCACTGTGATAGACTGCTGACTCAATATTTATTGGTCATTAGTGCATGTGGGTCTTACAGCAACAAGAATTCTTACAATAAGAATTCAGTCCTACATAAAGTTTGGTTTAAGAAAAAATACTTTCTAAAGCATTTAGCTAAAGACGAGTATTGGCAAAACATGTCAATACTGTATTTATGTAATCTCTGAGTTTCTTTCGCAATTCTACAAAGGTGCAGCCAGATTTCATAAGTCACATCTGTGCTTGAGTCTGGCATCTACTTCAGATGGTCTTTGACCTGAACCATGTATGAAACAATATATCTATAGGTGACGATTCCTTTGAAGGCTAGAAAAGAAATGAAAATAATGTCTACAGATTTCCAGGAAGGTCCATATTTACTGGTTTAGAGAGCAATCTAACTGCTGCCCTCCATGCCAGGCTATAGGACAGATGTGACTCTCTGCTTAGTTCTCCCAGCTAAGCAGGCCTATTTGCAGCTTCTAAATTTGCAGCTGGGTAGGAAGCCCACTGACAGTATGTCCACCAATGGAAAGCCCTGAAATGGGAAGGGCTGGGGAAGCTTGGATTCTAAGCCAATCATAACCATTGCCAGGTGGCATTGGGCCTGACCCAGAATCAAACACCGCACCAACCTGGACCCGGGGCAGGTAGCTGTCCTCATTGTCCTATCCCTGCTTTTGCTGCAGCTGCAATGACTGGCCAGATTGGAGATGCAATTGTGGCTCCATTGTTCTGCAACTCCCCACACAGGGATGGGGATTGCTTAGGACTGCAGCCTTACACATTTTTATCCCAATATAGCTATGCCATTGCTTGGATCCAGATGTCCACAGCGTTCTGATATGCACAAATAATCATTTTCACAAATAAGGGCTTCCCCATTACCTTCCTTAGTCAGAAAGCGAATGTGGAATCCTGTCTTTCGTGGGACCATGCATGTATATTGGAGCTGGGCAACATTTTAGGTCATGCCATCTATTCATAGCCATCTATTCAAATATATTCATGGCAATTATGCAATAGAAATATATTTTTCCTTGGCTTTTCAGATGGAGCTATCAGGTTTTAACAGAAATCGATCCACACAATTTATTTTTAACTTCTCCCTCTTTAGCTCCAATTGATTTTTATCTTTGTGATCAATGGTGACAAGAACACTCTGGCAGGACCACAGGGGTCACTTCCTTGAGTCTGCTATTGAACCAATCATTAAAAGCTTATTATGAAACTAATAGGATGGAGACGTTTCAGGGACTATCATGATTGCAGCTGTTTTATTGGTGAATAATGCCTGACAATCTTGATCTACTTATTATCAGTCTTAAGAAATGTAAAGGAAGAGGGGGAATGGATTGCTCCCACAAAAATAAAAACCCAAGGAGACTAGAGACCATGTAACACAGATGCTTATTTTAAAAACAACAGCACAGTGAAGATATAAGAGCAATGTTCAATCAAGTGTTTTCTTATTTGAGACTGTGCATTCCCCAGTTCCTGTCACTGTTTCATCTACACTGAGCCAAGTATTATTGGATTTGGAACTTGAAGCAAAACATCTGTTGGCAAAAATTGATTAACATTACTCTCCTTCTTTTGCTTCTGGGGGCCTTTTATTGTGCCGTTTCGTTTAAAATCTCACTTTTTTCTCCTTCCTTTCCCTCATCCCATTTTTGTCTGGTGCATCAAAAAACATCTGCACAAGGGAATATAATACTCACCTAAAAAGACTAAAATGTTTTTCTCCTGTAACTCCTCATAAAGATGATTAAATATAAGCAGCTGCCGGTATCATAAGAATTTTTACTTTGGAGAGAAAGCTTGAAGGGTGTTGTTGTGGATGTTCAACTTCAGTTTTTTATATGTGGCCTGTGCAATTGTTTTGGGAAGCAGTCATTGCTGGGAGGGTGGTGGGAGAAGTCAAGCATTTTACCTAATTAGCAAAATGATGAGATACCACGGTTAGACAAATGCGATGCCACAAGGTCTCAACTTGCAGTGATAGCTACGTTTGGGAACTTTAGCTGTTTGTGGTTACTATGGGCTCCTGACTCAAAGAGCAGGCATGTCTATCACAGTTAATCAACAGAACAAGAGCACAGCATTTTATGAAATCACCAGTGTGTTTAACTTTGAAGACATGTTGCTAAGGGTGCACTCTTATGGACCCTGGAAGAGTGTCCTGGGGTTATAGGAGACATTGGATATCCCTCTCCAATGTAAAAGGCAAAGTCCTGATGGCAGAGAGAGAGACTTGATGTTGGATTCCCCTTCCATGCTACTGCTGAAGAAGCAGACATCCTGGGCAAACTAGAGCTCTGACTCTGGTAGGGCCAAAAAGGTAGTATGCCAGGGGAGGACTGAGAAACAGCTGGGATCCAAAGGACCAATGCCATCCTGGTCCCTGACACCAACTGGGGTAAGATCAGATTCACTCAGGTATCTACATCTCTCCTTTTCTTTCCCTCCCATTGTTTCCAAAAGGAAACAAGTTGAGATACAGCTAACAAAAGCTGTCTTTGGACAAATGCCGGCTCCCTCGGCCTGGAGCATGATGAGCGCTGCACCCCATAGTCGCCTTTGACTAGACTTAACTGTCCAGGGGTCCTTTACCTTTACCTTAATTCCTAAGTAATACAGCTACAGTGGTACCTCGGGTTAATAACTTAATTTGTTCTGGAGGTCCGTTCTTAACCTGAAACTGTTCTTAACCTGAGGTACCACTTTAGCTGATGGGGCCTCCCGCCACCGCACGATTTCTGTTCTCATCCTGAAGCAAAGTTCTTAACCCGAGGTACTATTTCTGGGTTAGCTAGCGGAGTCTGTAACCTGAAGCATCTGTAATTTGAAGTGTCTGTAACCTGAGGTACCACTGTACTCTGTTATGAATCAGGTTTGATTATAATATTAATAGTTATTTGAAATTAAGCTTTAGTTTTCAGCATGTAAAAGGCAAAAGATTTATTGTTGGAGATAAGCAGTGTCCAGTGCACAGCGGAATGATGAAAAGTATGAGCCAACATGCTCTATACTACTTTATTTACAGTTCAAAGCTGGTAAGTTACAGAAAAACATTTTCCCTCTGCCGGAGCAGAGAAAGCTTCATCTCTCCTCTAAAACACGGAGAGAATCACAAACTGAAACTGCAAAGAGCAGGGAAAAACAGGAAACCAGTATACGTCACATCCAGTCTCCCGTTCCCGTGGGAAAACCTCCAACAGTACAGACTGTGTGGAATGTAAACACCTGTCTTGTGACAAGCACTTCTGCTGCTCAGTGAGGGAAGCAGAAACCAACATCCTCCCCCTTTCTGTGAACATCACTGGGCAGCGTGTTCGTACAATATCAGTACAAACCCAACTTCTGCACATAGGTACAGTGTTGATCCCTTGATACAATCTTGGACAATACATCAGCAGGAATTTCATTACCTGGCATATAGGACACCGTTACGAGTCCCTTCTGAATACGTTCCCTAGCATGTTGCACCTTCAATTGCAAGTGCTTCGTGCTTTGCTTACAACCTTCAGAATTCAGCAAAGCCAAACATGCTTTGTTGTCCTGGTAAACCTGGATTGGACATTTGACAGGAATTTTCATGTCTTTGCACAATTGTAACAACCATTCACAATCTTTAAGTGAATAAGACAGTGCATTCAGTTCAGCTTCACAAGTACTTAAGCTAACTGTTGTTTGCTTCTTGCACGACCAATCAAATAGACCCTGATTGTACTTATAGCAAACTCCAGACGTACTTTTCCTGTCTGTAGTGTCACTTCCAAAACTTGCATCTGCAAATATCTCAAGACCACCAGACTTCTGATTGTTAAATCTCAGTCTGTAATGCATAGTGCCTTTCAAATACTGCGCTATGCGTTTCAGAGCTTTCCAATCCTTAACAGTAGGATTGTTGACTTGTCTGCTTAGCAAATTACAGCTTACAGCAATGTCTGGTCTTGAACATCTGGCAATGAAGTTTAGCTTGCCTAGCACACTTCTGTACAGTGTAGTGTCAGAAAATGCTTCTTCAGTGTCGTCTACCTGATAACCTGTTGTCATCGGTGTGTCTACAGGGTTAGCATCCATCAGGTTTAGCTTGCTTAACGCATCAGCAATTTTCCGTGACTGGTGTACTAGAATGTTACCATCTTGATCTCTCTCTATTTCCAGAGATAGGTAGTTGTTTACCTCACCAAGATCTTTCATGTCAAAGTGCTCTTTCAGTTGAGCTAGGGCGTTATTGTACATTGTGACATCTTTCCAAAAGAATAAAAGATCATCAACATAAAACAAACAATACAGTTTCTTTTGCCCCTCCTCTTTGACAAACACACATGGATCAGCTTTCCCTTGCTTAAAACCTAGAGAAAACAATACTTCAGTGAGTTTTGTGTGCCAACACCGTGCACTTTGTTTGAGACCATAAATTGACTTTTTCAGAGCACAAACAAATCCCTGTTTTACCTGTACGCCATCAGGTGGAAGCATATAAAGTGATTCACCTAGAGATCCGTACAGAAAAGCTGTATTCACATCATGGTGACTAATGTGTAGATTCTCCTCTGCAGCTAGCTTGAGCATAAGCCTAATGCTCTCATACCTCACTGTGGGTGAGTAGGTCTCGTGATAGTCTTCACCTGGTACCTGTGCAAAACCTCTGGCTACCAACCTGGCTTTGTGTCTGACTATCTTGCCATTTTGATCAGTCTTCGCTTTGAAGACCCATTTGCTTCCAAGCAATTTCATTCCTGGAACTACTGGAACTAGTTCCCATGTTTTGTTCCTTTCCAAGGAATCAAGCTCAGCCTTCATGGCATTTAACCATGGCTCAGCTTCCTTTGAATCCAAATCCTGGATTTCTTGGAAACTTGAAGGTTCAAAAACCTTCTTGGAGCTTTTAACAGCTGTTACTGCTATCTTAGCAAACTCATCAGCAAATCTCTTTGGAGGTCTACCTTTTGTGGCTCTCTGTGACCTGCGAATTAGCCTTAAGTCTTCAACACTCTCCTCTTCCTTCTTAGGAGAAAAGTGATCTATTGTGAACAATGGTTCCTCCAATTCCTGATCAGAGCTTTCAGAGGGTCGCATAGAGGCTTTCGCACTCTTGAAATCCTCTGAATCACTCGATTCAGTTTCAGACTCAGAATCAGAACCTTCATCAGTGGGTGTGGGTTGTTGTGGTTGCTTTTGACTATCCTCAGTCTCATCACTGTCATCAGGATAACATTGGAAAATTCCCACATTCTCCCCCCACTTGGCATTGTACTCAACACTTCTTGTGAGCTTAATTTCCTTAGAGTCAGTCATCATTATTCTGTAAGAACCTTTCTGATAACCTAGAAAGATACCATGCAAACCACGCTTGTCTAACTTGGAATTTTGTGGTGAGTGAACCCACATGTCCGAACCAAAAATTTTCATGTGTTTGATGTATGGCTTCTTGCCAAACATCTTCTCATAGGGGGTACAACCAATCGCTGAAGATAACCTGCGATTATAACTGTAAGTGAAACATGAGAGAGCTTCGGCCCAATAACTCTCTGGAAGATTTGCATCATGCAGCAAGGTTTTTAACCCTTGAAGCAATGTTTGATTTGCTCGTTCCGCAAGTCCATTCTGCCATGGCGAGCGAGGACTAGACAAATCGTGTTGAATTCCTTTCTCAGCCAGAAAAGCTTCAAACTGCTGAGAAGTGAATTCTCCCCCCCGGTCAGTGAAAAGAATCCTTATCTTCTTACCATGCACATTTCCCAACCAAGCACAGAATTCCTTGAACCTAGGAAAAGCCTCTGATTTCTGCTTGAGATTGTACACAAAAATATACCTGGAAAATGCATCAATAAGAACCATGAAGTACCTATTCCCACCCAAAGAGGGCGCTAGTGGTCCAACCAAATCAGCATGAACAATTTGGTATGGTTCTGTAGCTTGCCTACTAGACACCTTACCTTTTGCAGCCATTTTCACCTTGTTTGCTGCGCATGCCTTGCACTTCATGTGGTACCTGCAGGGTTTAATAGTCATACCTTCAACCAAGGCAGGCATTTTAGATACTGCCTCAAAATGCAAATGACCATATCTCCTGTGAAAATCATGAATACATTCTGCATGCAAACTTTTGTTAGAACCTGCAATGCAACAAGTGTCATCCTGCACAACATCATCATAATACAAAACAAACAAACGATCAACAAATTCAGCATACAATTGATAATCATTTTTCTTGGTGATGATGCATCTATTGTTCTTAAAAGAAACGTCAATTTTCTTCTCAATCAGCTGTCCAACGCTGAGCAGATTATGTTTCGCATCCGGCACATAAAGCACATCCTGTATCGATAAGTCCAAACTGTGAAGAACAACAGTTCCGTAGCCTTTACTGGGGATAGTGTGGTCATCCGCCTGGTGAATTGCACCTTCCTGCGGTGTAAAAGACACGAACAGTCGCTTATCGTTGCACATGTGATGCGTCGCCGCTGAATCAACAACGAAGAAAGATCTAGACGTCTTCTGGACCTCTGCAACCTCTGCAACCTTTGTAACCTTTGGAGCGTAGCGTGAGACCATTGCCTTGTGCTGCGTTGTCCTGGACACCGGACCTTTGCCTTTGCTCTGGCCTTTTCCACGCGATGAGCTTTCGCTGCGCTGCTCTGTCTTGGCCCTGGGATATTTGCATTCCCTCTTCATATGGCCTAGACGTCCACACGAGTAGCATTTCACTGCCTCCAAAGCTTTGGCGCCATCTGGTGGTTCCACTGCACTATGGGATGACGTCTGTGAAGCCTCCCCATTTCCCATGCAGCTATCACCCCGCCGATCTGCTTCATTCTGAATCATGGCAGTATCACAGGCTACTGTGAGTTGAGCATTTGGCTGATCAGTGGTATCAAATTCCCCACTTGCCTCATCCAGCCTTCTGCAGCTAGCCATCATGACTCTTGCATTTGCCTCTTGCGTCATCTGTGCTGCTTTAAATCAAGCTGCTTTAATCCAAAGGCAATTTCAAAACAGCCTCTGCCTTTGAGCCTGCGCCTTTCTGTATGCTGCGTTGCTTATCTGCAGCTGTTTCAAACTGCATTCCAAAAGCAAGCTCAAAAGTGAAAGTCCCCAAGTGCTTTCTCTATGCTGTGCTAAATTCTTGCTGCGTCATAGAGCTGCAGCTGCACTTTACTTTCGTTTTCCCCCAGCATAGCGTCCCTTTGAGCCATTTGCCTGTGCCGCGGCAAAACCGGCTATAAAAGTTCAAAGTCCAGCCATAAAGCCATTAATTAGAAGCTGGCAGGCTTCCCGGAGCAGTAGCACATACCTTCATCAATCATTTTGACGCGCAGAGCAGATACCTTGCGATCCGTGCCTCTGCCGCTGTTCCGATCCTCTTTGCTCCTTTATTCCTTTGCCAGGAGCCCGACTTCTGAAGACCAATCTCAAAACACTGCATTTTTCTGGGCCCATAACCAAATGTTGGAGATAAGCAGTGTCCAGTGCACAGCGGAATGATGAAAAGTATGAGCCAACATGCTCTATACTACTTTATTTACAGTTCAAAGCTGGTAAGTTACAGAAAAACATTTTCCCTCTGCCGGAGCAGAGAAAGCGTCATCTCTCCTCTAAAACACGGAGAGAATCACAAACTGAAACTGCAAAGAGCAGGGAAAAACAGGAAACCAGTATACGTCACATCCAGTCTCCCGTTCCCGTGGGAAAACCTCCAACAGTACAGACTGTGTGGAATGTAAACACCTGTCTTGTGACAAGCACTTCTGCTGCTCAGTGAGGGAAGCAGAAACCAACATTTATATGGTCTGAGATGAAGCCAGAGTATGTCTTTCAGCATGTAAATCAGTCAAGGTCCATTTAGGTATTCCATGGAAGGTAGGGCCATCAATGGCTACTAACCACGATGGCTATGTAGCAGCTCCATTACTGGAGGTGGTATGCCTCTGAATACAGTTGCTAGCAGCTGAAAGTAGGGAGAATGCCGTTGTGCTCTTGTCCTCCCTACAGGCTTCCCACAGGCATCTGATTGGCCATTGTGAGAACAGGATCCTGGATTATATGCCCATAGGTCTGATCCGGCAGGGATCTTCTTATGTTCACACTAGAAATATTTGGAATGTATTAAAATAATGTTAAAGGAGACACGGATATCATGCTAGATTAGCATTTTGTTAGAAAGTTTTATTCATTTGTTACCTTTGAAATGCAGTGCAGGTATGAAATAACGCAAAGAGGTGGGACCAGTCTTGGAAAAGTGAAGTCAGAACATCAAGCAGAGAAGACAGATACATTTAATGATAAGCACATTTGTCCAGTGGAATCATTTCAATTGGCCATCTTCCTAATTAAACTCATAAAATATAAAGCCAAGGGAAGGGGAAACTCCCCCCTCCCCCAGATTAACGAGCCCATCATTAAGTAAAGGGGGAGTAAAAAAGACAAACCCAGCTAATTCTGGGCTAAGTATGATGGATGAGTGCAAGAGAAATAATTGGATGGCATTCATCAAATATGAAATAAAAGGTGGTGTCGGAGGGGGGAAAACGCTGTAATAATCTCCAGGATTCAGTGTAGGCAAGTTTTCTTATATGCAAAGTTCATCAAAATAAATGAAAAAGGGGCTCCTGAACTTCATTCCTCACTAGAGAGCTTCACAAATGGTAATGAAGGTTTGATAATTGCTTGTGATTTTTATTACCCTAGGTGTAAATCATGAAAAGGCCATATCCCTGCTGATGTAAGCATCAGATTGGTCCTCCCAACAGAGGGTTTCCTTTCTTTCTCCCAAGCTATGCTTTTTTTTTTTGCTTCCATGGTGTTTCCTATAATATTTGGAATTTCTTGCCACTCAATGCAGTCCAGCAGAGTCTTGGAGGTATGATTGTGGTGAGATGTCTGGATTAAAAGCTAAACTCATCTGTAAAGCTAGAGCCAGAGCACACGTCACATGAATCATGAAGAGACCACTGGAAATGGTATCATCTGATGACTTATCCCTGTGACGATAATCCATATAAAAGACTTAATGGGGTGATTCCTAGGGCTAGAATTTGATGGTCCCTGTGTTGAATAAAACATAGGGGCCCATGGAAGACTGTTTAGGGTGGTGTTTCCATGTCTGTGGAATGAATTCCACACTGAAGTGTACCTTGGTACATAGTATCATAGAATCATAGAGTTGGAAGGGACTCCAAGGCTCATCTAGTCCAACCCCTAAAATGCAGGAATCTAAACAAGCATCCATGACAGATGGCCATCCAACCGCTGCTTGAAAACCTCCAATGAAGGAGAGTCCACCACCTCCTGAGGGAGTTTCTTTCACGGTCAAACAGCTCTTAGTATCAGAAAGTTCTTCCTGATGTTGAGTCAAAATCTCCTTTCTTGTAACTTGAATCCGTTGGTATGGGAAATGCCAGGTTAAAATTGGTGATTATTATTTTTTGTCAGGCTTTTAGATACTCATGGGTTAAGTCGTTGTTGTTGTTGTTGCTAACTATGTTACAGTATTTGTGCAATTTATCATAATTATTTAAAATTGTTTTACTTATTACAGTCATACCTCGAGTTGAATGTGCTTCAGGTTAAGCGTATTCGAGTTGCACTCTGCGGCAACATGGAAGTAAAGGAGTGTGTTACTTCCGGGTTTCACCGCTCGTGCATGCGCAGACACTCAAAATGACGTCATGCGCATGCACGGAAGCGGCAAAACGCGACGTCGCATCTTACGTTCCATTCGGGATGCGAAGGGGACCCCGGAATGGATCCCATTCTCATCCCGAGGTACCACTGCACATATTTTGTTTTATAGCATCTGATTTTTTGTAAGCCGCCCTGCAATAATTTTGATTACATTTGTCAAATCTCTTACTAAATAATAAATAAATAAAATCCTGAATCCCAACATTCTGATTGTACAAGACATACTCTAGTGTGTGTGTGGGGTGCCTAATAATTGTCAATAACCATCCTTCCTACTATTTTTACAACAGAGGAAGATTGTCAAGTCATGCTATAGATGATACAGTTGCACATCGCCTTTATAATTTAAGTGTTAGCCTACCGACTCTTCTTTTTGTAACCACTTCTCCCGGACAAAATGATCTCGGCTCTGCGTGTCTGGATTGAGAGTGATGCACTGAAGAATTCATGATAAAGTCCCACATTCAGAGCAGAATCAGATTCCAAAAATCTTTGACTGCTCTGAGGGACAGGCCTCTTTTTCACTTCTCATTCACTGCCAGAGCCTTGTCTGGAGAAGATCAGATATGAAATCTCTGTGCATTATAGCCAGTCTTCGCTCTGCCTTTGAATGACAGCTTGTCTATAGAAATATGCCACCATCTAGAGATGATATGATTACTGGGAGTATTATTGATGCTACAGCAATATAAAATGCCGAAATTTCAAAGGAAGGAAAAATACATATCTGCAAAGGGAATTTTGTAGGCTTTATTAGAAATCTTAAAAGTCAGTAAATGTTTTGATATAATAAAGGAACATTTGGTCTATTGCATTATCTCAGACCCTACATGCATGCTAAAGCAAATACTATAGAGTCAAAATTTATTCACTTAACTTTTCTTATTCTTCTGAAAATATTCTTGCTGTCCTTCCATTTGACCAGTGACAAATATAAAACCCTATATCTTTAGTATGAGCAGGGCTTGGATATATATATCCAGTATAGATACGTGTGTTCTCTTATTTATCAAGCATAAGTTGTAGGCACTTTTCGAAGTGATTAGCCAGAACTGGTAGTTTTGCTTCCTCCATTTTTCTATATGTAATGATTTCATTTCCCATCATCGTTTCCCATTTTATTATTAATAGGAGCAATAAAAAACAAGTATTATTCTAATATTATCTTAAAATATATGCGATGCAAACATTCTCCATACTTTATGTATTTTATTTACAGTGTAGACCCACATTGGATCCAAAACAGACCAGTTAGGGACCCCCCTTTTAGAACAGTTCTCTTTGACACCTGTGTTGATAGTATCCCTTTTGAGTAACAAGTTGGCAGTCCCCCTGAACATCCTTTCTTCCTCTCTTCTAGTAAGAGAGTGTCAACTAGTGCTGTGTCAAAAGTAGAGGTTGATTATGACAACTATATTTTTCTTGCCCCTAAATCAGCTGCCCTCAAAAGGAAGAGCTTAGATTGGTTTGGTAAGCCTTCTGCTTTAGAAATCCATGCTGACTGCTAGCAATTTCCAAGAAGTGGCTACAAATTGATTGCTTTATAATTTGTTCTAGCAATTTCCCAGGTATTGAAGTCAGACTAATGAGACTGTAGTTCCCCAGGTTAGCCTGGCCTCAATACTCAGGAAGTTGTTAGAACAAATTATACAGCAATCTGTCTAGAAACACCTCAAAGAAAAGGATTTGATTTCTAGTCGCCCATTTGGCTTGGGTGCAAACAAAACTATACTTGCTCCAGTCTGTCTTCTGAAACTCAGTAGATAAATCATAATCAAAATTGAAATGTGAGGTTGTGCGTGCAACTGAGAATAGAAACTGAGATGATATTCAGGACAACACGATTGTGGATGACTATTTCAGCTTCATCAAGCCTGGAGAGCAGGATGACATTTACAGTTTGCAGGCATTTTCCCCCTCTTTCAAACAATGATGCTGAATTACCACCCTGGATGCTTTAGCTGAGATTTCTGCATAGCAGGGTGTTGGACTGGATGACCTTTGGGATCCCTTCCAACACTATGATTCTATGAACCAAAAATCTCGCAAAATTGTCAGGGAGTCACCAAATGGTATGTGCTTAAATAGCATTCATTCTTCTCTCTCTTTGTATTTGTACAGGTGACGACTGGTGGAAGAGCAAATTACTATGTGTCCTACAGAAGGGAACCCTTCACGCAAATAAAATTGCCCAAGTACTCGCTACCAAAGGTAAATGTGCCTTGTATAAGTAGTATTGATAAGTACAAAGTCTTTGACAAGAAGAGATAATTTAATCAAGGAGATGGCCATAGCTCAGTATTAGAGCATTGGCTTTGCAGGCAGAAAAACTCAGCATCGATTCCTGGCATCTCCAGGTAGGAATGGGAATGCCAACTGCGTGAAACCCTGGAGAAGTGATGCTAGTCGGTGCAGAAAATACTGAGCTGGATGGAACAATAGTCTGATTTGGTGTAAGGCAGCTTCCCATCATCCTGCTTTGTTTGTTACTTTTCTATCATTCTATAAAGATATATATTGTTTAATACATTTCTATCTGTTCATAAACAAAGGAACATAGGAAGCTTCTGGAGTCAGACCTGTTGGGGCCATCTATATGTACCTCAGCCTTCTTCTTTTTCTTTGGCAATCACTCATAGCTGAGTAACATTGTCTTCCATGAACACGGTCTTAACAGTGAGTCTGTAAGTGACTGTGGAGGCCAATTCTGGATCCACACGTCCTTCCACAGTGGGGACATAGGTTTCTGGATGGCGGTTGATCATGATGAGGGTTTGCCAAGCGTGCCTTCCTCTTAGAGCATTTCTTTCTTTCGTTCTGAGTTCAAGCGTTTTCAAAACCCATGACACCTTTGGTAAAGGCTGTTCTCCAATTGGAGCACTCGCAGGTGAGTGTTTCCTAGTTGTCGGTGCTTATATTACATTTTTAAAGATTTACCTTGAGACAGTCTTTGAACCTCTTTTGTTGACCACCAGCATTACACTTTCCTTTTTAAAGTTATAAATAGAGTAGTTGCTTTGGAAGGCAATAATCAGGCATCCTGTATGGAAGTGAGAGCTGGACCATAAAGAAGGCTGATCGCCGAAGAATTGATGCTTTTGAATGGTGCTGGAGGAGACGCTTGAGAGTTCCATGGACTGCAAGGAGATCAAACCTATCCATTCTTAAGGAAATCAGCCCTGAGTGCTCACTGGAAGGACAGATTGTAAAGCTGAGGCTCCAATACTTTGGCCACCTCATGAGAAGAGAAGACACCCTGGAAAAGACCCTGATGTTGGGAAAGATTGAGGGCACAAGGAGAAGGGGACGACAGAGGATGAGGTGGTTGGACAGTGGTCTCGAAGCTACCAGCATGAGATTAACCAAACTGTGGGAGGCAGTGGAAGACAGGAGTGCCTGGCGTGCTCTGATCCATGGGGTCATGAAGAGTCGAACATGACTAAACGACTAAACAACAACAATCAAGCATCCACACAACATGACCAGTCCAACGAAGTTGATGTTGAAGAATCATTGCTTTGACACTGGTGATCTTTGCTTCTTCCAGCACAATGGCATTAATTTGTCTGTCTTCCCAGGTGATGACTGGCAATGACTCTTCAGGATTTCAGACTGGGAGTGCCTCCCAGACCTACCTGGATATACTAGAGATTGCCTTAATTTTCCAGGTATTAAATAGCTCCAAGATTGATGTTTTCCAGGAAAAGGGCAATTTGGTAGCCACTTTGGGATGGATGGAAATTCTAACTCCTTTCTTATTGCTGGAGCTTAGTCTCTCTTATTGCAAGTTAAGGCACACTGTCCTCGCTGGCTTGACAGCTGTGCTTTCCAGGTCTGCTTGGTAGAAGGAGCCCTTTAGGCTGTGAATCTTCCAGGAGCAATAAAACATGCAAATGTATAAATAAAAAATGAAGTAGGATGAAACTCCTTCAAGGACTCTGGAATCTCCTTCCCTCTTCCTCACCAACCACCCTGCAGCCATTTTAAAATTAAAAACACACAAATAAGGAAAGGCAGAATATGATAATTTATTGGCTTGGTCTAATAGAAAATTGTTTAACATCACTCATAACTCATGGTCCTTCCCCTGCTGTGGCATAAGTCATGGTAATTGCTTTGTGTCCCAAAGGGCAGAGAAATATAAAGATCAGGGGGTAATAAGCCTTTTATCTTTCTTAACAGGACATGCATATTATCAGCACAAATGAGAACCAGGTGTTTGCGGCAGTTCAGGAATGGAACCAGAATGACACATACAACCTTTACATCTCTGACGCCCGAGGGATCTACTTCACCCTAGCCTTGGAGAACGTCAAGAGCAACCGAGGACTAGAGGGGAATGTCGTCATTGACCTTTATGAGGTAGGCATCCAAAGCCATGTTGAAGCAACCTTGTCTCTTGCAAATATCATTTCATGGTAGGGCTGTCTGCTAATTATTGTTTTTTGTATTATTAAGGATTATTGTCTATTACTTAGCATGTTTGCAATGAAAATTAGCATTCATAATTTTATCAGGAGAGCAATACAAATACTTTAAGGATATGCTTTATTTTGCTTAATTTATGACACTTCCGCGCCACATTTCTTCCATTGTGAATGGTCCAGGAGTTGATCCAACTGTAATATCAATGTTCAGTCTATTTTAGTTCATTTTTGTCCAACTAAACTCTTGGTTGAAAGTTCATCAAAATAGGAACACTATCCCTTAAATGATGCTAGACTGTCCATGTGCTCAGTACTGAGGAGTACCATGCAGGTCTTGAACTCAGCTCTCAAAAGTGTTAGCCTGAATTCTTCCTCAGCAGTGCTTTCTGACATTTTTTTTTACTGTTGAAGCTTTGCAAGCGTATGGAGATGCCTCTATCTACAAGGGATGCCAGATTGCTGCTCCCAAGCTATGTGCATTCCACGAAAGTGAATTTAAGTTAATTAGTTTGGTATGGCTGCAATGTGCACATCAGAAAATAGCCTGTGTCTTTAACCATCTTTCAGAAGAAATATTTGTGAAATGTTGGCAAACATGTAAGTCTGTGCTGGCACCCTGGGGGTGGGGGTGCTGCTTGTTTGCTTTTTATTGGCAGCTTTTGTTGCCTGTGAAGTCTCAAATGAAAAAGGAAGGCTAGTGAAATCTCATATGGCAGAAAATCTTCCTAGGTCTATCAGTAATGCTATGTTTTTTTCTGTGGATGCAGATTCATCTTCCAATTGTCACTATGTATTTGTCACTCTCTCTTCCTATGGGACAGGCCTGATAGCCTATCTGAGCATAAATATTCACTTGCAGCTTTTTTTACCCTTGCCATTTTGACTAATAATCAGATGAACATCCTGAATTTTCTTATAGTTTAGAAACAGATTGATTATTTATCTATTTTCAGCTAGCAAGCATGATTCTGTCATTGCCTAAATACAATATAAATCTTGATATCTGTAGAATTCCATCAGGCAAGGCAACTTCAGCCCTAGTTTGAAGGCAACACTTCTCTTCAGTTTTCTTGGGGAACAGAGGGGGAGAAGCAAAGCTGGTCCATAAATCTATACATTTTTGAGCCACCAGAGGAACTGATGTTGCCCAATGCTATCATTCAGAAATATAACTGCCAAACAACATTTAAATCAAGATCAAGGCCATCTTTCAATTGAGTGCATTTCTTTCTTTCTTTTTGAATGAATTCTAAGCAAAATTACAATAAATAACCATAACAGTTTTCTTTCTGTCTTTATCTCTCTCAAGTGAAGCCTAAAAGAAAGTGTCATGCCCTCCATTAATAATTTTCTCCAGAAATTTAGCCTAGTCTTCATTTTAATATTATATTCCTAGAAATATATACAGTGGTACCTCTGGTTATGTATAATTCGTTCCTGAGGTCCATTCTTAACCTGAAACTGTTCTTAACCTGAAGCATCATTTTAGCTAATGGGGCCTCCTGCTGCTGCCTTGCCGCCGCTGAACAATTTCTGTTCTCATCCTGAAGCAGAGTTCTTAACCCAAGGTACTATTTCTGGGTTAGCGGAGTCTGTAACCTGAAGCGTCTGTAACCTGAAGCGTATGTAACCCGAGGTACCACTGTACTTTATTTGCCTGCCTCTGTACATGATATTTTCATAAGCCACCTTGTAAGTTTATACCCTGGAAGATTGCTGAATTATTCCTGGCTACTGTAATTATGATGTATCATGTTTGTTGGATTGTTTTAATGGCATATTCAGTCATTATTTTTTCTTTTCAAATTTTTACTTTGTATTGAATTCCTCTGTTCTGCATTGCTGCGGTATAGTTTTAATGAGAGCCAGCTCATAAATATTTTAAGTAAAATAAAATAAGAAATAAGAAAATAATATCGGAAATAAATGTTCCATGTTGTGAGTACATGGATTAATTTCATTTAACAGGTTATCCTCAAGCAATCATGTAAACTTGATCCTAGACACTTGTTGAATTGTACTTGCAGAATGGTTGCCGAAAGAGGTTAATTGGCTAAATCCTTGTCCATATCCACTTGTGTGTATTCAAAGATGCACATTGTTGCAGACGGTAATTGCATAAATATTGGCTCTGGCCTTGGAACTGTTTGTGATCAGTTTCTCATGTCAGGGGCTGAGACCAAACAGTAGGTGCAGCAACATATGGGTGAGAATTAGGGCACAGTGCACTAACCTTGAAGGCAATTTGTCATGTTTTAATGTTTCATGTTTTGTGGTAAGTACAGTCACAATTTCTCTTCCTGAGGAACAAGATATGCCTGGTGTTTACTCTTCCTGAGAAGACCTCTCCTCTCAAGCAGAACGCAGGTTCTGATATCTAATAACCAGTTAAACTCTGCAGATCCTGTCTCTTCCACCAGGTTCATCTCCATCATAGGAAATTAGGAATATAGGAAGCTGTATGCAAGGCATATGTTCTGCTACTGAGCTGTTGGCCCAGTCTTAGCTCCAGGGTGGGGGAAGGAGAAGGGGAGAGTAAAGGGGAAGAAGCTGCATGAACAGTACAGTGTTGGGCTGCCTGGTAGGTTTTCACAGATGTCCACGGATATTCAAAGTCTCATCTTCATACAGCTGAGGAATTTCAAGAAAAGCAAACCAGTTATGAGAAGACTGAGAACAATGTTTGCAATGATGGGTTGCATATCCCTGAGTATTTAGAGTGTAAACAGTCATTTATTCAAAGGCAGGAAGGTGTGAACCTCCCTGTGAATTAGGTTTACAGGAAGCTATAAGAATTAGGTTGTGTGGCAAGACCCTCAAGCCGAACCCCCATTAGGGTAAATAAATTCACACAGACACAGATATTTTGTTTAAGGTTCTGGGGCAAAATTTTGGCCACAACTTTATTGATTACAGAAATGAGAGTAGTATTGGCTTAGGCATTGGCAAGACTATATCTGACTCCTGCCCTCTTTGCAGGAAGTCTGTAAGGGTAAACCACCAAAAGGGAAATTGCTTTGGGGGAACCCGCCTGCATCTCCCCTGGTGTTCCCAGAGGCCTAGCATGGCCCTCATCCTCAAGCAGACTTTGGACAGGAACCAGGCCCTGGCTTCCTTTAACGGAATACCTTTGATAATGGAGGGGCAGGCGATGGCTGACCTCCCCTCCCCCATTCATCATATGCCAATGCCTAACTGCCTAACCTTACAAAGTTGTGATGATTGCTAAGAGGTAGGCAAAAACCAAGTGGCCCGTGCCAATTTGCCAAATGGAAAAATTTCTACCCAGTCCCCAACTCAAGACGAGCAAGCAACCAAAGTCCAAAGGACACCTAAATTAAAGGGAGGGTGGGCGGGTGTTCGGCAGCGCGAAGCAGGAGCCTGCTGCCACTTTTATACTTTTCCCCACTATCACCCTTTAAGATGATTGGGTAATAGTCCTGGGTGATTGTGGTGCCACCCCGGCGTGAGGGCGATAGCTCCACCCACGCCAGGGTGGGGGGGAACCAGGTTGAGAGCCCGGCCGCAACCAGGACCATCTATTAAGATGATCCCATTTGTGCACACTCATTTATCAAGGAGTATTTGAGTGGGCATATCCTGGAAGTGTTATGCATTGCAGCCAGTGCCCAGTGTGGGATTTTAAAAAGGAAGTGGGATTCTTTGGTCAGGCTCAGTTATGCCTACCTGAAAAGAAGTGGGATGGTATCTCATCCTGTCCTATCTAATTTCAAGCCCTGATCGCAGCAGCAGGTGTACAAGTTTTTGGCTACACATGTGCACATTATTGGTATGGAACAGAATGATGTATAGAAAGGTTTCTGGAAAGTTGGAAAGAATGGAAAGAAGTAATGCAAAACTGGTGGCAGATGTCGAATTGAGAGCGACCAAAAGGCCTCTAATGACAGAATGGGCAGCTGGGCCCTGGACACAGGGACCATCTTTGCTAAAGGAAGAATGTTCCCTAGTGTTCAAGATACAGAAAAGGATGAGGCTCCTGTCTTGCCTAAAGTAGCATGCAAAATGTTTAGGTGGTTAAGTTATATACCAGCCCTCCTTTCTATACAGGGGCATATTTTAGAAACAGAGCTGTGGAATAAGCAACAGCTATGAATATAAATAAAGAGGAACAGAGTGGGGCTGTTAAGTTCCTAATATGCAGAAAAAGGAAGAAGCAATAGTTTTAGGAGTTCTGCTGCCAAAGAGGAATTCCTCTGGAGATGAGATTAAAGTCTTCTTACTGGGTTCTTAAGAAGCAATTTGTTTTTTGATAGAAAATTTTGAGCTCACTTCCCATGTGGATTTCAAAAATAGGTCTCTGTCGTTACTTGGGCAGTGTCAGAAGCCTTTGTAAGAAACACTTTCTGTATTTGAAATTACCCTCATTTTTTTAAAACCCTTTTTCTGAGATCCTTTTCCATTTTTCTGCTGGTAAGGAGAGGCAGCTGATAAGTAATTCAGCAAGGTGATTGTGGTATAAATTATATTTCTCTGCTTTGGAACAAGTCAAGCTGGTGCACACTTTCGGAAAAAGAATGCTAAAAGCAGACACATGGGTGGCCTCCCTCCCCTTCTCCTTCCATATCTCCCTTGGGGTGTTTCAACAGTAAAACTCAAATCTTAAGTCATTTCATATTTCAAGAACACTTCCTCTGAATTTCAGGGAATTTTTTTAATCCCTGAAAATTTGGGGAATACAACCAAAAAGCAAAATGTTCTGCCATAAATTTGGAAGTGGGTATTTTACACCACACTGGACATGTGCAGAAGCTTCCTGCATTGGCCTCTGATTTAATAATATTCTTGCAATGAACCAATGCAAGAAACTTCTGATCATTCCCTACATGGCCAGCAGCATCAAGAAAGTGTCCAGAAATTCTGGAACCCAAGAAACCCATTTTACCTTGGCAGTTAAGCAATGGAACGGTAGATCCGAAATCTGGACTGGACTCGGAAGGTTCCATAAAGTTTGGGCTGTAAAATTTGAATCTGCCAGATCACTGCTAGACAACAATGGGTAGATCTGCCTACCTGTGGGGATCCCCACTTTTCTTTTTAATTCATATCTGTGTTAGATACGTCAGCAGGATAGGAAGATAAAATATTATCTCTGGCATAAATTACAGGTCATTTTATATTACATGAAAACAATTCGCTTCCCATTTATTTGTTTTTTTTAAATTCACTTTGGTTATTCATCGCCTAGCGCAACTGAGAGAAGCGGCAATTAGTTATGTCATCCATCTCATTCTGTCAGTTCTCACTCCTTGCTCCCGCCTGCAAAAATCTCCTCCTCCTGCAGCAGCTCATACCGCCCACTTTTTAGTTAGGGCCAAAGCTATCCTAAGTCTCCTCTGGAAGATTCCTTTTTTTCCTCCCGCACACCAACCCCCTCAATCTGGCAGAACATAATTTTGCATACAGCACTTCTGAACTTGATATTTGATTCATTTAAATCCCTGCAATAAGAGTGCATTAGTCAAGCATTTCACTCTGAGAGGCTCCATGGGAGCTTCTTGCAAAGGACTTGTTAAGTCTGCCAATGGGCTCTGCAATGTGACGATACCAAGAGACACCTGAGATCCAGACTCACAGTAATAGACTAGCTTTCAAGACTTGCTGTGAACTTCCCAGAGCATCTGACAGGCTACTATTGTTTGAAATAGGATGCTCAACTAAATCTGATCATCATTCAAACTTTCCCATTGACATCCCCTACATCTTCCAATTGACCCCCCCCCCTACATCAGGGATGTCCAACTCCCAAGAGACTGCAATCTACTCACAGGAGAGAGAAAAAACTGGCAATGATCTTCCCCTTTTTTTGGGGGGGGGTTTCAGGTCAAAGTTGTTGAGCTTGTTTTAGAGGGGAAAGCCCCATTATTAAACTACAGTAAATTAGAGTTATTGGACAAGGGGAAAGGGGATTAGTCGCTCACCAAAAGATCACTAAGGAAACAATCTGGCTCACAGCGAAAACTCCGTCTTCTGTTCCAGCACTCATGAGAAAATGGAGGGCAGGGCAAGGGGGCAGGGCCAGATGCTCTTAGGCAAAAGCAAAGGAAGAGGAGGCCGTGATCAACAGCGATTGACCAGAACCTACCAGGGATTGACCAGTCGATCCTGATCGAACTGGTGGATATCCCTGCCCTACATCTTAACTTGTGGAATCTCATTTTCCTCTTTTCCAACTTGAGCCGCCAAAGAGAGCTTCCATTCCACTTTACCTGTGCCAAGGGCCATTTACTCATACACTCTCCAAAATGATCTGAAGTCATTCCTGTAGGTGTGGTGGCAGTTTGGTTTGGTCTTTCTGGGGATTGGATCGATACCATGAGGGCCAAGAATGAGTTAAGACAGAATGGACAATCTCCTTAAAGTACTGGCTGATTATCATACCACAAAGAATTTATTTAAATTTGTTTGCTGGCTCCTTCTGACTTTGCTGTACACTACTGACTGTTCCTTGTTCTTGCCTAGTCGCCCGATGTGGTTTTTCATCTCTCATAATTTTTCCTAGGTAGCAGGGATCAAAGGCATATTCCTGGCTAACAAGAAAGTGGAGGACCAAATTAAGACTTTCATCACCTACAACAAAGGGAGAGATTGGCGTTTGCTGCAGGCTCCAGATTCAGATCTGAGAGGAGACCCCATACACTGTCTGCTGGTCAGTGAAGGAAATTTTCCAAGTTGTAATTAGTGGGCCCATGACAATGGGCATTCTCTAAATCCCAGACAGAAAAGGAACTCATTGAAATCCATGGGATGCCTCCATAGGATCCAGCCCTGCATAGTTAGTCCCCCAATTTGCATCAATTATTTCCTCCTCCTGCCACTTTTTGGCTGATAATTAAGTGAATAACTTATCAACATCTGGTTTCACAGTCTTTTCAAGCCAGAAGGGATCATTATGAAAATTTAAATGAAAGCTATGGAATTGTCCCAGACTTTGAAATGTTCTACAAAGAGATAGCTTGGCATCAATAATATTGATTTACATGGGATCTTTCCCATAATTCAGAAGATCTACAGTGGCTTTCAATACATTTAAATACGACAACATTTAAATGTTTAAGTTATAAGTAAAATAATAGCAATAACCACTCAAAATCAGACTAGAACTAATTGAACCGTTCCAAGTGTAATCTAAAGGGCTTGAATAACTTAACTCCACCTGTTATCCCACTTGAAAAGCTGAAAGATGTTCAGATGGAGTTCAGCAAATTTCCAGAAAAAAGGAAATTTCATGGTTTCAACAATGACAGAATGTCTTTTCTTTGGTGTTTTTGATGCTCTTTCTGTTTTCTGTATTTCTATTATTATGCCTTAGCATGAATTATCAGTGGAACCATTTAAATCTTAGTGTATATTTATTATACAACAATAAATAGTATATAATAAATATACACAATGGGCAGGCTTTCCCTGTGCCTGTGGAACAACCTCACCTCCGAGGTGCATTTCACCATGGTGTTGATATCCTTTTATTGTCAGGTGAAGACTCACTGTTTAACTAAGGCCTATTGGGAGGCCTATTTGAATTTCTGTCATTGACGCTTTTAGTTGTAGCAACTTTAAAAAAATCTTGTTTTACATTACGCAACTGTCTGGTTACGTAAACTTTGGGATGCGCGAGCGGCAAACCCGGAAGTATTTGACCGGGTTTCTGCGCATGTGCATGTGCAGAAGCAATCCTCAGGTTGCGGAAACCTCGGGATCTGACCAGACCTCTGGAATGGATTCCATCCACTACCAGAGGTACCACTGTATTTTAATCTTTTCGCTTAACTTTTTGAACTATTTCTGCCCTGGGACCTTTGAATGAAGGGCAAATAATCAATAAATGAATGAATGATTAATTTGAGATTTTTTTATTTGCCTTTTAAAGATTTGTATGATTGTTATGCCTTGTATTGCATAAACCTATTCTTATGTAGGTTTGAGCCACTTTTTTGAGCCGCATGGTCTATCTGGGAAAATGACATACAAGTAAATTAATGGTTGTGATGATACTTGTTGATCATGGAGAATAATCTAATTTACTAGTGAGGGTCAAGATGAAGAGGCAGCAGCCCCTTTTGAATTTTTGGACTATGGGTTTACTTCAACTAGCCATGTGCCATATCCGTACCATACATTCAAGGCACTATTCTACCCCTTGAGCTGTCATGGCTCTCCCCCAAAAAACCTGGGGATTCTTTTAGTTTGTTTAAGGTGCTGAAAATGAGACCCCTATTCCCCTCACAGAGCTACAATTCCCAGAGTTACCTGGGAAGAAGCATTGACTATTAAATCAATTTGAGGATGTTTGCTGGAGTAATATAATGGTGCTTTAAATGTATGGTGTGGATGTTGCGATGGAACATTCTAATGAAACTTTTGTTTCACAGAACTCAGATTCTCAAAATAATAAGCTATTTGGAGAAAGGAACTTCATGGCTTTAACAGCCTGGTCCAGGAAAGTGAAATCCATGTGCAGGCATGAAATGTCCCATGCAGACTGCTACTCTGGATTGTGTTCATATGCAGCTTGCTGCATGGGAAAGGCGGCGGCGGGGGGGGACCAACATCCAGTGCTACTGATCAAATGCTGAGTTTTGAGAACTCTGTGCCTAGGAACTACTTCCAGCTGCCTCTTCCTCATTAAACAGGTTATCTGTCATGCCATACTTGTCTGTGAGGATGCCGGAAGAGGTGCTTGAGTACAGCAGTGTATCTGGCAAACATTGCTTTCATTGAAACCAAGAACAATTAATAGAAATGGAAATTTAGAATGGAAATGGACGTCGGTCCCTTTCATCAGGCTCTTTGCACAGTCTCAGAAAACAGAAGAAAACATGAATGTAATACAAGGTGGCTGGCTTAGCCCATGTATTCAGTTTTTCTCTACCAACAATTCTCTTTCTTCTTTCTCAATCCTTCCAGCCCTTCTGTTCCTTGCATTTGCATTTGCAAATCTCAGAAAACCCCTATACTTCAGGCAGCATCTCGAGCAAAGAGACGGTTCCTGGACTTCTGGTTGCTACAGGTAAAGGAATTGACTGGACTCTGTTGCTCTTATTCTTTTGAAGCACAGAGCTGCTGTTAACATTAGGGGACAGCTCTGCCATTAGTCAAGTGCTTCATGAGGAATGTTCTCCCTGGATTTTGCACTACAATGAAAAAAAAAATTTCTAGATTTTGTCCCTAATCAACCGAGCTAGAACCTGGCATTTGTAGGCATATATCTTATTCATCCAAGTAGACATTTTGGTTGACTGGGCAATCATTTATGGTTTTGTGTGGGTAGATTAAAAGCCAGTGTGCTGTCACAGTCATAGCACTGTTTATCCTGTAATAGACATATATGATTTAACATATAATGCATGTAAATGTTCCTGTCTATATGATCATGTATGTGCTGTTGCTGTTACATTTATACCCCACTTTTCCTCCAAGGAGTTCAAAGTGGTGTACATGGCTCTCCCTCTTATTATTTTCACAACAAGCCTGTGAGGTAGACCGAAAGTTGGTGACTTGAATCCTCAGGATTTGAACTTTGGCCTCCCAAGTCGTATTCCAACACCTTAACTACTACACCATACTGCTTGATTTGTGGTGTGCAAAACAGGCTGTCAGGGATCTGCTTGCAGGGAAGGGGGGAGAGACAGGAACATACAGAGAGCCCCCTCCTCTGTTGAGCAGCTGCACTTTGTCAGAGTCTGGGGAGGGGGAGCCAGGAGACACGGAAGATGAGAGAAAGGGGAGCCAAAACACTGCTACCAGGGAAAGGAAGGTGCAGCTTCCGTCGCATAGCTTTCCACGTAAGGAAAAAAGACGGAGAGATGGTTTCCCCGGGTTTCTATGCTGGAGGGGAAATAGGAAGAAGGCACTTCCGGATTCTGCTAGCGATTGAGGCAGATATGGTTTTGAAACTTCTGCACTGTACATAAGTTTTGCACTCAATAAAACCTGAAAAGACAGGCTGTTATCTTCGTGAGCAACCACACTCCCACCTCACACAGGCTTTGCAGGTGCACAACAGTCACATCCTACTATGATGTCTGCCAACCAATAATTCCATTATAACTGGTTACTACAGTGTAGATGGTCCATATATGACTGATGCTGGAAAGAACAATGTGGGCCCACCACCTGGCTTCTCTAAGAAATAACTATTAAAGTGCATTAGGTACAAAAGAAATCAAATATTCACAATAACATTACCTTTAAAGCCACTTGTGAATTTTTTTGGAGATTCATATCCATGCTAAGTTATAATTACATTGAATTTCTGTCAACACAGCTGACTGTTGTGGTTACTGTGTGGGCACTATCACCATCATTTTTATATCCCTCTGCCTTGCCATCTCTCCATTTTTCTTCCCTGGGTGGGCTTTCATGCCATCACTGTGCTGTTCCTCTGTCAGAGTCAATTGCCTGTGAAATAGCATTGATCCATGCTGCTGTGCTTCACAGTAACCCTTACACCCAATCCAACACAGTTATTTGCTGCCAGTTTGGCCTCCTGGCCTATAAGCCTGGCTGCCTCCAACAGCTCGCTAAAGCTCAGCCTCATATTGAAACACGGAGGTAGAATCCAGTAAGAGATGGGTATCACCAGGAGAAAGCACAAATCATTGAAAATGCCTTTGAACAAACATGTATGGCGTATATTTGCATATTGCAATGGGATGAAAACCCAGTGCCATTTAGGTCCTGTCTAAATTGCCATGATGGCTCCAAACATCACTCAGCCTTGCTTTCTTTATGGCTGTGAAGTTGCAGAAAGTGGTCACAAAGTATTGCCACAAATAGATCTTTAGCTGGTAGGCAGTGACACAGTTCCTTTGAAGCAATGCCATTTTATGCCCTGCTGAATCTATAGTTGGTTGCTCTTACCCTTAGGCAACGGTTCATTCAAGCTTTTCACAGTGGTTGTTGGCTGTTGGGACAATGTGCCTTGCATGGCAGGCTGCCTTGCAGCGACTGGCAGCAACTTTGTATGTGGGCTTAATACTCTTGGGGGCATTTCTACGCATTATACCTTTCACAAAGATGCTGCCAAAGAATTAGTTGTGGTGGGTATGCCTGGCAGCAGCTTAAGAGCTGCTGCTCATAATTCATGGACTGTTTTCCCCATCAAAAAAGAAACGGAGAACACTTTGCCACTAGTGCATTGATGTCCTCTGCTTGCCAGTGAAACCTGTCTTTAGCAGATCTCAGGATCCTAATGACAGCTTCTTATGCCAGCAGTGCCCAGACCCTGGTAATTAATTGTGACAGCCATCACAGCCCCTTTATGTCTGCATCTGCCTGCTCACAGTAGGATACCTCATCAAGATGGCCATAGTCATCCAGTCTTGTGTAGAGTTCCCACAATGCTTAGCTCAGTGGGAGCTGTCCAATGGAACAAAAAAGCTTGTTGAATGGTTGTCACTGTAGATAGCTTGTTTGTGTAACATGGGGTGTGTTCTGTAATTTCAAAACCTGCCAGCAAGTTGGCATATTCCTGATCACAGAATCTTGTTGTGACGTCTCTGGCTGCTGGCTGATTACATGACCCATGCTTGGGCTCAAGGTAGACAATAACCTTGGGCTAGGCAGGAAAGCAGTAGGTAGTCAGGCAGGAAACAGGTTGAGGGGCAGTAGGCTGGTGACCTACAAATGGCAGCAGTGGACCGGGGAACTTTATTTCAGCCAGTGCCACCAGCCTGGCCTTGTGCTGCTTACTGATTTCTCAGGCCAGGAGGTTATGGACTGTGTTGTAGATGTGCTAGCTGTAGATCCTTCCTTATATCAGCAGCCCAGCACAAGGAGAGAGACATTCTCAATTCAAGCCCTCTTGCATATGACATAACTAGACTAGACTTGACTGCTCAACTTTCAGGAGATCCTATCGAATATTTCCTTGAAATTGTAAGATCTAGAAACTTGTAGCAGTGAAATATTGAGCCATCAAATATTCACATAGATTAGTTTCTATTTCTAGGAATTAGAAAGAAAGTATAATGGTATCCCTGCAGGGAGAGCTGGCCGCTGTTATTTTATTGAGAAATCGCTCTATATAAATGAAACCTAGAATGAAGGAACTTCAGACAGCTCTTATCCACTATCATTTTTACCTATTAATGCATCTATAATTTTCTCTCTAAATAATAGCTTGTTACATAGAGTTAAGGCATGTTTTAAATTTGCTGTGGGCTCTACAATTGAACAAACTGCTAACTGAACTGCAATGACCGCTCTCAAAAGAAGTCATGAATGGAGCTAGAGGGAGTGGATGAGAAGGGAGGAAAAGGGAACCCACTTATGCTATGGTAGTGAGCAGAAAATAGGAAATAGGATGCTGTTGTTTGCAATGAGTGTTACTTTATGCCAGGGGTTTCCCAGTTTTCTACTCCCAAGGTCCACTTGAGAAGACCACCAGTCACCCAATGGCAGGAGATGGGGCTGGAGTCAGTCACAAAATGCCATGGAGATAGGATGCTTGAAGATATTATAGCTCTAGCCCAGTGATGGCCAAACTTGGTCCTCCAGCTGTTTTGGGACTACAGCTCCCATCATCCCTAGCTAGCAGGACCAGTGGTCAGGGATGATGGGAATTGTAGTCCCAAAACAGCTGGAGGACCATGTTTAGGCATCACTGCTCACTCCACTTCTTTCACTTCTGTCTCCATCTCCTCCATTGCTTCTCCTGGAAGAAAGGCAAGAGAGGAGATGACACACAAAAGAGGCTGCTGGGAGGCAGCTGGAGAAAGTGCGACCAACATAAACCAAAGCAGTGGGCCGCCTGTGGGCCCTGGCCCACAGTTTGAGAAACACTATGCAAATACAAACTTTTTCTATGAAAGAGTTACTTTTCCTTATCTGGTGTTATCAAGAGACCATGGCATAGATATTCCTTTCATTCTGTCTTTAAAAGCATTCTGCCTCATAGGAATATAGGAAGCTGCCTTACACATGTAGCTCAGCCTTGTCCACACAGACTGACAGTGTCTTCTGTGGTTGTAGACAAGGAACATTCCTGGGCTGACCAGGAGGTGAACCTGGGGACTTCTGCATTCAGAGCAGTTGTTCTACCATTGCTTTATGCCTCTTTTCTTAAGTTTTATTTATATAACAACAATATATTGTTGTTTATACAGTCTTTGATTCAGAACTTTTGTGTGAGTGATGTATACTGTGGACACTTCAGAGTGTGCAACCTGTATGCACACAGCTGCTCTAGAACTGGAGGGGTTTGCAAGAGAAGGGTCCATAAAATCATCACAGGAAGAAGGAAAAGAGTCAGCTAGACTGTCTCTGACCTTCCGTTGCCATGACACAGATTAACAGTGGCACGGTTGGTTTTGCACACAGGAAGATTCTATGGGCTGTATACATACCTGGACTTGAAAGCCTCCTTGGACCTTGTTTGAGCCTCACTACCTTGTTTTCCACATGCACAAGCAAGAAGATGCCACAGCCCATGCTCACAGAGGCTGCCCAGCACCGACATGATCATATGCAGAACAATGCATTCCTGTATCTCTGGCAATGACAGGACAACCTTTCATGTGGCGCTTTGTATTAATCGCAACCCTTAAGCCTCAGGTTTTATTTTCAGCAACATAAGTGCCATTACAAGTTGGTAAGCTGCATCCTCCGCTCACTGATAGGAATGTGTCAAGCTGCATCTGGGCTTTAATTCTTCATTTTCAAACATTAAATGTCAGGAGCTCAATTAACATTTTCATTAGTGTATATTTATTGTGCTCCTATTGAGGCTACACAGAAGTTTGGGACTGACTCTTCCTTTCCTGTTATCTTTAAAGTAAAAACAAAACAAAACAAGCAGCTTACCTTCCTTTTTATTAGGATGAACTTCATGTCTGCTTTAAAAGTTAGTCACCCTGCAGGGTATGGAATGTTAGGAAATAAAGACACGGTGTGAGTTATTTCACCTGAAAGTCATTGTGTATCGTAGAGCTTTTAAACCCAGTTGTTGTATGCAGGCTTTGAGAAAAACCTGAGTATTCTGTGCTCCACATGCAGACAAACAGGTTGCATTCCATCGTGGGAGACGTGCAGGACAAGGCAAGAAGGGGTGGGAGTCCTTGCACTAGCTTCCGGGTTAGCTGAATCTAGCCCTGAATTTTATATCAGATTTACTAAACTCACTTCAACAAAGGATCAAGGAGAGGTCTGACATCTCTTGACTTGAAGTTCTGAGTGGTTCTTTTGAGTACTCCTGGAATGATCTGCCAAGCTGCAGCAGACACAGAAGTAGCACTCCACCAAATGCAAAACAGTTCCAGGGAAGGGATATGTAGTTGTGGAATTCTAACACAAAATCAGGATGTGGCATGCAACAGCTGAGAAGGGAAATTGGGGTCTGAATTTCAACATTGCTGTTAGGTCTGTTATGTTAGTAGATTCCCAGGGAAAAGGAGGCAGCCTATGTTGTGCCTGGGTGTTATGGGTGGCTCATAGATAGTTTTGTTGAGCAAATGCAGAGATGGGGAACTGCCCCAAAGGAGCAGGATTGCAGCCAGTGCCTCTCATGTCCTCCCTACCCATTTTAATGCCGTGTCTGTTTTGCATTAGTTACTCCTCCGGCTCAGGGTTAGGGAACCTGTGACTCAATCTGCATTGCCAATTGTCAGGGATGGTGACAGCTGTAGTCCACAAGGTCTGCTGAGCCACAGGTTCCTCATTTGTTAACTAAGACATGGAGGGATTCTGTTGGTTGTATTTGCTTCTGATTACCTTCTGAGTTTGTTTAAAAATATAAAGAGGTAAATGGAGGGGGAATCACTCTCCCTCATCCAATTCCTTCAGTTTCACGAAGTGTTCAAGTTAAATGCAAATTAATGCAAATTAATTGGCTAAAGCATCAGATTGTTTTCAAAGGATTTAACGGGGTCCTGTTTGCGTGCCTGCTATTTATGGCTGTATGTATAACCATAACAGTTACATGTTGTTGTTGTTTTTAAAAAACAACCTTATTAAATGGAACACACTCTTTTATAATTTAATTCATTGCAAATAAACCTCAGCATGACTCAGCATAAACACAAATCCACTGAGCCATGTTTTTCAGTTAGTTCATTCCATGTTTTAAGGCTTTTCACTCAGTCCTTCCATCTGCTCCACAGTGGTTTCCCCTAATCTCTGAATTAAGGGCAGGGAAGTACAGCTTTCTGCAGTTGATTTGCTGAGGGAAAAGTGTGATTCCCCTCTAACCACACAGGAGCTTATTATATATGTATCTGCTTGTATTTCAGGCAATGTGGGTCCAGAATTATCATACACAGATGTTGGCATGTTTGTTTCTTCAGATGGAGGAAACTCCTGGAGACAGGTAATTCCTATAGAGGTTTAAGGAACATTTGAATTTTCTGCATATCTATATATATGTTTCTAGTTATTTCATAGGTCTTGGAAGGACTCTACAATTCATGCTATATCTTACATAATTGCAGATCTTTGAGGAAGAGTACAATGTGTGGTTCCTTGACTGGGGTGGAGCACTTGTAGCCATGAAACATACATCAATGCCCATTGTCCATTTGTGGTAAGAATAATTTCTTTAACATGTTCCTTAACAGAGGAGGTTTTCTTCTAATAGCAGACTTTGAACTGACTCTTTCATGGTTCCTTCCATTGAATAACATTATCAGATATTCTACCACTTGCTATAGCCCTTTCTTAAGAATATTTCTAAAAAAAGAAAAATGATAGTGACTTGCTTAAAGGTACCTTAAAATTTAATTGTTACTTATTAACACAGTTATGCCTTATATTCCTGATCTGAAAGGGTGAAAAGGCTGTTGAGCAGCATTGAAAAACAATTGCATATTAAATAAATGACAATTAAAGCTAATTCCAGATAAGGAAGAGAAATTCCACAACCAGCACATTCTATTATTATTTGTTATTAATTTATTTGATTTATGCACTTCCTTTCAAGAGTTTCCTAGGGCGGCTTACAAAAAGTTAAAATTGCATTAAAATAGGAGTTAGTCCCTCTATGTTTAATGGAGATGATTTCCTGGCGGATGTGCACAGGATTGCAACCTTAACTGAGTGGCATTAGGGAAAAAAGCAAGAGTTAACAGACAATATGCAACAGAACAGCCACACATCCCATGTATATATCAACTATGCCATTGCTCTTTGAAAAATCCTCTTTTGCCACAGTGTATAAATAGAATTTCTGTTGGTACTTACAATTATAACACTGCACTCTGCAATATACATTGCACTGAGTTGTGCTTCTAATGAACTGACCTGCTCCAGCTTCTGAAGCTGTTAATGGAGAAAATTGAAGGGAAAAGAGCTTTCAGGAACTGACATCTAAACACCCTATGTGTGTTAATCAAAATAATCTTGCAGATGGACACTTGTGCCTCTCTGTACAAAATGAGGCATTATGGCTTTCATTCAAATAATAATAATACAGCTTTTCAGTAGTCACAATGTGGAGTTATTAATGAATAGTGCCCTTCAGCTTTTATCACTGATGGTGGGACTGGTGGTGTTGGGGCTTTGAAAGAAGACAATGAACTTTAAGCTGAAAGTTCAAACTATATTTCTTCAAGCATTTGGTTTCCCATTATGGCTAGAGATGCTGGAGAAAATTGATCTTTGCAAGTTCCTATGCAAAATGACCTGATCAGCACCTCTCAGGTGAATGTGCAGATCAGAACTTCAATAGCCGTCAGATTTTCTACTTCACTGAATGTTGCAATGCTGTGTTGGGGATGGGAAAAGTTAAATGCATCAGCATTTAACTACTTATTTAAAGGGAAATATATATTTGAATATGTATTTTTGCTGAAATGCATTTTTTTGGGGGGGAGTCACACACAGAATCAAATTATGAAATGATGATGATGGGAAATGGGAAAGTGGTATGCAACAGATGTAGACAAATTTGCCTATTCTTAATTATGGGGTCTTTTGCTAAAGTGAAGAATTGCAATTTATTAAGTGATAACCAAAACCACCAGATTAAATAAAATATTTGAAGTCACTTCCAATGATATGCTATAATACCATTTTAGCATATTTTCAGTAGGGTTGATCTAAAGGAGTGTGGGGTGGGTGTGCTCACTCCACCATGAAACTATTTCATTTTAGTGATCTTTGGTGGAAGACAAGGATTAAAATGGTCAGCTCTTTTAAAGTGGTAGGCAGAACAGTTTTCACTGTGTTTTGCTAAGAAAAGGAGACTGATCACAATTTCACACTGAATCTTTCTAGAAGAGTGCTGCTCTTTCAATGAAAGCTTTCTGTTCTCTGAAATGTTGCCTTTTAATGTAAAAAAGATTCACATTAGCCCTGTTTTCCAATGTTATAGACATTTTCTTAGATCCAAAGAAACTAACTGAATAACCAGCAATTTGTTCATTTGTTTTATTTTATTTATGAGCCTTCAAGAGCCTGCTTTTAGATAGCTGAACAAGATATAGATGTTAAAATAAAATCTATCCATCAATAAGCTGTCATGCTGTACTGTCAAGCAGATTTAAATTTTCAGTTCCAAATCCAATTTTCAATTTATCTGTCTTTGGAATCTAAATGCATTGACTGACTTGTTGCTCACTAATCAGTTGATTAGATGGAAGGGATCTGCATGGTGTTTTTTTTATATAATGTATGCTGATGTTCAAGTATGTCATTAGAGGTTCCTGAGGATCCAATCTTTACAAATTCCTCTACATCATCACCTGATCCGCAACTCTCAGACAACTCTCGAAGATAATAGATCAGAACTTAGTTATCCATTAGATTTGGCTCTTCTCTGAATGCTGTGACCCAGTTCTTGGTAATTTAAACATATCAAAATACACATTTTCATTTAAGAGAAAATACACATTTAATACATATTTGCTTTAATGAATAAGAACATAAGGAGAGCCCTGCTGGATCAGACAAATGGCCCATCTAGACCAGCATCCTGTTTTCATAGTGGGTGTCTTGCCAAATGCAAGGTGGTTCTTTTAAAATGAGATGCAGAGGCAATACAGACACAAGTGAGTGAGAAGATTAAAGATGTTATTCTAAACAGCAAGCAATATAACCATGACCAAGCAGGCACTTTGATCTGCCACTTTGAAGCCCTCAAGAAGTGGCAAAGTGACTCCCCCAGGTAGCTTCAGTTTGCACGGCCCTGCAGCCATCAGTCCATGCACGAACTTCTCCAAACTCGGCCCAGCACCATCTGATTTATAAATAGCTCTGATTTATAAATAACCACCTGCATAGCTTGCCTGACTGCCTATGCTAGGCATAGGCAAACCTGGCCCTCCAGATGTTTTGGGACTACAACTCCCATCATCTATAGCTAACAGGACCAGTGGTCAGGGATGATGGGAATTTTAGTCCCAAAACAGCTGGAGGGCTGAGTTTTCCTATGCCTGGCCTATGTGCTACTAGCTACGTGCAGATTATTCATTAGCTATATCTCCCAATGGTCTTCAAGAAGATCAAACCTATCCATTCTTAAGGAAATCAGCCCTGAGTGCTCACTGGAAGGACAGATCCTGAAGCTGAGACTCCAATACTTTGGCCACCTCATGAGAAGAGAAGACTCCCTGGAAAAGACCCTGATGTTGGGAAAGATGGAGAGCACAAGGAGAAGGGGACGACATAGAACAAGATGGTTGGACAGTGTTCCTGAAACTACGAACATGAGTTTGACCAAGCTGCGGAAGGCAGTGGAAGAAAGGAGTGCCTGGTGTGCTCTGGTCCATGGGGTCACGAAGAGTTGGACACGACTAAACAACAACAACATATCTCCCAATGCTTTACTTTCTTCAAACAATGTCCAATATCAAAAGAAGGTACCCAGCAATATTTCTTCCTTCCAACAGATTAGGACCAGGAAATTAAAGGCTGTTCTTCAGCCATCAAAGAGCTTAGAGAGGGGGGAGTTAACTGGAGCAGGAATGATAACCAAGTTAGAGCACTATCTCCTCGAAATACAGATACCTTCTGGATAGATTGCCCATACAGTGACCAACCATATGGCTGTGGGAAACCTGCAAGGAGGAGCTAAGCAACAGAGTACTCTGCTCTCCTGCAGTTTCCAGCAACTGGTATTTAGAAGCATTACTGCCTCCGTCTTTGGAGGCAGAGCAAAGCCTCCATCATGACTAGTAGCCATGAATAGAATTATCATTTGTCTAATCATCTTTTAAAGCCATCCAGGTGTCAGCTTCGCCTTTGAGCCAGTGCCACCGACTGGGCTCAACCTCTTCAGCCCCGACTGGGTTTAGGCAAGCTGGAAAGCACTTCCAGAGACCTTCCACACAGGAAGCAGGTCTAAGTGCTGTGGACTCACAACTCAGAGCTGTGAGCACCAAACTCACTTCCAGTAGTCAGCGGAGCACAGCAGAGCATGAACCACACGAACGACAGCTTCTGTAGAATAACCTCCTTTATTCTCTACAGCTACTATACAAACTAACTACAGACTAAATGGAGACGTTGGACTGCACTGAGTGTTACAGCTGCATGAGCAGCGACCTTATCTATACACAGATAACACTCAGACTCCACTTTGAAGTCAGGCTGGAGCGGAATAAGTAATGAGCAAAATCCGCCCCCTCCTCTCTGAAACATCAGCAGATTCTTGCAATGGGAGGGGTGAAATATCCTCACCAGGTTGGTGACCTTCACTGCCTCCTGCAAAAGAGAGTTCCATAGTTTAACTATGCACCGGGTGACAAAGTACTTTCTTTTTTTCTGTCCCGAATATTCAAACATTCAGCTTCACTGGGTGTCTATGAGTTCTAGTGTTATGTGAAAGGGAGGGTATATATGTAGGAATGGGATGGAATGGTTATTAGAGGTGAAGAAAAAAAAATTGAAAGAGACGGACCATATGTTGACAGGTTTGCCCAAGGCTTGATTCTATGAAACATCCTCCACCATCAAGACTTTAAGACTTTGACTTGGCTTTTCTGGGATTTACAGAAGGATAGTGTGGATTCCACAGGGGCTTCTGCTTTTTGAATCCAAAACTCAGTGAAGACAGTTCTGCAGGGGGAAAAGAAATCTCATATCAAATATAGCCACGAACTACAGTGGAATAAGCAGAGTAAAATCCTACCCATTGTAAATAAGGATCAAATTTTGTGTGGTAGTTCTGTGTGGTTCATCTCCAATTTATTTATTTTTTAATCAAATGCAGCTTTGAAGGCTGCACTTGGGGGCATTTGTGTGAAGAGAGGGGTTTTTCCTCTCCCAATGTTTTCTCACCAAAAATCTCCCCCCCCCCCCGGTGTGTGTGTTTGTGTGAGGAATGGGGTGGTGATATTGTAGCTGGATGAAAAGGGTCTATGAAGCCTTTGCCTTGTTCCTCCTTTCCAAATTGCCACCTCTGAGGCAACATTTAATTTGTAAAAATAAGTAAATAAAAATGTCAGAGAAAGCCTTCAACATGACTGGCCATCACTTGTTGTTTGGTCCTACCGAAGGGACCAAGCATAGTTCTTAGCCATCTTGCATAAAAATACCTCACTTATGTATGCTCACCTGCATATACATTTTTGTATAGTTAAGGTCAGCAGCTGCAGGTGTATTCACTAGACAATGAAAATCTGTAGTTTGTTCTTCCTTGTGCTCCATTCCTTCAGCTATAACTAGGATAATTTCTATGTTTAATTCTGGAATTGGAATATGCATGCTTTGCCTCAGGCTCCACCTACTCAAATTCAATTGCTTTCCCCCTTCTTTTATATTGCTGGTGAGCTGACGTGCATTGATCAAACAGGAAAAAAAATAATATTGATACTATTATGCATAAGAGTGCATCAGGATTCTTTTTTGACATGTTTTTTGATGTGCATGTGTGCTCCTGTGCATATGCAAATAATCTTGATGCAATTATATTGACAGAAATAATCTTGATGCAATTGTGTTCACTGTTTTTTCACAGCAGCTTCTTAACATACACAAGTGCACATGCACACTAGTAAACTTATATGTGCAGTCATATATACTGCCTTATCAAGTTTTCCAGTCTCTGTCATTTTTGCATGTGCTCACTCATAAACCTATCTATTTCTGTACTAAAAAAATCCCCACTTTTAATATGTTCTTGAAAACATATTTTAAAGCTCATCTTATCTGAAAATGCGGATTTCTAAATTCATTTTTCTTACACACACACACACACACACACACACACACACTTTTGTTCATGTTTCTTTAAAACAAAAAACAAGAACTCTCTCTGAATATTTGTTTGTAGATCACATTGTCCACAGGACCACAGATTGGCCCTGGAGGTGTGGATTAAGTCAGGTCAGAACAGAAAGCAGAAGATAGGATTCCTCAAGCATTCCTAGTTCAGCGATGTTTGACAAGATAATTCAATGTGTTGTATTCCCAGAACACTTTATTTATTTATTTTTGCTTGAGTTTTCATATTTCAGTCCGCATACATTCTTACTCGCAGAGTTGCAATACATTCACACTATGTTTCTTTCCTTTTTGAATAACAGTTGAAGTTTTAACTTTGTACCTAACACAATGCATATTTAAATCAAGAACATAAAACCTCCCTTTGATTATTTTTTAAAAAACCCATTCGCTCCTGCAACAAACTAATAGGCAATAGTTGCCTGCACTTGCTGAAGTGACGTCTTCTGTTGCAGGATCCAGTTTCTCCTGATTGGAGCTAAGCTGGTATTCAATTTGGGCAGCACCATCCCTCTTTGACTTTGATAACTGTTCATGGCACATTATTTCTTCAAAGTGCCTCAAAGCACAGCATTAATTAATAACAAGTCAAGGCAGTGAAGATTGGCGCCTGTTTATAAATCCAGCTATTGTCGCTCACTATCCTCAGAAGGTGCTTAATTACTTTGGAAATGGCTCCAGTGAAACCCTTTTATGTGCATTTATCTCCTCTCTCTCAACCCCAGGGTGAGTTTCGATGAAGGAAGGACCTGGAATAAATATGGCTTCACATCAAAACCTCTCTTTGTGGATGGGTCCCTCGTGGAACCAGGCATAGAATCACAGATAATGACGTAAGTGGCAGAGTTAATCAAGGTGCCTTGACAAGACAGTGGGTTTGTGCCTCTTTGGCTGGGTTCATTTCAGGGCAAGGCTGTCTGTATGCTGGCTCTTATGCTTCATTAATAATTGTATCTTCTCTGTCCCCATCCCCCAATAGCTTTGATAGTTGCATTTCTGTAGTACATTGTTTCCTTGGATGCCAGATCAAATGCATGCAATGCAGAAACAAGCTCCCCTTATTTACAGAACCAATCAAAGTCTAGGTCACCAGTTCTCTCTTATAAGCAGTGGCTAAACAATCTGATTTATGTGGACATGTTCCTAATTTTCATGCTCACGGTAAATGGGAGTTTGAGTTTATCTCATCCATCTCATTTGTGCCTTGAACTTTGATTTTCAGTGCACAGTTTGAGGCATTTGTTTTGTCCTATAAGCCCTTAATAGCTCCAGATATTAAGCCCAACATTAGCCTTACCTGTAGGGATAAGGAGAAATTCAATTCACTTTGCATTTTAAGTTTGCAATTCAAGTTTGCACTCACACTTTCCAAAACAATATTGAAACCAAAACACAGCCAACCTCTGAAATTCAATTTCCTCTGAATTTTGAAATGCAGTCCTTCAGCCAGGTAATGTGTATAATCATGCATAATGGTATACTAGAGTGATATATATATATATATATATATATATATATATATATATATATATTAGTGAAAGGAACATACAAAGATGCATCATTTTAGGGGAAAGTGTTTTGCAAAAACTAGGTAATATTGCATAGATGATGTGTATATTAGGGGGAATTCACAATTAAAAGTTGACGATTTTTCCTGAGGGCCTTAAAAAAATAATCAAAAACCTATGTGGAAATGTTGAGAACTCAACTTAAGATTGGGGGAAAATGAGAAACCAAAATGGACAGATTTGCCCATTCCTATTCATCCATACTCGCCTCTTGTCTGGACCTAAGAATATGTCTGAACAAGCTGTAGGACCTTTATTAGGCAGTAGCTTTTTTATTAGTTTTATTAAATATAGTTTATTAAACTTATTCATCACTTCACGTAGCCAAAAGGAATCCCAAAGCAAAATACAAGAAAAATAAAATACAATAGTACATATCATTAAAACAAGGCAAATAAACTAAAAGTGTTCATCCATGATACTCATCTACATTGAGAATGAACACTAGAAACAGCTACGGACATTTAGACCATTTATATTGTCCAAATGCTAGGATTTGATGTTTGATGTTTTATCATGTTTTTAATATTCTTTTGGGAACTGCCCAGAATGGCTGGGGAAACTCCTTCAAATGGGTGGGGTATAAATATATTAGTATGTATGTATGTATGTATTGGTTGATTGATTGATTGGCTTGGCATTGAAAAGATGACAGTCATTGGCAAGCAAACTTCCATGGGGATAGCATTCCCTGAGTGGAGGGCAGCCATGGAAAAAGCCTATTCTCTTGTTACTCCCCTATAAATAGCTCTTGGAGGGGTCACACAGAAAAGGGCATAGGATGTTGGTTCCAGGTTCTAGGGAGGCTGAGGTCCATATGCTGGATTGCTGATGCAGCTGCCGCATCTACTCCTTCAGAACTTCTCTGGTCAATTTAATGTAGAATTATTGCTGCTTTCAGACTCTAAAAGAGTCATTGACAAGCACAGTGGGGAGATCTCTTTACATTAACCTGCTTGGACTACCAATTTCCTTTTCAAAAACTGTATTCTAGTGCAACAAGGTGAAGAAACTCTATGTTAAAATAAGTACGCTGTAGAAGCATGCCGTTTCTAGTACTAAACCAATCTTACTACAGGGGAAAGGATTCAGCCAGCATATTTGGTAAAGGCAAACAGCTTATTTTAAAGTGACAAGCCATTAAGCTTTATCTTGGTTTGGCTACTTCACACCTGAGAGAGTGCAATGTGCTTAGATTCCTTATTATGTTGTTAGCAGTGGCTTCTCAGTTTGTCCAGTGGATAATGATATGTCAGCAGGAGACAAAGCTACGGTTTCACAAAATGGTCTGTTTCTCTTCCTCTTTTTTTTGTTTGTAGGTATGTCAGGATTTTATTTCCAAGGAAATGTGGTTGCACTGGGAATGTGAAAACAGTCGTTATCTATAGCAAAATTGCTGTGTGGGTGGGTGGATGAGTGTTAGATATGGCACCTGGAAAAGAAAAACACACCCCAGCTTCTGCTTTCATAAAAATGATGTCAAGTGAAAGGCAGTGTTTTGGATGTGTGAGACAGAAGCAGGGGAGTATGGATAGCTATCAAAGGGAGCACTGAACAATCTACACTGGGTAGATTTATTCCGTACACTCAGCATTTCCAGACAGCTGAAAACTTCCTAAGCTAGGAGACATGATCATGTCAGTACAGTGGTACCTTGGGTTACGCACTTAATTCGTTCCGGAGGTCCGTACTTAACCTGAAACTGTTCTTAACCTGAAGTACCACTTTAGATAATGGGGCCTCCTGCTGCTGCTGCGACGCCGGAGCACGATTTTTGTTCTCATCCTGAAGCAAAGTTCTTAACATGAAGCACTATTTCTGGGTTAGAGGAGTCTGTAACCTGAAGCGTATGTAACCTGAAGCATATGTAACCCGAGGTACCACTGTATAAAATAGGTAAAGGTAAAGGTACCCCTGCCCGTACGGGCCAGTCTTGACAGACTCTGGGGTTGTGCGCCCATCTCACTTAAGAGGCCAGGGGCCAGCGCTGTCCGGAGACACCTCCGGGTCACGTGGCCAGCGTGACATCGCTGCTCTGGCGAGCCAGAGCCGCACACGGAAACGCCGTTTACCTTCCCGCTGGTAAGCGGTCCCTATTTATCTACTTGCACCCGGAGGTGCTTTCGAACTGCTAGGTTGGCAGGCGCTGGGACCGGGCAGCGGGAGCGCACCCCGCCGCAGGGATTCGAACTGCCGACCTTTCGATCGGCAAGTCCTAGGCACTGAGGCTTTAACCCACAGCGCCACCTGCGTCCCCTCGCCACCTGCGTCCCCTCCTGTATAAAATAGCTTGTATAAAATACAATGTTTCCCTAGATTTAGCTTTCCCAAAAGCTCACATCATGACAATAGTCTATTATTTCCCTACTGTAGCCAAGACTTAGCAATAAAGCAATTTATTTCACTTCATCATAGTTCATTGGCAGTGCAGCTAAGTCTTCTTGCTTTCAGTTCAGCTTCTTCTGTCTCTTGAGTCTAGATCCCCTGCAACACTCTCCATCTTGGCTTCTTTCTTCTGATTTCTGACCCTTGTTGTACCCAGGTTTCTCTTCCCCTTTCAGCTTCTTGAAATTTACCTTCTATGACTTTTTGAACCCTCTGGCAAGAGCAGCCTCTAAACAGAAAGCATCCATTCTACAACTGAGAACTGGCACAAAATGGCCGAAAAGTTCCATTCCTTCGCAGCATGTTTAGCATTAATGTGCTTTTGGGGGTGTGGGGTGTGCACCCCCCATTTCCATTTGCTTTGCAACCTCTTTTAAAGCCAAATACATGTACATAGATAATTAGCCTGTTGTGCGATTAATTGCTCAAGCAATTACCCGAGGATTTATCTTGATACCAAATTATGATGGGTTTCCCCATATTGATGTAGAATGAATTACTGGCTAACTCTGTTCCAAATGCTTGGCTTCCCAAGCTTCATGAGGAAGATAATCTTACGAGATGTTTCTGTTCCCTAAAGATAAAGCATTTCAGGCTGCAAACATAACTCTGTCTCAAACGTGCTTTGATAAGAGACTACAAAGTGCGCAATTGAGCTAGTCTAGATTTCAGTTCACAGTTCAGTTTTCAGGGCTATATGAGGCTGGACAACAGTACCTGGCTCACGATTCAGAGGCTTAGCTCTCCTCTTTTCATTTTCTCATTGAACCTTGAACCACAGAGTCCAGCTCTGTCCTTGGGATAGGCCCTAAAGCACTAGGCAAGCGGACATAAGAATATGTTGCAGAGTGCAAGCCTTTTATTCTGCTATCAATGCCGTACCTGCTTTTGATCAGAATGGAAATGTCCCTTGTCAAGGCTGAGAGTCTGTCAGCCTTTCATGAACAAGAGTAAGCAAAGAAAAACACAAAAAACCCAGAAGAATAAAATTTTTAAAAACACAAAGAAGGAATGATATGCTTGGGGGAAATGCCATTAAAAATTAATGCTCAGTTCCCTCTCTCTTCTCGTTCAGAGCTATTTTTCATGTAACCATGAATCCTTTTGAAGCAAATGTCACACAAAGCTGTTTGGAACATCGGAGACACATTTTGGAAGAAGCCCCCCCCCCATTCTAAAGCCTTGATTTGTCGTTCAGCAAACTTATATTTTGATATTCCATTAATGTCTCTTCCCATCTTTCTTTCCTTTTTTTGCAGGCGCAACCAACTGACTAATCTGTAAATCCGGGCTGAATAGAACACCCTTGTAATTATATGTTCAGCAGATTATGCCGCTAATTGCACTTGGCGTATTTGGTAGCTTGCAGATCACTCCTTGGCATGTCATTTGCTGTGTTTTCACACTCATGCCAACCCTTTAAGGAAAATGCCTCTTCCATTGTTAAGTAGTTGAATGGCCATTTTCTAAATGGTTTCAGCACCTAGACAGAGATGGAATCAAGATCTTCTTTGTAGCTATTAAGATAAATTAGCATTCAGCATCTGGGTCTCTCCTGTCCATCTCATTTCCTTCACTTATTTTGAGAAGTCTCCATCACAGCTAGGTGGGAAATCTTTCTCAGTGCATTTGTAGGCATTCCATTGAGAGAAGAGAACAATACATCTCTCTCTCTCTCTCTCTCTCTCTCTCTCTCTCTCTCTCTCTCTCTCTCTCTCTCTCTCTCCTCCGCCCCTCTTTCTCTCTGTGTGGTCTGGGTCTGGCTGGCTTTTGTGACATTACTCACCATTGCAGTGTAATGGCTTCTATTTAATTGCTGCCTATGACAACCATTTTGTGCTGGGGCATCCATGACACACTGTTGGGTGTAATTCTGACTATCAGTGGTTCACACTTGGTAGAACAATCTTCTATTGCTGCTAGGTCATTCACCTGTAACTTGTTTATGTCTTTCCTGGCGTGTCTGAAAGATAGTGAGAACAGTTTGGGCTGCTAATGTTATTTCCCCTAGTGGTCTTTGCAATATTCAGTCCCAGTCTTCACCAACCAAAATGGCAGCTATTAAGCCTCATCCATTCAGTGGGATTTGGGACTGAGCTGTAAGGATGTGCGTGCCATATACATTAATTAGACAACAGTTATTCACGGTGTGCAAAGACTTACCTGGGGCTAAGCCCCATTGAATTCATTAGGACTTGAATAGACATAATTTAGATTCAGACAGGTGGATACTCCTGTTCTTCTGAAGAGCCACAGAAGGTTTCTGGCATTAATTTCATAAAGACTTGCCACTGGGAAAAAACATGGGTCAGATTGTGGTTTGTAATGCAAAACGTGAGCGCAACAGAATGGGAGAAAGACTTTTCTTTAGCAGATAGACATCATAATAAAATTGACAACAGCTTACATCCATACTAGACATACATGAAAACTCCCATTTGCCTAGCATGCTCAAGCATTTCTGTCATACTTGAGCACAGGTATGTCACAAGTGGAGAAATTGAGTGGTCTCTCTCACTGATGCATCTTTCTGTTCCCCACATCCTTCCCTCCCACTGTGCTGTGAACTAGGGCAGCAGAGGAAGTATGTACTGTAATCAGGGAAGGATCTGTGTGACCGCAGAGGTGAAGCATCCCATCTCACCATCTGCCGATGGGGAAAGGGTGCCCACCACTGCCATCTGGAATTGTTGAGGCAACTCAATACTCATTGCTTAGAGTCTGTTTACAGTCATACCTCAGGTTAAATGTGCTTCAAGTTAAGCGCTTTCAGGTTACGTTCCGTGGCAACCCGGAAGTAATGGAACGCGTTACTTCCGAGTTTCACCGCTTGCACATGCAAGTCCTGGTCCTTTTTGCTCAATAATTCTAATTGTTATTACTTTGTGTGTGTGGTGGTGGTGGTGGGTTTTTACATGATACCACAGAAGTTAGTTTGCTGACTGGCAGGAATCCGTTAAAGACTAGCTTGTCTTTAATACCAGCTCACAATTTGTCCAGAATACATTAATGATTGTTTTATGTATAGTTTACTTCTATGAATATTTTATGTTTCTCTCCATGCATCACTTTCCCCATAATTTTTAGCCTTATTTACTTTGCTGGAGTATATAGTCACTAAGTTGTACCCTCTACCCTCAAGATAACAATCTCGAGACCACTGTACAAATTAAATCAAATGATTGAAAGGCTTCTAAGTAGTTCTTCCAAGACTCTATTTATTGTTTAGTGAAAGAATTATGGAGTGTTTGGTTAGAAGATCTTCCTTTAAGCTGTCATCTTTCATCTTTTATGTCTCCTTTATTTCCACCCTCTTCTCCATGTGCATTATCTTGCCAATGATTAGATAATTTAACTCTGGCTCCCCTTCTACTCTCTCTCATTCCCAATCCGTGTCTGCTTCAATTAGGTCCTGGTTCTTTGACTTACTTTCCTGCCATCCAATTTCTCTTTAACCAGTGACCTCCGTGAACGCTAATTCTATCTAAACCCTAATAAAAAACAATCAGGAGGTTACACAGCCCATTAGGCTGGCTTCAGAGCTGTAATTCATGTTTTATTCATGTCCCAGCTTTCACCCTCCAACGATAAAGGCAAGCCTACTAGCTAAAGCTGTACGCGCATGCATGTTTATCTGTTGCTTACTGTATACAGCTGCTTTGTATTGAACCTGACCTGGAATCAACCTTGCAAGTATGGCATGGAGTACATCAAAGCAAATAGTGGGTAACTACTGAACTAGTTGTGTGGCACTGTGGGTTAAACCACAGAACCTAGGACTTGCCGATCAGAAGGTTGGCGGTTCGAATCCCTGCGACGGGGTAAGCGCCTGTTGCTCAGTCCCTGCTCCTGCCAACCTAGCAGTTCGAAAGCATGTCAAAGTGCAAGTAGATTAGTAGGTACTGCTCTGTCGGGAAGGTAAACGGCATTTCCGTGCGCTGCTCTGGTTCGCCACAAGTGGCTTAGTCATGCTGGCCACATGACCTGGAAGCTGTACGCCGGCTCCCTCGGCCAATAAAGCGAGATGAGCACCGCAGCCCCAGAGTCGGCCACGACTGGACCTAATGGTCAGGGGTCCCTTTACCTTTGCCTTTACTGAACTAGCAGAGCACAGGGGCATGCAGAAAAGAACCCAAGTCACTTGTGTAAGTGCGGATGCATCCACACTTCCACTTGACCCACAATTCCTAGGCATGGGTGTGAGTAGTTTTTCCTTTGCACCACTTCTTTCCAGGGGAAAGTCCACTCTTTGGTGACACATCAGAACAAATGGCAATCCAGGGGAAACCCCAATTGCCATTTGCTTCAACTGAGTGCTAAAGAGTGGTTTCCCCTGGGGATAAGCAGCAGAACCAGAGGAAGTGTGGATAAGCCTGTGTAGTGGTATATGAAGCATTGTGCAATGGTAGCTGCACATGTAGCTCAGTGCTCCCCTTTTCTGGGTTTAAATGGCTTTTCAGCAGGACTGGCTCTGCTTTAGTTGACTGCTTATGCTAGGTAACCTAGAAACCTAAAAATATTTTGTTTGGAACCTACTCAAACCCCCAGAGGGGAATGCTTCAGATCCCAAGTGAAGCCTCCCCACCCCCTGAAGCTTTTTATGTCTTTCCATTTACTACAGTGGGGGGAAATGGCTCTAATAGTTTTATCCATCACAGGATTTCCATTTCTTCTGTTTCAGAGGGTTGTGTTCCAGAGCTGAATTTTAGGGCATAGGGGAGGGACATGGGCTGGGAGGGGGACAGGTTCAGGAGATTTGTGCAGGGGGAGTCTGATGTTTAGGGGGGTGTTTTTAACAGGACACCTTGTCCTCTCTGGTTACATTCAAGTTTTTGATGATAAAGGATTAGAAGCATCCCAGAAATGCATTCTGTGAAATTCAAGGGGGTTAGATATCCATCAGCAAGATTTTCATTTCATGAGGCAAGTGTCAAGTGTTAATTCCCTAAAGATTAAGCATTAACTAAGCTCTGAACATCAGCATTTTATTTTGTCAGTCTTCCAGGTACACCTCTTTTCCAGACCTTGGATTATAATTTAATACCGTTTGTGACTGCCGTCGCTACTTGGTTGTGTAAATACTTAATAGTGGTATAATAGCAGAAAGTAACATCTACAGTTCAAAAGGAGAAAAAGGAGATAATGGGGATGGAGGCCCACCTGGTCCTAATGGACTAGGTAAACCCACCATATTAGTACTGCTGTTAATGTCTTAACAGCCAACTTAAGGTCCTCTTTAATAAATTCTAAATTTTGTATATTTTGTGTAAGCATGTATAAGGCAGTGTTGTAAGATAAAATCTTTTAATTTTGGTTTATCCACTGAACTTTAGCAAGTGATCTGCAGGCAGATGTGAATTAGCCCTTAGTGGTCCAAGTTATCTTTTCCTACCTCCTCCCCTGCAAAATTCCTACTATGTATGGGATAAAACTGGGGGCTCGTCAACCTGAAAAAGTATCCCATCTAGGAGAACGAAAACTCTGATCCTAAACCTCTGCTGCCTTGCAGGATATCTTCTGGAGAAGAAAAGGCTAAGGAGTAAACATCTGGAGTGGAGTCCCTAAGACAGTTGGATGGTGCCTTGTACGCCTCCTTCCAGCAACTCCTGCAGCCAAGCTGGTGCCAAATATATTGCTCTCCTTTCCCTTGGACCACATCAGTGAGGCCAAGAGGGGGTCTTGCTGTCTGGGCAGCCAGGACCTCCATACACACTGCCCAGGCTTGTGCCCTGAGGTGGTTACTTCAGTGCTGCAACCACAGCAGTTTGACTTCACTCATGGAACATACCCCATTTTCTTTTGAGACAGATGGGTGCCCAAACAGGACACAAGAAATGAGAACTACTTCAGCATTTTAGTATTGGATTATGTGTCCTTTCTGCTTACCTCTGATAGTATTCCTCCATAGTTCACATTATAATTTATCTTCTCAGACTCCCCCCTCCCCCCAGAGTGCAATAATGTCTCTGTTGATGGTCTTGTGGACTTGCAAAATACAGGCCAACTGTCTATTCGCACAGTTGCTCCTGGGCATCATCTCCTACAGCTTTGTCACCACCGTTGATTTAGAGGGGACATGAAGCGGCTCAAGTTGGAAGGGAGATAACTAGAACACAGATGGCGCTTGAGCTTGACTTGCTACAAAATGGACAGATTGCATCACAGAACATTTTTTTAAAAAGATAATGCAGTGGCAGTAAGAAAGATATACTCTTCCTTTGTTGCTGTTGCTTCTCTAAATTGTATTCCAGGTGGTAAATGACCTAGTAAACTTGGACTGCCTCTACTTTGAGATTGAGCCATTTATTGCCTGCTGTGATTAGTCTGCTACGCTCTTTGCAGACTGAACCACACAAACTCAGTTCAATTTGGAGGACATGATTTCAAATATAGTGTCAGAGTTTGATGCATTAGGGGCTGAGTCTTTCACTGTTTGTTCAGACTGGTTTTCAGTGGGGCTTGCCTGCCAAAGTAAAGGTGCATGGGAGAGGGGGATACCTGTGAGCTAGACCCATGCCTCTCTGGGTCCCTTGTTTGTTGGTTATCAAGGCCACAGTCAGAGACAAGTTGTCAGAAAGTCTTAAATCTGCTGTTACTCGGGTCCCTGGTCAAAATTCTATGCTGGATTGCCGATACCACCTAACCGTTCAGATCTTCTCCTTGTGAAAGAGGCTGTTGGACTGTAAGATTTCTTCCACTTCCTGAGATTGCTTAGAATCCCTTCATCTTCAGCTGGTGATTAATGTAGGAAATGGCACCATAAATTACATTGTTAGGCCTTTCTTTGATAACACTGAACTTGAGAAGTTCGTGACTGATTATCACACCTGGGAGGCACTTATAGGACTACTGCAAAATGGTTCTGTTATTTCAGACTGAAAGATCACAGAGGTTGTTGAGATACAACCATTCACTGGTTCCCTGAGAGTACCCTAAATGTGCCAAAGGATTCCATCTTGAGGATGATTATTAAATTTAGTAGTCACTTCAGAAAAACAGTACAAAATATTAAAATCAATATAACAATGCTAACAAGTGATCAGACACAAAGGTTTGATTAGAGGTTAGACGTTCCATAGCAATATGCTGATGCAGGGGTAAATCAACTCCTCCTACAAGTACTTGATTCAGAGAAGACGGAAAAGGTGGCTTTTGTGACAATAAATTGGTGACATTGTAATAGCTGGTGCTGAACCTTCTCTGATCTTTCAGGATTGCAGCCTTGTGTTGTTATTGGATGAACATCTGTTCCAGGACAAAATGAATGTCTCAAAGGAAATAGTTTTTTCTTCTGTTGTTGTTTTGCCAAATGTAGCTACCAAATATAGCCTGATTTTCACCAAGTGTACCTAATTGTGAATCAGACCTGATTGAAATTACTAAAAAGCTCTTCAATAAGTCAATTAAATTCAATGTTCAACCCCCATCCTCATCACCTTCTGGTATTTTATCACCAAGCATTGAATGACCAAGCAATCGATTTTCTTACAAACTTCTGATTTATCACATTAATTTTCATTGATGCTATAATTTTTTTAATGTTGGGAACTATTTTGGGAGACTGTATATCTGCAAAATAGTACAGTTAAGAACTTGGGTTAAGAACTAAATTCATTCCGGAGGTATGTTCTTAACCTGAAACTGTTCTTAACCTTTATGAAAGAATTGTTATCAAGCACCAACAGGTCTATAATATACTGATCTCAACTTTCCAAGGGTTAGTCCTTATTTAGCCAAATCAGCACCATCCTTGCACAAGAAGAAGATATCAGCAGGCTTGGAGGAGCTCCAGCTTTGGGGGAGACTTTTAAGTGTGGGACCCGAAGGACAGCCCAATGAAGACTGAACCTACCCAGAGAAAGAGAGGATGAGAAGATGTGTGTCATTCACTCATGCTTAGATTACAGTGAGCTTGCCACTGTCCCACACTACTCTGATTCCATTGTGCTGACACTTCCAATTTCACTGGCAGCTTCGGGGGGGGGGGGAATAGAACAAAATAGCAGGTGGCATTTGGTCACATTTATGGATTCTGTGTTGAAGTTTGAAGAAGGAGGTTCCAGTCATCAGAATGACTCTGAGGAAGCAATATAGTTTTGTTCTAGCTTCCCCAAATAAGCAAAACCAACTCTACTTTACATTTTCCCCTGAAGGCAAAATATTTTGGTCTGTCTGTAGAAGATAAACCATTTCTCTAACAGTTAGGCACCTATAGTGTCTTTTTAAATTTGACCTCAAAAGCAGCTGAGGAGATTTTGGTGCCCGTGGCAGAAAATCCAAACGCTGCTCATCATGTAATAAGAAACTAAATAAATGACAATTTGCTGCCATTTAATACGAGTCCAAAATCTGCCGTCTGAGGCAAAGCTGGCTCACTCAGCCTAATGGCAAGGCACACCTGCCTGACCTATGCAAAGATTAATGTAAGGCTAACAGAAATTATAATTAGACATGAATATTTTATTATTTATCGGGGTGAATTTTTAACAAATACATAAACTTTGAGTCTTTCTACACTGCAATGAAGAAAACAACTCAGAAATGCTGCATGCATTTTGTTTAAAATGTTTTGGGGAAGAAAACTAAACTCATTGTTTAAAACTGACATTTTGACATGAAGTTGTCCCCTCAAGAAAACATCCTATATAAACCATCACAAATAGCTCTGCATGCCGGCACCTTGGTTGGTCTGTGATTAATTAACCTTTATTCTTTATTTCCTTTAAAATGAAGCCTTTTCAGCAGAGAAATTTAAATAAAAGGAAAGAAAGGGCACATCTCTATTAATGTTAGATTATGACAAAAGATAACACAACATGCTAAATAATTCCCAACAAAGTCCTCTGGTCAGATTTATATTACATTTGTAAGTTACTGTATTTTAAAAATTAATGAAAGATTTAATTATGGCATTGTTGCCACTGACCTTTTTAAAACGACTTCCTCATAAATCGGCAGATGATTTGCAGTGTTTCTCCAGGTTTATGGCTTTCTTTGGGGGGAAAGCTCACAAATTAATGGCATCCATCCTTGACTCATTTTTTATAAAAGGCTGAAAGTTTACACATTCTACTGAGGTGACTGAGACATTATTGCAATTTATTTGGGATGCTCATGGGGTTTAACCATTTATTTGAGGAATGTAAAGACTAGCAGCTCGTTGGGCTGTAAAATATTATTTTACCATCCAAAGTGGGGAATATTTGAAAGAAAGAAAGAACACATTCTGGAAGGTGACTTTGTCCAAATGCCATCTGGCTTCCATATTTATTGTTTCTCAATAGTTTCCAATCCAGTTCTGCTCAGCTGAGAAATCAAGTAGTGACTTTTCCTATTGACTTTCCAGACTACTGATTTGAAAACTTGGCTGTGTTCTTCCATCACTGACAGAACAGTACTTGCAAAGTTGGCACTGTAGTTCCTGGCCTAGCTGACTATGGGCAGGATTCACCTAACAAACCATGTTAGTGGAAGTTCTGCACAAAGGTTTCCAGTTGTGCAATAGTTCTTTCTTCTTTCTCCTTCCCCCATACACCCCCCACACCATGATTGGCACAGAGGATTGGTAGAACACCTAGAACAGCACACAGGGGGAGAAAGATGTTCTTGGCAAACTGATATGTTTGAACAAATGGAGCATTTGTAAAAGCACAGCGTTGAATTCCACCCTGTACACACTGGTCTTAATTAACAAGTAAATGATTTTTTTATTTAGTTAAAAAATCCCTGATTCTGATCAACTCAACATAGGATCTGTTTCCTAAGTCAATAAAACTGGAGAAGGATAATGAGTGAGTGGCATACAGGTAACTTTGGAGCAAACATAAGATTTCAATGAAATCATAGGAAAATGTAATATGTTGCAGTTGTTGTATTTTTACTAATACCAGAACTAGCTCCAGAATTAATTTAGAAGAATTAGGTCATGCAAAGTGATTAAATTCTCTTCCAGATTTGACCTCACCTCCAGTAATATCAGGCTACCCCACCATTTACTTAATTGCTGGGATGTTTGTGGTAATGGTGCTTCCAGCTCATGTATGTGTATTAGCCAGTACAGTTGCCATATGTCTGGAGTTTCCTGGACATATCCAGAATACTGCAGTCGGTGCAGCAGCGTCTGGGTGAAGATCAGGACATTTGGCAGCCTGTGTTGGCAGTGCCGTTTCCCCCATAAAAATTGCTTAAGACCAACTTTTTAAAAGTGATTTTTCCCAAGTCCAACAACTTTGGGCAAAACTTTAAAAAGCTCAACAACTTTTCTGTCCGGATTTTCACTGTTTGAAATATGGCAACCCTACAGTACAGCCACATTAAAGACACACACACACACTTTGTGTGAGCCTAGAGCTCTGCATGGCATCAATGACACCCAACGAAGCCATAGCAAACAGCAGTGGTAGTATCAGCATCCCAGTAGCTGCAATGGTGGGCATTTCTCCCACTGTGCCAGATATTGCTCACAGCAGCCCAGGCAACCTGAAAGCAAAGAACAGCTTTACAGCAGCAGCTATTCCTATTACCAGCTATCTGGAAGTGTCTAAAGAGGACATTCCACCTTATGCTGCATGCAGGAACTACAGGCCAATCTCACTTCAATCTGTTAGACTCTCTCCTTCCCCAGCCGAGGATTTTTGAGGAGCGAGGCTTGGAGTTGATGATGGCAGGACTGGCAGCGAAGAGGAAGTGATGGCAAGCAATTAATTGGGCTTTTGAAGTGCTCACACTGAATGCTTTAAAAATATTTAAGGTTAGACTTGAAACTTGAAAAGCCCAGTAAATGTTCATGGTGAGCCAGAGAGGGGTTCACATATCCCGAGTTAACAATTCATAACAATATATTTGGTATACATGTGTTCATAGAATATTTTGATGGACACCAGCAAATCCTAGGCTGAAATGATAAGCTATATTTCCTCATTCAAATTAAGTAGAGCAGCATTAAACCTATAGTGAAATACCTTGGGCCTCTCCTCTCCTGCCTTCCAAGCATTGGTGGTCATTACAGCAGGAAGAAGGTGGTGAAAGAGAAGTCATTTCCATGCTTATATTTCCATTTCTACAGTGGAAGGGGAAATGGGTATGTCATTCCTGCTGCTAATACTGAGTCAAGGCTTCCCGTTTCTTGATCAAATAGGACTTGGGGAGCAGGCCAAGAATTTTTATTTTCTCTTGACACACTTCAAGAAACCGCCAAACTTTGTGCATCTAAGTGCAAATCCTGCAATGTAACTAAATTCTCAACTCAAAACATTTATAAAAAATTGTGTAATCCCAAATCAACATCGAAAAATTAATAAATAAACAATGGGCCCTTATTATAGGAAGCTAGCCTAGAACTTTTTCTGCAACTAGGGGGAAAATATCCTTTTGCAATTCCTGCTGCTTTAATTACATTTAGTATATTATTGTTTCTCTCTAAATTATAGTAATTAAATACATCTTCTTCGAAATCATTTAATTAAAGAGTAGCTAGTACTTTCTCATGTTTAGAATGCTAATGCATTTGCTTTCACTTGAACTTTTTTCTATAGTTCATGTCTGTGGGATTATCAGTCCCTCTCCTTTTAAATTTCCCCAAAATATGTGTGAGGGCTGCTGGGGTTTACATGATGAATTTGATAGTGGAAAAATGAAAGCTGTGTCTTTCAGTGCTGGATTATCATCAGTGCTTGATGCCGATAGTGGGGTGTCTGGCTTTTCTGTAAGCTTGTGTTTAATATGCCATGGCCCAGAAAATGTTAGGCTCCCGCACTCCTGGACAGCTGATAAGTTAGTAAATGTGATATACCAGATTGCTTTCACATCTGGCATAAAGCTATCAAAGAAACCAGTGGGACTGTATTGATGTGCACCAGCTGTGTGTGTGACCACTAAATGGAAACATGTACAAAGCATAAGATGCTAAATCAAGTGTGAACAAAGTTTTCAGCAAGGCTGTATGGTAGTATGTTATATAGCTTAAGCAGATAACAAGGAGAAAAGAGAAAAGTTTCACCAGCACACTATTTTCTCATTTTGTCAGCTTGAATGAGTGGGTATAGCAGAGGGCAGAGTACCTTCAACCCCATCGTTCAGATTCACTACACATATGCAGCTAGTAATTATGTAATTGTACAACGTACTGAGTGTGGTGGTCCTGGCATAACCATGCTATAATCAGCTGTGCTTCAGTCAATGGCAGGGGTGAATTTGTTCCAGCCCTACCTCTTAGCTGAAGTAGACTCAATTGGAATTCCCTAAGGGGGAGGAAGAAGGACACCTGGGCCACAGGTGACCAATCACAGGGGCGCTGACCATGGGATGCTCTGACCCCCATTTGCCCTCACTACAATCAGCTGTGTTTCAATCAAATCTTTTTATGTTCTAGTGGAACTGTTCCCTTTCCCTTTTTCTTTCTAATATCATAAAGAAAACTGGCCGGTGGTCCTATGGCTCTCCACCCAGGAAAAAAAAGACAATTACAATAATCTGCTTTATTTTCTCAACCAACAGAGAAATATCACACAGCAAGGCTCTTTATTTGAGTACTCTCTGTTTGGCATAAACATGGACATGGGTCATCAAAGCAGTGCTTTAACTTGGCTTCCTGATTCCTTCTCACCTGAGATTCTCAGGGTCCAGGAGAATAAGTTTGTTTCCACTGGTTAGTTATAACAGATTGAGTTGTTCCTCCAACTCCTTAACCCCTGGGAGAGATTGTCAGGCTTTGTTTATGTTTCTCGAAATGGTGACTAGTGTCTGTGTCCTCATCTGTTCTTGCAACCCACCCCTTTGAAATGGTGGTTCTAGCTGACTCTTCTGTGGCGAGAAAATAACTACCGACATGATGACTAACAATCAGTTTCCAGATTGAAAACAAACCCCCCACAGCTAGACCAATGAACAAGGCCTTTTACCTTGATGCCTGGGGTTATTTAATTAAAAGATTTTTGTTGTAGCTTTGTTGTCCCATTATTTCAAAGACTTGAGCTTTTTTCAGGTCAGACTCTGAAAGCCGCAATGCCATGCAAGTGCTTTTGGTAGTAATCCTATGCATATTTACTGGGAAGTAAGTTCTGAGATGTGGGTGGCGCTGTGGGTTAAACCACAGAGCCTAGGACTTGCTGATCAGAAGGTTGGCGGTTCGAAACCCCGTGATGGGGTGAGCTCCCGTTGCTCAGCCCCAGCTCCTGCCAACCTAGCAGTTCAAAAGCACGTCAAAGTAGATAAATAGGTACCGCTCCGGCGGGAAGGTAAACGGTGTTTCCGTGCGCTGCTCTGGTTCGCCAGAAGCGGCTTAGTCATGCTGGCCACATGACCCAGAAGGTGTACGCCGGCTCCCTCGGCCAATAAAGCGAGATGAGCGCCGCAACCCCAGAGTCAGCCACAACTGGACCTAATGGTCAGGGGTCCCTTTACCTTTACCTTAAGTTCTGAGAAGATAAGCACAGGGTTGTATTTGTGTACCTTTGTTTACCAATTCTTACTCACTCCATTCGCTTAATGCTTAATGCTTTTTGAGGTTCAACTTTACAGCCAAAGCCACCATTTCAGGGGTCAGGAAAGAAACGTTAGTGAACCAACTTTATCTTGAAGGCTTTTGCACATTTTTCATACCTGCTCACATGCATTGTTCCACATCTCCTGCTGCTACGGATGCCTTGTTTGTTTGTTTTTAAATTGAAGCAGCTTCTTCACTGCATTATCTCAAACTATCAGGGATACTGCAGCAAACTCCTTGATGAACTTCAGGAGCATGGAAAATACTTTTTAATTACAGTAGGCATTATAAGCTAGTGTTTGATTTTAGGATGGATTTTTATTCATTTAGGCTCTGTATGTATACATACATACATACATACTCCAAATGTCAAGGACACCTTATGTACACACCGGCAAAATCCTCTTTAGCAAACTTCCCCCAACTCATATTTCTCTCTCTGTCTGCTACTTTTTTCTCATGCTCTCTCCTTTCTCTCTCAGGCTTGCCTTTATCTGCCCATTGCCTCCACTCCATCTATCTAAGCACTCCTGTGTCACGTTCTTTGCTCAGAACCCTTTTTCACTCTGTTGTCCCCCTCCATCTCAATGCAATGCTGATTTGTTTTTATCTCCCCCTCCTCTCTTCATTTCAGTGCAGCAGCAATCTTATCTCCACATACCCTCCCCTCCAGTTTTCCTCTCTGTTGGATGCTTCTGCCATACTGTGCTTGGCTCAGAGCAGAATGAGAGCAGGTGGAAATCACACCCATGAGCTCTGAGGCCAAATTTCACAACAGTCTAAAGCATCCTGCAAAAGGATGCTAATGCTGCTCTAGCAGTCATACTCTATGGTTGATCCTCTGAGCTGACATATGCATCTTGACCGCTTACATGAATTCTCATGCCTTCGTGGTGGTGACTCCACTCTAGCAGGACTGTACAAAATCACCAATGGAAGGTACAGGAGAGGCCAGTGCTATCAAAAGCCACACCGAGTGGGTTGTCCATTTCTGCCCTGTTAAAATGATGGGAAGCTGTGTGAGATTAATTGGGCCGAGTTATAAGCCAGGGAATTGCCTATGATCAAACTGTCTCTTAGAAATATACCAAATATACTATGTAGCTGGAGATTTTAAAGTAAGTCTTTTTTTAAAAAGAAATAAAATAAATAAGAAAATAAGAGCTGACATGAGAGTCTCAGATGGAACTCAACAACAAGATTTGCCTTAGCCAAATCTTCAATCACCAGGGAAGGCTCTGTGTTTAAGTTACCTATGGATTTCATCTCATCTCCTTTTCTAGAGAGGGCAGTCAATGTAATAGCTTTGGATTAATATAATCATGTTTGGGATTGGATTGAATAACAATGGTCTCACCTCCACTGGGAAAGTCTCACTCATCTCTTTTTTCTAGTGGAGACATGATAAGAACCAGGATGTTTCCCTGTGGGATTCTAATTCTTGTTTCCACTTTTTAGATGGTTCATAGGAATGTTGTGTAGAAGGAATATTTTCTAATGCCCCCCCCCATCTCTCTCTTTCTCTGCTTTTCCCCACTATCAACCTACAGGATCTTTGGCCATATTAATCTCCGCTCTGAATGGCAGCTAGTAAAAGTAGATTACAAATCTTTCTTTAGCCGGAGATGCAACAAGGATGACTTTCAGACGTGGCATCTGCACAACCAGGTACTACTACTATACCATCAGAGCTTTCCTCGTGCATCTTTCAAAAGAAATACTTGAACACAGGCAAAAAAGGAATCTAAGTCATTCGGTTTAGTGCATCTGAAAGACGGATAGTAGGGAGGACTGAATAGGAAGAACTTGACCCAAAAAGTTAGGGAAGAAACCAACCAGCAACTAGCTGCCAAAGGGAGAGTTTTCAAGTCATGATGCTGTTCAGGAAAGCAGAGGCAGGAGTGACAGAGAGTCAATAGCATCTGCATGAAAGCTTGGAGAAGGTGCTGTGGACACACAAATCAGAAATAACTAGGAAGTGAACAATTCTCCCCTTGCACAAATGACAATCACTAATTATGATGAACCACAGTATGACTATTATGACTTGGTTAAATGGTGTGGTATCTGAGGAACTTGGCTGTAACTATGGCAGAGGGCTAAGAATTAATCTGAGTGACGGATTGCTGTTAAAATAAGGAAGTGAGCGGTTGTCCAGGTAGCTGTTTCAGAAATCCATATCAGACCACCAAATCTGTTACCAGGGATTAACCAAGGTTCTGCAGAATGCCTGGAGGGAAGTGTGCATCTGAGAATATGCAGAGAAAATACACCTCCTCTTATTATGATTTGTAGTTTTATTTTGCCTGTATAATTTTAGAAATTGCTATTAAGTTAGCAGGCTGCAAATAGACAATTTAGACAGTATTCTAGATTTCATTTGCTTTCAGAATTTGGAGATTGTAGAAATAAAGGACCAAATGCAATATGGTGACTCATTCCCCAGGTTTTCAAGAAAGATTGGGAACTGGTGTCTCCTCTACAAATTAACGACACCAGGGAGATATGTAGAGCTCTAACTTAACTCTCCGTTGTCTCTAACTTAACTCTCCATTGTTTTGCTCCAAAGGGTGAACCTTGTGTTATGGGAGAGAGGAAGATCTATAAGAAACGTAAAGCAGGGGCATGGTGTGCACTGACTAGAGATTATTCAAGAACAGTTGTCTCAGAACCGTGCATATGTGCGGAATGGGACTTCGAATGGTAAGCCATGTTTTCTTTTACAGTGCTTTTCTTGCAACTCTTACACACTCTTGCGTGTTAGGTTCCAAAGGTGATGAAAAATAATGCAACATTAATCTTTGTTCATCATATTAGCATAATAGCTCTAGGGATAGGGGAGAACTCGGAATTTGGCAGTTCTGGTGCAATCAAGCTTTGACTGTATTGGATCCTCTAATGCAAAGGAAGACAGTCTTAAGAATTTTGAGATTAAGATATTTCAGAATTCCACATGCCTTGCCCTAACCCCACCCCCCCCACCAAAAAACAAAAATGAAAAAATGAAACAAGAACCAGTTACTGGCTACTGCAAAAAAAAAAAACCAAAAAAAAACAAAAAACAACAACACAAAAAATGATAAAAGTCCATAGAAGCCAAATTAGGTACTTAGGATCTGGAAGGAATGTTTTCTCACAGAATTGAGTCCCGTCTTCAAGTGGTATAAGAACCTCCTCTTCCTCTTTAGGATTCTGCTGTCAAAGAACTAAATTTGGTATTCTTATGTCACATAAAAAGTAATGGTAGCCATGTTGGGCCATAAGAAAAACAAATACATAATCCATATTAGGGCTGACTTTGTTAGGCTGCCCAAAATGTCACAGAATGCCACAGCCAAAAATATCAACAGGAAAATGTACTTGTAATCATATAACAACAGAAAATAATCTAGATCTTTCCCCCTCTTTGTAGAAAAACCCCGAACCATGTAGTATTATTAGCATTCTTGCTTGAAGTTTCCTTCCATTACTTTTTTATTTACCCTTGTCAAGATCCCCACCCCCAAGCAAAAAAGAGCAGCAGTTGGACGTGGTGATTTTTCTAGCATGCAAACCCTGGGGGAATTTCAAGCAGTGCGAAGGTGGGCAGCTTGTGTGTTTTTAATATACATTTACCAGAAGTTAATGAACAAGTCTGAGGCCTTGAGGGCATAGAGCAATGTTGTCTTTAATATTATTTAATATTAATGCAGTTAGTTCTTTCTTTCAGGCAACAAATTGCTCCTCCCAAACATTTTTAATTACTGAGTCACTATGAGGGTATATATATAGATAGATATATATGCTTTCGTAGATTTTCACGGGTACAGGAATGCAGGTTTTGGTGTCCTCGGGTGTCTTCCCGTGTAAAAGTTGGGGTGTCTAGGCGACGTTTCGACGAGGTCTCACTCGTCATCTTCAGGCTGGTGCTTTCGGCTTCTTGTTACTGGAACAGAGCAGGATCTCAGTGTTTGAGTTCCTATAAATACTGTTGAGGGGGTGTTGGAGGCTATACACCACACCCCCTCAACAGTATTTATAGGAACTCAAACACTGAGATCCTGCTCTGTTCCAGTAACAAGAAGCCGAAAGCACCAGCCTGAAGATGACGAGTGAGACCTCGTCGAAACGTCGCCTAGACACCCCAACTTTTACACGGGAAGACACCCGAGGACACCAAAACATAGATATATATATAGACACACACACACACACACACACACACACACACACACACGGCTGGCCCACTGAGAATGATTAACTTTGAATTTTGAGACAAAAAAACTTTAGGGAATATCTGATCTGCTTTAAGTAATTTGGAAATGCTTGCCTTCAAAGAATAATGGGATCCAACCAGGGTAATTATGGGCTACTGCACTCTGCCCATTTATGCACCTTTCTGAATCCTCTGGAGGCTTGAGAAGCTCATAAACAATAGTCAGATATGTCAAATCCACTCATGACATAATGTCTGAATGCTGCATGAGGTACTCCAGGACCCCTGTTATTTCTGCCTGCCTTCAGAATGACATTTTCCGCAATGGGATGGCTATCATGAAATACTGCCATGACTTCATTCTTGTGTAATTGGATAATATATCTCTGTTGCTGAGCTTCTTGGACCTGTTTTTTCATTCACTAAAGCAATATCTACGGTCATTTCACACATTATCCTTTCTGTGTAGTTGTATGGGAGGGAAACTTTAGTGTGAACCATCCTTGTATATGAAGATGGCAACAGCTAATTCTCTGCCAGCATGAGCAGTGATCATGGATGAAGGGTGTTGTAGTCCAGCAACACCCAGAGGGTCCAAGGTTCCCCAGTTCTCATCTACAGCTGGGTAGGACCTCCACTGGAAATTCTAGATAACTGTTGATGATGGCCTACTGGACTTTCTCTGAGGTGATTTGGTGGCACAGCTGCTAACCCCAAATTCTATCTTTCCTTTTCCAGAAACAGAATTTGAGGCTGGTGGGAAAGTGCAGGAGATGCAGATATGCTAATGAAAGTGGATGAGAGGTTTTCCAAAGTTGAAGCAACCTCCACCCTTCCTTTTAACATCTTAAGTCCTTCCCTTTCCTTGCACATTTGACATGTAGAACTGCCATTCACTTTCCCTCCCCTCTGTGTGATTTAAAGTATAGTTTTGGATTTGGCCAGGGAGAGTTGGGTATAAATCTCTACTGGTCCATGAACCTCCATATGTACCCTTGGAAAGTCAATCTCTTTCAGCAAAATGTACCTCATCGGGTTATTGTGGCAATACAATCCTATGTATGCAACCCTGAGCTCTTTGGAAGAAGGGTGAGATACAAATGCAATAAAAAAAACTGTATTTATTCATGGCAAACCATCTTAAGTATCTTCTTGGTTTATTTCCTTAGTGACTATGGGTACGAAAGACACAGTAATAATCAATGTATCCCAGCATTCTGGTTCAGCCCATCTTCCCAACTGAAAGAATGCAGCCTTGGACAGAGCTACCTGAACAGCACTGGGTAAGTAGGCCCACAGCCTGTCACCACCTTGTAGGGCAGGACTGGCCAATGTGGTGCCCTCCATATGTTTTGGACCACAATTCCCATCATCCACAACCACTGGCCATGCTGTCTATCTGAATCTGATGGACGTTGGCATCCAACAACAGCTGGGGGTCGTACATGTTGGCTACCTGTGTTGAGGTACCTGCTTTGCCATGTCTGGTTCATTTCCAGGGTAAGCTGCTGGCTGATGTTTGCAGCCTTGCTTTTTTACACCACCAGCTTATTCTTCAGAAAGCCATTCACGTAAAAAATGTCTAGGAAGAGATTCCCCAGGAGGCCCAAAGTTGTCTACTTTGGTGTCAAAATTAAACCCAAAACAGCAGAAGATTTTTTGTGGAACCGGTTCATTTTAATACATATGGAATTAAGCCACTGAGGTAGAAGCAGAATAGTGCTCACTTATCCCCATTCCTAAACCCCATACATCTGAGAGGTAGGCTTGAATAGAGCCTGTGTGTGCATACGAGCTGAGTGTGCATAGGTTCTGTTCAAACCTTACTTAAACTTTTAAAGAAAGAGACTCAGAGCTGTATGAGACCTTATATTAAATGTTCATGTTTTGCTAATTCCAGTTCAGTTTGAAGTAGCATAATAACCTGAGGACAATTGGTTCTTTCGGATTAACACTGGGCCAAAGTATTCAGCCCAGGCTTATTTGCTGGTTTCAGGGGTGAGGTGAAAGCTTCTCTCCACCCCAAAGACTTGAATAACCTTCAAGGACTCAGCAAATTCTAATACTTTTCTGGAGATTTAGCTTACCACTATTGACAAGAGCTTTGACGTTTTTTGCCAGAATAGAAACAACAACACTTTGCTTCCACTTCAACAGGCAGCATAGCAGTTCCTTCTATTTTGAACATAATGCCCCAAGGGGAATAACGTTGGAGTTGCTGAAGTGACAACAAAGCATTTTTATTCTGTGGGGTGGAGAGGAATGGGAAATCTCAGCTGGCTCATCAATAATGGTAATCTACTCTTCCACAAAATAATATCAGAAGTTGACAAGGCTGCCCTGGAAGTCGCTGAACATTTGTCTCCTTTTCTTGTTGGACAAACAGTCCTATTCAAGTGGGATTCCAGATAACCAAAATCAAATAAAAAGCATGCATATCTCTTCTTTTGAAGTACACTGATGCAAAGTCAATGGCATGTGTTAAATCAGAGTTGGGAAAATATGATGCTCCAGACCAATCTATCTAGCCAAGTGCTTCTCAAACATGGGTCCCCAGCTGTTGCTGGACTACAACTCCCATCATCCATAGCTAGCAGGAGCAGTGGCCAGGGATGACTCCTCTCTGGCCACACACCCCTCCCCATGGCACACCCTCTCTCTCCAGGCTCCACCCCTCACTGACCTTGCTTCACATTCTCCTTGAGTGCTTTTGCCTGGCTGTATTGCCAGACTGTGATAAAGCCTCTTTCTTGCCTGGATGGAGGGCAGAGAGTGGTGTGTGTGTGTGTGTGTGTGTGTGTGTAGATACTAGCCTATTGTATCTCAGTATAATATATATTCCTTGTTCCACTCACCTTTTCCTCTGGTTGTGCCCACTACTGATATGTAGCCACAGAAGGTTGTCCCAGAGAAATATGTGTCCCTTGAGCTGAAAAAAAAATCTAAATTTGTGTCTAAATGGTTTCTTAACAAGGGAGTAAGGTACATTGAAATAAATAGAAAACCAGTGAAAGGGAGACTAATGATCTTTCCCGACTTATATTTTGCTTGTGTGCATTTCTACAGTTTAGTGTGGCATAGATCTGTCTTGGTGCTATCAACAAAAAGCTGAAATATAATGGATACCGAATGCTGCAGTTGATAAAAACTTTCAATTTCTTTACATTTCCTGTTAGCGAGCACAATGCATATGCTATCAAACGTTGGGTTTTTTCTCTTGTGAAATATGACATTTAAATAAACAACTCAACCCAACTCAAATTATCATATTTCACAGGTATCGGAGGATTGTTTCGAATAACTGCACAGATGGACTGCGGGAAAAGTATGCTGCCAAGCCTGGACAGTGCCCGGGCAAAGCTCCCCGAGGTCTGCATATCCTCACATCCAATGGCAAGTTGGTTGCGGAACAAGGGTTCAACACAACCTTCAGAATCCTCATGGAAGAGGTACCACTGCTAGGTTGATGATAATATAGGATTCCTTCCCCTTTTGCTGCTCCCAACCTTTATCCTCTTCTTCATGCATGATGAATTTTAAACATCACTGAAGGTGGTGGTAGATGAAAGTCTGAGTTAAAATTATAAGACTTTTAGTAATCATTAACAGCATTTTCATTTTGTTACTTCCTAGATACATTCTGGATTTTATAACTGATGACCCCGTAAACCTTTTTTTGTGGGGGTTGTATAGCTTGCGTCAAACAATGCTGTTCAAGACAAAAATGTTAACTATATAATATAAGCTAGAGAGAATCTCAGACTTTGCCTTCATGATAGAGTAACACCAGAACCAGTGGTCAGGGATGATGGGAATTTCAACAGCATCCCTAAGTGCCTTTCGGCTTGGAGATCATGATTCTTCCCTTTCTTGTTGTACCAAGCTCATTAGAGAGCCTGAGCACATAAAGAACAGTACACACAAAACATTTTGAGCATATTGTAGTGTCTTGTTTTTTGGTTTGTCTGTTTGCTGCTGTTTTGGAATAGGCTTTTTAAAGTGTTTTATAAGAGCAAACACAATTGATTATTAGAGGTTGGCATGCAACAAAACTCTTCTGAACATAGTGATTTTATATTGATTTTGAGCCTGTCCAACTGGCTTTATCTACTAGCAGTTTCAACTTTACAGGCTATCTGCACATTATGTTCAATGTGTTGCTTTCACTTGCTTATCTGTTTTATAGCATCCTGTTGGGTGGGGAAAGAATCAGGACTGGGAATGTGCATGTAGGAAGTCACATACCCTTCCATGTTACAGACCCAGCGAACATTGCTGTCCATCTCCAAAGCTGTTATTTGCCCCAGGAATAAAGCTGCTCTTTGTGGCCACAGTACTCTTCCAACCCTGCCTAAGTGCACATTTTGACGTTTTCATGAATTCATCTCATATCAGGTTAATGACAGGTGCCAGTGACAATGCCAGTGATAGCAGATGCAGCTAACAATAACAGCAGAAGATGTGAAACCTTATGCTAGCAATACCAGGTGCATAATCACATATACTAATAGACTAAGAAGTCTGTATTCAGCAATGTTTATTTAGGAATAATCATTTAGATCCCCAAACAGGGATGAACAAATCTGCCAATTTCAGCTCTCTCTGTTTCTCATTTTTCCAGACATAAATTCATTTCTCCATATTTTCGCAGCAATCGTCATGAAAATTTGTCAGCAGTTTAGTCCTATTTTTCCTAGTACTATGCATATTTTATATGCAGTTTTAAATAATATACACACTATTGCAAACAATGTTCCCTACCATAATGCATTTTTCTCCACGTTAGTTGAAGAACTGCATCCTAAAATTCAGCAAAGTGCAAATTTAGAAAAACAGCTGTGTTTCAGTTCATGTAGCTGTGAATTAGGCAGCTTCTCATTAAAATCCGAATGAAATTGGACCCCTGCCCCATGGATCTTTGAAAATATCACTTATATAGACAAAGGCATCTTGTTGTGGGTAATTCAAGTGAGAATGCTGAAATAACAAAGTTGTCCCACATCCATAAGATGTAGTCAGGGTTTTTGTTTTTTTGCAGGGAGGGTAAAGACTGGATATCAGGGTGGGAATGGGTGAAGCTATGCAACCAGTTGGTCAAATATTCTAACAAGGTCTTACTGTGCTGACCCCATCACCTCAGGATGGCATCCACCTGGATTTCTGAGATGCCTTATAAGTAACTTACTTTCTCACCACCATTCATCAGTTGTCAAGCACACCCAATTTGCAGACTTGTGAGCTTTAAGACGCACCATTATCACATTTCCATTTGATCATTTTACAGGACTAGCGCTATAAAAAGTGCCTCTCAAATATATCCAGCGAGCAGTGATTGTTATCCATTTGAAATGCCTCCACTTCATTTCCACCTTAATTTATATTCATAAACTAAGGGAAAGCTGACATTGCATGTGTGGCGGTTGATACACCTTTCACAATTTTATATACAGGAAACATAGTTGAAAGGAATGGGATTAGCGGATCGCTGCAATGCGGAGCAGGCTAGTAAGAGGCTGGAAAAGGGATCTGCTTCTCTTTAGATACGAGAGCACTGTTCCTTTTCTCTTGAAAACTACAAATACACAATGAGGGCATGGGTTGGGAATTGTGGTTGCAACATTAGCAAGCTGAAATGGTTCGATAAGAAAAATGATATGAAATTATATGCACCTCTTATGAACCAAGAGGTGCATATAATTTCATATCATTTTTGTTTCGTTTGCTTAAAAATCCTATCTTAACTGTATTTTTTAATATAAAATAAAGGACAGTAGTAATGAAATATCCTCTCCTTGTCTCATGCTATGTGATATGCTGAAAGAAATAGATTGACCTCTGGAAGAAAACTGGTTAATCAAGGCCAGATATGATTATAAGGAAATGCACAATTATCAGTCTTTAAGCTATGGCAGCACTGATTAACACAACTTAGAGCTATACTTTCTCAGTGCCAAAAATCTCTCAGGCAAAAGAAGGAAGTTCTTGCATTGGCTTTGCCAGGAATCTGTTCATCCAACAGATAACTCTAATTGCTTATGGTTATAGCGTGTACACATTTTCTGAACCACAGTCAAGGCCTCTTGTTTTGCAATATATAACAGTCTGCCAACAGATCACTTTCCTTCTTTGGCAATTCATGGTGAGGAACAAACTGTCCCGAAGCAGCTATCTCTTTTCAAGACTTGCAAACGCAGTTCTAAAAGAGCAGTTAACTTTTTTTTAAAAGACATTGTTAGCTACTAAACCCAGAGATCCTGGTCCTTTAACAACTAAACCAATAGTCTATCTGTGCTATTCAATTTTGAGGCTAACTATTGTTTATAAAATGTACCGGTTGGTTCAGAAGCTGCCTTTATCAGACCACTGTCCACCCAGTTCAAAACGGTCTGTGTTGACTGGCAGTAGCTCTTTTGGGTTTCAGTCAGGAGTTCTCTCCCAATCATACTTGAAGATGATGGGGGTTATTTTGCATGCAAGGCAGATGCTCTGCCACTGAACTATGGCTGGTGCTACAGTGCCAGAAATCCTTAAATCCACTGTATTCAAAGAGTCAGTTAAGGCTTTTAAAGGGGACCCAAGTGGTTGCTGGGAGATCCGATTTTTATTCTCAACTCTCAAGACCAGGTAGACCAGGTAGCAGAATTGCTTTTCTTTACATTCCTATTTAGTAAAATGTGAGTGTCATGTGGGCTAAACCACTTGTGGGCTAAAGATCTTGAAACGACTCCTGATGCTTGGAGATGCAAAATAATTTCATTCTACTCTCTGAAACTTCCTTGAGCATATCCAAGTGGTTCTTTGTTTCTTTCTGAGGTGTGTTGTTTTGCTTAGATTCTGTTCCTCCACAAACAGAACAGAATCCTTTCAGACTGCAGGAATGGGTTATGATCCCCTGAAGAAGAAAATTAACACAACAGGGAGCAGGTTGTGCTTGAATGTCATCGCTCACCTGTAACTGAAGTTGTGCAATCTATGCTAGATCTCCTATACTACACCTAGCCATTAGTCGCTGGCCCACCAACTTCTTTTCAGTGAAAATATAAATCAACCAACCCTAAACTATATGGTGCAAACTTTAACATTTAGAAAATCTACCCTGCCTTTTTTCTTCTTTTCTCATTTTTTATTACCGAATATATCCTGCAGCAAATATCAGGTGGTCACTTATTGCATTGCAGGAAAAGTTCAAAGCTTTTGGGCCATGTTTATGCTAATAAGGTTATCCTTAGTGGCAGTGCAGTGTATAACATAAATCACCCTTATCAGCCACATTGCTAAACCACTGTGTTTCCTTCTGCAGGGTGATCTCCAGAGGACAAATATCCAACTAGATTTTGGAGATGGTACTGCTGTGTCCTATGCTAATTTCAGCCCTATAGAGGATGGTATCCGACACATTTATAAGAGCACTGGGATCTTCCAAGTGACAGCCTATGCAGAAAACAACCTGGGTTCTGATCTGGCAGCACTCTTCCTGCATGTGATCTGTAAGTAGTTACCTCTAGTGAGCTTTGAAAAAGCCCCTCCATAGATTGCATGCATAGTTCATTGTTTTGGAAGATTCCATCCTTGTTTTCCATATTACAGTTACTTGGTTTGTTTTTTTTACTGTTTGACATGCTTTACCATACTTATCTCATTCATTTGTACAACAACACTGTAATATATCTTCTTGAAGCACAACCCTGTACACTAGTAAGTCCCATAGGGAGGTAAATGAGCATACGATTTCAGCCTGAATGTTCTTATTTTACATATGGTGAACAAGGACCAACAGGGTGGATCCAGTTAGAGCTGAACTTATCCCCACTGAAATCACTGGGACTTCACTTGATCAGGACTAACTTCTCACACTGATTTCTGGGCACAAGGCAATGACTTCACCAGGGAGTTTTATCAGCTTGACCCCATGCTCAATTCCATCCTTGCCTCTTTTGTAAAAAAACCTATCATAAATTGTATTTAACAGAGCACATTGCTCTGAACTTGCAGCTAATTAAACTCAGTGCTAGCCATTTAGAGTTTTGTGGAGTGGCTAAAGTTTGTGGAGTGGCACTGTGGTCTAAACCACTGAGCCTAGGGCTTGCGAATCAGAAGGTCGGCGGTTCGAATCCCCACGATGGGGTGAGCTCCCCTTTCTCGGTCCCTGCTCCTGCCAACCTAGCAGTTTGAAAGCATGCCGAAAAGTGCAAGTAGATAAATAGGTACTGCTCCGTCTGGAAGGTAAATAGTGTTTCCATACGCTGCTCTGGTTTCGCCAGAAGCGGCTTAGTCATGCTGGCCACATGACCCGGAAAAACTGTGCGGACAAACGTCTGCTCCCTTGGCCAGTAAAGCGAGATGAGTGCTGCAACCCCAGAGTCATTCGCAACTGGACTTAACTGTCAAGGGTCCTTTACCTTTACCTTTACCTTTTTAAAGCTGGTGAGAATTTATACAGCTTTGTTCAAAAACACTAAAAACAAATATACAAATTATAAATGTATGGTACAAAGCAACAGCCATAAATTGAGCTGTAAATAAAACAATTGCATGAACTTATATAATATTTTTACATAGATTTGAAAACATAGAGTGAAATCCAGCAGTGTCTTTCCACCAATAGAACAGTCAGCAGTGGCAGAACACATATGTGCCTCTCTGGAGTGGAATGGGGTGTGTGTTGCAGGTGGAAGAAGGTGTAAGGGAAAATCTAGTTGTGTGATGTTGGATATTGCCCATCTGCATTTCCTTTCATTGGTAAATTTGAATTGCTACTGATTCTATGAAAAGGTATTTCCTAAAATATTTTCCTAAAATATTTTCTTCTTACGTTTTTGGATTCCTGTTTTTTTTTTGCTAAGGTTCCTAGTGTGGCACCCTCAGAAAGTTCCCTTGGAACCCCACTCCTCCCAATTTCTATTGAAATTTATTTTGGTTGTTTGTGAGGGGAAGAGGTTGCCTGCTTTTTGGTCTGTGTTTTATTTTTTAGTGGTCTTTAGAGTTTTGGTGGGAGGATTGTGGGCATTACCAGTGTTTCTTTTGTGAAATGAATGTTTTGTGACACCCATAGTAGTTGCTTATATTTCTAAATGTGTTCCTGGGCCCTAAAAGATTGGGAAACCCTGCTTTTTGGGTGCAAGTATCATGTGTAGTAACCATAGGCAACTCACATTTCAGAGTTTGACGTTTCAGAGTGCAAAACATGTATTTGAAATATGATTGTTTCAGCTGTACATTTGCACTTCACCTGAAGCATGCCAGCAACGAAAGATGCTACTATTATTTTCTACTGATTGAGGGTAGAAGGAAGGATCAGAGGAGTAGGACATTAAAAAGACGTCTGGCAGAGATTCTCTGCACTGAAGGTTGGCAGGCAAAAAGTTACAGGGAACAATGATGTCAGCCTTTTACAAGAAACAGTTGGGATCAAGTTCTGAGAATGTTTTTTTGGTGATAATGTCACAAAGAAAGATTGTGAAACTGAGTTTTTTTGCTCTTCTTATACAGAATTCTCCAATTAGTTTTAGAGAGAAAGGCTTCATTTGCACTGAACATTTAAAGTCCATATCTTGTTGGACTCGTGGCCATTTGTCAAGTATGATGGAAGCTGTAATCCAACAACTTCTGGAAGCCATCACATTGGCTGCCCTGGGTAGATCATACTGAGTTAAATGGATCTCTATTCACATCACCTCCGGTCAGCATGACCAATGGTTGGGAAATATGTGGGTTGTAGTCAAATAGCAGAAGGCGGCTGTAAAGACTATGGAAACCAAAAGCATTAATGAATTGCTCAAACATCACCCTTCATCTGCATGTCTTAAAGTACCTTATAGTCTTTATGGTTCCTTCTTCAATACTGTCAGCAAGAAATGTAGGATTTCTACTACCTCTGCCTATGCATCTTAACCAACTGAGAATCATAAGACTGAGCTGTGCTTCAACTGCACAAGTCTAATATTCCTGCTAAGGATGATTGAATTAGGTTGCATGGAGAAATTGATGCTCAAGAGTGAGGCTCTTCTTCATGTGCCACCTCCTCATGAGGTCTGGAGGGTGGCAACATGAGAATGCGCCTTTTCTGTGGTGGCTCCCTGCATGTGAAATGCTCCCCAGGGAAGCTCACCTGGTGCCTTCATTACATATCTTTAGGCAGGCAAAAACATTCCTCTTCCCCCAGGCTTTTGCCTATCTAAACAATCCATGGCCTTTCAAATTGGGATTAAAGGGTATTGTTTTTGTTTCCTTTTATGGTATATATTTTGGTGTTTCTGTATTGTCAACTGCTCTCTGGTCTTCAAATGACATGTCTAGAAGTTTAATAAATATTACTACTACTTATTGGGGTAGTGATGAAGTGGGGTAGGTATTTGCAAGTGCTCAATTTCCCTGATGCCATGTTCATTCCTGCTGGAATTAGGGTATTATTTAAAGTCACACCATCCCTGGTAGAGAAATGATGCCATTCATATCAGGTTTTGTGCCTTTCAAGCCTTGGTTATGCTAGTGGGTGCTTTGCATTGCACAAACATTTTGCATGCACTCACGCGGAATGTGTGCAAAAGATCAAGCCCTTTCCACTAGGACCGTTTATAGAAGTATCTTATTATGTTTCATGGTTACCTTTCCCAGCCAGGACTAATTATCATGAGATCCCACGGAGACTGTGCAAAGAATAAGGTTCATGATTACAGTGTCAGATACGCATAATTAAGCCTCTCTAGTGTTAAATATCCATGGAAGAAAAATATTTTATGCAAACTCTCTTAAACTCATACTGACAGAACATATTGGACCTTGAGCTTTCATACCAGCAGAAGTGTTAAGGGGGTGGCCTAGTGGGCCTGAGTCCTAGATCTTTTGCAATTGATTCCAAATCTTTCTTTCCCCCGTTTAAAAAAAATCACTTTAAAAATGGTAAATTTGCTTACAGGACAGCTTTCCCTATGAAAATTGGCCTAAATTTGCTAACTTATAAATGAGCAGATGCAAATGTTATGCAAATCTGTGTAATGGGCCTATGCACAAACTTTTCAAGGACTTGGAAACATCCCCTGCATATGCATTTCCATTGGTTCATTCAGGCTCTTATTGTGTCCATGCGTGCATGTGTAGATAAATGTTTTTTCAGATTGGTGTCTGCATTGTGATGTATGGGTTTTAATGTGTATGCACTGAAGAATCTTTCAGAAAGTCATCTGATGGATGCAAAACAATATATTAGAACTGGCCTAGAGAATAAGTTGATTAACGGTGAGATCTCCCACCTGCTTGTAATTAGAGCAGTTTACCTGACTGTAATAGCTGAGCAGGCTCAAGAAATGATCAGTTATTTTGAGCATGCCCACTGCAGAACAATGACAAATTATCATTCAGTTCCATGCACGCTTGCTAACAAAAACAATGGGGGAAAACCAGATGGAGAGAAAAACTAAAGTTTCAGTTTGAAACTTCAGATTTCCCCATCTGTTTGTAACTTTTTTTTGTCCACTCTTGGTGAAAACCTAAATGCCTAATTTCTTGAAATGAAAGCTTAACTATCAGTCTGCTGTTTTGCTCTGAGGGCATTGTAGTAACTTGGTTAACTTTAAATCAAACCATCTCACCTACCAGTCTAGCTTTTGTTTTCATAACATCTGCGACTTCATATGTGCTTGGGCTTGGTTTTGTATAAAAAAGCACTTTTTTCTCTAGAATATTTCCCAGAATATTTCAGGTACTTTGTAAGAAGGAAAATATGATTTTTTTTGAAAATATGAGCACAAAGTCTTATGTTCCATGCCTATTCTGAAAAGTAATCATGTACAATATTCAGTGTGGGACCCTAATTCCAAGGATTTCAAAGAAACATCCCTGAATCTCACATGCATGTATCCTTCACAGGCATGTGTATATATTTAAACTTTTATTTCTGCACCCAAGTAGAATATAGAAACAGATTCTACCCATAGATTTTACCTTTTGACAAGTAAGTTAAACGAACCACAAGGATCTGGAACTAGACTACTAATGGAGGATACATTGCACACTGGATTCTTGAATTTTGCTAATTAAGTTTTAGCTATATTTGGATTTATTTAAGATGAACATGTGGTTTATGTTGTGTATTTTGACAGTTCTGTAGTTTGTAAACTAGCTTTAGTACAATAACTTAGAAAGGTGGCATACGGTTTTAAATTGTATGAAAATACAGCAGACTGAAAATGTAAGGAAGGGTTATTCACAAGCAACTATGGGCAGTATTCAACTAAGCTGTACTCCCAGTAGACCTATTGAAATTAATGGACCTAATGTTCATTCATTTCAGTGGGTGGGATTCAACTAACGCAAAACGCTAGTGGAATCCATCACAAGGGCTCCTGCTAGCACAGTGGAGCTTTCCCCGCCCTCCTCCTCTCATGTCCTCCATGCCTCCCCCATACCTGCTCAAGAAAGTCAGGAGAAATCCCAAAACAACAAGTAAGGGGAGGAGAGGGAGATTGTTTCATCTGTAAACAGAGACTCTTGCACTGAAGTGACAATGAGACGAGCGCAGCATTGAATTTCTCCCAGTGGATCTACTCTGAATAATTACCCCATGTTTACTGCCTGCAATTATCACTCTGCCCAGAATGGACATGTGAAATTGCCATCACAGATCATACTTGTAGAACATTACTGCTATCAGTGAAGGCAAGGTTAATAACTTTCCATAGCTGACTCGGATATTATGGTGAGCTTTAACCCTATTATGACTGGTTAGCAAAGCCAGGGACAAGTTAAATTTTAAAAAGAAGAAAAGAATTGGAGTCATTGCACATTTCGTTGTCAGTACAACAGGCGGAATTTTATATACTGTTATACACCAACCTTTGGTTGCTACAAATGTATTAAGTTTTTTTTAAAGGCATTTTTGCATTTAGCCGCTTTAAAATTTTCACACTTTGCACAAATTAGAATTGTACAGAAGGAATTTCTAATGCATCTCACTGTGTTTCCTTTCCACAGGTCCAGTAGAGCGTGTCGATTTGAGGGTCCCCTTTGTGGCCATCAGGAATAAGGAAGTAAATATCACAGCTGTGGTTTGGCCCAATCAGTCGGGTACCCTCACATACTTCTGGTGGTTCGGCAACAACACAAAGGTTTGAGCCTTTTTAAAAATGAAAAAATAAAAATAAAACCTTGTTTATTTTCTTTGAAAGGATTCATATTTGAATCGTGTGATGTTTTGATTTTATATGTGGAGCTCCACCTTATTTGAAGCCGCAGTAAAAGCAAGGTAATTTTTCCTTGCTGTTGAAAAAAAGCTTCTTTGTTTTCTAAACTTTGCCACTGCCCCTCTCTCGATCTCTCTCTTTCTCTCTGTTTTTGTACCACCCCTTGTTGTTTGCATGAGTTCTGACAATATGCAGTTGGTTATTATTGGAACATTGTGTGCAGAAGCTATTGTTGTTACTAGAATTCAAAATTATACACCACTATATCTACTGGATAATGGTGGGCTTTCTGCTCAGCATTTAAAAACCACTGGTGATCAAATAAGCATCATTTCCAATATGAATGTCAGAACACACTTGTAATTTTAGAATCTCACACAGTGTTTTAAATCCAATGGGGACTGAATAACTTTTGGCATCTGTGAATTCAAGCTAAGATCGTAAGCAGCACTCTCTTAGGCTGTCCATGCTGTTTGTGCCTTTGGGGACACTTCAGAGAAACTAAACAGCGAAAGTGCTGTTGAATGCTCAGTCGCAATCAGTCACCTATTCCATAGAGCCATGCCGATAAAAATTATTCTGATACTAAGCACTCTGTATAAATATTTGTGGGGGGAATATTCTAGTGATTGCTTAATTTAGATGTTTACCTGGAAGATAAAATATTTTCTTGGTACGATTGCTTAGCCACAAACTGGGATTTCATGTCTTATTTGAAAGACTGTGGGTTTCAAACTATATTCAGCAGCTCCTCACAAATGTATCAGCAGTTCCTAAATGAGAAGATCAGTATTGGTGAATGAGCTTTCATTAAATAGAGCTTATTTGCTACTTCTCATTTCACTGCAATATAGGATGTATTCTGAATTCATGTGGGGCAGGAATGGAGCCCTGCAAACTTGGCCCATTGTCCAGTGTGAAACTCGTTTGTGCCCTAGTATGCACCCAGGGGATCTAAACCCCACTTGCCAGAATCAGATCATGTTGTACCCTAGGGCAATAGTGGGACATAGGAAAGTTCCCCAGTCATTTTAGTTGTGAGTGTTCTTGGCACATACCTCCCCAGGAAGCATCATCACATAGTGACATTAGCAGGTATTTAGTCAGAGAAGACATCTATTTGACTTTGACTTGCTAGGTTGGAAACTATTTGGAACCTAAAATAGCGGTGGTTCCCCCCCCCCCCGCTTTTAAAGAACAAAACGCTGTAGTTTCTCTCACATACTGAGATATCTACACTTGGAATTTGCAAATGAGAGTAATTGTAGTTGCATTTTTGTACCTGCAATTTAAATCTTATCTATGCTTATGCCTCTGATTCCTGGGTGCACTCACAAACTTAAAGCTCTTTAAGCTGCAGATGCAAAATGGCACCAAAATAAGGGGCAGCTTAAAGCTGGTAATAGTATTTGGCTTTGCAAAATGGCAATAATCATGGGAAGGCCAGAACAGAATACTAAGCAATGCTAAGCTGCCATTCTGATAGTCTGAGGATTTACTGATATTTTCCACTGATTCACAAGGAAGGGAGCTAAAAACAGCTACAAAACTGCTGTTCTCCCAGGGCCCTTCTGCCTTTATTCTCTCTGGGGGGTTCCACTGTTCTGAGTTGTTATTACTCTCTGACCTCTATTGATGCACTCTGCGGGAGCAAAGAACTCTAGGGATTGTTTCCTTGAGCACCACAAGCCCACGAGGCTTGGGAGCAATCCTAGAACTCTTCACAGGAGTACTGATCTGTAGCCACAAAGTCTAAAAATCTACACTAAAGCTTTTCAAATTTGATGGGTTCAAAACAACAGCATGCCACACATTCTGCAATGTTCTTGCTTAAACAAAAGCAAAATACTTTCTCAACATGTTGTGCAACGTTTCCCAGTTCCCCAGCATTGCTCTTTGGAGAGCTTGATTGCAGGACTTTGCTGATGTAGCCCCATAATAATCCTATTATTTAAGTCACCAAGCAAGTCTTTTGCAGTTTTAATATTCAGACTGATCCAAACAAAAGCATGACCTGTAAATCACAAAAAATGGTTGGTGGGTACTGCTGCTGCTTTTATAGTAGGCATTAATCTGTTGGGGTGGTTGATGTTGCCGTTGGTGCTGGAAAAAAGCACTTATGATGAGCGGCAGGGTGGGCAGTGCACCGATAGCATCCCTAGGCTGCACCTCTGGCTCAACACCAGATGCAGACCCTCCATTCCCTCTCCAAGACAGAGGGATTTTCCAGTGGTAGGAAGTAAAATTCCTATAGACTACAGCAGCACCTCCTTCCTGCCCCTCCAGTCTGGGCTAATATTGCACCGTGTACCCTGGTGGGCAGAGTTCAGTCAGAACTGACCCACCCATTTCTGCCTACCCAGGTCTTGGTAGTACACACCAGGACAGCCTACTCATTGACAATCAGCATGATGGATCAGCATCATTTTATTATGGACCAACCTGGCATTCCGCCATATTGCTGAGTACAGTGATAGAATGGGATTGGCACCACAGATAGGCGAGAGCTTGGTTGGGGGGATCTCAGACTCAAGCTTGGGATAAAATTGATTCTATTCAAGTTCTGCTGCAAATAAGATAGCCACTCCGCATGTCTGAAAACCAGTTGTGGCCAAACAGCATTCTTGATTTTGCATTACAACTTGCCATGTGGCCCAGCCAGATTGATTTTTCACTGCATGAGAAGTAATTTTTCCTGAACAGATTTATCACATTAAAACAGCAAATTGGCAATGTGATGGCAAGAATCAGGCAAAGACTTCATTGCACTGCCAGTTAGGACGTTAACCGAAGACACTGTGCAGTATAAACTGACTTTGATTTTTGTAGAATAGCCAGATTCTGATGCCTTTAACCCATGGGAGGAGTGATACAGACAGAGATGTCAATTTAGGCTATTTGTAGACTCATCGCTTCACTGTAACCTCCTGCTTTAAAGGTACCACTGCAATATACAGCTCCATTTTATACACATCCTAAAAAGGGAAAGGTACCCCCCTAGACGAGCCTTAATTTCTTTTTCTAGATAGAGCTATTGTAGTGAATTGCTGGTCCACTGCTTTAGCAATATACCTAAAGGCCAATTTGCTTGGATTAACACAGGTCCAGTTTAATAAATGTGTCTGGCTGTCTAATAGGTTTTGAGCAAATGAACCTTAAACTCCTTGATTTAATTTAGAGTTAGTTTCCAGACCTCAGTGCATGAATTAAATCTAAGGAGCTACCTGAATGTTAAAACTCTGTGATGGGGGTGAAATCAGCCATGATCTAATAGGACATACACCATAAAAGGGAGGCAATTTTTAAAACAAAACTGGCTTCTTATATATTTCTTGACTTGGAAAGCACTGCTGAAGTCCCCAGAGTGGGTTGTAACCCTGCAAAGGGTTTATGTAGAATTTATGTAGAATTTGAGCATAAAAGAATGACCTCATCTTAAAAAAAAATATGCCAAGACTTGCAGGGATAAGAGAATGAGAGAAACTTGGGAGGTGCACAATAATCACAGGCTAAAAAGGTGCATGCCTTTAAACATAATCAAAGTTCAGATGGTAAACAGATTCCAAAACAGGACCAGGCCTTGTAGATGAGACACCATGGCAATACTCCAGGCCTGTACCCTGGCCCTGGTTCTGCACCCTGTTGCTAACAGCAGTCATACACATAGAGAACAGGAACATCAGAGTGGAGTGGGAAAATGAGAGTAGGTGGCAATGAGCAGCAGTCTCACTCTTCCAAATATGTATTTGGAAATCTCATTCTTGCAGGAAGCGATAGCATCTGATCACCTCTTTTCATCACAGACACCCTAAATTTCTCCCCTGGCATAGGTAGCTACCAGTCCAATAGCATGCTCCAAGCAGACATAGAAGGACCACCAACATACGACTGTATGTAGGTTAACAACAGCTGCATTATTGATAGGTTTCCTTTAACCATGGCTAGGGCTTTATTTGAGATGCAGAAGAGAGGGAATAACAATTTACTGGGGTACTTGATTCCTGCTAAAAGTCAGCACCCAAGCTAGATTTGTTTTGTTGAATGACTGACTCGTGCCATCACACCCATAAAGAGGACTCAATATGCAAAATGTATGGTATTAGGAGGGACTGGATCTCCACACTCCCATCTCCTGGGCATGTTTACAGCCACAACCCATAGTAATTGGAGCAAAGGACCCAAATGAAATTCTCCCTCTTGGCTACCTCAACCTTGGGCATGTGAACCTGACAGGCACACTATGGCCTCACTGTCTAGCAATCACCAAGGTGTGCATGTAAAGGGAGGTAAAACACTGGAATAGGAAAGAAAGAAAGAAAGAAAGAAAGAAAGAAAGAAAGAAAGAAAGAAAGAAAGAAAGAAAGCTTAATAAGTCTAGCCCCTGCCCCTTCTTGATTGGGCTAAGCTGCCCTCATGCCTACAAGAAGTCATTCCCTGGGAGAAGCCCCTGGAGGATTCTTCTCAGGAGTGTTACAAATTTGCCCCTCTTTAGAGGAGCCACACATTCCTAGGAGCTAGTTGGTGACTCTTTCCCCACTCATATATACAAACTAAACTGATGCATTCAAATCCATATTATTGTTTGTGTGACCCCTGTGATTCACGGAATAGAATACTAAATTAACTATGAATGCATATGACTTTTACAGCCATTCATCACCTTGGACAGCAGCATCTCTTACACTTTTACTACGGAAGGAAGGAATACCGTCACAGTGCAGGTCTCAGCTGGCAGTGTCCTCATCCAGGACACCAAGAACATTGCTGTACATGGTAAGCAGACACAGACTAATTCAAGAGATACACCCCCCAACAACTGTTTCTGGCTCCTCTTCCAATTCTGTCCCCCACTTCACCAACCCCACCACAGAGTTTAACAGTGGACAGAAAACACTTGGGATTCTGCATGCAGTCAAAGATAACTGCTGTAGGCTTCATTCTAGGTTCCTTTAAGACATAACAATCCTCCTTATATCCTTTGATACTTAGGTCCTAAAGGAGCCTAGAATGAAGGATAAACACGATGCCTAAAAACCTGCAGGAGTTACTGCCTTTTGTTGTTGGCATTCTTGAGAGATAATGGAGTGCACCTCTGGGGGTGAAGCCAAACCAATGGAGAATCGCAGCACCTGCTGTGGCATCACAGCATCTACTGTGGCATCACAGCATCCTAACTGCTGCCTCCCACATTGGTTTTGCTGCAATAGCAGCACTGAAGTGACCTATCCAGGACACAAGCCTGGACAGTGTGCATGGAGGTTCTGGACTACCCTGACAATAAGACCCCACTCTCAGCCTCACAATACATTTGGCACCAGCTTGGCTGCAGGAGTTGATAGAAAGAGGTGTGCAAGACGCCATCTAACCATCTTAGGGACTACACTCTTGATTTGTGTAGGGCTTACTCCTTATCCTTTTCTTCTCCTGAACATGTCCTGGAAGGCAGAAGGTATGATTTTTTTTCTCAGCATTTCCCATGAATGGGTACGTATATCCACAAGGCAGTTGAGGTCTTCCTTCTCCTAGATGGGCGACCTTCCCAGGTTGACAAGCCCCATTTGCTCCTCATTCCCCTCTACAGTACATGCAGTAACCACCGTCTTGACTGTTGGACCCACTATTGGTCTTATCCACTCAATCCATCAGAGCCTGTCCCTAACTCACCAAGCGTTCGAGACCCATCAGCTACCCTCACGTTGCTTAGTTGGCCATTCGAAGCTATTTCCCAGGGTGTAGCCACTGTCCCATGCTAAAAGCTTCTAGGAGCCACAGGTGAGAGCTGAGTGCAGGGTGGGGACTTCCTTTTACTACATACACAATTGACAGGTGTATTCTGTCCATCTACTGCTTGAGGACTTTGACATAAAAATTCTGAGGCCTCCTATTACCTCCCCTGCCCCCTCCACAAGCATTCATCATCCATGGTTTCAATTACCCAGGCTCTCTTATGACATCTAAGCTAATGGCATCAAGACCTTGCTTCTAAAGCTCCATTGTGACAGTAGATCAGGTCAACTACATTAAGATAGTTGAAGCAGGCAAGGAACATATAATTCAAGTAGGAGAATGAAAGAGTGATGGGGACAGAGGCTGAGGAGACAGAGCAGGACCACTGGGAAATATGGATGGCAAGACTCTCAGACTCCTTCTTACTCACTCTACTAATGCCAAGAAGGCATTCTGTGATGGGTCAGAGAAGAGGTCCAGCTCTGTGAATCTATAAACTTGGCTGCCATTGAAATTCCCCTTGCTCTCCTGAAGTCAGTTAATTAGGAAGTAATTTCCTAGTGCCTCATGAATTGCAGTATCCTGATTCGCCTGTCATTAGCTCAATTGGTATCTGATTTGTTATGCATAACTACTCATGGCTACACATGGGGCTAACAAACAGATAATTCCTGCTTTTGGAAAACAGAAGATTTGCAGTAAGGATTTGTTCAGTGGAGCACAATGCATGCCAAGTATAATATAAGAACAAGCCCATTTCTCCTACAAAGTGGGATGGGATAAAAAGTGGTTGATTAAAAAAATAATCTAGTATTTTGCCTCCCTTCCTTTATTTTACTCTCTTACTAGTATATTAGTATATATAATTTATATGGTACTGTACTATTCTCCCCTTCCCAAACCTTTTTCATCTCACTCTTCACTTTGGACATTTCAGTGCAAAATGAACAGTTTTTATAGTATTGTTTCAACTTTTAAATGGGAAGTTATTGTTTAAGTATTGTTCCCCTGGGTTTGGGACCAAGCTTATGTATAATATTTGTCACCACCACAGTAGTATAACCAAGATTTTTCTTATGTTCCTAAAAGTTATGGGTTCAAATTTAAGCCATTCTTACCCTAGAGGGAACCTTTCTGCTCCACTCAGCTATACTTAAGTATTCAATCATTTGGGAAAGTCAAAGGTGAGCTTTAACTTTACTTCCAGACATACATTTTTGTTAGGTAGGTAGGTATATGAAACTTCACATTTTAGAGCTGCTGTTTGACACAGTGAGTCTGAGGTCCAGAAAATGAATATTTTCAGCATCTGAAAAGTAATTTTTAAAAATTAGTTTGGGAGCAGGAACAAGAATAAGGATTCTTCCTATAGATTTAAGGAGCAGAAAAGATAGTTGGTTTTCCGAATGTCTGGTGGATTTTGCATTTCTGAGAACATGTGTTTCTGCTCTACCAGCCTTAAGCTGTAAAATAGATCTTTCTTGTCTAACATAGAAACTGATGCACCTTAACTAGCTCAGCTTAAACTGAGATGGCTGGCAGGATTACAATGGAGTTTGACTGTGATTCTCTCTCTCTGCAGAATATTTCCAGTCTCAGTTATTATCATTCTCTCCCAATTTGGATTATCACAATCCGGACATACCTGAATGGAGAGAGGATATTGGTAGAGTCATCAAGAGAGCCTTGGTGCAAGTAAGTACTCACAAGCAGACCAATTAATAATAAGGGTGATTTTCTTACATTCCAAGTAATCTATTGCAGGGTAATTCAGAAAAGGGAGGCTATTGTTCACAATTAGCAGCATTAGCAGCCATTGCATTTTTATCTAAAGCCAAGCACCGTAATAGGATTTGTAAATATTTTTCAACACTTTCCAGAACACCAGCAAAACCCTTCAAGGAAATGCAACTGAATTCAGTTTGTTCCCTGAACAAGGAACTTACAAAAAAAATCATCCTCTTCCTATCATAACAAATGTATTGCAGTGTTTAATCGCATTCATCCACCCAGCAACTGGGGTGTGTGGAGGTGTGCAGATTATTATTATTGTCATTGTATGGATATAGGAATTTCTCATGATTCCAGTAAGTATATGATTGTCCATGACCTTTGCAGTTCATTTTTCACTTCTTTGAGATCAACATCTCTTTGGATCCCTGGGACACAATGAGAGCTTAAGAGAGACTATTCTTTGGATTCCATCTTTTTATTTATTTCTAGAACCACATCCTGTTGCTTTCATTTGAGAAACAATAGTTGAGTTGTACTGTGTGAGAGTTGCACACATATGCACAACCTGCTTTTCTCTTTTGGAAGGGCATTTTATTTTTAATATATATTGTATACTTTTGTAAACTTAAGGGGTCTCCTGAGCCTGCTGATACATCCTTCCTGTATGTGGGCACTACTGTTTTGGCTATGTAAGCATCAGCACTCACCTTGTGACGTTGGGAGATAAGAATGATATAAAGATAAGAAGACTGTAAAGCTGGATCCGGGAAAGACCTTCAGATATTTTGTCTCAAATTTCTCTTTATTATTACTTGTTCTTTTTCATTGCAGATGGCTTATGTTCATGTTGCCTTTTAAAATCTGCTCTGCATACTGAGTTTTCACACTCGGTAAACAAAGTGTGAAAATTTGCAGGGTTTTTTGCCTATTTGTTATCCCCACTGCTGAAAAAACTTTCTCAGTATGATTTAATGATGATTCTGCTCCCTTTGATCAAATGCATTCCTGTTGCTCAGAGATAATAAATAAATAAATAAGTATGCAAGCAAGCAAGCAAGCTTCATTTTCAGCATCTTGCAAACAAGATGTACACTGCAAGCGTGTACTGTTGCAAGCAGTACATTGTTCGAATATGCCAGCTTCCAAGAAAACCATTGGTCTGTTCTAGCCCAGTCACACCTGCTTTTTGCATTTGAAGTTTTATTAGCAGCTATCTATTGCTGGGGGGAAATAATGTGGTTTGATTACTATTTATGCAATCGAAATATACAATAAGTTGTTTACTACAGTATTAGTATTGATGTTACATTGATGTTACCTTTAGGACAACATACTGTGCAGCCCATTTAGGATCAAACAGCGAAAAGCTGGCATTCAAAAATGTATATACCTGTATGCTATAATAATGCAGCTGATTTTTTTGGATTCTTGAATGTTATCATGCATGATTGCTGTTGCAAATCTGAGGTTAGAAATGTATTTTGAGTGGTATACTTGAATGGAACAACTATCTCTCTCCCTCCACACCACTTTTACATTTTGGCAGTATAATTTAGGGAGTCAGAACATCTTGTTGATGTACTTCATATCATCCAAGATCTACCAGTATATTCTGACCTATCTTCTCAGTAGCAAGATATGACCACAACTTTCATTTTTATGGGGTTGTTGAGAAGAAGTATGGTTTGGTCTTGCAAAACCATTGGTATCTCATGTATAGAAGAACCCAATGCTTTCTCATCTTCTCTTTTCATATTAGAACTCATACAAGAAGTTGAACAAAGTGTACCCTTATGATTACTACTAATCCTCCTTCTGGTCCTCTTCTTTAGGTGACTGGCATCCCTGAAGAGCAAGTTTTGGTGGCCGTGTTCCATGGTTTGCCCACCTCTGCAGAGCTTTTCATCCTGCCCCATCAAAACACCTCTGAGAGAAGGAAAGGCAGTGAAGGTGACCTGGAGCTGGTAAGGAGAGTGCTTCTCATTTTTCATGCATTCCAGCTATTGAGATTGTGGTTTGTGGCAAATTACCACACTAATGCTGAATTCCTCAAGTTGTTGTAAATATTGATCTCTGCACAATGTCCTAGGAATTGACTGTTTTAGAGATTTAAATAGAGGATGAAATCTGGGACCAGATTCAGTGGTGGACCTTGGGGTCTCCAATTCAGCAGCACCAAAATCCCCCTTCCCATCTCTTGCCTTCCATTGTACCTCCTAGTTGCGATGCCCCCAAAGCTCCATGCCTAGTGCGACTGAACCAGTCATGCTCCCCTAAATCTGCCTCTATCAGATTCAACTAATGAGTTCCGCTAGCAAAAGCAAGTGTGAGGTCTTCTGCAAGTGCAATGGGGCTTTTCAACCTCTCTCCTTCCTTTGCGTGCCCCCTGTGTCTCTCCAGATTGGCTCAGGGGATTGGGAGAAATGACATGTGGAGGAAGAGAGTGGAGATAGTTCTATCAGTTGAAATGCTCGCGCCGATGGAACAGCCTTCTTAGTGCTGTTATTTATCATCTTCTTATTTATTCAATTCATATCCCACCCTTCTTCAAAGCATCACAGGGAGGTTTACAGGGCTATGTTGAATTCCTCTCATGGAGTACTTTGTTGAACTTGTAGGCATATATCATTTGAAGCTTCAGAGTTGTCTGACTGGATTTGACCTATTAATATTGTTCAGCTACCTTTGAACTTTTTTTTATAAAAAAAATGATATTGAAATTTATAAGAGGTGGATGGACATGGCAGTTTTCTACTTGCCTATATGCTGGATTCGATAGGGTCGTGGCCACTGTTTCCAAGCAATTGAACAAGGCCTACCTACTGCATCCAATCGCAACCACACTTACAAGGAAACAAAAACTTACCTCTCTCCTTGGCAGCTGCGTGACTAACTTTCCTAAGGCACAGCTCTTTATTAGATATATGCATTTTATTTATTATTTCTTCATTAGAAACATTTTAATCCTTATGGAGCATTGAACAATGGGCATGACTAAACTAGTCGTGCCAGAATAAAATACAGTAATAGAAGTATGTTCTTCCAGCCTGTCCTGGGATGAATTTGCCTCCCCGCTCCCTTTCCAAGGAAAGTAAAATATGGGACCTCTTATACTGGTCAGGGTACAGAGGTGTACTTGACCAGGTGGCATGTGCTTCATAATATATCTCCAAGCTATTAGGACCAGCACAGAAACCCACCCACTTGTTGCATTCTGGAATATGGTTTTAGCCAGTTACCTAGGCAAGGCAGCTGGGATGTTGGTGCTGTGAGGGTGCAATGCCAGAGCTAATAAATCACTCCCCATGGTGAACCTACACTATGCAGGCATCTCCCTTGCCTTGCTCATCTCCCCTCCGTCCCGGTGAACTGCAGCAACGTTCTGCAGCTCTGCCTATCTGGCAAGCCACTTAGGGGTATTTGAGCTCGAAACCATTTAGAGCTTCAAAGGGAAGCATTAGGAGCCTCCAATATTGTCTTTAACATTTACCCAGTAAGCATGAAGGTAGCTGTAAACACCTGTTACTTAAGCTGCCTTGCTGAATTCTTTTAGCATTTTGGTGTCACCCATATATATAAATATATTGGGCTTTACGTCTTATTTGAAATAAGCAGCTCCTTCGTCCTTCCAATACATTTGATATCCAAGGAGAACTGCATCCCATTGATTTTCACTGTTTCTACAGATTTCTGGCATGCTCACTCCATCAATATTATCTGTCAGTACCAGGCAATTACTATAATTAGAGTAACCAGATTCAGTGGAGGACATTGTATTTTTAATAGGTGTTTAGAATATAGAATTTCAGCAGATGCAGCTTTCCTAATCTCTGTACAATAAGTTTCGATCTGACAAAACGTGCCCTTCTGCAAAGCACCTAAAAGTATAGCAGCTGTATTCTGCTTTGCATTTGGTCACTCTAACAGCAGTTCACCCATCCAGATTTCAGGCTTCTAGATGGTACAAGCATATCATGCCAGGGACTTAGCCACACTATTTCTGGGCTCAATTCAAAGAGTCAGTTTTGACCTCGAAAGTCCTTCATAGCTTTCAGTCAGGGTGTCTGTCTCCTGTCTGCCTGTCTCTGTATCCTTTTCCAGGTACCCAGCCAGGTGAGGTACAGTGGGTGGCTTCTGGCAAGGGGGGCCTTTTCAATGACAGCCCCCTTGCTATGCAACACTTTCCCCAGAGAGACTCACCTGGTACTTTCATTGAAGTCATTTTGGTGCCAGGTGAAGGAAGACCTTTTATTATTATTATTGCCACAGAACTTTTAATTCATTTAAAACCCTTTCAGTTGAGTTTTTTAATGCTTTATTAATTTGTGTATTTTAATCTGTTTATATCTTTGTCTTAATCACTCTGTGAACATAATCATGGGGTGGCATATAAATATTTTAAATATATAAATAAACCATGATTCTACCCGTGGGACCCTGCAATTGCAGCAGAGAGTGTTCTGGGTTCCTACCACTCCAGCCCATCCCCTCTACTCCAGAACTCTGTGCCTACTGAGCATGTTGAGTCCTTGATGAGCTTTGAAAGCCTTGAAGTGACTTGAGAGGGACACCTAATGCCACATAATGAATGATCCACACCCATGTTTGAAAACACATGTATCATGCAATTACATTTTTCAGACACACAGGATTGGTTACAGCTCCCTATTGAGAGTGTATTCAGCCATAAACCCAGCTAGGATATTGCATACAAACTATACCTGGAAGTTTCAATAGCCATTTACTTAAATAAATAGGTAATTACAGTGATGAATAGCAGCTGTGATATTAAGGTGAGATTAGAGTCATGAACAATAGCACAAGCTTGCTTAAGCTTCCATGCAGAAATTAACTAGTGATTAAATCAGCAGTATCACTTCTGGAGGCCTTATGTGGAGCAGGAAGTATAAAAAGACTTTCCAGCAAAATCTAGTTACTCTTCTTGATGGCCTGCCAAATAGCCTGTGGATGTCAGCTCAATAACCAGGAATAATCCTTAGCACTTCCAGAGTGCTTTTCATTGTTCACTGTAGTGCTGAAATTTTCCAGGTGAAAACTTATTGTGCAAAATAGGGAGACAAAATGTGCACCATTTCAGTGTAGGTGGGTGATTTATTTTTAAGGGCTTGGAGGTGTCCAGTGTGCCTTGCAGTAGAAGCAGAAGCTGCTGTTGCCATTTTGCCTTTTCTTTTTAAATGATTCCCCCCACCCCCAAATGCAAACTGGATGAAACAACGGCAAAACTCTCATTTGCCCCTCCCTTGCCTGAGACCTGGGGACAATATTGTGATGTACCATCATTCTTACCAAGTTTTACATGGAGCAAATAGTGAACAGGGCTTCAGGAGGACAAAATTGCCTCCAAAATAACCACTTAGTTTTTGCTTGAAAAGCTGCTAGAGAATTGGATTCACATACAATAATTCTGAATTCATTAGACCAACCCTGTTGTTGTTATTTCTCTCAGTGTGTTTACAGCACAGCTGAGATTTCTGTCTTTAACCTCTACACTGCACCAGTTCTTCTATAACCTCTGCACACTGATCAGGATCCCTTTTATCACACCAAGTCATTTGAGAACTTGCAGATGTTCAATATGTTTTAATACACCCAGATGGAGTTAGTTACTTGCCTTGAGACTATCAAGATTGCGAGGTTTAATAAGGAATCTACATGGCCGAGTCACACTTTTAACTAAATATTTAGAATGTAGACTCTTCAGATGCTAAGCTTTGAACTTTGAAAGGCTATTTCTTTCCCTTATAAATGTAGATCTTGCCTTGAAAGGTTAGAAGACAGGTTTTTTCCTGCAAGTCAGCAACGGCAATATGAATGTGGAAAGAAGTTTCTGCACGGAAATTGGATGTATGTCATAAGTGTTAAAGGGTAACAACATTGGCTTGGATCCTAACAGCCACAAGGAGAAGGAACCTCACAAAAGGGAAATTCCAAATTCCCCATCCCTTTCTTTCCTCTACGCTCCCAAAAATTCTGCCCAGAGAGAGTTGAGGAACCCAAACACTGTGGAATGAGGTGTTAAGGGACTTCAGTTGGAAAGCAGAGAACCTTTGCAAAAAAAAGGGAACTTCAAGCAGTGCTATTTTTCTAGAAAAAGAGATGCCAGAACTCACCATGAACGCCTTTCTTGTTCTCTCATAATGGCAATGGCACCCACCTGAGAGGTGCTGGAACTGAGCTCCTGCTAGTTCCGGCTGGAAAAAAAGGCCCTCACTGAAGGATGCTGAAAGTTTTGTGTTATACTTCATATTATTGATAACACTTACTTTCATTCAAAACTAAACCAGCAGAAAATTGTCTGCCTCTCGCCCTTCAAGATGCCACTTTAATACCTGGCTGTGCCCAATATGAGTAACTTAGGGGTTATGAAAACATTTCTGTGTGGGGGTGGGAATTGCATGGTAGGAGTAATTTAAAAACAAATTGGATTTGTAGCAACATGTTGCAGCGTGGCATGGCTCAGGTAAGGTTTCCAGCTATTCTCGTCCTAGTTTTTTGCTCCATGACAGTCAGCTCCATCTCCACAGAATATGCTCTGTCATCCGTGGGCTGGCTGAGGATTTCCCCTCTCATTTAGGGGTTTCTCCCCTTTAAAAAATATATTTATTCAAATCTTCTTTATGGATTGTGCTCTTTTTGCTATGCAAGGTCTGACAACGAGAGGATGACTTCCATTGGTATATTGGAAGTGTCTGTGGGGATTCTTCCTATAGTTTCTGAAGTGCTGTTGTTAATGGATAATTCATTGTTTCCTCAGGCTGTTGAAATCCTCTTCAATGCTTTGAATCAGAATCTGGTCCAATTTGAGCTGAAGCCTGGAGTGGAAGTCATTGTGTATGTCACTCAACTAACGTTAGGTAAGCTGGCAAGGAACCCTACACAATGCAACTCTTTGCAGTTAGCCTTAGGTCTACTAGGAAGAAAGCCAAAGAAAGATTGCATTGTAACTGTTTGCCTTCTGACTATGGACCTTGACACCACACTTGAAGATCACTTCCAGACTTCTAGCTGGAGAGGTCTTCAATATGTCTTGGTTCAAGGGAAGCAAAAAACAAGCGGAGGGCAATTTCCTTTATAATCCGGTCAGATATCTTATCAGTTCTCTGTGAGTTTCCTTCCAAGTTTGCAATATTGGTATATGTTTGCTGATGGTAAGGTGTACATTGTTGTATTGCCCCCTGGAGATGCTACTTTCGTTTCGAGAGCCACTTGAAAAATGTAACTGCTCACTGCCCCCTAAGAACAAGCAAAAACAAACCCCAAGGTTTTTTTTGCTCTGGTTGGTGAACGACAATTACATAAAAGCTTTGCAAGAAACAATCAATATAATTGATCCAAATAACAAAGATGCTCATCAAAGAGAAAGCTGTTTGGTCTGATGGTGCGGTCACTCATTCGCACAACAATCAATCAGAGTTTCATTGGGAGTACAACATTATCAGAGTAATCGTATGCCTGACTATTCAGTAGCAAGTCCTATTGAGTTCAATGGGACTTACTCTCAGGTGAGTGCATTTCAGATTATGACTGAAAAAACTGCTCTGGAGACTGATCTGCAGAATCTCTTTTTTTATTTATTCTGACCTGAGCAAAAATTTCCAGAATCACATACCCAATTGGGTTAGCGTGAATTTTGGCACTGTGATTAATTTAAATGTGCTAGTCACATGGGAATTAGCAGTACAAGCTGGCCATTCCTGTTCTCACTCCACACATCACATTAAACCAAACCATGGTTTAGTGTGAATGAGCAAATGTGTAGGTTTCCAGAGCAAAGATTGCAACTGCTGCACTCCTCCCCTAGTTCTGCTGCTGCTGTGCTATTCAGGGCTAAACCATGGTTTGGCTTCACATTGTGTTTGATTCTGGGCTCATGGTTTGTATTACTCCAGGCAAACTATGAATTGTAACCAAGGTTTGTTCCTGGTTCACTGCTCTGTTAGAACAACCATTACTCTGGGTTCGCACGTAATGCTAAGCCAAATATTGGCTTAGTCTTGGGTGGCAATGGATCAGCTGGACTGAAGGAGGAGCACAGCAATTGTATGCTAGTGTGGTGTAATGGTTGGGTGTTTGACTGGGATTTGGGAGAACAGAGCTCATAACCGCAATCATCTTTGGGCCAGTCACCATATCTTAGCCTAACCTATCTCAATGGATTGTTGTGAGGATAATACAGAGAGTGGGAGGGCCATGCCCACCACCTTGAGTTCCTTAGATGAAAGGTGGGATATACAAGCATAAAATAGGACACGGGTGGTACTGTGGTCTAAACCACTGAGTCTCTTGAGCTTGCCAATCAGAAGGTCAGCAGTTCAAATCCCAGTGATGGGGTGAATTCCCGTTGCTCTGTCCCAGCTTCTGCCAACCTAGCAGTTTGAAAGCATGCCAGTGTAAGCAGATAAATAGGTACCACTGCAGTGGGAAGGTAAACGACGTTTCTGTGCACTCTGGCTTTTGTCACGGTGTTCCATTGCTTCGGAAGCAGTATAGTCATGCTGGCCCCATGACCCCAAAAGCTGTCTGTGGACAAACACCAGCTCCCTCAGCCTGAAAGCGAGAGGAGTGCCATAACTCCATAGTCGCCTTTGACTGGATTTAACTGCCCAGGGGTCCTTTACATTTACACGCATAAAAAAACCAAATAATTGCTCTGGGAACCTGCATGTTTGCTTATTCATGCTATGCCATACTTCAGCTTAGTGTTATGTGCAAATTAAGCTGTTGAGTCTATGTACCATGGTGACTCTGTGATAATTCAGTGGGTGAATTATGAATGAATTTATTACTAGCGTTTGCATCCACCTTCCCCAATCTAAATTCAAAGCCACAAGCTTCACAAGAGACTGAACCCTGCCTCCTCCCGCTTGCTTTTATTGGTTCACTGTTAAACAAAACCCATGCAAAAGGCTGAGGCTGAAGCAGACCGAAGCAGTGAGGTGGAGCAGGGCTTCTCCCCTCTGCTTGTCTGCACACAGCCTGCAGCTTCCTTTTTATTATGGTGCTGTCTAGAAATTATAGCTTTGTGTTAAAAGGGGGGGGGGGTCATTTTTCTTTGCTTGTCCATGTGAGTTGTCTTTTCTCACACAGCATGTGCCACATGCCTGTGCTGGTAAACAAGAGGAGGCAGTAAAGGAAAGAGAATGACTTGCTGCCTATTACTTCCCTCATCCCTGCAGTTAAAGACTTCTCCGCATAACATGTTGCTCTTTCATTCCCCAGCACCTCTCGTCGACTCTGGTGCCGGGCACAGCAGTTCAGCCATGTTGATGCTGCTGTCGGTGGTCTTCGTGGGCTTGGCTGTTTTTTTAATCTACAAGTTTAAAAGGTATGTTGCTGCTCCTCTGTGATTTACAGAAAATCCGTTTGAAGATGAACTTTCAGAACCTGGATTTCAAAGACGTTTTAAGGCTTATGGCTTGAGGGGAGAGGGAGGACAGACGATTCCTACAAGGTGTGGATGTGAGAAATCAAGATGTGTGTTGTGGGCATAACTGACCACAGAGCCGTGTGTGCTCAGAATGGATGAGTTTCACTAAGCATCCTCAACCCTCTCGAACCAGGGAACATTCTCGCCTAACTTCTGAGGTTTTTCTCAATGTAACTACTTCCACTCAGTTCTTATTCCTGTCACATGTGCTGTGCAGCAGGATAGGAAAGACCTTGTCCAAATCAGAATGGTGATAATGATAATGCACTCTAGCTCCAAGGTGGGCAGGCACCTTTGCAAAACTCCCCTTTGGAGTACAGGAAACATCTCAGTATGTGGGAGGTGGGGTTAAGAAGCAAGGAACAAGGGGCCACCATTTCACCTGGAACAACACCTTCCCTGTATAGGACACTGCAAGTGATTACATTAAAGGGGCTCCACATATTGAGGGGGACAGCGAGCCATGACAGTCTCTTCCCACCCTTTTGGATGTCACGCAAGCTAACTAGTTCCACCGGATGCCATGAGTTGAGAAGGGGCACCAGCAGGTAAACTTGTGTACCTAGACATGCATAGGTTTCCCCATGTCCTAGATTCTTGCACAGGCTCCAGGGACACAGGGAAACCTACAGGCAGAGACTTCTAAGCATGTCAGATTCACTTCTGTGTGAGTTCATCCTCAATGCACGGGCGGCAGAGGCAGAGCTAGTTGACCCAAACAACATGAGGGGTGGGGCCAATAGCATGGACCCCACAGTCTCTTCAGTGCATGGTAGGGGGCTTAAAACGCATGGTAAGTGATAAGGTCTTGTTTCCTAACCATTGCATTTTAAGCAACTCTTATCTGCTATGTCTCTGTCCCTGTCTTTATGGTACTTATTTTTATTGTGCTGCTCATTATTTAATTTATTTAGATTTCAGAATGTTGTAAGCCACCTGAACACTGTCTCTACAGTAACAGATGGGACATAAACATTTGTCTTTCTTTTTTTTGAAGTTATGCTTGGTGAATACAGAAACCTTTTGTTGGTTGATGGGAATAATCACTTACTGCTTTCTCCATCGCTGTTTAACCCTTCTAACTCTCCAGAGCTTCCATTCATGTTAAGTTGTCATCCAGCATTCAAAGCCTGGTGTATTTCTAACCAGATTGCTGGTTCCAGTGCAGTGAGTGTAGGAATATGTATCCACCTACAGTCCCATCAGTGACATTAGTTATGTCTGCATCCATTCCACTGGCCATCCTTCTGAAATGATACAAGGGTCAATACAGCTGACTGCTTTTTACATAGAGATCTATGTCACTGGGTCATTGTGGGACTGAGTTATCTAAAAATGTACAATTTTTCCTTGCTGGAAGAATTGCATACCAACTCTAGGGTTGTCATCTCAGGAAGCAGATTGTCTAAAGAGACTAGCATCATTTCAGTACTTAATATGTCCCTTTCCAGATGGCTGATTGTGTACAGATTATATAATTATGTCTCATTGTGCTTCTATGGAATGCTGCAACTTCCCCAAGGAATTTGGAGAGATAGATCTACAACATTTACCGTATTTTTTGCTCCATAGGACACACCTTTTCTCTCTTAAAAACTAAGGGGGAAAGTCTGTGCGTCCTATGGAGCGAATGCAGGGGGGAGGCAGGCAGGAAAAGCCTCCAAGAGCCGCACACAAGCTTCGCACGGTTCTTGCAGGCTTTTCCCCAGGAGGAAGAAGGGACTGCCGCTGTCCGACCTGTTTTGGGGGCTGGAGTCGGGGGAAGCTCGGGCTTCCCCCGCTCCCAGCCCCACAAGCTCTGGGAGTGGAGGCAAGGCTGCAGGCAACCTTGTCGCTACTCCCAGACCTGTTGGGGGGGGCTGGGGTTGGGGGAAGATCAGGCTTCGCCCGCCCCCAGCCCCACAAGCCCCAGCCCCGCAAGCTCCGAGTGGAGGCAAGGCTGCCTGAAACCCCCGGAGCGCAGCTGCAGTTCACTCTGCGCTCCGGGGGTTTCAGGCAGCTATCCGCAAGCCTTTGGAGCGTAGCGGGAGTTCTTGTTGTGCTCAGAAAGCTTGTGGATAGCCACCTGAAGCCTGGAGAGTGAGAGGGGTCAGTGCACACCGAACCCTCTTGCTCTCCAGGCTTCGCTTCGCTGGAGAGGTGCTACACAGTTTTCCCTCTCTGCGCAGCACCCCTTCAGCGAAGTGGGAGGAGAAATGGAAGGGGCTCCGTTTCGCCTGCCGCTTCGCTGAAGGGGCGCTGAGCAGAGGGGGAGTATTTCCCCCCCTGTTCTCCCCCTCCTATGGTCCGGTGTGTCCTGTGGTCCGGTGCGTCCTATAGAGCGAAAAATACGGTATATGTATAAACACATCTAACCAGTGTCATTTACTGACCCTAATCTACTATGTTTATATATGCTTAGCAACTTTTTATATATATGAAAGGCATTTTTTATATAATTAGGTTGCAATACTGCATCATTCTATGGGTGATCATTAATTCTAACTGTATTGTTTTCTAGTCAGTGGCCCACTGTTGGATTTTCTTTACCTAAATATCAGCTCTAAACAGAAGTAAATGTGCTTAGGGTTCCCAGAGTCAGCATACTCCTGCATGAAAGAATTGTCACCTATACACTTCCAGTAAATCAGGTAGTCAAAGATGCTGGTGCCCAAGAGCATCTGCTTCAATGAAAAATGTACACATGCAGCAGCTCTGTCCAACTCCTTGGTTACTAATTAGAGATCATTGATAATTTTTATCTTGATTATTATATGTCATAAACAACAGGCACAGAAAATACAGATAATAAACTTGAGAATCTTATATTCTGTATTGCCTTCTATCAATTCATTTTATACACCACAAGGTGCTATTTAAATGGCACCAAAATGAGCAAAGTATCTTCAAAGTAGGTAATTCATATTCTATCTGATTTGCAAGGAGTGAGCTAATGCTGAGATTAGTTGGTCAATCACTGATCTGCAGTTTGATTAATCCAGATATCCCAGATACATGTTCAACGTGCAATTATCCAGATCCCCAAATAGACCTCATCAGATTTTGTATTCTTCAAAGATTTCATTACAAGATAATTTTCACCATTTAGGGCATAGCAATAGTGGCTGCCCAAAGAATGGTTACCTGCAAAAATCCATGCTAACTTGTACTGACACAGCTACAAAAGCATCTTGGATGGTGCAGGTCAGTTTTACTATGCTGTGGGAAATTGTCAGTCCCACAAGTGCTAGTTTTTTACTTGTTCAATCCAAGAAGCAGAAATGTCTCTAGAATAGCATGAGGTTCTGCTTTATCAGACCTATTCGGTCACCTTTTTATGAACCTAGATGCACAGGAGAGGAGCAAAACCCAAGTGACCAGGTGATAAATCTTTCCAGGACCAAATTAAGGCTGGGCAAAATCTGTTCATCAATGCAAATTCTGAATTTGCATGGTTGGAAACACAATTTAAAAGGACAATAACCATGTCAGCTTTCACATGAGGTATGGCTTGTTTTAAAGAATCCCTAAGGAAATAATGAACTCTACTAACCTTCTTTACTAAAAGTGGAAGTTCTGATGTGGAATGTGGCTTTTGGTTGGAATGTTTTCAAGCTTTCCACCTGCCCTGGATGTGGCAGCCCCCTTGCACTGTCAATGGATAAAGGGAAATTTCAGGACTGGATATTGGAGTGGATAGTCTGTAATTCTAATAGACTAGAAGTGATGGAGCAGAAGAAAAGTCACAAAGTACCATTCATAAACTGCCATCAACCTTTGGTCCCACAAGTGTTCCATAACATCAAAAATTGTACACATGTAACACTCACCCACAACAAATAAAAATGGGGGAGGGGATGGTGGTCATATCAGAAGAAAATGCATATAAGCATTTGATAATTTATTAAAGCTATATATCATCCCTTGCTTTGAAAAGACAGCATTTTTATGGAGTACCTTCCAGTTTTCCTATATCCTCTGCATTTTTCCATTTGCTTCCACATCAAAGTTTCCTGCCTCTCTGAAGAACAGATGAGCGCTGCCAGTGCTGGCATTAGCCCCCTGGGAGTTTAACAATAAAGCTACATCAGTGCAGGAGATGAGTTTAAATTAGGGATGCCAGGTGCAAACCCAGATGGGCTCTGTTAACTTTATGGCCTTCATGTCAGGGAGGGACTGCTTCTCTGTAAGCGGCATATTCACATCTCCACCTGCTGCAGCTTTCTTCCCTCACCCTATCCTGCTCTTACAGCTGCTCAAGAGTGGGCGCAGAACCCCACCTATCCCAGTATACAGTGAGATAGAAAGCGGACAGGCACCCTGAACGCAGTGGAAAGGGAGGGATGTGGCATTAAAGAAAGGAATTCCTTCCTGCCAAAGCTGCCTTAAATAAAACGAGGACCTGCAGAGTTTGAGGGGAATTTTTATTTAACAAAATTTCTGTTCCGCCTGATTGCAGTAAAATCTCTAAGCGGTTTGTTGGGCAATAGAAACCCCACCTCTTGGAATTGTTTGTGCTTGAGGTTACTGATAAAGGGGCTGGAGATGCTGTTGTAAAAGGCAATATGCAACCCATGCTCTGCAGTTGCATGCCATGCATTCTGCAAACTGAGGTCTGAGCAAGCTCAAAGCCAAAGCTGCCATTACTGAATAAAGCCAGTGTTAAGGAAACCGAGTATCACAACTGCAACTAGGTGCCTTATGAGCTGCTGGTTTTAAAAAACTCTTGAGTTTATAAAGTGGGATGCAGAAGTTTAAATAAATTGAGTGAATGGGCAGTAAAGTGTCAAGTGGACTACAGTGTAAACAAGTGCAATATGAAGAATGTCAAGGCAAAATAATAATAATAATTTCACATATACACTTATGAGGTATGAACTGACAGTGACAAAACATTGGCATGGTAGCGGAGAGCTTGGTGAAGACATCAACCCAGTGTGCAACAGCTGTGAATAAAGGCAAATTCCATTCTAGGGCTAATTGGGAACTGCCAGTATCATAATGTTGTTAAAGAAATCTGAATGGAGCAGAATCTTTAAAGATTCAAGACAGAAAAAAGAAAGTACTTCTTCATGCAGCAGATAGTTAAACTATGGAACCTGCTCCCCTAGGAGACAGTGATGGCCACCAACGTGGATTGCTTTCAAGCAGGATTAGACAAATTCCTGGTGGAAAAGGCTATCAGTGACAACTAGCCATGATAATAATGTTCTACCTCCACTATCAGAGGCATCATCCTCTCAATACCAGTTGCTGGAAATCACAGGTGAGCAGAGTGCTCTTAGACCAGAGCCAGTCCACCCATGAGGCAAGGTGAGGCAAGTGCCTCAGGCAGCAGGTTGCAGAGGGGCAACAGATCCGGCATCCATGGAACACGTTGCCTTCTGCTGCTGCCACTGCAGCACAGTCCTTGAAGGCCAGATCTGTCTTCTCAGCAGCCCCCCCCCCCACCTCCGCTATGCTGCCTCTACAGTAGCCTCTTGGCAAATAGGAGGCACTGCTGGTCTCCTGCTACCCTTAGGGAGTAAATGACAGGGGCTGCCCTCTGGGGTCTCCTGAGGGCTGCACCCACCTGGCATGAATCAGAGAGGACCCCTTCCCACCCGCCCAAGATGATCTTTGATTCCCATTTCAACCATCAGGTAAGGCTGATTGGATTCTTCCCTTTGTTCCTATGTAGATATTCACTCACCCCCTTCTTCCCTGGTGGTGGTGGTGGCGGGGAGCAGCAGTTTGCGGTTCGCTTCAAGTGCCAAAATGTCTTGTGCTCATGTCCAGCTTGCAGGCTTTTCACAGGCTTCTGGTTGCTCCCTGTGAGAACAGGATAATGGACTAGATGGGCCACTGTCCAGCAGACTTGTCTTATCTCTTAAAATAACATATACAGTTCAAACAATTAAGACAGGTTCACTTATTACTTTAATTAAAAACCCAAACTAGATTCTATGCCATGTGTTATTGTTTTTTTAGTATACCTGTTTCTGGGCAGAAAAACCAAGCAACAGCAACAGAAATCACCCTTAGTACCTAGACAGGAGCATAGAACAAAGGAGACAAGAGCTTTAACTTGCCTGAGATACTGTTCTTGGGTCTCACTGATTTCTTGATGGGATCCTACTGCATCTTCAATCAACTCACAGCTCGCTCCCCCTCTGCCTAAAAGAATGCAGCTGCTCCTAATAACAAATGGAATATAAAATATTTAAGCGCTGTCCCATTTTTCCGTAGGATCCAGAAGTCTATTAGCAATGTGTACTTTTGTGATTAGGTAGAATTGCTGCTAGAATGCCGAGCTTCAGTTTAGCAAAGGTAGGGAAAACATGTGTTTATATGAATTTTTAATTTTGCAGATTGCTACAATTGGCACTCTGCTGGCACACACACCAGCAGTTTATTAGGAGCCTGCGTGATGCAAGGCGCTCGAGTGACTCGTTCGGCATTCACGTTGCAAACTGTCCTCCAGCCTTGGAAGCCTGGCTGTGTTGCACTACATGTGCACGTGGAGGAAATCCATTAGGAAATAAAAGATACTTTGCCGTGAAGGAAGTGATAGTATATGGAGGCTAATCTTGGTTTGTTTTTCTCCTTTACTAAAAGCTAGGTGGAGATTTTGGTTTCTAGCAAGCAAGCAAGCAAGCAAGCAAGCAAGCAAGCAAATAAATAAATAAATAAATAAATAAATAAATAAATAAATATGCGTTTCTAGATTCTATTTCGTTCTTTATGGTCAACAAACACAGTACGTATAGTAATGCTTCTCTTTCTACAAAGCCTCATTCTAAAGGAAGCCTGTAGTTATTCTTGGCTCATCTGCATGGAAGGTGGAAAAGGAATTTTGCTGCTGTGCACTAAGGATGTGATCCACAGAAGCCTTTTCTATTTCTCAGTTAGGTACATTTTAGTTCCATTGAGCAGATGTCAATGCCTCAGGCATTAACTACATGGACAGTAATAAACACCACATTAGAGATAGTCAAGGAAACTTTTGTTTGGTCCAGAAATAAATAAATAAATAAATAATTTGTACTCCACCCATATGACTGTGTTGCCCCAGCCACTCTGGGTGGCTTCCAGCATATAAAGGTAAAGGTACCCCTGCCCGTACGGGCCAGTCTTGACAGACTCTGGAGTTGTGCGCCCATCTCACTTAAGAGGCCAGGGGCCAGCGCTGTCCGGAGACACTTCCGGGTCACGTGGCAAGCGTGACATCGCTGCTCTGGCGAGCCAGAGCCGCACACGGAAATGCCGTTTACCTTCCCGCTGGTAAGCAGTCCCTATTTATCTACTTGCACCCGGAGGTGCTTTCGAACTGCTAGGTTGGCAGGCGCTGGGACCGAGCAGCGGGAGCGCACCCCGCCGCAGGGATTCGAACTGCCAACCTTTCGATCGGCAAGTCCTAGGCGCTGAGGCTTTAACCCACAGCGCCACCTGCGTCCCTTCCAGCATATAGAAAAACACAATAAAACCTTAAACCTTAAAAAGCTTTCCTATACAGGGATGCCTTCAGATATTTCCTAAATATTATAAAATTACTCATCTCCTTAACATTTGATGCGAGGTCATTACACAGGGTGGACGCCACTACTGAGAAGGCCCTCTGTCTGGTTCTCTGTTGCTTCATAGTGTGGGAAACGCCAGAAGGTCCTCGCTGCTGGATCTCAGTGTCTGAACTGAACAATGTGGGTGGAGACACTTCTTTAGGTATACAGGGCTGAGGCCATTTAGGGCTTTAAAGGTCAGCACCAACAGAACTTTTCAAGGCTAGCAAACACAAACAAACCTTGAGGGGTTGTTCTTTGTACAGCCCCAAACTTAGCTACACATTACAATTTGGAAAGCGCTAGTATTTTAGTAAAATATTGTAATTTGTTTAAAAGAATAAAAGGAAAATTCCCTAAATGCCTATATTCAGGTTTGCAGCAAGTACTCTCTGTTGAGAGAGCCTCTACAGTGTTTTAAAAATCACAAAACAGGAAGCAAAGCATAGTGTGGTAATATAGGCTGTTAGATCTTTAAAATATCCCCTTCCAAGTTTCTTCCAAAGTTCCCCACTTCCTCTTAGCATAGAAGGCGGCTTCATGTTTGGTAAGCTAAAAATGGTTTACTTACAAACTCTTCAAAGGTCAGATGTGCTTTTCCATACAGCAGCCAGAAAACACAAGCAGTTTTAACTTAGGTTACAAAAAATGCTAAATGTTTGTCAATTATTTGTATAGAAACACAAAAATGGCTTGCTAAAGCTACATGGTCTAAGCTTGGAGAATCCAACACAGACATCATTACTGGTCAGTTCACATGGTGCAAAAGAGAGGGAGCAAGGGCTTTGCTAGCCTTTCCTCCCAAAGTGAGGAGCTCTGACCTAGCTCAGCCTGGCAGGAGAGCTTACTCTATAATCTTAATCCTTTCGTGCATTAATTAGAGTTAAGCATATTGGTTCTATAAGGCTGCTTTATCTGACAGAAATTTTGCCATTGGTGCTAGATCAATATACAGCTGGCATTAAACATTTTAAAAGCATTAAAACATAATGATCCACATCTCTGTACATCTTTGTCCTTCTGCTAAATGGCTTTGGCTACATGAGCTGGAGAGGGACTGGCCCCATTTGGATGCAAAGGTGTTGGTTTTATAAACTGTGATTTATGAAACCGGGAACAAGCATCAGGCCTGCATGCTCCATCCTCATCTTCCCCTCTTCTCCTTTTGTGTGCCAGCATCATGTGGAGATTCTGGTTTGTTATAAACCAGAATTTCCCACTATAGCCAAAATGGGAACTCTGGTTTAATGTTGGTCAACTAACCAGGATATTAAAAGTAAAGGTAAAGGGACCCCTGACCACTAGGTCCAGTCATGACCGACTCTGGGATTGTGGTGCTCATCTTACTTTATTGGCCGAGGAAGCTGGCATACAGCTTCTGGGTCATGTGCCCAGCATGACTAAGCCACTTCTGGCAAACCAGAGCAGCGCACAGAAATGCCCCTTACCTTCCCACCGGAGCGGTACCTATTTATCTGCTTGCACTTTGACATGCTTTCAAACTGCTAGGTTGGCAGGAGCAGGGACCGAACAATGGGAGCTCACCCCGTCGCGGGAATTTGAACCACCAACCTTCTGATCGGCAAGTCCTAGGCTCTGTGGTTTAACCCACAGCTCCACCCACGTCCCATAACCAGGATATTAAGTACCAGTAATTGTTTATGAAGGTGTCAATAGAGAATCTTAACCAGTGCACTGTCTAAAAGCTTAGATTGAGGCTAAGGGGAAGGCAGTGTACTGCAAAACCTACACTCTCACTGGGTAAAAGTTCACCTAAATACCTATTCTCCTCAGATACACAACCAAAGGAAGTTGGCATATATCTAGGCGTAGAGGCAAAGGGTCAACATGAATGTGGACACATGGGCGTGAGAAGCTCAGGCATTGGAAACAATGCATGGTCTTAGGGGTGAAGGGACACCTACAATGTCTCAGAACTGGGCTTAAGACACATGTGTATTGGGGAGAAAGGAGGAATGGCTAATGTTCATACTTTATCTCAGCAAAGTTTGCTTTGATGTATCCAGCACTGAAGACAGAAGAAATGGTTCTTGAATTCTCCTTTGATGCTACTTTCTGCTGCTCTGAGGTGCGCAGAGAATGGTATAAAGAGGTTTTATTCCATTCAGATAGCTCGCCATACCTGGCATGGGGTCCTTTCATAGGTATAGTGGGGGGGGGGGAGTTTTCTGCCATGAGGGATCCACATACACTACTCCTTTTAATGAGCCCATTACATCTCTGGGTATCTTTCCCATATATTGTTTTGAAAATGTATCTATTCAAGTCTCCCCTGAAAGATGCTTTGATGAAAGCCTGAACCAAACTAGGATCTCAGAGTCTCACTCTGAAATGGTGTGTGTATATATATGCTTTTATCTGACCCACCATTTTTTAAAATACTGCAGGGAAGGAAGCTTCCCATGGAACTCTGACTAAGTTTAAAAGGCCCAACAGCCAGAACAGATGCTGAAAATAGAATATAACCCAGGCAAGCTTTCCAAAGCAACGATGACACATTATATCAGCTATTACTGACCTAATTTAGATGTACAAAATCAGGCAAGCATGCACCAAAGCTAAATGAGCTTAGTTATTCGTTTGCAAGAGAACCGGGAGGATGTTGAAGGGCAGAAAGGATAAATTGTTATCAAAGGTATTGGACAAAGCCAGCCCAGAGAAAATAAGGTTAAGAAAGAATATGTTGTCCATCTCAAACACTCCCAGTTGTTTAAAAGGAAGCCAAAAGGAAAGGATCACTTGTGCACCCTGTCCACTGATAAAAAGAATGACAGCATTACACAAATATTTACTGTCTACAGTGAAAAATATGTCTCACAGTGACTCAGACAGCAAGAACAGACAGTCATCTCTGGACGTTTGCCCCATAGAGACATTCAGCATCACATATCTTCAAATCTTGATATTTACTTCTCTGTGATGCTCTTAGATGCAGCAAAGTCAATTAATGGAAAATACTCACTTCACTAAACATTCACATTGTTCTGATGTGCTTCAGTGCACTTTTCCTTCCCTGTCTGCTGCTACTTCCCAGTGCCCCTCCTTCCGTCTTGTGTGTCATTAGCCATCACTACTGTTTAATCTTATTGGCTGAGATAACTCATAAGATTTGTTTCCTGGCAGCTGTGATGTCAGCTGTTAGCTGTGTCAGGGTCATCAGCAAAATCACAATTAATTCAGCCGCTGAATTAATGCAAAAATGCTACAGTTAATCCAAGGAAATGGAGCCTGTGAGCCTGGCTGTGGGTCTCCTCTCACAAAGGGTCTCAAGAGAAACAGAAACTCATCCGTGACAGATCTTGGAGAAGCCACATTTCTTTATTTTGTTCTCTCCTCCCCCCCCCCGCCCACCCAAAAAAGAGAATTACAGCTGGCTGCTACCATAGGATGAACCTCCTGACACAACCCAGTTTTTTTCAGGTGCTTGGGGAATTTCTGTTCCCAATAGCTCAGGACCCCTCCCTTCAGCCCCCAGGTCTGGGGGGAAATAAACAAAGAGAGAAGCTTTCTATTTATTTCTCCATAAACCTTGTGAAATGCTCTTAATACTCTTAATACAGAATGGGTAGCTTTAGACCCATGTAGTTGAGCACGTAGGAATTTCCAGTGGGAATTTCCAGAGAATTGCCTTTTAAAACCAATGAAGCCAAGTTTAAAGGTACAAATAATTTGGGAAAGAAGACGAGGAGGAACTTAGCTAGTTACATGTTACCTGCTTGAATAGTATCTTAGGTTTCAGAGCATGTACAGAACTCCTGGCAGAAAAGATATTCTGAGAGGGCACTTCTTTTGTCACCTGGCCAGATGGTTCCACGAAACAAAAACTGGGGAAACCCCACATTTTATTGTGGGAAGTTGAGACCAGGAAAAGCCACTCCCCACTATAGACAGTTTGCTCTTTCATCAAGGTATGAGATATACTCTGATATCAGGCATCTATCTGATCCAGTCAGAAATTATCTGAGGTGGGAGGGCTAAGCTGTGGCTAGCAGTCTGCAGAGAGTCAGGAGCTGGAAATAGAGCAGGGTCAAAGAGAAATCAGGATGTGGGAATGGAGGACAAGCCATGAGACTGTTGGTCAACAGTTGGACTTTAAAATGGCATGAGAGGGTGTTTTACTGGGTGCATTTCATGACATGGGAAAAGAAATCTCTTCTTCTTCTGTTGTTAGAAAATGGCCTTTCAGATTATGATGCAGAAATACTGGAAATCTAACTATAATATAAGCATTTGTTTGAACTTTTGCTATTTTTACTTGATGTTATTTTTATTAAATGTTATTTTTGTGATTGTAGGTTTTTAAAATTATTTTTAATGTTGTATTTTAAATTGTTGTAAGCTGCTTTGGGACCTCAGGGTGACGGGCGGGTAATGGTAAAATAAGAATAGAAATAAGAATATTATACCCCACTTTTTTGTTATTTTACTTGTGATAGAACAACATTTTCAGCTTTCAGCTTGCCAGATCTGGCTGCATTGTATGTATTGAATCTGTGAACCGCCCTGAGAGACATCTGAGTATAGGGTGGTGTAAGGTGGTATATAAATTCTATTACAGTGATATCTTGGTTCTTGAATTTAATCTATTCCGAGAGTCCATTTGATGAATTTAAACAGTCCCGAAATGGTTTGAAAACCAGGGCGCGGCTTCCGATTGGCTGCAGGAGCTTCCTGCACTCAATTGGAAGCTGCAGAAGCCACAATGGATGTTTGACTTCCGAAAAATGTTCACAAACCAGAACACTCACTTCCAGGTTTGTGGCATTCAGGAGCCGATTTGTTCGGGAGCTAGGCCATTCGACTACCAAGGTACCACTGTATTATTATTATTATTATTATTATTATTATTATTATTATTATTATTATTATTAAATAGTTTCCTGTTCAATGTGGGCCAGGCATCTGCACTAAGATTTTATAAGTGTATATTCCTGTCATGCTTTGTTCCTCTGGTTTTTGTGGTATAGTATATAATATTCACTGCTGAGGAGGCAACTGTTGCTATAAATCGGGAAGACCATCTAAATGAAAATTTATTTTATTCCCCTTTTTAACGTAGGAAAATCCCATGGATTAACATCTATGCTCAAGTCCAGCATGACAAAGAACAGGAAATGATTGGTTCTGTCAGCCAAAGTGAAAATGCCCCCAAGATCACTCTGAGTGAATTCACAGACCCTGAAGAACTCATGGACAAAGAGCTGGACACACGGGTTATAGGTAAACAGTCTGCCTGTTCATTCAATGACATCTCAACAATTCATGCTCATTAAGAGTCCTCTCTGGCCCTTGTCCTCTACCATGAGTGAATGCATGTTGCTGACATTGAGTGGTATTCAACTAAGTTTTGCTCAGAGTTGACTCACGGAAATCAATGAGCTGCAGAGCTTAGTTATATGCACCCATTAGCTGTCTCTGCATGAGAAGGAGTCATGAGAAATATGTTAGATCATGGCTGAATATTAGAATGTTAATTCTTTCTGGAGATTTTAGTGGCTCAGCTCTTTGCAGATGCATAGACGTTGGCAGGCTAATTTCTGTAACTGATGCATAGGGCAAATGAGGAAGGATGAGATGGTACATGAAGTCAAGATACCCTAGGGTAGCAGAGTTTGGAGCGGCAAATGGGAACAGACAGGCCCCTTTAGGGGAAAGGGCACAGGGGGAAAAGAAAATGAACAAAAGAAGAGGAAATGCTTCCATCTTCTCTTCTCTACTGCAGTCTGGTGGTAGTACAATTCTTGTGTTACATGAGGTGCCTAAAAAAATTAAGCAGTAGTCTAATCAAAAGAGGCACTATTAAGTCATTCTGCATGCTCCTTGAGGTCCACTCCAAGGTCACCAATCACAGAGTGTTAGTGCATTGTGGAACTTTCTACTGAAATCAGACAGTCAATGGTGTTAAATTTTAGATGCCTCATTAAGATTTTTTCCTTCCAACATTTTTTTCTGGTGTAACTCCATTGTGTGTACCATTGGTCACTATGAATTAACTTGTAGACTTAATTGTACACTGTGTACACTGCTTTGACATTTTTAGGTAGGATTTTGCTGGAAGGAAGAGAAGGCCCCTCGATTATACACAATGGCAAAGAAGGAAAACCTATGCCATAACCAATATCCAAATTTGGTGACCTCCATTAATTCTTCCATTCTCCTTTTTCTTAGGGAGCATCTCAACGATCTCCAACAGTGAAAGCACAAAGGAAATACCCAACTGCACTAGTGTTTAATACCAGGAATACCACTTTGACTACAAAATTTCTGAGTTTTTATTTTTTAATTATTATTATTATTATTACAAAGAAAATTCTATGTCATAATGATGACTATTATTATTATTAGGGAGGGAGGGGGCGCAGAATGTGGTTTTCTTTTTTTCTTTTTTTGGTGTTATTTTGTTTTCTGGGGCCACATTCATAAATTCAGTTTTGGAAAACTGTATAATAGAAGAAAAAATACAAGACTTAATGGAAACCAGAAATAATATAACCCTGAACTTAAATTTTTGGGCACATTCTCTATTTTCCCTTTCAGAAAATAATTGGGCTACTCTGCCAGTGGCAGTCTCAGAAGGTTATTTAATTGTTCATACCAGACTTGCTCCTGTAGAATGAATGCAGGGTTCTATTCTCGCTTGACACCCTGTTGGATTCAATCAACTGAGTATATATCTATACATATATATAATATCCTGTATATCTTTTAAAATGGGGAATAATAAAGCCTTCTGAAGTTGACTCCTTAGATTCTCATGAGGGTGGGCAGGCTGCACAAAATGACGGCTGGCACATCTGACCAAGTTTATGAATGAGGCCCTTGCTGGTGCATGTTGATACTGTTGGTATTGAGGAAACCAATGGCATACTGTAGATAATTACCATGTAAATATCTTTTTATTTCTTGATAAATAATTTAATGTTTAGTAAAAGATAAATTTAAAATGAATAAACCACACTCACCCACACACCTTCACACCCACATGAAAAGTTCACTGGGGATCTGCGGCGAGCAGCTTTGTCACATGGGAGATCTGGACGCGTATCAGTTGTCTGTCATGTTTAACTCTTTCCTCTTTGTCTTCAGTTGACACTGGTAGGGACCTGCAACAAGAAGGCGATATATCTGGGTTGTGAACACTTCAAAATGCAATACAGTCAAGATATTGGTTCTTCCTCAGAAGCAGGAGTGTAGGGCTTGGAATGAGTCTAGCTTAGAAACACTATGCTGAGTCCATTATATTCCCAGTCTATTTAACAGGCTGTGCAAGAAAATATGCTTCAGTTTGAGAAGATCAAATAATTGTGGCATCAATGTTGGGTTGCATTCAGTGTTGGATAGTATCCAAGATTTATGCTTGTGCTCCACCCACCTTTCCTCCCCCTGCACACCTGCTAAATCTGTTTTGCATTTCCCCTCAACCCTCCAGAGCAGATTTGGGGAGGGCACAGGGCATGTGTGGGAGAGGAGAGGGGATAAACTTCCGCTGCACAAGCATAAATCCTTGCACTAATGAAATCACCTTTGCTGTTGCTCCTGTTACAGTCCTCTTTTATTTTTAATCCTCTAGCCTCCCCAGAATTTCTCTTGACTAGTCGTAGTTATTAGTGGCATGCATTTAGCACACAGCCATTTTACTGGACTTCCAGTTTCTGATTCGGCAAATGATGGTAGTGGGGATGGTGGCTCTCTGTGTTGGTTGTGTCTAGTATTTTTAGTTCTTAGCAGCTATCCAGTGAAATGCATATGAGATCAGAAACACCAGCTTTTGAAAACTACCATGGCATATTATTATCCTCAGTCTGAATAGCCTTGAGAAGTAATGGGACAATGTCATTAGGATTTACAGGTGGCGGACTTTTTCATTGCAGTAAAGTAAATGGCAGTTGTATTCCTGGTGAAGCAGTTTTTGATGATATTAATGGTGCTATTAATGATATTAATTGTGCCTGATTACTTAACTAGTCTGAAATAATGTCTGTGCAGTAAAAAAAAAGTCCAAACAATGGATGAACCATTCAGAAGAGGGCCAAATTGGTCATGGTGTTGGCAAATGTAAATCAGCCACGAGGATTTTCATCATATCTGTAAAGGAACCATTTCTCCCAACAGTCTCCTTCCAAAGCAGCTATATTTTAAAGCCATGTGCCCCTCTGGGGCTCCACAACTATAGAGCACTACACTGAAAGAAAAATAGCTCAACAATGTGGTTTTAGGTAGAAAACACAACTGAAGGAAGTATTCAATAGTATAAAAGTGTAATCACTGTGGCTTCCTCAACCTCTTACCCCATAACACTCAAGCCGTCACCCATGGAAGGGGGAAAAAATCTCTAAAAGTAAAACCTTATCCTAAGACAATGAAGTTCTTGATAGAATCAGATGCTGAAAATATAAGCAATTAATGTGGTCATTGCTCCTATCTCGTTAGTAGCAATATAGCAGCCAGGTGATCAACAGTTGAAGCTTATATTGGCTTGAAGATACACATGATTAATTTCTGCCTGATGTTAAAAACTCTGGAAAACTTGCTAAGAAAAAAGGGGTGGCAACATTATTTACCGGTAAGGGTTTTATAAGATTTAGGAGATAAAGACTCAGCATGAAACACACATGGGTGTAATCCTATACATACTTATTTGGGAGGAGGTTCTGCTGAACTCAGTAAGGCTTATTTTAACAGAGATGCTTACAGTTATTGTTTTGCTTTCTTCCTCCATTAGATGAGCCTGAAAAAGTCCTAGGCGGGTAGTGTATTTCTGCAAATATATCTATTCTCATTGTCATTTAAGGCCCAGAATGTTTCCATACATTCCAGGGACTCTGAAGCCTAAACATATCCTCTTAATTGGACAGCAGATTTATTTCCATGGGGTGCTGAGTCTTAAAACCAGTCATATCCTGGAGTCATGTTCTTAAGCTCATCAATTTAATTAAATGGGACAGCCCCTATTCATTTTAAATGAGCTCCCTATCATTTAATTTGTTCTACATTCCAGAACAGGATCTCACACACCACCTTTCCAGGGAGTGTTGAAAAAGTCTGTGATACCTATCGGCAGCTAGTTTATGGTTTATCCAAAACAATAGCCATAATAGGGACATAATAGAGTGCCACTATGATGGTGTTTTGAAATGCATACTCTGCAAGATCTTGCATTACGTGACACTACTGGTAGCAGTGCTGGCAGTGGCAATGGGGCAGGTGGGGACCCCAAGTTTCTGCCACCTGAAACAGCGGCCTCACTTGCCTCATGGCTGGGTCAGCTCTGCCCTGTTCTCTATTGTTTATTGGCTTTGAGGTTTTTGCAATAGAATAACCCATCCTCCTCCTTCCCAATTATATAGTTGCTGAATCCCTTCCCCACTTCCTGCTTCAGTCACTGAAGTGTGCTACGTTCTGTGTCCAAACAATTCTCTCTTGCAGCTTACACCAAAACTGATTTACCTATTCTGGAAGTATAAAGATAATGCAATGCTATAAATTTTAACTCAGCCCATTGATTTCAGTGAAGCTTACTCCCAGGTAAATAGGTATAGAGATTGCAGCCAAAGAGAAAGGAGAAAGATTGCTGTAGGGCAGAGAGAGATAAATCAGCCTATGATTGTGGATGTCAAATGGTTAGCTGTCTGAGGAGACAGAAGGCTGTGTTCTCTTGCTGGCACTTACTAAGTCGTGATACTTTAATCCCCCTTGTTTGGACTAGGTGTTGCATGACATCTTGCCTTCCAGCCCTAAAGACCCCCCCCCCCAATCTGTGCAGCCTGAGTTTGACTCAAGTGCTGCGTCCACTATGTGTTGTGCCAGCCTTGGATACAAAGCAACTCTGCCTAATCTTGCGCCAGTCAGGATGCCAGGGGCAATATTAACCCAACTTATCAACCTCTCATGGAGTCTTTCACCGAATACAACTTGGCCAGAATGACAGAATGGAAATCCAAATCCTCTGTTGTTGGAAGCTGGCAAACTGGCACTGTTCCCTACCCTCCTTTCATTTCGAGATTTAAATGAGACAGACAATTGCAATACTTATTTTAAATGAAGTAAGACAAATGCATGAGTCATATATATATACATAAGTACATATATATACTGTTATTGGTTTTATTGTTCCATTTGAATATTTCTACTGTAAAAAAAAAGGCAGTGGTTTTGAAATTGTTGAAAATAAATGTATTTTTGTACATCAGAGCTGCCAGTTTGCATTCTTTTGGTGGCTTTTGGTTGGTGGGGATGCTTCATCTTGTAGAAGAGCCTTCCCTGTCTCTGCATATAGGTTCCATTGCTACATAACATATGCTTCACCCAGTGGTAGGACAGTGGAGCAGAAGTCCATGGGCCCTACTCAGTAGAATGAACAGGAGGGAATCCAAATGCAGCACAGCTGGCTTGCCACATTTTGAAGTAAGTTAAGGAATGCATATCACCATCACAAAACAGGGTGATGCAGCATGCGGCCCTCAAGGCCTTTTTTTTTGCAGACCTCAGCAACATTTGATGCCCTCCGCCCTGCTTCCTTCCCAAAGCATGGAAAGTGAGGTGTTGGGCTTTGGGAAGGAGGCATGAGGGCTCTGACAGGGTCCTAAAGGAACAAGCAGGCTTGTTCTGAACTTGGCTTTAAGCCATACATCTGGATCAGGCCACTGTTCTATCTGTAATCAGGCTACATAGTGATGGCACTGTAGCTAGGATGAAGAAAGGCCAATATGAAACCAAAACTAATATTACACGCACTGCCTAGAGGCTAATGAGAGTTGTTGGGAGACCCCTAGTCCCTTGTTTAAAATCTTTAGTAGATCTGGGGCTGTAGATCTGGTTGAAACTACTGTAAAAAAGGGGGTGGCTTCCCCTGATTTTCACCTTTCCCTGTCACTTCAAGTGCTACCTCCTGCACTGTTCCAGATGGTCCCTCAGGTGTCTGGGTGGTTTTTGAGGGGGAGGGGACAATGCAAGGGGAAGGACAATTGGCAAAATGTCCTCTCCCATCTTCAGATTCCCAGAGCAACTCATTCATAGGTGGGATTCACTCCACTCATGGATTTCTGGATCAAGCTCAATGAGTATTTCCATGTTTTTTTTAAATATTTTGGACTTAATGCAATTACTGTGAATGACTTTCCGCAACAAAATACTTTGGCCCAAACTAAGGGTGATAATATTTAATATATAATATTTAACACATTTAATATGTAATATTTAAAATGTGGTTAGAAGGGGTTTGCTACCTTGAAAGCAGGTGTGCTTGTGTGCAGCAAATTTGTGTGCAAACCCCTTTTCCCCAACTTAAACCATGACACCTGCACTGTTCATCTTGCAGTTCCTAACAGAACCTACCTGTCACACACTCTTTAAACTCAATCTAAGGGATATCAGGGTTATGTTTCAAACATTGTAAGTTATAAAACAATCAAGAGAAACACAGTAAAACAATTACTATCCGCTGGTTCTGAAACTCAGACATGAAACAGGAATTATATACATGCTATCACTTCTCTCATTCTGTTTTTCTTGGCATTTTCCCCAATGCCAGTTATTAAGCACTATCAAAGCACCATTGCACCACTGACATATTATTGTAATACATCAACTGAATGCTACTCTTTCATGTGTCTTGGTACTACATCACCGGACTGATGGATGACAGAAACACAAAGTATAGATGCAGCTCTGTTCAGTGTACCTCCCTGCAGCACTGCTTTTTCAGAAATAGGGGGAGGTCACTTTAGGAGGAATGCAGAGAGGTGGCAATAATAAAAACCCATAACCCTATATGTGGCATTGTGGCAGTAGAGATCCTAACACTCAATTTGTACCAGAGCAGAGACCCAACCTTAGTTCAAGAAACAGTGCTCTTCAACTTCACTTGCACATCACCCAACAGTCTTCTAATTCATGTGCACATACAACGATGTGTTTGTGTGCATGTGTGTGCATGTACGCACACACTTCAGCTGCATAATACTATAGGAAGTGGTGAGAATGATGTAGGGAGCGTCTACATTATTCACCATATAGGATACAGCAGTGCCTAGTGTAATGCAAACAATTGCAACAGCCTCTAAGTTCATAGGCTTTGCCAATCCTTTAAGCAGTAATCATTGACACAGGTTAGAAAAGGAGACACGCCAAATATTTTGGAGTTTCAAATTTTGGTTGAAATGATCATGTATAGCGAAGTGATCCCCACCTCCAAAAAAAATGACTAACAACCAAGAGTGATGGAAACCTTCCTTTTAGCTGTGAACCCCGTGGGGCTGTGGTGGAAGCAGGAGTACCTTACTCAGCATCATGAAAGCAGGCAGTTGCAAACTGGCTATGTGCTGCCCCTGGCATCTCCAGTATGACCCTATGCCATGTTATCAAGGAGCTCAGCCATACTGCTATTTTAGATATGCCCCAGCATCTTGACTCTAGGACTCCTTTGATCGATTTTCTCCACTGAACTCCGGGACTTAGATTCTATGTGGGCATCTGAGATGCAAGGGAGAATGAGATGCAAGGGAACAGAAGCTGGGAGGCCATTTTTTTCCAATACCACCTGCAGTCCACTGTGACAATGTTTTTCAGGCTGCCTTGGAAGGTCCTCCAACCTTCTGGGACAGATTTGGGAAGGAGTGCAGGGAGAAAGGTTAATTAGGGGGTGTCGCGTCTACTGCTTCCACCACTGGAGCATCCCACAACTGGAACTCTGGCTCAGGGAATATTTCTGCCACAAGCTATGATCCCAGCCAATATATTTCTCTCAGTAAAAATTCAGAGAGCAAGCTGATTTCTGTTTGAAAGCTGAGGTGTGAGAACTCTTTCTGAAGCATCCCTCTGTGTATTGTAGTCTACACTTCAGTTTGACAGGCCACCATGAGCTTTGATGGGACAAAGTTGGGGGCATGGGGGAGAATGTAGACAGGCAACAAATAACTTGCTTCTGAGTATCAGCTTTCTCATAAGAACTAACCTCAGTGGGTTAAGTAACGCTTCTACTAAGATGGCCTAAAAGGATCCCACACTTTGCCAGTGTACACTACTTTCCTTTGCAGTTAGAGCACACATAATGATAACCTCGTGGCTTTTGAAGTCAGGACACTTGTTACTAGCTCCAGGACAAATGAGGAGTTGCTATTGATACAGAAGTCAAATGTTTGCCAGAAACAGCAAGTGTTCCTCTTTTTTTATCCAGTACCAGTATGAACAAAAATGTAAGGGATGATCAATACGAATAAAAATAACAGAGCTGTCTAAGTATTCCAGCTGCTGGGGACTGCAAAGCAAAGAAGTCACAGGAAGCTTTCTCTACCTCATTGGAAAGCAAAAGTGAAACCAAGCACAGTCATCCCAGGAACCAGACGTTTGCTGGAAAACTATGAAAAGCCAGAATACTTTAATGGATGGCCCAATTAGCATTAAAGTTTAATAGTGAACAACAGGAGCCTGTGTGTGGCATTTCTTGGCCAGCTGGCTGGAATAAATTAAGGATTTGCTGGCCCTATTTTAACTTTATTTAATACTCAGCTTTGGGACCTTTGCTTTGGGGGTAATTTAATTTTCTTTCCTTTTTAAAAAATCTGAGCCACCTTTCTATCACAATATGTGAGGCAATTTACAGTATGCTCGAACTCAGGATGAAAGGGAGAAACGTGCTAAGAGGAAGGCATGCTTGGCAAACCCTCACCATGATCAATTCCCACCTGGAAACCTATGTCCCCACTGTGGAAGGACGTGTGGATCCAGAATTGGCCTCCACAGTCACTTACAGACTCACTGTTAAAACCGTGCTTATGGAAGACAATCTTACTCGGTTACGAGTGATCACCAAAGAAGAATAAAGAACAGTACAATAAAAGAAAAATCTACAAGGGGAGGGGAGATAGCACATCCTGTGATTTATTTCTATATTGCTCTTTGCACAGGCTGCAGGACAGTTTGCAATGAAGTCAAATAAGACAAAAAGAGAACTTATAATCCATGAAATATCATGATCCTTAAAATGCAGAACACAGCAACTCGTAACTGTTGTTCACTAAATAGGAATTTACTAATAGCAACAGCAACAGCAGCAACCAATCTATCTATTTGTTCAGGTATTAGCAACAGGTAAAAGTCTTCAGTTACACCAAAATCTGGCAAGGATAAAATGGTAACATCATCTTTCCTATAACTAAAAAAGAGATCATCTATGGATGTGAGTTCCACCAGCATACTGCTCCTAATGGAGCCCTGCCTAAAGGATCTTAAGGTTTAATTTCCCTCAGAAGTGTCTTGCAAGCCAATCCTGGCAGACTGTGAGGTAGGTTGGGAGTCATATGAGCCTAAGCCATTTCGGAACTTAGAGGCCAAAGTCAGCACTTTCAATCACGCCTGGATGTTTAATGGCAAGCATCGCATTGCTGTCACGTGCTCCTCCACCAAGCAGCAGTGGCATTCTTCATTAGCTGCAGGTTCGAAACACTTTTTAAAAGAAAGATCTATGTAGAATATGTTGGGGAGTCACCTGATTTCCTCGTATGTTGAAAGAATGTGTCGTGGGAAAGCCAAAGGGCTGGGTTGATGTAGCCCTGTGACTCCCACCAGCCATGACTTCAGAGTGCATCACCAGGGGCTCTATGGATGTATGTGTGCCAAGCTACTTCATACACTCGCCAAACATGCATCCAGTAGTGAGGGGCACAGCTAGCTGTGCATCCCTGCAACTTCTGCCACAATCCCCCTATAACTCACACCTACAACCCACCATTATCTTATTTTGCACAAACTCCATTGGGATCTGTGCAACCATACAAATATTCTTCCTTTTGTGGTGGTGAAGGAAGGTAAGACATCCCCTTGAAGGATTATACCTGCCATTATTGAGGAGGGGTCAAAGTATTTAAATATATTATTTCACAAACTGGTTAGTTTGAACTGCTGGGCAGGAATCCAGAAACTCAGGTTAATTTCCCCACCAATAAAATACTTGGGTAGCAGACAGCGATTGTTATTAAATACAATTTAAAAACTCACTTATGATGATAAACTGTTATTATTTCATTGCTTAATGAATCTATTGCTCAGCTTGAGAGCAAGGTGCTTACTTGGCTAAAAAACAAACAAAAAACTCTCTAACCAATTGATTGCCCTGGAATGAAGCATTGCATTTTGAAATGTGTCCTCATCTGTTTTGATCACTGCCAGTTTTGAAATTTAGCAACATGATCATCTCATGTTTATGCTAGTAGGTTTTGTCTCCTAAATTAAAACACACAAATGCAAACAAACACCCTTGAGATTAAAGTGATCCCCATTCTGTCTTTAATAAATTTTAAGACTCATATGATTTCTTAGCCAGAGTTCTGTGTTCCCCACCCCCGCATATCCTGTTTTCTGTAGAAGATATTATACTGGGCAGACTAAATAAGCTTATTCTTCCTCACCTGCTTATTTTTCAGCTCAAAATAGTTCTGTACAACTTGCTTTTTCATGTAGAGAATAATATAGAGAAATCTTGTACTGCCCCTCCATCCTACCCCAGTGGATGAAGAAGACCAGGAATATAGAAATTTCTTAGAGATATCAAGTAGGCTTTCTCTGTCAATTTTTGGTTTTTCTACTCCTCATTTTTCAACTATTAAGTTGTGTTCTCCACATTTCCACATCAGTCTGCATGTTTTTAAAGACCTCATGGAAATTCACCAGCATTATTGTGTCAATTTGTCCTAATATCCAAATGTCTGTGTGCAAATTTGCCAAAACTACATGTTTGTGCAAAGCAATTTCCCCTAATAAAATTCATTTTTGTATGCTATTTTCACTAATGCAGGCATTCTAATACACATTTTACCACAGTATGCACATTCTTGTACATGCTACTTGGCTGGAGAATAGCTGCATTGCAAAATTCAGAAAAGTGAAAAATTTGAAGGATTGTATTTCTGTTCTTGTATTGTTTCCAAAACAATGATGTAGGGACATTCACCTCTAAATGTGAACTGAACTGAATTTCTCCCCCATTCCTGTGTCTGCTCCATGTGCAGGGAGACAACACAGAACTTAGTAACACAGTGCTTGAAATGAAGCAGGAGACTATGGCTACACGCACACCATTATGACACCCTCTAACGTTCCTCTGATGAAAATAGGAACATTCTTGCAATTGGAGACTGTGGAATAAAGGTTTGGATACTGTAGGGCAGGGGTGTAGAAGCTCTGACCTGTGGGCCAACCTTGGCTTACCAGGGGGCTGCACTACATTCCTGGTGGTGTCAGCCAATGAGCAAGTGGACAGGGTTGAACCCCACATATTCTGCATGATCCTGATCCAAGCAGGATCTAGTTTCAACCCTAAACTTGGTTATTACGGGCAGCAATGCTGGGTGTTTTGCCATCTCTGGCAATAAAGTTGGCCAAAGTCACCTCTTCTCTTCTCTTCCCGTGCCCTGTGGGGTTTCCATACCACCCACCATAGCCCTTGCCCTCTCTCTCTCCTGCTACTCTTCCGACCCACTTTTTCCCTTTCTCACTCAATCCAATAGACTTTCTCTGGATTCTCTCCATATGTCTGCTTCTGCTGCTACTGGGCACTTAAAGCTAGCAGCAGAGAAGAACACTGTTACTTTGCCACGCAAGAGCACTCCCACTCACTTTTACGAATTCTTAAAGAGGCCATGGGCAAAATTGCTTCTAAGCTAAAACTGCAAGCTAGCTGCAGTTTCGCCCATGGCCCCTTTAAGAAGAGCTTAAGGTAGCTTGCAATTGGGAATTTGCAACTCTGCACGAACAACTGAGGAGCTGTGATGGCTTAAGGGTTTTCATGAAGGTCCTGGCAGTCTCGTGGCAATTGAAGACTATGTTATGATCCCACTTTCAACAGTTATGGCTTCCCCCAAAGAATTATGGGAGCTGTAGTTGCATAGCGGATAAAAAGTCAATTCCTCTTCACAGGGAACACTGAATTGTAGCTCTGTGAGGGAAATTGTTGTTGTTGTTGTTTAGTCGTTTAGTCATGTCCGACTCTTCGTGACCCCATGGACCAAAGCACGCCAGGCACTCCTGTCTTCCACTGCCTCCCGCAGTTTGGTCAGACTCATGTTTGTAGCTTCGAGAAGACTGTCCAACCATCTCGTCCTCTGGCGTCCCCTTCTCCTTGTGCCCTCAATCTTTCCCAACATCAGGGTCTTTTCCAGGGAGCCTTCTCTTCTCATGAGGTGGCCAAAGTATTGGAGCCTCAGCTTCACATTCTGTCCTTCCAGTGACCACTCGGGGCTAATTTCCTTAAGAATGGAGAGGTTTGATCTTCTTGCAGTCCATGGGACTCTCAAGAGTCTCCTCCAGCACCACAATTCAAAAGCATCAATTCTTCGGCGATCAGCCTTCTTGATGGTCCAGCTCTCACTTCCATACATCACTACTGGGAAATAGGGGCCTTCTAACAACTCTCAGCACCCTTAACAAAGGACAGCTCCTGCAATTCTTTGGGGAAAACTATGACTGTTGAAAGTGGTAACAGTGCTTTAAATGTATGGTGTTAATGTGGCTTAACTTTTTTTCAAGTGGACCTATGACCATTCCACTTCTTTTCAGACATAATTGAGTCCATGGTGGCCTAACCACGACCCCTTTCCCTTCCCATTTTTAGTACTGATATAACATCTAATTTGACCCTCGGTCTCATTTCTGGAGCTGCTAGTCTCCCCCTTGGTGTGCCTGAACCTTTTAACACAAACAGGTGGGGAGAAATTAATCAATCTCTGTCAATTTGCACAGCTTCACTCCACATGGTTCCAGTTTTCAGCCTGTCAAATTCATCTCCTTGGCAAACACGGGGAAAGTAACTGCTTTTGTGCTATATGGTTCATTGTGTTGTGCTCCATGAGCTGACTAGTTTTCGTTATGCTTTGTGGTTCCTAATTAGAGATATTTGTAGGGCTTAGGAAGGCTAGACAGAGTGAAGGTGAGATAAAGTGCTGTCCCTTTAAGTGCTAAATGACCCCCTCAACCATTTCAGAAGGCTGTCTAAATGTAAAAAGAAGAGTAAATGCAGAACTAGTCTTGCCAATTCATCTGGCTTGATAAATACTGTCATTCAACCCTCATTTCTGTCAACACTTTTACATGAAAAATATTTATCTTTAACCTCTTCTTAAAAAACAAAACAAAAATCAAGTAAACTGTATTCTTTCACAAGCAAAGGGGGAAGCCTCATTTCGTGAAATAATTTAGTTTCCAAATAAAGCTCAAAATGTGGTAGATGTCAGATTTCCCATGTGTGAAAGGAGTTACCATACTTTTCCATCTGTAAGACATCCCCATGTATAAGACGCCCCCTATTTGGGGGGACTCAAATTTAAGAAAATGGGGGGAAATGGCATGGGGGGGGGTTACCCAGAGTTGCTGAGCTTTTTTTAGGGGGGATTGCCAAAAAACACCCACCCGCATGCATCGCAAAATCAGCCTCCTGTCTGTCCCATCACTAGCAGAAGCTGCCAATCGCTCGCCCAACTGCCGGAGCATCAGCCAATCAACACAACCTATTGATGCAGCAACCAATAACATGCACAATGGCTGTTGACAGCCGTGGCAACAACCAATCAAACGTCCACCCTATGCGCTACCCATGTATAAGACGACCCCCACTCTTTAGCATGATTTTTAAAGGAAAAAACATAGCCATACACAGAAAAGTATGGTAATTAGGCAAATATAATGGCATTCAGAACACAGGAACATAATATGAGCCTGCTGGATCAGGCCAGTGGCCCATCTAGTCCAGCATCCCGTTCTCACAGTGGTCAACCAGCTGCCTGTGGGAAGCCTGCAAGCTGGACGTGAGCACAACAGTTATGCCTGCCTGTGTTGCCCAACAAATGGTATTCAAAGGCCATAAAGCCTCTGACAGTTGAGGCAGAATATAGCCAGTCTAGGTAGCATGTTCTCTGATTGGCTGTGTAGTTCTAGGGGAGCTTTTTTCTCTGCATGTTTGGTTGAATATCTCACTGCTATGTACAAGATCTAAACGAAAAAAGACAAAACCTGTCTTTTCCTTTCTCTTTAAATTATGCACTGTTTTAGTTCAGTTTGATAATTAAAGTGTTGTTAGGACTCTTTGATATCAATTCTGTCCATGTTATTTAAGTGACCTTACTAGCACATGGCTGGGTCAGAAAGGGCTACACTTCTCCACCCCATCCTCTGCAATCTCAGTTAATGTAGACTACTCAGCACCTGTTATCAAAAAAGGAAAATCCAGAGATGTAGTTGTTCTCTATGTGATTAAAGTGATACACAGTTTAACTCTGTACCTTTCACCTAGATCTCCCCAAACCGGTGACCGTCACTAGTTATCAGTGTGTGGATGTTTGGTAATATATATTACCACTAACAAACATGTTTTTGATGTGATACAGTTTTAATCATTTTTAAAACTATTATAGGGAAAAGGTATTGTGGGTGCATACTTACGTGCTGGGCTTATTCCTTTAGGAAGCAAATCTCTTCCTTTTTTAGAGTGTTCATTCTCCATATTTCCTTTTTAAAGCATGGGGGGGATCTGTAGAAGAGGACAAGAATTAAAATGAGAAAGGATCTAGAATCATTTTGACTGAAAGGAAAGAAATATTTGTACATTATTCATCGCATTCTGGGTTATTCATCAAAAGTTTCATTCTTCAGCTAAAGCATTTTCCTTATCTTAAAGCCACTGACATGAATACATATCACCCAGGTTGAAAAGATTGAATTACATTTCTCTTGCTGTGGCTAAAATTCATGGCAGCTCAAAGCCTGGGTTGGTCCCTAGGTGTGCCAAGCTAACAAATTTTATGACCTCCCCCCACACTTTCCCAGAGAACAACGCTAACAGGGTTTGTCTCTTCATTGTGCTACGGAGATGATTGAAAATGTGCTGCTATATAGCTTGATAAAAGACCTTTGCTATATAAAAAAGAGAGTAACTTTGTCATTTGAGAGTATTACCCGTGGGATTTCAGAGCACTAGGCAGTCAGCAGTCTTTTTCTTCTGGCCCCAAACAAGAAGGCGTTTCCATAGCCGAGTCCCATGCATAAGTGAAAGAGAGTCTATTCTGATATATACCTGTGCTTCTTGTGACAAACTGAAGTCCTTCTCTCTCTCTCTCCCTCTCTCTCTGTGTTTGTTTGTGTGTCTTTCTCTCTCTTGGCATATTACCCGCTACCCCACCCTCTTCAGTGCATCACCATTGTTGCTCCTACAGGCCAATCTTGACAGGTGAGTGGGGCCAATCACCTGGCTGGAAGCACGCTGAAAGTGCCCTACACATTTCCACACAGCTCATTTTCCCCCCTGCCTTGATTTGACACAAGCCCCTGTTTAGGCAGAAATCAGCTCCACTCAGGAGCTCCAATCAGGAGCTCCCAAGTGGAGGCTATTCTTGTGGGCCTTGCTTTGGGCACCAAATCTAAAAGGCACCAAATGCAAATCCTGCTTGCAGAGGAACAATCAGGAATGCATGCTAAGGCTCCTGATTGTTCCTTTGCAGTCACAGATTAAACTGCCCCACATCTAATGTCATATGATATCAGGTATAAGACTGGGGGGGGGGGCGGGAATGGCCTTAAAGGCCGATTATATACATGTCTTAGTCAGAAGTAAGGCCCACTTCATTTAGTGGGGCTTGCTATCAAGTAAGCATATATAGGATTGCAGCTTTGGTGTTGTAAACCTATTGTAAATGCTTTACTGAAAAATGTGGTGGTGCAACATTTCTTCTGGAGTCCTATGCCTAATATACTAGCATGCTTGTATACCAGGCATAGGCAAACTCGGCCCTCCAGATGTTTTGGGGCTACAACTCCCATCATCCTTGAACACTGGTCTTATTAGCTAGGGATGATGGGAGCTGTAGTCCCAAAACATCTGGAGGGCTGAGTTTGCCTATGCCTGTTGTATACAATAAACAATTGTATGGCCTGTATTGCATTGTCTTCATTGGCAGAGAGATGTAAAATCTGAAGCATCATTCTATTTGTTGAAGAGGTAATGGGACAACCAAAACTCATAGTTTTATGCTGTAGGCCTGAGATAACAAATTATTTGTCACTCACTCACTTATAAAATGTCTGAATGGTATGTGTGTAATCCTATACCTTACACTTCCTCTTACACTTATACTTTACACTTCCTCTTACCCCACACAGAGATTAACTGATAGATGCCCAACCCAGGAAAAGGCTATAGCTCAATGGCAGAGAAGGTTCAGAAGGCCTCAGGTTCAATCATTGGTATTTTCAGTTAGTGCCAGCGATAGTGGGAACTCTGCCTGAAACTCAGGAGGGTTGCTGCCAGGCTGGGTAGACAATACCAATCTGATTGGACAATGGGCTGACTCAGTATAAGGCAGATTTCTATGTTCTTGTTTGACTTCAGAACACTACACAATTTGATATGAGGCTTGGGCCAATTTCTTTCTATTTCTTTTAGTGCATTTTTCATTCAGTTACTCTGACTGTGGCTAACACAGCAAATAGGCCACATTTCTGTCAGTGGCAACCCATCCTAGTTTTCCTAAAACTATAAATCTGTGTTTGCATTTTTTTCTCCTGTTAGGAGAAAAATGTGTATAAAATATTTGTGAAGATTTTTTTTTCTCCCCAGCTCCCAGAATATAAAAGTTTAAAGGATGAATATTATTATTTTTATTTCAATTTCACTTAAACCAAGTGCTATGAGGCAATTTTGCTCACATATTGCTTTTCCCAGCGGCTTCATTAATAACCCTCTGTAAGAGCTTTTGTGTCACCAGCTTAAGAGCAGCCACCTGGGTCACACATCACTCTAGCTTTCACTCAATAGTAAGAGGAATGTTTGATGATCATGGCTGAGTTGTCCATCAATCTTTAGCAACATGCAAGTGATGAGAAAACGGGCAGCTGAAATTTTTTACAAAGGCTGAACTATGACATGTCAAGGACAACAGGCACTTGATGAAGATAAGGAGAACCTTGGAAAATGAGAATAAAGCAAAAACTCCACAAACATGCTGGTTTCGGCTATCTTGTCTCAAAATAAGTAAAAATGACAAATATTTTAATACTGGAAAATATTCCTCGTTTGCAAGATTTCAGATTTGTAACACATCAAACTTGTTTACTGTAAGAAGTAAAAAAAGCATAATTGCAAAAAGTTGGATTAAGTTTGAGGAGACAGACAGGGTGGTGAATTGAAATAATGAAAGCTGCATTCCTAAATTGTACTAACTCTTCTTCGCATCACTAAACGCTACTCATATGAAGTAGGCAGAAGCATCTGGGGTTTTCAAGCATAGAAATAATGTACCACACCCACCTTTGGACGAAGTTCCAGGACGATAGCCAGATACAAAAGAAGAGAGAGGTCCTACACCTTCAATGGTTGTGTAGAAGAGTGAATTTCAGCAGGTGTTGCTTGTCAGGTAACTAGTGGGGAGAGCCAGGTGGTGTCATTAGGGATAAACAAATCTGTCAGCTTCTCTTAGCTTCTCATTTGTCGAGTTTTCAGTTTCATCCTGCACATTTCCACACCAGTGTGCTTAAAAAAAAACAACACCTATGAAAATCCATCAGCATTTTAGTGCAAATTTCTCCTGCTATACTCCTGTTTGTATGCAATGTTTCTTAACAGAAAAGATTTTTGCAAAGCAAATCCCCCCCCCCCAGATAATGCATTTTTGTATGTTGTGTTCACTAATATCTTTAGCTACACTGTACCCTAGCATAAGTACATTGCAAAATTCCTAGAAATGAGAATGTCAAAGAATGGTCGTATTTTGGTTCATGTATTGTTTTGGAAAAGGCAAAGCAATTCAGTTAGTTTTAAATGTGAAATTAACTGTATTTTGCTTGAGAGAGCAGCATGCAAGACACACCTGCTTAAGCTGCTGCTTCTACACAAGTATTAAAGGTACAGGAGCCCTGTTCTTTTTTTTCTTTTTCTTTTTTGCACCTATTCTAATCACATGGAGATGTTGGGAACAGGGCTGGCCTGCACACCTCCAGTCTTCTACACACTTTTTGCCCTTGCATGTTCAGGCTAAATAGGGCTACAGACTGGCATGGCTGAAGAAGTAATGAATATCTTACAAGATCAGTAACACACTTATTGATAGATGACATGAAAACAGTCATTACTGCAAGAAATTCAGATATCTCAGTCAAATATTCAAAATGTATTTCACTGGATCCTTCTGAATGAACTCTTCTGAACATTAACCATTTTCACAATGGAAGTTTTTTGGCCCCAATATTCTTGACGTAGATTTTGGATACAGCTGAGACCCGATTTGGCTTCTACTCTTAGCTTTTTAGCATTTTATATTTTCCTGCTCATTTTCTACCTACCACTCCCCTGCACCACCACTAATTTCCTATGCAAACTTCAAGATCCATCTTCAAATACCATGCACTCTTTTTTGTTTTATTTTCCTTGCAGAAGCCATAAGCATCAGACATTGGGTTGAAGTCTGATGTTCTTTTGACCATTCTAATAAAAACTCATAACTCTGGCAGCTTTATTCCATTTTCCATAAATGTGTTTTTATTGTAGACTTGAACAATTATGGCAGCCGTGTAGTGTCAGATGTATAATACAAATGGCATCTTGAGTGCCTGCATTCATTTCCTTAACAAGCTTCACATGCAGAAATTACAAATCTCCCATTAAACTGGTGTTAACACTGACAACAGTAGTTATATAAAACTTCAACAGCAGGGTTGTTACATGTGTAATAAATCAGGCTGTTTCTTCTCTCTGAAAAATCCCTGTATATATCCTCAATGGCTATGTACATAATGGTTGAGTTTGCTACTCACTACTTCCCTACACAACCCATCTAGAACAATTATCTTCACTGAATTTATTGCTGTCTTTAAGAGATGAAACATTTGAAAAGAAGCTTCATGTGATATATCTTTTGCTGGGTTGTAGGTGAGACTGAAGGTTTGAATACAAAGCTAGAATGTCCAGGGAGAAGCTTATTGTTTAGCTGTCTCCCCTGGCATGATGCCTATGTACATGCCAAACATTTAAATATACAACTCTTGCAGTCTTAAATAACATCACCATTAAAACTTGCCCAGCATTATTTCTTTCAGGTGCATCCTCCCACAGGTGTTACTGCAGTTGCTCCATAAGTAGCCTTATTCTGCAGATGTTACAGAACCCATGAGAAGGTTGCCATACAGCCAGAAGTGGTTGGTGGAGCAGGCCAGCTGCACTACCTGACCTCCCATCATCAGCGTTGCTGTGGTGTACCAAAAGGGAAAGGGGTAGGGGCAAGGTAGCAGTGGTGTTAGTTCTAGACAAAGGCATCAGAGGAGCCAATTCAGCATTCCCACCAGTGAGTTTGCACCACACTGCCCATGCCACCATCTCAAACCTTCTGGTATACCACAATGATGCCTGTGATGGGAGGTTAGGTATGCACCACTGCTGCACAGAGCACAGCAGAATCATCTTTCTTTCTTTCTTTCTTTCTTTCTTTCTTTCTTTCTTTCTTTCTTTCTTTCTAATCTAATTCAGTCTTCCCCAGCCTATCATTCAGATATTCTGGACCACAGTTTCCATCCTCTCTGACCATTGACCATGCTGATGGGAGTTGGAGGCCCAAAGATATGCATGGGAGCAGTTGGGGAAAGCCTGAAATAAAATATAGAAGAGTTTCTTCTTTCCTACTCCTCCCTGCTTTGGGTTTCCTAACCTTGGCTTCAGCACTAATTTATGTGGCTTATATTTACCCACGTGTAATAAAATATGTAGGTTAGTTATTTGCTGAACCTTCACACCAACCAATAAATAGGTTTATGGTGAACCCTCTTGTACTTTGCTGTTGTCACATTTTAAGTAATAGAACTTTCTGACTATTTTTCAACAGCTTGCAAATTTTTATTGAAGCCATTTTTCATACCCTTTATCTTTGCAACTAACAGTGCAGGTTTTGTGAAAGGTTCTTAGAGGGCAGGAAATATTAGAATAATTTGTGAATCTCATTTTTAAAAGCACCCGGGAGAGGAGTGGATGGGAAGAACAACTAGCTTTCCTTTACATCAGATTGCCAATACCATACTGCTCCCATACTGTTTGCAATGTCAAGATACTGCGGAACAATGATGTAAGAAATGCGCTTCTTTTGATTTTTGTCAATGTCTTTCAAATGTATGCTGCTCTATGACATTTGCCATACAGAGTAGTGCATGTGCTGAAAAGGAAATTAGCTTGTAAAGCAAGTGTCTACCTTTACCACTTTTAACAGCTACAGTCCCAGTTGGAGAGGTGGGATTTGGCCATTGTTTTGGGATTTCCAGCCCTGACTATATATTTATTTAAAATATGTACAGTCCATCTCTAATTAAAATAATAACAAAGTTCAGTTCAAAACAACAACTGAAAAACAATCCATGGTGCAATAAAAACCCAATCCAGTAAAAACAGCCTATCACAGTTAAAGTAGACCCTTCAACTAGTATTAGACACTGTGAGTAAATAGTAAGGCATTGCACAGAACCACCCAAATCCATCCCATGGCCCAATCTGTGGACCCCAAACCAGTCCAATTTGCCCTTTACCACCACTGGTGTCATCCACCCCGTCCTCAAATAATTCAGGAGCAGGTCTATGGATCCTGTTGTTGGTGCCGATATAATATTAAACTGCCCACTATGTCTGCATGTGTGTAGGAATCCAATCCTTTGTCTCAAGAGGCAAAATGTCTTAGAATGGTCTTGAGTTATAACACTGGCTGTTTTAACACTTGGCTGCTGGTCTGACCCTGCACACCTCAGTTGGGGATTCCATCTGTTTTGTATTCTGTGGACTCCTTTGGATTCTTCTAAAGCAACACATTCTAGGTGAGATTCTCAATATTAACTATATATAAAGAGCTTCACACATGAGGGCCTAATAATGTGAAAGACCCTCTTCCCCTTTCTGTCTCTACTGGGAATTTAAGACAGATTGGGAGGAGATTACTCTCAATACCATGCTATTACCAGAAGCAATCTATAGACAATCTCTTTTTTCAGTCAAAAGACATCTTTTATTGAACTCCATGCTTGTTGGTTCAGAAAGTTTCTTTTTGATATCATTCATTCTCTCTGTCTCTCTCTCTGCACACATGGCTAGCTGTCCTTTTGGTACTAGTGTGCCTTTATTAAAAATGATTCCTGCATTAGTGTTTTCAGGAGAGAAAAGGACATCACAGAGGTGGGCTTAGTTTGTCCGTCCACAAAATACATTTCTCTATTCTTCAGCAACCCCACCTTTCCTTGGATAAATGCTTGTGTGGACAAAATATTTGTTGGACAAATATACTGTGTGAACTGGGCTATCATATGGCTAAATCATCCAGGTGAAACTTCTGAAAAGCAGTGAAAGCAGAATGTAGAAACACACAGGTATTGGCAGAGGTGCCAACTTCTGGGAAAGATTGCGGGGGCCCACGCAACATCACAAGGAGCCAGGGGGCTGAGCCAAATATGGTGGCAGCATGATCCCAGTGGCCGGCAGCCCCTGTCTCCCCCCCACACACACTACACAAGGAAAAGACAGGGAAAACCAGCAGTAGGAGCCACTGATCACCAAAGCTGCACTATGACCAGTATTCACCCTTCTCCACTCTCTGAACAATAGGGAGGGCCTCAAAAATAATTGGGTATGTGTGCAAAATGCCTCAGCTCCTAGGATTTGGTACCTATGGGTCTTGGTCTGATTCAGTCATGTAGTATTATTTGTGTTCAAGAAGGAACCCATGTGTAGATCAGGTGTTAAATCCTTAAGTGGGAAAATCAAAAGTAGGAGTGGCTCTTACTTCTTTTCCTGCTTCCACTGTGAAGTCAAAAATTGGTCTCACGTATTTCACTCAAAAACTTCAGGAACTCAGGAATTGACTTGTGGTTGAGCTTCACAAGTTCCATATCAGCTACAGAAGTGGAAAATACATGTGAGTTGTTCATTATTCTCCTTTGGTACATAATTTCTTTGCAATCTCTGAATTGGCTCTGGTAAAGCCTGTAAAATTGTTAACCTTTTAGAATCATGTTTTAGTCTGAAATTTAATTAAGGCCCGATGAGACCACATTAATCCCTTTGATCTTGTGCTCATGAGTGAATGCTGGCTTTAGATAATATTGCACCTGAAGGAAAAAGTAACGTGACCCCTTCCATTATGGATTTGGTTGGTGGTACGCTAAAATGGAAAGCATCATCCCCACTGATTATTTCCACTGCGTGAAATTAAAGTCTCATTGTATGACCAGCCCACTTACAAGTAGCTAATCTGTCTCAGTAAATTTTAACTTGTCTTAATGTGCTTTTACCTTTCTATGTAAAGAGGATTCAACAGGTATTTTTCTTTTCATTTTAAAAAAATGTTGCTAGGATGGGAAGTGAGGACTGGCTTTATATCAGCACATAAGTACATGTGTGAACCAACCTGCAGTTAGTAGCAAACTTAACATCATCAAATAATCACAGCATAGATGCTGCATTGATCCAAAGAAAGGGAGGTGAACAGAGGAAGAGGCACTATACAATCTGAGGAGGGGGAGTGATGTGCCGACATTGTGTAATCACCAGAATAATTACTTCAGAAACGATAACTGCTTAGATTTAAGGTATTATAGCACAAGCCTAGGGCAATTTCTCCATCAAACTACCGGTAACTAAAGGCTGTTTTAGATTTCTTTCAGAAAGACTGCCAATCTCAGAGTATTAAGAGAGTTACAGATAGGTAGCCGTGTTGGTCTGCAATAGTCAAAACAAAAAAAATTCCTTCCAGTAGCACCTTAAAGACCAACTAAGTTAGTTCTTGGTATGAGCTTTCGTATGCATGCACACTTCTTCAGATACACATGTATGCATGCACACGAAAGCTCATACCAAGAACTAACTTAGTTGGTCTTTAAGGTGCTACTGGAAGGAATTTTTTTTATTAAGAGAGTATCAGTGGTACTGAACTTCCAAGAAAATCAGTAGACTTTGTGCCACTTGAATACTTCAAAAAGTGGGGTAAACACAATGGGAACTATTTTTTTATCATGTGAACCACCCTGAGATTATCAATAATAATAATAATAATAATAATAATAATAATAACGTAGATTAGGGTGGGAAAACTTTTTAGCGCAGGGAGGCAAATCTTTCTCTCCCTGTACTCCATGGGCCAACTTTCTTGGATGGATTGGGACACCAGCCTGCCAATCTGATATCATCATGATGTCAGAAGACTGACAGGGTGGCAGTCCCGCCCACCTGTCAAAGTTGACCCACGGGGTTGTGGGGGAGAGATCTGCAAAGCAACTGTACTTTCTGCTCCCCAGCTGAGTGGAGAATTCAGTGCTGCTGTCTGCAGGGTCTGTTTTGTCAATACATTTCAAACAGGGAATATGCTTTGAAGTAGCACCCAGCATGACTGAACCATCACCTCCCTGCCCATCAGCTGACACCATCCAGTTATATCAACTAATTGACAGGTGGATCTGGTTGGAGGGGAAATACCTTGAGGGCCAAACTGGGCCTCTTGATGGGCCAAGATATGGTGGTGGGCCACAGAATAGAGGTTCCCCATTTGTGGCATAGATTAATACCTGGAGTTAATGTCTGTCAGTATTAGTAATGTCTATTACATTTTCAGTACCATTTGGAATAGTGAAATGGATTAACTAATCTGAAGTATGACTTTTATTACAAAGAGATGTTCAATAATGTTCAACCTCTTTAAGAGATGTTTTGTCTCCAGGCTAGCACTAAAGCTCTGCACAGATGAAAAAAAAATCTGTGTAGAATCAATGTGTATACATTGGTGGGGGTACGCTTCTTCTTGATTCAAGACAGCTACAAATGGAAAAGGGCAAGAAGTTCAGTAGCCGCCCTAAGGCAAGTGTGATGAACATCCCTTCAAGGCAAAAACACTCAAGGAAGGCACAAAGCAGGCCTGATGCAAGCCTACTCCTAGGGGCTAAGGTCCCTTCAACTCCCTCAATAAAATATTTGAGGGGGCTGCCACCCAAGTTTATGGCCATTGCCATTCAAAGGGGGGTGTATGTCACATGATGTAATCAATTATGCAGGGCAGGGCTTACCTCCCCCCCCCCATTATTTTTTATTCAAGTTGGCATGCCTGATGTGAGGTGTGTGGCTGGGCAGGGGTTGTAGCCTGTGGAGAGTCTCAAGGACCAGAAAAAGAGGCTGGAATAGCCATATTTGGCCCCCTACCCTGAACTCATCCCTTCCCTAAGATACCTCATGGTGACTTTTCTGCCTCAAAAATGGCAGTAGAGATAGACTTTCGTTCTTTACTCTTTCCAGATTACGGTATATTTTTATTCCTTCATAACTAAGAAACTACTACAGCTTTATGCTGCAGTAACTTATCCTTAGCAGCCAGCAGCCCTTTAAAGCAGCACAGTGTCGTTCTGAAGGCTATAATCCTACCCTGTATAATTGCTGAACTGGACAAATTTAAAGCATCCCGTTCGTAATGTTTGAATATAGCTAATAGATTTGTTGCTTCCCAAAATGATGTTTTATACCCTCCAAGAAGAACCTTTCACCTACACAGTTATATGTTGTTGTTCTCCTGTAAGGGCCTGTCAAATTAATAAACACCATAATCACATCGAGATCCTGGTCAATTTTATGAGGTAGAACCCTCTACGCTCCCTCATATCTCAAGGGAGAAATTTAGAACTTCATTAAAGCCACGGCAGCTTAAAAGGCTTCATCTGCATTCAGAAGCGAAAATGTCATAAAACATTCATAACCTCCATGCATTAGCACATCCTAAACTAAAATACAATTACATCAAGTCTGAGACGGGAGTCTGCTGCTAAAATAAAAATAAATAAATAAATTCCTAGGCCAACATTTCTCTCAAATTTTAATGACAACAGCAGTAACACTGCTGGTTTTAAAATGCCAAATAGAAATCATTAAAAAAATATGCCTCGAAATTACCACAGCTGAAAACAAGAGGAGACACTAAACTTGTTTTACCTTGGGATCATCTAAGCAATTGATTACCTTTTCTGTTTCTTCTCCAGGCTCTAGGAATAATGGAACATAAATATTCTGATCCTAGAATTGGGTTGCATTTGTGTTAGTGGTTTTGCAAATCTGCCACCCATGTACACTCATACAGAGCTTGGTTTTGCTGTATGGCTGGCAGAGGTGACCCAGAAACTGCCATTTCATTGGACCAAGCTCTACTGCACATGATAAAATGTGGGACACCAGCTCCCTTTTGGAGTTTGGTTCTCACTCAAAATCAAATGCTTTAAATGCATAGTGCAAATGGGGCCACAGTTAACATTCTCAGCTCTTTATCCTGCATGAATCTACCCAGCTATTATTGATACTGGTATCTGAAATCCTTTTCTTGGTTCTGCCTCCACCTGACATAAGGCAAGTGATGGGACACGGCCTTGTCAATTGTTTCTCCACAACTTTTTAATGACGTCCCCAGAGCACCTTGCATGTTGCCATGCCTGTTTTCTTTTTGGTGTCAGGGAGAAACCTATTCATTTTATCCAGACGTTTTTGGTTATTAAGCTGTTCATTTTTTATGCAAGTGTTTCATTTTGCTCTGCTGTGGTGTGCACTTTATTTTTAGTGTACTTTATTCCAATTATTTTTATTGTTTTAATTTTTAAACAATTCTGAAAGCATCGGCTGAAGAGTAGCCAATAAATAATTTACTAATACAGTAATGAACATATTAAGGGGTTTGGTTATATGTGTGTGTGTAACTCTTCGAAAGCACTACTTTCAATGCAGAAATCCAAACAAGACTGCCCTTAGAGCAGGCATATCATGTCAAATATATAATGTATAGTATTCCACCAGGCTTTTTAAAAACTTTGCTACTTATGGTTTTTATTGGTCAAAAAGGCATATGCTGAGACAGAGGCTTAGGAAGTACTGGTTCAAAAGCCCTTATGTCATCGTCATCATCATCATCATTTTATTTGTATGCCGCCTTTCCATAGTTGAAACTATGTTCAAGGCGGCTTACAACATGACAAAAATTACATAATTACAAACATAGCAGAAGTCATAAACAATAAATAAAACACATCAAAATGTACACAACCAAATGGAAATAATTTCCATGTAAATCATAAGATCTAAAACTAAAGATACAACAATAATATCAATAAGAGCAAAAAGCTCTCTCAACCCCCCATGAACAATACTCCAGCCCAATAATCTGTTCATCAGCCTCGGTTTTTGTAGCTGGAGTCAGTCAGCACTCCACTCTCCCAGGCCAGATGGGAAAGGGCCAGCAAGGCAGGGAGCAGGTCTTCTAGGGCTCACAGCCAAGACGGTTTCATTTAAAACAACACAGATAAAAACTAAACACAATTGAAAAGAGGAGCCCTCTCTGCTGAGCAGCAGCCGCGGTCCTTGTGAAGCCTGTCAAGCCTTGCCCCAAGCCAGGTGGAGAGAGGCAAGGGAAGGGCCCTTCAGGCCCTCAGCAGGCAGTCCTCCTTGACATTCTATCCCCCCACCCCACCAGTGCATAGGCTGGCATACTGATTTCCCTTCCAACTGGGACCAATGAGAAGGAAATATCTCATTTCCTGAAGAAGAAGAAAAGACACCCCCTACCCTGAGAGAGAGGGGGAGAGAGAGTGTGTGTCCTTAGCCCACTTTCTGCTCTATCAGTGCGAGTCTGACAGGGCTGCATCCACCCCACTGGCTCCCTCTGCCCAACCTGGTAGGATTGCTTGGCCTATGGTCACTATGGATCACCCTGCTGAGACCACCTTGATAACAACAACAACTCTACATTAATGGCCCTTCTTAGGGCCAACACGTGGTATAACAATGCTTTGTTTTGTTTTGTTTTTTGAAAAAAAAACCTAACTAAATTAATTATTGACCCAGCCTCACTCAACAATGATTAGAGGCTGGGATGCTCAGTGGAAAAGCACATCAATGGAATAGCCCCTACTTGTTGCTTCCAGCATATTTGGAATTAAACGTTCTGTAGGGGTGAACATCCAGACATTTACAGCGGCCCATCCTTAATGAACATTCCATTAATAACTCTGCAATATATGAATACAGTCTTCCTGTTCTTCAAAATAGTTTCAGAACTATTCTTTGAGCAAATATCTTTGAAGAAGCCACGAAGCATTCCCTCCTACAATATTTAGTTACTTTTCCAACTATTTTTAGTCATTGCAATTATTATTTCAAGAAAGGCACGGTGGATTTGTTTCTGCACATAAAGTCTTCAGTTTAGGATTTGTTATCCGCTTGATTCATGTGATGAAATCTGACCTCTTTAATTGGATGAAATAAGTCCCCACCATCGCCACCAAGAGGTAAAATACATCAAATGGTATGTTTATAATAGACATTTTTCACCTGGGGAACATCATAGTATGACTTCAGGATGAAGAATCCCCCGATGTCAAATCTGCAGCAGTGCTCCTAAATAAAAAATGAGTGCACAAATGACATAAAATAAATGTTGAGGGTTTTTTCCCTCAGTTTGTAAGGATGGCTGAATCAATTCTCTTGACTACTCGCGTCCTCAGAGTCATTACTTTCTATCAATTTATTTTCCTTATACTTTCAGTGCGGTCTTCAGTATTTAGGCAGGTGGATTAAATGGCTTTGCAGTCAGACTGCATTCACACAAAGTCTGTTTCCTCTATGAGATCATTTCTATAACTCTTGATGAAATGTTTTGACTACTACTCAGGCTGGTGTCACCATGCTTAGCCAACTGACATGTTCTCAAGGTCCCAATGTCAGGGGCTGGACTGAGGAGGAGGAACATCTTAAATGTTCTTAAATGTTCATAGTATCTTTACAAGAGAGGGAGATAGGAAGAAAACCAGAACAGCTTGGACATGTGTCCATAATTCCTACCAGATCTATTTGGTACCAGTCACCTCTGCCTCCCACAGTCATTGAAGGCAGAAGGGAGCTTGTTTGAACACCCTTAGTATTGTATCAGATGCTGGGGGGGTGTGTGGAGAGGACAATTGTCTTCATCTCCTTTCTTGTAAGCAATCTTTGAAGCAGAGGTGGTCATGGTTGGGAGCAAAACGATGGACAAATGGAGTCTAATGATGATGATGATGATGATGATGATGATGATGATAATGATGATAATTTATACCCTGCCCATCTGGCTAGGTTTCCGCAGCCACTATGGGCGGCTTCCAGCAAAAGATTAAAAATACATTAAAACATTAAAATTAAAACATTACATTAATATTCTTGAGGGCAGCTCAGTCTACAAAAGGCATGTTTGTGATCCCAAACTTAGATTTAACAAGGGAGACAAGTATATAAGAGACAAGTATATGAGAGGCAAATCCTACCCCTTAATTCCTTATTATTAATAGCACAGGTTTCAGGGAAATTATGAAGTATGAAGGGGCACTAAATACTCTTCCTCTGTGCTTCCCTGACCCTAGAAATAAATAAAAACTTTGGTCCTAAAATAAAGGGATGTATACAGGAATATTTCTTAACCCCTTCCTCTGTTTTATTTTCATGATATTTTCAGGATCTCTCCCTCCCTCTCTCTCCCTGAAGGACAATTTCTCCTGGCAGCAAGCAAAGCTTTTATTCTGTTTTTAATCTTTAATGTTGGTTAAAAAGTAATAATGCATCTTTATGACGTGGATTATGGTGATAAATATTTGAAGGAGTTGCATAAATCTGCCATGTCACAGAGATGCAAGGTGGTGAAGGATGATGCCTGACTTGAAAAAGGAACATTTCCCTTTTGAAATGGATCAAAGCGAAGACTGTCATGACTGTCTACCCAGTTTATCTCCTTTTGCATCTCACATCACTATCTAGGTAGTAACATGCAGGGGACCTGGAAATCAGTATGGCTGTGATAATGTAGCAGAGCCTGGAATCTTCCTGTCTGCTGCAAAATCTCATAAGGGCTGGTAAGTATGTGTATATGCATCGCTTGCTGGCCACAACATTATTGCAGAGGAGAGAGAGAGAGAAGGTTCTTTGTCTTACCTCTAGGAAGACATTGTATTTAAATATTTCATTTACATTGTATTTGAATATGTATTTATGTATTTCAAAACATGAATTTCTAATCATACATTTCAATATATGTTTTGAGCCATGAAATGAGTCGGAACAGATGGGAAGTAGAAAAATTGCTGGGTATCTAAGTTCTGATCCATATAGTGTGGCTCAAGCCAGTCTGCATCAGAATACTGAATTCTTTGGACATTCCTACCTGAATTACAGCTCTCTGCCACAGTGTGGACCTGGTGAATTACTCTAAGGAAAGAATTCCCCAGGACAGATGCCACTACTAAAAAAAGCTCTTTGCTGGAATAGGTGGCTCTTTCTTCAGATGAAGGTTGTACCCAAACAGAACATCTCTCCAGCAGCTTTTAGTTCTCATTTATTTTACTGCATCTTTGATAAACTACATGGTTCTTCTGCCACTCATCTTATCCTCCATCCTACCAGTGATCCCAGGAAGAAAATTATGCTAAGAGATAGTGACTGGATCAAGCTCTTTAACCTAGTAAGTTCAGTGGTTGTGGGGTTAGACTGAACCTTGATTTCCCTGCTGCTGCTATGGTGCCCCATTTCCTTCACTATTTGCACTCAGGCCATTTAACACTAATTCTGTGAATTTATCCTTGGAGGTATATGAAGGTAGGGGAGGAACACTAATGCAAGACAACACCTTACTGCTGCATTATGGTCCCTCTGCGTAAATCAGGGCCACTGAGATTTATCAGCGCTTAAAGTGGGTGGGATATGGTGGAATGTGGAACTCCACTTCTGTTGAATGGATGTAAAACAGAGCAGGGTCACACCAGTACTGCAAAAACAAAAACAAAGAAACCACTTAATCCATGCTACAAATGTCTCTGGTCTGGGCAAAGCTGGAAGATGCAAATAGGTCCTGTAATAATGTAATTTGCAACATAGTCATAAGGATGGCGAACGGGCTGCATGCTAAACAGTCTCTGGCTGAATTAAAAATGAGACCTTCTCACTTGACCTCCACATCCCTTTTAGAATACAGTGGAACCTCAATTGTTGATGCTTTGGAAGTCGAACGTTTCGGATTTCAAACGCTGACAACCTGGAACTGAATGCTTCCGTTTTCAAACACGCCTCGGAAGTCGAATGGCTTCTGAGGAGCATTTCTCCATTTTTTCAATGGATTTTGCCAACCAGCAATTGCGCCTTGATTGTAGAATGCTTCAAAAGTCGAACGGTCCTCCGGAATGGATTACGTTGGACAACTGAAGTTCCACTGCACACAGGTTATGAAAGGCTTATTTCCCTTCTATGTATTTACAAAGTTTGCTGGGTTAAATAAGGGATTATGCAAATTTATGGAGGATGTCTGTCATAGGCTACCAGCGGTGGAGTGGAGCTGGCCTTCTGACCCCGCATCATTAAAGCTTACCTGGATAGGCATGGGGCAGGGTAGGGTGACAGTGAGACTAGGGCTGCATGTTTTGCACCAGTAGGAGTGCTGGGTTGGCTCCACCAGTGCATTTGCACAGCCCTTCCCTTACTGCCACCCTGTCCGGCCCCAGTCCTATCTAGATATGTTGCAATGTCAGGAGGAGAGTTATGTGGCTCCACCAGCTGCTTCTGATGGCCATTAGTCACGGTGTCCATACAGAACCTCCAGGTTCACAAGTGCATGCTGGGGACCAACAGTGGGAGAGGGGCCTGTGGCTTCCTGGAGGAATTGGATTAGCTACTGTGGAAAGCAGGATGTTGGCTTTTGGTCCGATCCTGCGCAGATAAGCTTGGCATCTGCTACATGCATCATAGCAGAAAGGTTAAATTAGATTTCATCACTGGGTCTGCAGAATGTAGCCCTATCATGTACTGCAGAATCATATCCATTTGTTTTACTCAAGATAAAAAGACAGTTTAATGGGGGAAATGCAAAGATGATGGAGGATGTTTTGCTGAAGCAAAGCTAAATGTCTACAGGTTGTGGCTTTCATTTTTCTAAATGTTTTGTCTTTCATCTGAAACTTGGGAAGCCAAAATGAAACATGCAGTAAATATTGCAACATTAGATTCAACTGAGCATTAAGAACAGCCCTAGAGATGCCTTTCGCGGGTATATGTTTTCTCTTCATCATTTTAACTTGCCTCTTTGCTCACCCCTCTTTCACTGCTCCATCAGTATCTTGAAGGGGAAATTTGTCTCCTGACCAATCTAAAAAGCAAAAGATACTTAGAAACAAATATGCTCACATTTAAATACATGAATATATATTCAAGCATGATATTACCAAAACAGTGAGTTTAGTATATGGAAATGATGGAGATGTGAGCTAATCTCAAGCTGACAAATTCTCTATACCAGGCATATTTTTCCAGATTTCAGAAATTTCTATAAAAAGTATTGTGTAATTATACTAGGCATATCTAGGGCTTTTGCGGGAGCTGGGAGCACCTGCCATTGATTATGTCCACTTGTTCACTGGGATATCACAGTACTGGGACATTTCTGGACCATCACTGGGCCTTGACAGATGACCACTAGCCTACAGTGAAGGTTAGGGGTGTACTTCAAGGTTAATGTGATCCTATGCATATCTACTCAGAGGAAGCACATATTGAGTCCAATAGGATTACTCCCATCTAAGTGTGTATAGGGCTGCTGCCTTAATCAGTGGAGATGCTTGGGATTGCCAACCACCCACCGCATTGTATTCAGATCAAGAAAGCATTCATCATGTGCTTTTAACACCAAGCACTATCTGCACAGGACCAATCTTGTCTATTTTTACTTTTTTTTGGGGGGGAGGCACATCTGCAAAGCCAAACAGCCTGGTGGGTCACCAAGAGCACATAACGGCAAGCATTCCCCTGCCCTCTTGCCTTGTACCTTCTGTTTTAATTGCTGTTTTAACTGTTACAACTGCTGTGCTTTCTTAAGGGCCTTGTTTATTGTACATTTTAATCACAGATGTTTATTTTACCAATTTGATGAAATTATTATATTGTGCAATTATGTGTTGCTACATTTTTGTGATTGTTTTTACGCTTTTAAACTCAGTGTACTTTGATAAATAAACAATAATTAATGTGTAGTATTCAGCTAAGTTTTAATCAGAGTAAACCCACGGAAATTAATGGACCTACTTTAGTCATGTTCCTTAATTTCAGTGGGGCTACTCTGAGTAAAACTGAGTTGACTACCACCCAATATTTACTGAATTTCTTACCCACTCTTCACCATAAGGTGAAGGGGTAGATAACGATATTAAAATCAGTTAAAATAACTTATCACCTGTTTCCTATGCTCACAATCCTTTAGCATCACCTGAGAGTCATTTTGCTCAGAAAACTGAAGAAGAAGCAGCACCCTCCCTTTCCTTTCCTTTCCATTACACATCAATAAAATACATAAATAAACCCTGCTTTTCTATGACATCAGCTTCCAGATGCAGTCATGCAGTTAAAATGCCACTCTAAATAACAGTACCCAAAAGATCCCATTTCTTATTAGCTGGGCAAGCCACAAGTGTGCTCTTAGTTATGAAATTGGCCAGTCCACGTTTGCTGCCGTAATGAAGCCAGCAAGCGCTGTAGTGAATCTGATAGATAATATTGACCTTTTTTGCTTCAGTGAGAATCAAAAGATCATGCACATGTCTGAGAAATGTTGTCAGAGGGTTCCCCTCCCCACCTTCTTCATTTTATAACCACATTAAAATACAAGTGCACGAGAGAAAATAAAATATTAATATAAGCAGCACTCTGGCAGGGGAAGTCAGGCTTGGGCAGTGTAAGTATCCTGCTGATTTTCTTGATGCTTTCATAGGCTGTTGCTGTAAAAGCTACAATGAGTACCACTGGGGGGAGAGAGGGTTTTTTTAAAAAATAAAAAATTCCAGAGCTGCTAAGTATAGTGAGTGCTGGCAATTTGAGGATTTGTGAAGCTTTCTCAAACTAGCATTCCCCTTGTGCTTCCCGCAGGTTTTACAAATACATACAGGCATCCAGCCCGAAGTCTGAAGAGCCGAGACCATGTACTGAAAAAGGAAAAGGTCTGCATATCAGCTCAGTGTTGCTTAAGTCTTTGAGCCCTGGGCAAATCCCTATTTTGAAAACATGAACAGTTGAGCTCTTCAGTTGCTCTCAGGAATGGGAAACCATTTTTTTAGCCCAAGGGACGCCTTTCTTTGCAGGCAACTTTCCAAAGCCATCATTTGCCGGGTGCGGGGCATAGAGGCAAAAATGGGCAGAGCAACAGAAATGACCCTTAATGTTGTATGGCAACCACACAAAAAGCAGAGGCTTCTGCACCCGCAAACCTGCACACATCCCCCCCCCCATCCAAGCAAGCAAGCAAGCAAGCAAGCAAGCAAGCAGAGGCCTTATCACAGTTCAGTGACACATTTCAGCCTGCAGAGTAGGGCAGGATGGGTGCTGGATGATCAGGTCATCTGGAAGAAGCCTTGGAGAGCCCAAAGTTCCACATCCCTGCTTTTTGGATGCTGGCTCCTGGATGAGATGTAGATTTTTGGTGGCATATGTGCTCCTGGTTTGGCATGGCTCTTTCACACATCACAAATGGCAGCGAGGAGCCTGAACATGCTGTATGGATGCTGCTATGGGATGACACTAATTGAAACAACACAGTCATATGGTATCTATAAAATAAACAACTGCCCTTGGCCCAACACCTACAATTGATAATGCTGACAGTCACAAGTCAGCTGCTGAAAATCACAATACAAGCTTCAAATAACGTCCAAACTGAATAAAATTGGAACGGCTTTATTTGCCTTTTGGTTCCAGTGTTATCAGAGCATACCATGGCCATGTTTTCAGAGTGTTATCTCTACAAGATAACAACCATTTTTATTTCTAACTAAAAACAGAGAATTACACAATTTTATCAAGCATCTAAAGAGAATGCTTGGTTGGGATTATTGGAAGATGGCTTATACCTGATCAGAATATTGGTTCATCTAAGCTGACTGGGTTTTAAGCAGGTTTTTCTTGCCAGCACTTTCTGGAGACACTATGATCTGGTCTTTGAATATTTTGCATGCACCACAGAACAATGCCCCTCTCCTAAATCAACTTGCTTTATATTTTTATTATTCAATGATGTATTTTAAAAAATCACAGAGCTTCAGATTTAAAAAAAAAAATCTTGCAAAACAAGAATCCAATCCCAATTACACTGGATAATAAGAAAATTCCCTGCTATTCCCATTCATCTGTGTTAATGCTAAAAGAATTCTCTGCATTTCACTAACCGTAAAGAAATGTGGAAAATCAAATTTTATTTATTTTGCAAGGCAACCCAATAAGAGAGAATAAACAAACAAGAAACATCATTTAGGCAGTGCTTCTTTCCATGTATGAAGATTCATCCCAGTGGCTGAAGCAGCAGGGCACCAGACAGACCTTTTATTAGATGTTGCTTAAAAACTGGGGGGGGGGGGGAGGATATAAATGCAATTAGATTGTCAATAGGACACTGATTAAATTTAGTCTTTTTGTTTCCCTTCATTCTCTCTTCCACCTTCTGGTCCCTTCCACCCCCCCTAACCCACCCCTGCCCGCATGGCATCGATTTAGTATTGTTAACCTTTCCTTATTACTTGTTTATGTTCTCCCATTACGTTAAAACATCAATAAGGAGCTTTTTAAAAAGGACAAAAGCAGCAAACAAAGAAACATTGAGGAAAGGTCAGGGGACGTGGAAGGAGGTTGTGCCAGTTGGCTGCAGGGAACAAACTGTCAGCAATGAAAGGTTAGTATTCCTATTGCTGATGGGATGAAGGGACACAGATTGCATGCTTATCATCATAAGGCAGTGGTTGGCTAAGTGAACATAACAACACCCGGTATTTGTAAGCACCACTGGAAAGAAAATGCCATCCTGCTTGCTGGTACACATGGTATATAATGCCTTTCTGCAGTTCTCTGCCAGCAAAAAGATGCTCACTGAAGGCTGTAGGGTTGGGCATTCCCTATTCATAAAGCAAAGTAAGCTGTGTGTAGAATAAAACTAATGGAGGAATGAAGAGGCATCAGAAAATTACAAAACCAGCCATTGCGTGGTCAAATATTTCAAAGGTACATTTCAAAAAGCAAAAGTAATAGCCCTGATTTGAAGTGTGCTGACTACTACAGAATTGTACGCAGCAGAAATATAAGCATGGATAAACATGGATAAGTTTGAAATTCTCTGTTAGAATTAAAATACAGTACAATCTTATTCACCCAAATACATTGTGGAATGCTTCAGAAAAGGGGAAGAGCTGTCCACATTCCAAAGACTGGAAGTTAGGGTGCAACAAGAGTTATCCTGGTCATAACTGAAGTTAGGTAACTGATGTACATATATCCATGGCAGTAGCACCAATGTGTGAGTTCAGTGCTGATAATTTTATTTTGGCATGTTATTCCAACTTGATAATTGTCACCTTTATTGTGTATTGTATGGCCCATCCTTTCAGTCTATTTGAATTCTTGTCAAATTCAACTATAATATTAATTTGTGATTTCAAAATATAACTGATTTTTTAACACATTGTCATACTCAAATATGAGTGAAAATATTTCTTTCAGTCCCAATGCTGAAGAGAATCTTTTTTCCACGGCTCTACTTAATCCAATACTCTGGATTTTATTTACCATGTTTTATATTTATTTTTGCATAATGTCTGCATTTTTTGCAAAGGGCCTTTGGCCATAAGCAATACAACTTTGAACTTACTAATTCACGTTGCATTCATCTCAAATTTCAGTTTCTTGTGTATTTATTTTCACTTTATTTTCACCCTGCCTATTGTTAACCCTGTAAAAAAAGACAAGTAAAAAAAGTAAAAACCAAAAACAAAACCCTAACTTGAAAAATATAGAGGTCCAATGTTCCAAGAAAAGATCTAAATCAAATTAGAGAAGATGTGGCCATCCAGATATGGCTGGACTTTGTCATCCCATTATCCCTGTCCCTTTGGCCATGATGGGTGGGGTCAATGGAGTTTGAGCCCAACCATTCTGAATGGTTCTCCATTTCTTATCTATATCAAATGTAAAGATTCTTGGGCTCTTTATTTCCAACGATGTCTGATGTAAGTAGATCTTTGAAGATAAACTGATTGGTGCTAGGTCAATACCTGGATGGGAGACCACTCACCAATCCCAACTTTGATACTTCTGAGGCCTTTGAAAAAGAAGATTCATATGACAGATGAAAGTTTTGAAAGTCAATATGGCTTCTATCAGAGGGATAAGTAGAAAATCCTGGAAGACATCTTTTTCTGGCAACCTTGCCAGAAACTTGCCCTTCTGATAAAGCAGCTTGTTATGGAATCTGCGCATTGTTCCCAAAGAATGCGAGATTTCAGCTTGGAAAACACCGAACTGGTATGCACAGAGTCATAAGTATGTTTTTGTGATGGAGGAGATACCAGGGCAAGGGAAGTGGGGGATCCTTGTTTCATGCATGTGTGGTTTAGTTGCAAAAAAATGGTAAGGGAAAAAACCACCATCATTTATTAACCACCGAAATTTCAAGTGACCTTTCAAGATCTGATGCAATTGAACAAAATATCTTATGCTTCACACAGCCTTGGAGCTGTATAAATAATACATCTTTGTAATTACTTTTTAGTGCCAATATCAGAGAGAGAAGTACATGCCTGTAACATTGTTCCTAGACTTGATGCCATTTAAATAACATACTCGCTAGTAGGCTGCAGTTTCATCATTTTATTGGCAGATGAAATGGGGAAATATTCCAGCATCCTGGATTCTGGAAAAGGGCAAGAGGCTCAGTTCAGGGAAGGTATTGAATTTTTGTTTTGCATCTGCCGAACACAAAGATGCTGTTTCACTGGGTTTCCTGCTTATCAAGGAAATTTGCCTGACAGAATGATGGCCCTGTTTCACAAACATTTGTCAGATCCCATACTGTTTTAATTCCTGAGATAGATTTTATTTTTAAAAGAAAATAGCTAGCAGAAAAGCATTGAGAGTGTGTGAAACATTCCTCCCCCCAAGAATTAGGTTGGTTGACTGACTGAACCCAAAGAGGAACTAATGGTTCCTAATCATCCTGGAAAAAAGTGACAAGTGGTGTGCCACAAGAATCTGTCTTGGGCCTGTTGTTGTTCAATATTTTTCTAAATTGCTTAGATGAAGGAATTGAGGGGATGTTCATTCATTTTGCAGATGACTCCAGATTTGGAGGGATAGCTAATGCTGCAGAAGCCTGAATAGGGATTCAAGGTTGATGGAGAATTGGGCCAAAACTAACAAAAGGAATATCCGTAGGGACAAATATAATTTTCTGTACTTAGGCAGGAAGAACCAGCTGCAGAAATATAAGATGGGGGACACCTGGTTGCCAGTAATACTAGGGTTCTTAGTAGACCACAAGCTTAACATGAGTCAACAGTGTGATGCAACAGCCAAAAAAAAGCTAATACTATTCTATGCTACATCTATAGAAGTATAGTGTCCTGATCAGTGAAGTAATAATCCTGCTTTTTTCTACCCTCGTCAGACCACACCTAGAATACTATGTTCAGTCCTGGGCACCACAATTTCAGAAGGATATAGACAAGCTGGAATGTGTGCAGAGGAGGGCAATCAAGATGATAAAGGGTTTGGAAACCAAGTCTTATGGGGAGCGGTTGAGGGAGTTGGGTATGTTTAGCCTGGAAAGCAGGAGGCTGAGAGGAGATATGATAGCCATCTTCAAATATCTAAAGGGCTGTCACATGGAAGATGCAGCAAGCTTGTTTTCTCTGGCTCTGGAGGGTAGGACTGAAACAAATGACTGAGTTATCAGAAATTAGATTCTGGCTAAACATCAGGAAAAACTTTCTGACAGTAAGAGCTCTTTGACAGTGGAATGGACTCCCTGGGAAGGTGGTGGATTGTCCTTCACTGGAGATTTCTAACCTTTGAGTCCCTTCCAACTCTGCAAGACTTGACATGGTACTTTAAGCAGCATGGGCAGCAGTCTTTTGCTGGTTAAGAACTTCAATACTACATAAAAGCTAGAGGTTCCTTATGTATCACACAGATTACTGAGGTCAACTGGGTGCTTCCTATGCCAGCAGATCACCTTTCTGATATAGAGGACATTAATGGGAAAGCAGCAACTGCAACAGGAAAAATCTTTGACCCACATGTAATTCTCTGTGCGCATGGAGCTCCTGCATTCATGAACCACACTATTTAATTCAGTAGAAGGGACAAGGATGCATGCATGCAAGTGCTCACTCTCTCCATTAATTAAAGTGCAGTGGCATAGCTAGATCAGGCAGCATGATCCCCCATCCCCAGCTGCTAAGTACTAAGAGGAACTAAGTGCCACCCAGGCATGGTGCTAATGTGGCCCTATGTTGTGCAAATTTAGAGTGCAGGCATTTCTAATGGATGGCATTTCCAGAACTCCAAGCCAGCACTCTCCCCACTGGAGTGGCTTTTGTGCTTTTTAGCCATGATATTCAGCATAATTTATCACTCAGCTAAATTGTCAAAAGGCAGCATGTTCTGATCAGAGCATTTAGAAATTCTGGCCACAAGACACTTGATTAGACATACAACAAAACATAAAAAGAGATGTGCATTTGAAAATCTGATTCTGTAAAGGGAAAAACAACCTCTGAAATGAAAGCAAACCAATTCATTTAATTAAACTCGTCCAACACATTAAGAAGCATTTCTAGATGGTGCCCAATTTATTTGCTTTTGTCTCCTTTCCCCCCATAGCTCAATCACATTTCTTTTTCACCTTTCATTTGATCACTGTCTACAATAAAGTGACTCATTAATTTCATCCATAAATACAGATAGGGTGGTTTCTATCCCATGGCTATGAATGGTACTTTAAGTAAAGGATCAAAATGATAAACCAGTGTAGTAATTGAGCATAATTAGAATACTGGAGTACTACTTAGAATGAGTCGAGGCAGAAATAAAAGGAGATCAAGAAACTTCCATAGAGAATGAGTAGAGATGGGAAAATAGATTCTCTTAATTTGTAGCATTTTAACAGTTTTGAAATGAGTTACAGGAGATGGAAGGAGATGCCTTAGAAAGAGCATAGAATAGTAGCAACCTAATTCAACAGCCTCCCAGTGAGGCAACCTTTGGTATAGCCAATATATTTTAGGAGGTCTGATAGGTAGGCTTGGTGATGGGTCAGTGGCTAACACAACCTGATCCTAACCATGTTTACTCAGAAGCATGGCTAAGTCTGCAGTGAGCTTTGTGGAACTTGCTTCCAGGTAAACATGGACAACATTGGCCTGTAGATCAAAGAATGAAAAAGTTGATGTATAAAGCATTGTTAATGGAATGATAGGGCTGGTGGTAAAATGAGGATCATCCTGAACAGCCACCAACAGAAGACATCTTTTATGGCAAGGGCCAGGGAAATCCACTTTGTACAGTCCACACCTCTCCTGCCAGTGAGGGAATGTTGCTTGCAGGCTGAAAGTGTTTTCTGTGGCCATGAATGCAGAGCAGATTAGTGCATATCTGGCATCACAGTATGTTGCAAGAACAGAATGGGAGGGCGAATATCAAAAGTATCATTAACAAATATGGATTGAGGGCAACATGAGAGAGTCCTTCGCTCAACCTTTTCTTTTGAGGTGAACCTTTTTCTTTTGAGGTGAAGCAACCAGAACTGTAAACAGTATTTCAAATGCTGTCATGCCATAGGCTTGTATAAAGGCATTATGATATTTACAGTTTTATTTTCAATTCCTTTGCTAATGATCCCTGAGGATGAAGACTGGCTTCCAGGACGAACAGGAACAGGGCAAGGGGTGAGCAGGATGAATAAGCAAGGGCTACAAATGGCTTGTTAAACAGATAAAGAATTCACAGGAAGAAGAAACTGATGGAGGTACAAACAAACAAAACCCCAAAACGGGGGCGGGGGGGCGGGGGAGGACGTAGTAAAGAAACTAGCAGTAAAGCTACCTGGGCATGGGGGTGATTCATCTAAAACAGCGGAAGAGCAATGAGTTCAGGTGCTGAGTTCCTAATCAACTCTTGGTTCTGACTCAAACAATTCAAGCTGATGTACTTGGATTTATGACAATTTTTTGGAACTAAATTGCCTTAATTGCAGGTCTTGCACTGTGGCTGTTTATGAATCAGGGAGCAAGGAAACACTTCTTTTTAATGTCCTGCTTCTAATTCTTCTGTTTAGCTTTCCATGAGTGTGCTGTTCTTTCAGTCCAGGTCCTGAATTCTGATAAAGCAATACTTGGCCCATTCAGTGATGCCAACAATATTAATGTGATGGGGATTTCATTAATGGCTGAGCCTCAACCTAAAATAAAGCAAGAATTGGTCTCTGGCATTATAAAAGCAGGTAACAAATCAGAATTGTTCTCTCCAGAAGTATGTACAACACCAGTATAAATTTTGTATTGTGGATTCTCATTTTTGTATGCTATTGTGTGCATGTTTTGGTGTTCAGTTGTATATGTTTATGAATGTTATTTGTTTTAAAAAGATTTATATGCTACCATACAGGAAAAAAATCATTCACACTGGTTGGTAATATTGTATAATCAATTCCACCACTGAATACATAAATGAAGTAATTATATATATTTTAAAATGCAAAACATAGAATACCAGATTAGAAATAAGTACAGGCAATGAGATCCATAAATTAAACCATCTTATAACAGAGATTTAAAGGAATCAAAAACTTTAAATCATCAAAAGCCTTTTAATCTCAAGCTCTAAAAAAGCTAAAGAGCTTTGAAAGGTTATAAAGCTCAAATGCCCTTTAAGACTTGGGGCTCAGAATAACCCATGAATTTGTCCATATGCTTCTAAAACTGTAGAATTCCAACCATATATCCTCAGTGCAATGAAAATCAATGGGGTTTACCCTAAATGAGATTAGGGTGGCCATCTAAGGCATTTAAATGATCCCTGTGATATTTGGGTGTTCTTGGGCTAAGACAAATTTTCAAAGACCTCATGAAAACCATAAGCTCAACAAGTAGGAACCTAGAACTCACAAACTGGACCAGTAAGGGGGAAATCCTGTTATAACGGAGAAAATTCTGAAGCAGACCAATTCTATCATGCTCATCTTTGTACAATGTCAGAAAACGCAAGGTGTTGTTTTTTTTTAAAAAAAAAAATCTATGTATTGGAATTTTATGTGGGGTTTTGGGGAAGTTTAATAAAAATATTTTTGAAAAAGAAAAGTCCTTGTGTTTCCATGGGGATCACAGTGAGCCAAATAAGATGCTCTCAGTAGTGACGTTACTAAAAGCTATGTAGAAGAACTCTTTCCCAGCAATCCAGAAACACTGAAATGGAAGACATAACTCCTCAATAAAGATGAATGGGATTGGGATAACAAAGCTTGTGAATAAAAGGAACCAATGATTCCTATAAATTGATGCCAAGTTTTCACACTGGAACGATGTTATTAAACTTTTGCATCTTCTGTTTATTCACACACAAAAAAATAAGGTAATGCATTTCATTAGTTTAAAGACCAGTGGCATCTGAACAACAAATATTACTACAAGAGAATTGTTTCCCATTTGAAAGAAGTAAGAAATAGGTAAATACAGCAGAGTTCCTGAAGTGAAAATCAAATGCAGAGGAATGCTTCCCCCCGCCCCCGACAAATGTTGCTTGATACTGATTTTCTGGCACTGTTATTCAATACGTACTAGTCAACCAATGCAGTTCTATTTGCCTGGATTGAAAATGCAAGGTGGGCATGTGTACAAACCTGACGTGTGGCTGGAACAGGGCTGGATTTAGGTTTGATGAGGCCCTGAGATACTGAAGGTAATGGGGCCCTTTATATGTCTGGCTGTCCTTTGTCAACAACAAATTGTCGCTGTTTTTGTGTGTTGAATATATGCTATATGGTAATTTATGGACCTAATAGGTATCTAACCTGTGATATTTTAGGGAGCAGGCTAGCAGGAGGGGCCCATTCCTTACATCATAGGAGCCTACACAACACAAAACACTGTTGCTGTATGTAGGTTTTATTTTATTTGTTGTTTTATCTTATATTTTGGAAATGTACATCCAGGTTTTTTTCCTTTAATTTTTTTGGGGGCCCCCCAAAAGAATGGGGCCCTAAGCTGTAGCTTGTTTAGCTTATATGTAAATCCAGCACTGGGTCAGAGTCACTTCTCTTGCTCTGTTCACTTTTCTGTCCTCGTTTTAATACTAAGCATGGGAAGCTTTAAATCAGGGTTTGCATATACAATTAAGAATGAGTTTGCCTGTGCAAATTCTAACTATATCTAGCTTGAAGAGCAGTGAAGATGTAATGCTTTGTTAGCTTTGAAAACAGAAAGAATGATAATATTGGGGGGGGTGACAGGAACCTTAAATAGCAATCTGGGAATATTATATTTGCCCCTGCTAACAGTCTTACTTAAGGAGAATATTTTGTTACAGAGGATATGCCTTAGCTCAGACCTATATACAATAAAAAAATAAGGATGTTTATTGACTGTAAAGTGGCTACTGTACAAAACAGACCCACTGTGTTTATGTTCTAATTTAGTAAAAAAAAAGCATTGAAAATAAAAAGAAGTAAAGGTGAAAGGCAATTAGATGTAGCCTAGTTGCAATAAATGAGTCTTAAAAGCATTTTATAAGAACACGAAGATAATCAATGAAATGAATATCAGCTGGAAAACACTTCCATAGATAAGGAGCCATAAGAGGAAAAGCACAATGTTGTGAAAGAAGAAGAGAAAGTAGGCATAACAAGCAATAAAGGGCCAGGAGAACACAAAGAACTGAAGAGGAGAATATTTGGGGGGGGGATAGAGATGAAAGATAACTAGGAGGCAAGAAGGTACACAGTTGAAAATAACAAAATCTTAAATGGAATGCAAAAAGGGAAAAGATAGCCAGTGAAGAGAATCCAATAGCAGAGAAATGCAAGCATATTTGCATGCTGTGGGGGGGGATAAGGGAAGGGGGAGAAAGCAAAATGGAAATAAGGCTTCAGGTGGAAAGATGTAGGGTTGACTGAAAAGAGCAGTGTGGACAAAATAGGATGAGCACATAGGCAGCATCAACAGAAAGAAAAGATGAAATTTTAACATTGGATGGGTGATCTGTCCCAGACCTCACCACTGCTTTCATCAGATTCGTTTGGAAATGAACTGAGCTGTTCCACCCCTCCCTGGGCCCATAAATCAAGAAATAATTTGACGAATTTCTGAATGAATCAAAACGTTATAAATCTTCCAGGAAAACTGTGGGTGGGTGTTCCCTGGTGCTGCTGCTGTTCACAAACATCTGTACAGTTTTCTCCATCTTGGAGAAAAATTGATCTACTTGCAGTACTCTATTCTCCTTTGATGTGAGCATTTTTCAGATGTGTGAATTGTTGTGAGAGTAGAGCCGTCTTTCCTATTGGGCTTAGTGGTGTGTTGCGCCAGGGCGCTGGCCTCTCAGGGGCGCCCCACCGAGAGGAGGCCTCCCCTTTCCCTGCATGCCCACCAGCTGTGCCCCATCAACCATATGGCTGGCGGGCGTGCAGCTTGCCTCCTAAGCTAGTGCGGGAGGAGAGCGATCCCTGCAGAGGCTTAGGTGTGCGCTTCAAATGCATTGGGTGTGTGCTTCAAATGCATTGGGTGTGCTTTAAATGAAAGGAAAGGGCCCCTGTCACTTTGTTGTGGGAGAGTCCCCCCCCCCAATTAGGAATATGACATGCAGGTATGCACCTTCCTTCCCAAGCCTCCGCGGGAGGAGAGCAATCCCTGCAGAGGCTTGGGAAAAGGTCAACAACTTTGGGAAACGGGGGGCAGGGTGAGGTGCCAGAGGGATCTTTCCACCACGGCACCGGATATGCTTAAAACGGCCCTGTGTGATAGTTTTCCTAGTTATAATCCTAGCACTTCCCTTTTGATTTCTAACATTCATTTTACTTGTTGCATTATTGAACTGTGCCTTTTTTTATTGATATACCACCAGGCATGTCCAAAGTCTGTTTCAGGGACCTAATCCAGCCGTGTAATCCGGCCCCTTTGGCAATCCAATAAAAAGCTCAATAACTTTGGTCGGTCGGCCCTTTGGTCGGCCCTCATGCATGTTCACTTCATCATATCTGGCCCTCTTTGAAAAAAGTTTGGACACCCCTGATATACCACCATGTCACTCCACCCATTAAAATGGCAAGAAAGAATTGCATGCTTGAATACTTCCTCAGATTTCATCACATGGTCTAATCCATGAAAATGGTGGGAAAGTTACAGCACAAAACTCATGCGATTTTCTGGGTTGATGGTGTTGTGAGCTTCTTCTTTTTTGAAGCAATTAACATGAAAATGAGTGCGAAGCTCCCTCTAGATTCTGCTAGATTTCCAGAAGTGGCAGTTCATATCATGTGAAAGATCACATAAAATATGGAAATTGTCAGGTAAGGAAATGCCAGAAAATGGAATAAAGTGCTGCCAGATTACAACCCAAGTCTCTGAAGCTTGTCAATCCAAGATGACAATGGAGAAGAAAGGGGGACAAAAATAACACTAAGATCTGAAGCTCGAGGAGACAGAGAACATAATAGCTAATAGCGCTCTTCACATGTGCATGAATGTATGAGGAACAGGATGTGCTCTTTGGTCCTGATCCTAATTTTGCTGCCCTATCCCCAGATATCTGTGAACTGAGTGGGATAAATAATTCTGTAAATAAAGAAAGGTGGCATATTATGCCTGAAAAATGGGCATGTGTGGAAGCTAACCTGTCACATGCACACACAAGGGAAAAATACATTTACAGTGGGTAAAAGCGTAAAGGACCCCTGGATGGTTAAGTCAAGTCAAATATGTCTATGGGGTGCAGCGCTCATCTCACGGAGCCGGTGTTTGTCCACAGACAGCTTTCCAGGTCTTGTGGCCAGCATGACTAAACCGCTTCTGGCACAATGGAACACCGTGACGGAAACCAGAGCGCACAGAAACACTGTTTACTTTCCCGCCGCACTGATACCTATTTATCTACTTGCACTGGTGTACTTTCAAACTGCTAGGTTGGCATTTATAATACCGTGGTACCTCTGGTTACATACCTAATTCATTCCAGAGGTCTGTTCTTAACCTGAAACAATTCTTAACCTGAGGTACCACTTTAGCTAATGGGGCCTCCTGCTGCCGGTAAAGTTCTTAACCTGAGGTACTACTTCCAGGTTAGCGGAAGTGTTTGTAACCCGAGGTGTTTGTAACCCGAGGTACCACTGTATTTACAATATGAAGTCCCCAGCCAGAAGAACCCTCAGAATGAATGGTAAAAAAGATGGAGAGTGTGCAATCCTAGGAATATCTACTCAGAAGTAAGTGCCACTGAGTTCAAATGAGTATAGGATTGCAGACTGGGAATAAGCGCAATTAAACACAGTGGTAATTATATCTGAGTACAATTGCATAGGATCAAGCCGCATGTAGCAGAAACAAAGGAATGAACTAATTTGTTATGAAAAACTGAGCAAACTTTAAAAGTTTGGGGTTGGAGAAGAAGTAGAAGGATAGAAGAAAGAAAGGTACCCTGAGAAGAGTGAGGGGGGGGAATCAAATTTGAAAAAATATTTAGCAACAAAGAGAACATAAAAAAGTTGGGGCTATATTTGACTAAATCAAACCTCTATTTCTGTTTTCTGGTTTTTTTGTATCATTCTGATATTCTCTCTGTGTAAAATAATGCTATTTTTTTAGTTCATCACTCTTACTCTGAAACTGGTTAATGTTACTATGGACAATTTATTTTCCCCACATTAAGATTCAGTAACATATTTGTATTAGATGGGGGGGTCATTGCCATACAGTATAAATTTATCTCTCTAGTGATGACTACAAAGCCATAGTAGTTGTATAATCTGTTTCAGCTGATAATTTGAAAAGTACAAAAGGACCTGGAATAGAAAGTGTTGTGTTGTGTGGAAAAAAATGATATTATTATGAAATGTTCTGGTGTGAGCAAACAGTCAGGGGTGGAGGGGTATAAGGAAACCCATTTACACCTTGTGAATTGCTTTCAGTATATTAACATCACCTGGAACACTTGATGGCATGTTGTACCATATTAACAGGCTAGTGTTGTTGTTACATGTCACATACATTTTACAGAGTGAAGAAGGGGAGCAGAAAAGTTTCTCAGACTAGCACAGTGGCAAATTAATTGAACTTGCTTTGAAAACAGGATGTTTATTTAATAGGTAGCAGGCAGCTACTTGTCTTGTTTTCCCTAAAATAATTGCAGGCAAATACATCTTCCGTATTTCTTATTTCTAGGCCAAATTAGATGTTTGCTTCGTATATAGTGGACAGTTATGCATCTCTCTTTTCCCCCCGACTTAAGGTGAGAAAAGGTGCTGCATGGGGTGGGAGGCTTATCTCATTATTCCCTTACTATGCCTGGAATGGAAATCACCCACATACACATAGCTAGGAGCCTTTGGGAGAGATGTGAGTTCCCACTGACACCCTATTGGCATCAAGGGGACTCCCCCACACCCCCAAAAAGGCTCTTAGCTGTGGGGGAGATAAGCATGTTTGGAGTGCCATCTGAAGCTGCCTCCATCATCATTGCACCAAATCTGATGTTGGCATTCTTGTTGCTCCCAGACCATGTGTAAGGTCAACTCCATCACAGTGAAACGATGAGTTTCCTTCTGGGTGTGACAAAAGGGGCAATGGTGCAGTACTGGAATCCCTGGTCAAAGTCCCATGATCAGTGAGTGGATTAAGCACAGCAGGAAGCTGGTTATATCTGAACAACTAATACACCATAGCAGACTGAACAGCAGCATGGAGTGGCAAAAAAGATAAGCTTATTGTGAAACATGATTGCCCTTTTCCGTTTTTATAAAAAGACTGTTTCCTACACCAAGGCCACCTGATGTGCAGGTCTCCTTCCAGAAGGACTTAGGCAAATGCTGTTTCTGCAGGTGTCTCTAGCTGGTTTCCCGGTGCAGTTGCAAAGTCTGTAAGAAATGAGCTCACGTTGTTGTCAGATCTTCTTTTGGTACTGCTTTTGTTACTGTTAAAGGTAAAGGGACCCCTGACAATTAAGTCCAGTCACGAACGACTCTGGGGTTGCAGTGCTCATCTCGCTTTACAGGCCAAGGGAGCCGGCATTTGTCCGCTTCCACAGACAGTTTTTCCAGGTCATGTGGCCAGCATGACTAAGCCACATCTAGAGAAACCAGAGCAACGCACAGAAACACTGTTTACCTTCCTGTCAGAGCAGTACCTATCTATCTACTTGAACTGTGTGCTTTTGAACTGCTAGCAGGAGCTGGGACCAAACAATGGGAGCTCACCCCGTCGCGGAGATTCAAACCGCCGACCTTTTGATCTGCAAGCCCAAGCAGAGCTTGTTACTGTTAGTGTATGTTATTTTGATAGATCTATTTTTATATGAGTTTTAAGCATAGAAAATAGTATTGCTCTTACTACTGATAATAATCAGATGGAAAATTTATCAAGTCTTTTTAAGGGAGGAAAACACACAGCTGTCAATATGTAAGAAGGAACCATCCAGTTCAGGTCTATTACTTTAGGAAGCGTACCACAGTTGAAAGGATGATATGAAATAAATATTGGAAAGAACTCGCCATGCAGCAAATGCAGTGCTGTTTTGGGGGAAGGGAGTGAAAAGTGAGGTGCTAGTATTCATATATTGATAAAGGTGCAATGGATGCCAGCACAAAATGGCTGCCATGGGGAAAAAACAAAGAAGTGCATGTACTTCATACCGTTTAGTAGTGTGGCAAAAAACCCAAAACGGGGGGTGGGGGGTGGGGACCCTGCATTTTGAGGTGTATTTATAAGATGCTTTAGTGAATGTAATATCAAAATGTGATTGCAACCAACGTGTGTTTAAAGATATGTATTATGCAGATAATACTTGTCAGGGTCGGGGAACAGTGATTGACTGAAGTTCCCTGTCAAGTTTACACTTGACAAGCTCTACATAATATGTGTGCAATAGCCCATGTCTGACTGATGAGAAGGCACAGGCGTACATCCTTCATGCAATATGGTTTTCAAGACAGCAGTGAGGAAAGTGGCTGCAAGCATATTCTTTAGTTAGGTAAAACGTGCTGTTTGGCCTTTGAGAAGGTTCCTATCCGCCTGAAGAACTGCAGGTTGATATTTCAGGATGCATTTCACATTTCCCCAGACAACGCAGAGAAATAACCACATTTTTCAAAGCCTCCTACGCAATTGTGTGAGGGGAGAGCACTTGCCCCACCATTGTGCCTCCCCTGCCACTGCCTCCTGCTTCCATTTCCCATCTGTACTTCAGGTAGGAATGGGCAAATCTGTTCATTCTGGCTTCCTTCCATTTCTTGTTTCTCCAATCTTAAACTCAGTTCTCCACATTTCCACAGCATTTTGAGATTTTTTAAAAAAAATCCTCATGAAAAAGAGCCAGTGTTTTAGTGCAAATTTCTCCTAATATACTGTACACATGCTTGTATGCAGTTTTAACTAATATACAGATTTTTGTAAGCAAATTTCCTTAATATTTTGCTCTAGTCTTCTTCTTTTGCAGCACTCAGGCAATTCCCATTGCATGCTAAGACCTACCACCAGTCTCTAGAAAATCACCAGTGGATTCAGTGCTTTACAAAGCAGCATAAGCAAAAGACAGGCTGCTTTGGAAGATAGCTTTTTAAAGAGTTGTGAATTTATTAAGAGGTTTGTTATGGGCCTTTCAATAAAGTGTCAAAAATGATAGGCGAGTGTATTGAGAAGTTTGCTGCCTAAATTTAGACCACTTTGTATGGGAGGTGGTGGGAGCAAGGAATCCACTTACCCAGGTTTCATTGATTTCCCATTTGATTTCTGGAATCCACTTACCCTCCCTGCAAGTCCTTAGCCTCTGCATGCAGACAAGGAGTGTGTCAGGAGACAAACTGATAAGGAGGTAATGTGCAAATGTAGTTGCTGCAAAGGCACTACCAGAGCTTTTTAAAATTCTGCTGCCTCCTCTGAGTCAGGAGAAAGGAGGATACAGCCCCTCTGGCTCCAGGTCTGCCCAGCTTGCTCTTTAGAGAAACAATTATAAAATGCAAATATTCAGAAGGAGCAGAGGTATTCTATTTCCCAGTCTTCGATATTATTTGCAGGACATGAGGAGCATGCTAGAAACAAAATGATAGCATCCATTTTCTTCATCTTATATCGGCATTGCTGTTCAAATTAAAGGTGGGGGAGAAGAGAATCAAGAAAACAAGTCATGTCAGATGATTATTCGCCACTTAAACTTTTCTTCTTCTTCCGCACAATTGGCACCTTTAAGGTCACCCTGCACAATCCTACACATGCCCTAGTACATGGGTACGCAAACTAAGACCCGGGGGCTGGATCTGGCCCAATCACCTTGTAAATCTGGCCTATGGACGATCCAGGAATCAGTGTGTTTTACATGAGTAGAATGTGTGCTTTTATTTAAAATGCATCTCTGGGTTATTTGTGGGGCATAGGAATTTGTTCATCTCATCCCCGCAATATAGTCCGGTCCCCCACAAGGTCTGAGGGACAGTGGACTGGCCCCCTGCCTGCTGAAAAAGTTTGCTGACCCCTGTCCTAGAACGTTTAAGGGGTCTTACTCCCAGATAAGTGGGTGGAATGCAGCTTCATTGTGTTGTTCTTTTTTAAATGGAGAAGAGATAAAGTTACTAATTGTAGTTAAGATGGAAAGCAGGTTACAGGATAGCTTGTCTCTACAATAAGAGTTACTTAATTTTTGCTGCTGCTTCTTTCTTTCTTTTTTAAATCCTTAAAGCCAAGCACATTTTATAGCATAAGCTTTCATATGCTTCTTGAATGTCATGACTTTAGAGGTTTTGCCTGTCTATAGGCTGCCTCCTTTCTTCCAAACCATAGTGTCTCTTTCAGCAAGAGCTGATTAGAGGTTCTCCTCCCCTTTGCAGCAAAAAAAGAAAAGTGTGATTCAGCTGCTTAGAAACCTAATGCAAGTTATAGTCCGCATTAACAAACTATGTATAATGTCCATATCTTGAAAAGAAACAGGCCCTCGTCACACATTACTCCTGAGTCGCACTGCTCCTAATTCCAACAATGCTGTTGCTGAATTGAGCATGACACCTGCAGTGAGGAATCTTTTCGATGCACTGAAGCTCCTCATGCAGTTTAGAACCCTGCTTGAATCCTGAATTACAGATTGTTTTCTGGACTAATGACCATCCATTGGGCCCTAAGGAAAGAAACGGGTAAAATTTAATGCAAAGACTATGTGCTCAGGCAAGCTACTTTGTCTGAAGATGCCCAGTGCTCTGAAATGTGGGAATACCTCATCTTTTACCACCTGCTCTCCACTCTCACCTGTAGGTAGAAGACTGGAAGGATTTGAGTCCTTTATAGAATCAATCCAAGAGAACCTCTGTCATTTTAGAGGTTGTTACTATCAGTTATGTTGTTAGAGTGCTGGTAGTAAGCAAAACGTCCAATCTAGCCTGCATTATTTGTTTGAACCACATGCTGCAGAACACAGGTACTCTAGATAATCTCACTCTAGATTTCTGGATGATCTGCAGTGTATCAGGTTCCCAACTGACTGACAGGTATACCACCTTAATTTAGGTTGTTGAAACAAAGTAAGTTTTTGGAGGGTGGGGGGAGGAGACCAGGAATATGAGTGAGTGTGTTTGAGAATATTGTCAGCTCAGTTTTGGTACTGAACAATTCCCTTTTCTAAGAATGGACTTACAGGCAGCCTCTTCCTTAACGTTTTGCATATGTTGTCTCTGGCTCTTGGAATTCTACTATTTTCAGAAACTAGCAAATCTGAAGTCTGCCATAGAACATGGGTGGCTAATCTGTGGCTTGTTGTTGCTGGACTCCAATTTCCATCAGCTCCAGCTGGCATGGGTGATGATTGGGGACAATGGAACCTGCACTATAAGGACACCTGGAGCACCACAGGACAGGCATTCTTACTGTAGGGGACTGTGACCACCATGCTCCAACAAACTAGATAAAGGAAAGGTCACTGACCAATGGGGGGTAGGGGCGGAAAACACAGATGATAAAGGGATCAGTGAAAATGTTCATTGTGTACTTTGAAAGTCTGGTTCTTTCCCTAAATGGAGAAGTTGGTATATCATGAGTGGGAAGATGAGCATTTGAGATCTGCAAATATATAAAATATTTAGAATGTGCTTTATTGCTGCTGCATTGCTCTCTCACACATAGATACAAACACAACTCCCTAGGGTAAAAATGCTGCGAATGAGATATCTCAGTACAGCTTTTCAGTGGGTGAACGTGCGTGTGTGTGTGTGTGTGTGTGAGAGAGAGAGAGAGAGAGAGAGAGATAGAGAGAGAGAGAGAGAATAGGAACACACTATCCTTTTCACATGCACAAATTTCTCTCTGTGTGTCTGCCTTATATTGATACTTGCTTTGAAATACCGTACTTTTTATCCAAATATGCAGTATACATGGTGGGATTCCAGGAAAATCACAGTGCAGTAATTAAATAAGAATTATGGAATACTTTGTAAGAGGAAATGGATAACAACAAGAAGTGGTTGAAGAATCCAGGAGACAAATTCCAGCAATGCATTGGGCTTGTTGACTGTAAATACATGAATAAAGTAACAAGAAGAACAGTAAGCAGGATGAGTTCAATATGTTTTTGAGAGAGAGAGAGAGAGAGAGAGAGAGAGAGAGAGAGAGAGAGAGATGTTGAAGCAAATGGAAAAGGGTCCAGACTTCTCTGCCTCTCATTGAAGACTTTAGATTGCAATCTCAGGGTCTTGTTCGGGCAACATGCAGCGGAATAGGTTTTGGGAAATGCAGTTTACACTAACTATTTCTCCTTTTATCTGTCGATCACAAAGTGGCTCCCAACAAATTGCTTTACATGCAATGCACTGTATGCTAATTAACCAATTGAAGAGAGCAGGAGACACAGTTTGTGGAGTGGTTTATTACGAGAACTGAATCAAGGCTCATTTTCATATAGATATTCTGTACAGGCACAGCTGTGCCAACAGAAAGACAGTTGCTATAGTCCCTATCAGCATGGCTGGCTGCAGAGACTAGGCTGACTAGAAGATATTATTTCTTTGCTTTTTAGTGAATTGATGCCATTGGAATTTCATTCTATTTACTTCCGACTGTGGATCTTTCATGATCATTCACTTAACTCCTGAAATGAGATGGGTTCACCCAGCACCAGTGTACTCATTAAAACATCCTTTCATTGCAATCATTATAATGTGGCTGCTGAAAAAGAATGGCTACTGCTTCACAGGGATTAAAAGAGCTTTCTGGTTATCCTGGACCAAGGCAGAATCATGTAATGTATGCCTGAAGTTCTCAAATATGGACATAACAAACCACCATCTGCTAAGGAACAAATTATAGGCGCCTCTAAAAAGCATTACTAAGACTGCAGTTTACTTGGGCAGTCACATTTACTTGTGACTAAGCCCCATTTAAATCAATAAGAGTTACTTCTGAGTAGACCTGTATAGGATTGTGCTGTCTGAGCCGCAAAATCATGGGTTTGTGTCACTATCATGGCTTACTGTGACCATACTGTACCCAATAAAATAATCCTATGACTGACTCACAGGATTGACTCAAATGACCCCTTAAAAATAGTAGGTAGTGAAAACATCACAGGCTAATTTTGTGTGCATCTATCATAGCCATGAAAAAGGACTTGTCGGAGACAGAGTCCACTGGAAACTACAGCTCTGAGGAGGAAATGAATCTACTCCCTTATCCATCTTGTGTGGGTATGTGGACCACAGAGCTTGCCCCCCCCCATCTCCTGGGTCCCAAGGGACACCTCTGCATCCAGACACTAATGGCTGGTCTACAGGCTCATTTTGAGATAAAGAGACCCCTGAGAAAACTCATAGCTTGAAGCCCCATTCTCTTAAAGATGCCAATGACACCTACTTTGCTTCTTCCTTTGCCCAAAAGGAAAGGAGTGCCCAACAGAATAAATGATGCAAGGAGGGGGCTGCAACCCAAGATAGGGGGGAAAGGTGGTAAGGGAACACCTAGCTACTTTAAATGAATTCAGATTTCCAGGGAGTGATGAGCTGCACCCGAGGGTACAAAAGGAGCTTGCAGATGTAAAGTCTTGTCAGAGCTCCTGTCTATAATTTTTTAGAATGTTTGGAGAACAGGTGAGGTCCCTGCAGACTGGAGGTGGGCAAATATTGTCCCCATCTTCAAAAAAGGGGGGAAAGATGACTCAGGTAACTATCGACCAGTCAGCTTGAAGTCAATCCCAGGAAAGGTGCTAGAATGAATAAGTAAGCAGTTGGTCTGTGAGCACTTAGAAACCATGCCAGACAAATTTCTTTATATATAGAGAGAGAGTTACAGGCTTGGTGGATCAGGGGGATGTTGTATCTTGATTTCAGAAAGGCTTTTGACATAGTGCCCCATGATACTATTGCATAGAAGCAGGTAAAATGTGGGCTGTATGAGGTAACTGTTAGGTGGATTTGTAGCTGGTTAACTAACCAAACCCAAAGAGTGCTCACTAATTATTCCTTATCATCCAGGAAAAAAGTGACAAGGGGAGCACCACAATTTAAGAAGGATATTGAGAATCCAAAACCTGTACAAAGGAGGGTGATTGAGATGAACAAGAGCCTGGAAACTAAGTGTTATGAGGAATGGTTGAGGGAGTTGGGTATGTTTAGTCTGGAAAAGAGGAGACTAAGAGGAGATATGGTAGCTATCTTCAAATATCTAAAGAGCTGGCACATGGATGATGGAGCAAGCTTGTTTTCTTCTACTCCAGAGGGTAGGACCCAATCCAGTGGCTTCAAGTTACAAGTTTGACAGTGGAATGGACTTCTTTGGAAGGTGATGGATTCTCCTTCCTTGGAGGTTTTGAAGCAGACGTTGGATGATCATCTGTTATGTATGTTTTAGCTAACATTCCTGCACTGCAAGGTGTTGAACTAGATGACTCTCTGGGTCGCCTCCAACTTTACAATTCTATGATTCTAAGTCATTGGCCTTTCAACTATCCAGGAGGCAGCACTCAGTGGGTGGGGCCTCTAGTCATTGTCTACATAGCCCCACTATCAAACTCAGCCATTTGTTCCAGGACCTTCTGGAGCAAACTTGGCTGTTTAGTCTCAGTAACAGGGGTGCTAGCCATGGTCCTGTAACCACTTCTTGATCTTCCTCCAAGGTTCTGACTTTTGCTTCTCCTTGGAAATCAGGCTCTACTTATAAGATGTTATAACATCTTACAAGGACAGGAAGAAATACCATGGACAGAACAATTGCCACACACAGGAAGAAGAGGGATACACTTTGAGTTCCTCAACTGCAATTTTATAAACCACTTAATGTGTCAACATGAATATAAGTTATTAATATGGCAGTTGTTGTATAAGGGATTATTATCATGACCGGAATGTAATTGAAACTAATAAGATTTTGCAACACGAAATTAAAGAAAATAATCAAACCATCAAATCTAGCATGAGGGAGGTCACTTTAACTAAATTATATAATTTGTATTTGAATTATTAGTATTAATAATTGTATTATAAATTGGTATTGTTATAATGAGGCTATTATTGGACAGTAATTGGAAACTAATAAAAAAATTATTGGAAATCAGGCTCTACTGACCTCCCCATGCCTGAAGAATTACCCTTCCTAGGTGGTGTGTATTCATGAAAGTGCCTGCAAGGGGGAGAATTGAAGTTCAGTGCAAAATTAAAACTTAGCACACCATAATTCAAACCAAACATCATACATTTTCTAGCACATCATCATTCCTACCTCACAAATTTTGAATTCAATGTAAAGTTGTTTTTTTCTAGGACATGAAATCCTTATATATATATATTCCCTGTGTGTGCTCACACTAATACTGCAGTGCTATACAATGAGCACAGGTCTTGAAAAATCAATATCCTGGCTGTAGTGAAGCAATCACACAAAACATAAGAGCACATCCAACACAAAATATGAAAGTGGGAACATCTGATCTGCGGACATGTTAAATTTGATGAAAAGACTTGAAGCCTAGTCTTCTATGTTGCTATCTTCTTTTATCTTAATCGGAACTCAAAAATCTAAAATATTTTCAATGGTCCTCAATCCTCAGCTTTTGCTTAATGCCTGCGGTGCTGTTTTTGAACAGTGGCAGAAAGCCCTTCTGCTCTTTGTCATGTTTTAGGAGGAAAATGACATTGATGGGTGTGGGCTTGCTATAAAAAGGGACTTTCCCCTTGTGAGTGCTGACTAATTGATGTCAAATCAAATAATTCCAAGGAGCTGTGATGACCATGAAACATATCGCGGGGTGGGCAGCACCAATTCATTTTGCTTCTTTCCAGAGCTAAGTTTACAGCTTAAATTGGTGATACTTTCACACCAGAGGATTTTTTACAAGCCAAACAAATCCAATGTCAAATCCCTTTAATCTTGATGCCTGACAATAAGCTGGTGATTTCAACCACGGAGATGGGATCTGGGAGAGGATGGTGATTATAGGTGGCAAGGGTTGACCCTATCGTTACTCACAGCCATGGTAAATTGAGACAGGCAAAGCTCAAGAGGGTAATGGGATCCAATAAGGAAGTTTAAATAGGGGCAGAAGACAGTTTCCTTCACAGTAGATTACTTATAGTTTTCTCTTTATCTTTGCTCCAAGGCTGCATAGGGAATTACCGCTAAGGTTTAAAGTTAAAATTTGGATTCAGTACAAGGAATTCCATTTGAAAGACTGCAAAACTGCACACTAACTTATACAGTGCAGTATTATTTCAGAGTTGACAGTGGATGAAATCCTGCCACAACTGAGCACATTTTTCTTCATTTAAATGAACATATGCTTAAATCCAGTTGCAGCACAATGCTTGTTGTTGGGTGATTTGTTATACACTGTGATAGGAATATAGCTAAATGACTCAGGCACATGTTGAGGGGTAGAATGGCAGCAGGAAGATGTTTGCTTCCATAGGAATCAACACTTTTTTTAGGTATCTGTTTTTGTCTACTGAAGTTGAAGAAATACATTGTACCGGTAATAGCTGGGAATGGTGACGTTTGTTTGCTCATAATTTGGATTACATCTCCCAAGTCCACATCCAATGGGCCATACTCAGACTGGGGTGTAAACATGAATATTAGATCAAACATAGTTTGATCTACCTTCTACTTACCTTTTTTTAAATGAGGTGGTCTGAGGCCCTTTTCTGATCTTTTTCCTTTTCCTTAAAAAGGAAAATCTAGCTGCTTGGCACATGTAGAAAGTGCAGTGCTTGCCACACCTTTGATTAAAAAGCACTTGGAAGCAGCAGTACCTCTGCTCTCTGTGTAATGATGTGGAAGCACATAGCTACTTCTTTATGTACAATGTGCCTGATATGAGCACCCCCAAAGCCGAAGGTGAAATCAAGATGAAGGAGCCTGAAGCTCCTCCTCATAAGAATGAATCCACCACGACCAGTAGAATGATAGGGCCTCAGGACATCACCCATTAAAAAGCACCCAGTATCTTCTGGCCCAGTTGAGAACTGCATGGGAAACAGGAGTCCTCTGTTCCACAATCCTCTCCTCATGGATGAGGGCATTGTGCCAGTTGGAGCAAACTGCCACACAGTTTAGTGAACAGGCATTTTTTTGTTTCCTCAATTAATTTACTAAAGCTTGTGCAAAATGATATGAAAGGAAAGAAAGGAAAGAAACTGTAAGCCTTGTGCTGAACTTAATTCTGTGTCAAATATTACCATTCCAGTACTGAGAACTTTATAAAGTGTACCCCTATATAAAATAAAACTATAATTATAGGCTTGAATATCTAAAGCTTGTGGCATGTCTAGATGTAAACACTGTGGGAAGAAAGTGAGAAGAAGCTAAATCTTTATAGCAGCGAACCAAACATTATAGAAAAGCTCTTTCAAGACCCCTCTCCTGTTTGAGATAGAGAAGACTTCTACATGTGAATTTATTTCTATTGTGTTTTTTCACTAGCATTTCGTACTTGCCTTTCTTTCTTAGGTGGCACACCTTGGCATCTGTTTGACTGGTGCCACATTTTTTGCTGTTGTATTGTTTTGTTGGTTACATCCCATAGCTTCTACCGTGTTCAGGATTTCAGCCATAAAGCCTGGTATAGCTATAGACATTGGCAACTAGCCTCAGACAGCAACAACATGTTCACCTTGAAAAACACACTGTATCATGTACATCAAAGCTTGCTTTTTAGCATAGCTCTCCCTTGCTGGTTTGGGGGTTAACATTTTTCAAAATAATGGCAGCCAGTGTTAGTTGGAAAGCCTGTGATAAAAGCTATCAGGACACCAGACTTTGTTGTTTCTCAATAATCCCAAACATGTTTATTTTCTTGGTGGTGTAGGTGGTGCATTGGCATAATATATCAAGCCTGATTAGGAGTTTATGGAGTTTTTGACCTCCCTCAGACTTGCTCTAAAGCCATGAAATGGTGGCTGCTTTTCACTCCCCTCCTACCTAATTATCACTTCCTGGCCATGAAAAACACTTCATTGTGAAACCACTCAATAGAAGATAGGTTCCTGAACTACAGCTAAGAATTAGAAACTTGCATTGTTTTCTTTCTATTTTCTGCCTCTAAAAAAAGCCTGCTGGGAACCAGGCACTGAATAAAATCTGAGACTCTGGAAACAAGATATTTAGGTTTTATCTCCCTGTTTAAAGCATGAGCTTTATGAGGAACAGTGTGGTATACCACTGAGGAACAGAGCAGAAGATGTCTTTCTCATTTTAATAAAGGCCATTTTTGAAAAGGATGCAAACAAAGTATCTTCAGTTACCATGATGGACAGGATTTGCATTTCACTGTGAATGTGGAAATAAAGTGGTATTGTAGGCACTTAAAAAGGAAATAAATAAGCAAATCTCTTTTATGAAACAGGTTGCTAATATTTATTTGCTTGCAGCTATATCCAACATTCTCAGTTGTCTTGAACAAGGGTGAGATTCAATGTTGTGCAACAGAGAAATCCTGTGCAACAGTTGTGTTAGCAGTACAATCTACCATGCAAGAAGGTTACCAGAAACCTCTTGTGCAAACACGTTCCACTGCTTCATAACATTTTGCCAGCAGAACAAGAATGCTGCTCAGTGACTTCAATTTAGTGCTGCATTGGATACAAACCAGATTAAGATTAAGGTGAACCATCTGTCTAGTATCTCTAAAATACAGAGAAGTGAAAGTAGATATGCTGTGCAGTATACAAATAACTATTGTATATTAATGATTTAAAACACACACACACACACACACACACACACACACATAATGTTCTTAAAATACTCTGCTTTGTGTTATTTAGTTTTTGGAGCATATCCTGAAGTATTTTAAACCTTGTTGAAATTAGAAGACCTTTCTACCCCTTTCTACCCCTTCCCAAACATACAGCCCACAATATAAAGTGGTGTTTGTGGGAACCAGCTGTCGTTTTATGATAACGGGTTGCACTTTTCCAGCAGTCTCAATCACAAAGATGCTTTAGCTTCCTGTACATACATTCCAAGCCACATCAGCTTTTCTCAACAGTCATGTATTTGCCTACATGATGATGGAGATCAGACCTGGTGAACCTGTGGCTCTGCAGATGTTGACTGACTCCCAAATTGTAGCAGCCCTAGCCAGAGTGGCCAGTGGCCAGAGACAATGGGAGTTGTGGCCCAACAATATATGGAGGGCCACGGGTTTCCCACCCCTGCTGCATTTGAATTTGTCAGTGTTTATGTTAAAACAATCACATTTGGGATAGTGAAGGAACTTGTAAGATGATTCTGAATTGTAACCCTTGTGATTTTTCTCCTAGATACATCTGAACATGGGCCAGCCAAAAGTGTTTAATTAAGCTCATTGTTTTCCTACAAGACTTCTAAGGCAATGCTGGGTTTGGACCTTAGCTTTCCTAACTACCACATCAGCCAGTTTTCTCCACATCCCAGTTTTCTGAATTGAAGTTGAATGTGTTCTCAATAATATTTTACTATGAAACTGTTGCCGTATTTAAAATGCCCTAATATTTTTTAACAGGTAACACTTTAACATGCTGTCATAAAGAAGATTAGTATAGGTAGGTATTGTTAAGAAGGAGTTTAGAGGGCTCTTTTCATGCATGAGTTTAGTTATTACAAAGGTATTAGGGAATTCCATATAATTTAATAGATTGCAGTAAAATATTTATGCACTGCATTAGAAAACTATCAAAAACAGAACTAGGCACCCCCAGGCTCTAGCTATATCAGACACCACATGAACTAAAAAGCATTACATTTGGTCAGCCAGACGCTATCGTGAGGGACAGGGGAGGAAGAGATGTAAAAGAGCTTTAGATTCTTTTCCCTCATCTGGCCTGCTGTGCATCTGTGTTCAGGAAAGCCAGGGCCTAAGGTGGCAAAAGAACAAGCAGCTCTCAGATTTTGGATGCTAGCCAAAGTCCTCTTGATTATTTACAAGCATTATGGATCCCTTGGTATTATTTGGAAGAGTATCCATGTTTACATTGCTGAGTGCCAAGCCAAATTAAACTGAATCTCATTTTGGGCAAATTATGAATCTCCTTTTGTTGCATTCACAATGGGCTGGCAAAAGCCACAAGGACACTCCACAGCTCTTAAATTGAGCAATCTCTTCATTAAAGCAACTGTCAATCACCCATTCCCAAAGTCAAATCAATATGGGCAGGCTCATGTAGCTACCTTGATATAAAGAGAGCATGGCAAGTCGCCATACGATGAAACCTCCAGACAAGGGGCTGATCATGTGTTGGCAACAAATTAACCACTGTGTTTATCTGATCTGAATCCACCATCTAAAGTGAGTTGGGATGCCATTCAGTACTGATGCCAGGTATGGCAGGATCCTGGGCAGAGTGCCCTCTGGTAAGCTATTTCTAAATGGTGAACCCTAGAGAGCTTAACTGACAGTAGCAGCAGGTGGCAGTAGCACTCCCAGCAGCAGCATCACTGGGGCGGGGACTTTAAATTTCTACAATGCCCCAGAATGATGCTACATCAGAGGTTGCTGAGAATTGTTATGAGATCTCCATTCCCTTCACAGAGTTCATAGTTTCCCATGAATTCCCCTGGGAAGAAGGATTGATTGCTAAACCATTTTGAAACTTGCAGCTCTGGGAGGAGAACAAAGGTAAAGGTAAAGGTACCCCTGACCATTAGGTCCAGTTGTGACCATTAGGTCCACCTCTGGGGTTGCGGTGCTCATCTCGCTTTATTTGCTGAGGGAGCCAGTGTACAGCTTCTGGGTCATGTGGCCAGCATGACTAAGCCACTTCTGGTGAACCAGAACAGTGCACGAAAACACCATTTACCTTCCCGCCGGGGCGCTACCTATTTATCTACTTGCACTTTGACGTGCTTTTGAACTGCTAGGTTGGCAGGAGCAGGGACCGAGCAAAGGGAGCTCACCCCGACACAGGGATTCGAACCACCGACCTTCTGAATGGCAAGCCCTAGGCTCAGTGGTTTAGATCACAGCGTCAACCGATCTTCTAACTCTCAGCACCCTTAACAAACTACAATCCCCAGGATTCTTTGGGGTAAACAATAAGAAAACAAGACTATGCTGGATCAGGCCAATGGCCCATCTAGTGGCCAAACAGATGCCTGTTGGAAACCCAGAAGCAGGACTCAAGCACAAGAGCACACACCTCTCTCTTGTGATTTCCAGCAACTGATATTCAGAATGATATTGTCTCCAGTTATGGAGGCAGAGCATCATGGCCAGCAGCCACTGATAGCATTATCCTGCATGAATTTGTCCAATCCTCTTTTGAAGCTACCTAGGTTGTGGACCACCACTGCCTCCTTTGGGAGTGAGTTCCATACGCTGCCATGCCTATTTAAAGTGGTAGGATACTGCTTAAAATATGTAGCAAAGAGGGGGCCTTACTTAGGAAGATAAAGGGGGGAAATTTGGGGTTTTTAAATATCAGTGGTTCAGCAGTAACAGTAATGCTTTGATTGTGCAGAACATGTTGAAACCATGGATAAATTACTGATTTATTCCAGCAGAAATTGATTATTAAAAAAAGAGAAACAGGCAATGAAATATTACTTTGAAGGAAGTATGAAACATAAGAATACTGACACAGAGGAAAGCAAAGAAAGAATAAAAACAGTGAGGGGGGAGTTAAAAGTGTTAGACACATATTATTTTGTCATGTTCGCAGCATATTGTATTCCAAGCAGAATATATTTGAACTTAGTATTAAATCCGTAAATTATTAGCAGATCTATGGTAGGCAGGAGAAGATAATATGAGGATTAACTGCATTGAAAAGTGAAAAGGGATAAAGTATAGGATCAAAATGGGGTAGCCAAGGAATTTGTGAGCTATTTAGGAAGTTTATTTAAGTCAAAAGAACCTCCACATTGAAATATATTAAAGTGTATGAGCAGGGTTAATGTACCAGAATTGGGAGCAGAGAGAAGGTTTAGAGACCCATCTCTTATCCCAAGAGGTGGGGGAATGATCAAAAGGATTAAAAAACTACATTCGTACAACCAGAGATCCAACAGCGTACAATTCTTTCCTGCCATTTTCATGGGTGAATCCTAGGAGAACAGAAGAATGCATGTCCATAAAGGGTGGTGACATGTCTGTCCAATAATGTCCACTATTGTGTCACACCATGCCCACTGGTGTGAATAAAATTTAGCCCAACATTGCAGTATACTGAAAGCAAGTGTTAGAAACGAGGACAGAAGAATTAGCATTATAGCAAGGAAAGCCAGTGCAATCATTCCTGTTTCTGAATGAACTCCTAATGACCACTCCCTAGGGATGGATATATAGAGCCCCAGACAGTGGCCATTATATAAAATAATGCCCTGTGGCACACCATAGAGTAAGCAGGAATTCTCCCAAACCCACTTTCTGGATTTGGTCCTATAGATAGTACTGGAACCACTGTAGCACAGTGCACCCAATTCCCACAGCATATTCATGAGGATAACATGGTCAATGGTACTGAAAGCTACAAAGAGATCAAGAAGCAGGAGGGAAGTCACACATGCTCTCCCCCACTCTTTGTATAGGCCATTGATCAAGGTAAGGAAAGAAAACTTGGTCCCATGACCAGACCTGGAAAAGATGTAGCGCTGCCATACGTCCGGATTTTCCCAGACATTACCGGGATTTCAAAGTCAGAATTGACATCCAGGGGGGATTTCTGAAAGGCGGTGCTTTGTCCTGGATCTTAGGCAAGTCAATTGAAAGTCACAGTTTTTTGGTGTTTGACCTAACCCCCAAAGGCCCACTCCTCCATTGTCTCCCAAGGCAGATGGATACTAGCAATTCAAGAATGCTTGCAGCTCTCCACCACATTCCCCAAAAAGGGGGTATTTGAGACTGATAGACAACTTGGTTGTTGTGGCGGCCATGAAGTCCCAAGCTGGACAAGTCTAAGCAACCTCTTAACAAACTCCCAGCCATCATGAACTCCCTTTCCTTTTAGTATTACTGTCCATGGGATCTCACCCAGCACTTCCCTAAGTTTTATGAAGTCGGCTTTCTTAAAGTCAAGAAATTGAGTCCTAGTATGCTTGGCTGCTCCTTTCCGCTGTATAGTAAACTTCAGAAGAGCATGATCACTCACACCTAATGATCCTTCCACTTCTACCCCACTAACCAGGTCATCAACATTGGTTAGGACCAGATCTAAACTGGCTGTTCCTGTTGTTGCTTCTCCCACTTTCTGGACAATGAAGTTGTCTGCAAGGCCAGTGAGGAATCTAGTTGTTAGCTTTGACATCATGTTAAAAGCTTTCAAGGAAAGTGCCCAAGAGTTGGAAACATTTGTTTTCTTAACAAATATATTTCTGTGGCATAATTTAGTTATCATTTAGGCTTTTCTATGGTTCATCTGAAAGGCATTTCAGCTACCACAGAGCCTTTAATTGTTATACAGCCATTGGGACTCCACAGAGAACCTTTTTAATCCTAATCTATCAGATGCAACAAATTGATGGGGGATACCACTTTTGAATGCTTAATACCATGTAAGAAACTCCATGGAAACTGGGTGGCTGAGAGGGGCACAGTAAATAGGGAAAAAACAAAAAATCTTTACCTGCTGTGCTATGTTTCTATGTGCAAGGAATCTTCAACATAGTGGAGCAGGAAAAAAAAGTTATACCACGACAAAATGTTATCAACTTACCCTCCCCTCACATAATTCCACATATACCTGGGAAAAGCACCGGATGTTGAATTGGAAGAGGCGTGAAATTGTTTTTCTGAAAATTACAGCTTTCTTTTTAACAAAAGGAAGTTACTAGCTGTTACTATAATTATTTTAAATCAAGCAAATTAAGAGCAGGGTTATATAACTGGCCTGCTCTCCATCTGTGTGACTGCTGCATAACTTCAGTGCTCACACAGTGCCTTTATTGTGAAACCCTAGCTTGCCTGCTGCTGTCTCCTCTGTACGTAAAACCAAAGCCAGAACCTCATTCGCTCCCTTGGCTGCAAGTCAGTGGGTGTCAGTTGAATAATACACCACCACTTCTGCCACAGACGGAGACTGCAGAACCTGGGCTGTGTGTCTTCAGTGTATGAAAGAAGACTGCCTCCCCGTCTCACTCCCTGAGCAACCTCACCATGGGTCCCACATATACACTGAAGTCAGAGTAGAACGAGGTATCTCTCTGCATCATGTCATTGTGATGGGCCTGGAGAAATAATTAGCATTTACTCATCATCATTGATTGGGCGCTCCCTGCCGAGGCTGAACACACACACACACAGCATTTTGATAAATGAATGGACTTTTATTTCCTATGGACAATTTCTTACTGAAGCCCAAAGATTACTGATTAGCCCAAAGATCTTTTTTCAGCCCAGTGACTGATCAATGCATCTTTTTCCGGTAAATTACACATGTGAAACCGGGGTCTATTTAGTTTCTTGTAGCTTATTTTTCACTAATGTGATCATCTCAAAAATAGTGGCAAAACAGCATTAATTTGTTCAATAGAAGAGTGGAAGATAAGGGAATTTCCACCACTTGCCTCAAGTAATGAGGCACATTCAGGCTGACTTGAACAGTGCAAGTAGATGGCACAACAAAGTCCCACATATTTCACCCCATGCCCTGCAAGAAACAAAACATACTGGTGGATGAAAAAACATTGTATCCATTAAAATTTTAACAAAAGACCCACCAATTAATCCAATTAATTGAATGAAGGCAGGTGGAAGCATCAAGTCATATGAAAGAAGCATCCCTCCATACCTTGGGCATGTAATTCACCACATTGTTGACTCCTCAGCCTTGCTAGGTGAGTCTTGGATATGTGAACTCAATCTGTGCACCCAGACCCTGCTGACCAACATTATGGCTGACTGGTTGGGTCCAGAGCCTGGTTAATGCTGCATTGCTTGAGGGGATGGACCATGCTGCCTTGAAAGCCACTCCTAAAGAAACCCACTCTGGACCCTTTAGACTGGAACAACGATTGACCAGTTGCAAATTTGGGAGAAGGTAGTGGAGAGGGTTGTGGTGAGGCAGCTACAAGCATTTTTGGATGACACAGATTGTTTAGATACATTCCAACCTGGGATCAGGCCTGGCCACTTTAAAGGCTTTACATTTAAAACCATGTGCATGGGAGGGACTGTACAGATTAGGACCACAGTGCTCTGTTTGACAGTGGAGGGTCATGTAATCCAATTCCCTGCAATGCAGGAATCCTTTGCCCAACATGGGGCTCAAACCCACTGCGACCCTGTGATTAAGAGTCTCATGCACTACTGACTAGGGTTGCTGTATTCGAAGAGCAAACAAGAGGACACATTTGTAGGTGGGCTGGGAAGAGGAAGAAAAATAGTAGTACAGTGGTATCCCAGGTTAAGAACTTAATTCGTTCTTAACCTGAAACTGTTCTTAACCTGAGGTACCACTTTAGCTAACGGGGCCTCCCGTTGCTGCCATGCCACCTGAGCACGATTTCTGCTCTAATCCTGAAGCAAAGTTCTTAACCGAAGGTACTATTTCTGGGTTAGCGGAGTCTGTAACCTGAAGCATCTGTAACCTGAAGCATCTGTAACCCAAGGTACCACTATAATACTGTGTGTGCAGTAAAAGATAAAAGGTGTATTGAAATATTTAATAACGAAAATGACATACCCTCCAATATTTTGTGAGAAAAATTTGGTTCACCCCACATCTCTGTAGCTCGCCCCCTCTCTTCCACTGAGCCCTTCCTCGCCCATCTGCTTGTCCCCTCCTTCCCTTCCCTCCCCTCTCTTAACTTTGCTGTCTTTGGCCTCCTGCTCACAAGGCACTGCATCTTCAGGCAATACAAGGCTGAGTGGCCCCCAGAATGCCACGCCCGGCCACAGCTGCCGGATACAGTGCAAGGGTTAGAGTGGCCCTGGGAAAGCCACACAAGGCCTCACCGCCATGAGTCCTAGAGCGGCCCTGGTACAAATGATACACAAAAACTAAAGTAAAAAGCTGGACATTTTGCAAAATACAGTGGTACCTCAGTTTATGAACTTAATCTGTTCTGGAAGTCCGTTCTTAAGCCAAAACCGTTCTTAAACCGAGGCACACTTTCCCTAATGAGGCCTCCCACTGCCGGTGGCCTTCCACCATTCGGATTCCATTCTTAGACTGAGGTAAAGTTTGCAAACTGGGACACTACTTCTGGTTTTGCGGAGTTCATAAACCAAATTGTTCTTAAACCAGACTGTTTAAGCGCGGGAGAGAACCACACCAGACCAGGCACCAGACCAGGCTGCTGAGCGCGGGAGAGAACCACACCAGACCAGACAGCAGCAAGAAGCAGCTGGCAGCGGCGGCAGGTTAGGGGTTAGGGGGCGCAAATTACTTGCCTTGCCCCGGGTGCTGACAACCCATGCTACGCTGCTGCCTTCCCAATATGCTGCAGTCCTGATATCTACTCACCTAGCATGCTTGCTTTTATTTTTTTTCAATGCCTTATGTTGCTTCAAGTGGCACATTAAATATCATGGGTTGTTAGGACCCATCAAGCTTCTTGCTTTCCTTACTAGTTTTTCTGTATAGAAAGTCACATAATCCTGGCTTGTATGAACATCTTTATGAGTGTACCAAACACAATCTAGTGGAGACAGGAGATGGATAGTGACATTGCAAAATATATCCCCAATGCCATTATTTTTAATGTTTATTTTGCAGTGGCATGATGAAGGAAGCTTACATTTGCAAACAGATTGATTCAGTCTGCAGAGAGATAACAGAGAGAAACAGACAACAGGCAGTTCAAAACAAGTTTCCTCTTCTATCTGCAGAACTCCACCTCCCACTGTATTCATTATTTTATATCCAAGATAGGCAATGGACCTCACTGACATCACACATTAGCTTTTTTATTTACTTGGGAGGCAAGAATTTGCAATCACAGCTGTCTTTTGTTTCTCTTATGCTACTCAAACGGAATCAATCCTGCAGACACATCATTATCAAATGGGAAGCTCCGAGTTCAAGTCCTAATAGCACACAACCGCAGCAATAATTTCCCTACACTTTTGAGCTCTCACACAATTTACATTTTCCGCCCCTGCTAGCAATGCCACCGCAGTTCAGAAATAGCCATTGTTAGAATGCAATCTCCCCAACCCATAGTTGATGTTGTTGGCATCTGTCTGTCTTGGGAGACAATGGAAGAATGCACTTTCAGGGGTAAAGTCAAACTGTTGGAGAGTTGTAACACCTGCTGTGGCTGTAGAGACCAATACAGGAGAGACATGTTTTATTGCAGGTGGGGCAGTCGGAGGCAGTTGGACTAGGTGGCCCTTGGGTCCCTTCCAACTCTACAATTCTCTGATTCTTTAAATAATAAATTGGCCCAAGAATTTCTAACTGGTGGTTGCAGATGGAAAAGGTGGGAGTTTCTGTGAATGAGCATATGCTCTTTGCTTATCCTTTCATAGCACAGGAAATTGATTGCCCCACCTCATCGCAGTAAGCAAACTGTGCAAGCAAGGGACTTCTTGAGAGCTGGTTATTTTTGACTGCCGATTAATTTGGGACCACATCTGCAGCTACTGATGTTTCAAGAGCAACTGTCCCTGCTTCACAGGAAGCTTAATATACCCTGTCTAAAACCTGAGTGTGAAAAGCAGCCCGATATTTGTTGTAAACAGTGGTTTTAAATCTGAACCCTATCCTGAAATACTCTACAACATGAGTAGCTTGTTATTTTGCCTGCAACGACTTAGCCCCCAATGACTCCTGCTCCAAACACGCAGTCATAAAAATAGTTTTGGAACTGTGATCCTGTTTAATGAGCACTGCAGAGAAAGCCTTATGTGTCGTAGCACTAGTCTGCCAGATTTCCAGTGCTTACTGCATGGTGAACAAAAAGAAGATGCTCAACAAGTTGTCCCTTTCCTGAAGCTGCCAATGTGAATGACCCTTACTGGGGTCAAACGGGTTCTTTTGCTGACTTCAGGGTAGGCTCTAAATACAATGTCACTTACAACTCACAAGCAGCTCACTCATCCTTTTTCAAACAGAAGGATGGGAAGCTGGAAGCCATTATGGTCTCACAGGTGGCAACATGAAAGAAGGGAGGAACGTATGGTTGCAAACACCAGAGCTTTATGGCTTTAAACACACTGGGGTCTGTTGGTATTTCTACGATAAGGACTGGCGTAAGTAGGCATTACATTGTTTGGTTTGGAGCCACATAAAGGGTTTTTACATAGTGGTGGGAGGACCTGCTTGTTGTTGGATTTCAACTCCAGACACCATTGTCAAAGATCAGGGATTATGGGAGTTGTAGTCTGGCAGAATCTGGAGGCCACAAGTTGCCCTCCCCTAAACTATGGTCTACTTGCCACCAAGATGTTAAACCTGCCTTTGGGCTGTACCATTTCAGATTGAATGTGGGGGCTCACTTGACTTCATGGTTCTCCACACAAAAACCCTTCCACTTAAAAAAAAAAACCTAGATGCCAGGCAGAATGGTTTGCCATAGCTTCCTCCATGATGAAATTTCTACCTGCAAGATTGTTTTTCTTGGTATGAAGGAGGAATGTATAACTTAAGTCTCCACATATAGTCTGTGTATGTGATGGCAGAACTGGGTATGTATAATAAAGGAATCAAACGGCCCTTATTTCTTGGTGAGGGGGAAATCATTGTATCTGGCCGCATTTACAGTGGTACCTTGGGTTACAGACGCTTCAGGTTACAGACTCCACTAACCCAGAAATAGTACCTCAGGTTAAGAACTTTGCTTCAGGACAAGAACACAAATTGTGTGGTGGCCGTGTGGCGGCAGTGGGAGGCCCCATTAGCTAAAGTGGTACCTCAGGTTAAAAACAGTTTCAGGTTAAGAACGGACCTCCAGAATGAATTAAGTTCTGTTTTATGATTCTGTTTCATGAATAGAATGAAGAGAATGCATCAGTTATTTTTTAAAAAATGGGGAAATGAATCTTATAAAATATTGGAATATGGGAGACTGGTAGTCTAAACGGTGAGGATCTGCATAATTCAGTGAATTACATTTGGGGTGTGTGGTTGACCTGGACACCACTGCTTTATAATACAATGAAAAATGTGTACTACCCATATATATTGCTGTGTTTACTATTCTGCATATGACATGGCCTTTCCCTCTATTTTCTTACATTCCATTTTATGAAATCACCACCTATTAAATACTAGTTGCACTAGGAACCCGTTCTTTCAGCTAGACTCTAAAGCCATCTTCTTTCTTTAGAAATTTACTGTGAAACATGTTCTAATTCAGGAGAGAAGTTCAAAGAGGAAGCAATGAGATTTGCATAAGAAACCAGATTGCTTCCACACAAAAATGAGAAAGGTGAAACGAAATCCTGCCTTGTCATGTAACATCCCTTGAGGGATTTGAAAGAGCAGAGGAATTACACATTGCTCATTGGTAATCGCATGTCTTTAACAAGGTGTTCTGTGTCTGTCGACATAAGCTAGCTAAAGAGTCAGGGATACTTCTCTTATCAATGTCTAAAAGTTGCATGAAATCCCTGGTAAATGGATTATCACAATGTGGAGTGCTTTCCATGCAGGTCTAGCATTAGTTGGCAGGGGCGCTTTAAAATGCACACACAAAAGCCTTGCTTTTCCACACCTTTACAAGATTTGGAATAGTTCGAGCAGGGAGGAAAATGGCTCAGTTACTTTCTGTTAATGTAAAGAATTTGATGTAGGCAGTTTTTGCCATGGGCTGGTTAACATGCAGTAAGATCCATCACTTGGCATTGCAGTTGTCAAGTGATGGATCTTACTGCATGTTAACCAGCCCATGGCAAAAATTGCCTTCCATGTGTGAAAAGGGCTATTGCCAACATGGATTTAACATTCTAATCGGAATTCAGATGAGTTCACAGAAACAACTTTCATTCACCAAAATGCCCCACCCTCTTGATAAAGAATCATGTGTTTTACTAATTCTTCGCAAAGAGGGCCCAGGGGGTAATAATGTTGTAGCATCAACCCTTTAAAATTCTCTCCCATCAAATATTAGACAGGCACTATCTCTGTTTTCCTTTCAATGCCTACTGAATACTTTCTTCTTCCAACAAGCCTCTAAAGTAGAGATGTTCCCATAATGTCAGTTTGTCATGTGTATCAATTCTATGCGAATCCCAGACACCCATGCCTCAGTGTGGGAATAATCCTAGTACAGTAGTTCTGGCCACCTATATTTTTGGTGGCCATTTTTGTTTTATATGTTTAAGGATTCTTTTAGAGGGACATAGTGCCTTGATAACGCTCCAGTGCCAGGTGGTTGTGGTGTTGTGATATGCCTGGCAAGTGACTGATAGCTCCTCTTTTGGAAGACTTTGCTACAGCAGTAATTTGTCCGGGCCAAAATGGCTGGCAAGAGAACATTGCATATGACAGATATGCAATGGGGAGCCATTTGTCATGTCTTCTTGGTAAGAATGGACAAATCTCCTATTTTGATCCTAAGCTTTGTTTAATTTTTTTTTAGCTTTCTCCGTCACAGGTTCAGATCGCAGCCATATATTGTAATGTCTTGTTGAAGGGTGTTGTTTTCCCAAATCAGTCTTCCAAAGGTAAAATGTTCTCTTTTTCTAATGCCATTGCCTTTTTAAATTCCCAATGATTTGCTTCTTTTTCTCTAGGCTACAGCTTCCCTGAACTTATATTTCCATTTTCTCTTTCTCTTTCTATTGTGTTTCTTTCTCTGAAACTTACAGATTGTAACTATTAGTATAATGATATAACAGTCATTAAGGCTCTTCAGCTGCCCTCAGTGGCTTTCGGTTTGCTTGCTCCAGTGTTTTAAAGCTATTGTAAAATGTGTGTGTGTGTGTCTACATATGCATGAGTTTGTGTGGGGAAATTCCTTTTTTTCCATTTCCACTCAGTACTTTGTTAAATCTGGATTCATTTCTTGAAAATCAGAAGCTTTTTTTAAAAAGGGGGGGTCGACATTTTAGAGAAAATAAAGAGAATAGCACAAAAAGAAAATAAAGTGCTGAGATAGTTGATCTACCAAATCATTGGCTAAGGGGAGGTATATACACATCTATCCCTTCCATACTGAGAGGCATATTATCTACATGCAGCATTAATAGAACAAACTAGACTTGCCAACCTTTTCTGGAAGGGTTCCAATGCCTTAAATAGTTGTATAAGCAGAAACTTTTCCCCATCATTGATTTTCCACTAGAGACACTTCAGCTCCTTGTTCTTGCCTGGGATGCTGCTATTAAAGGCATGGAAGCCCTGCCAGATACTCTTAATGGTGATATAGTAGTTCCCTTACCTGGACTACTGTAATGCACTCTACATGGGATTGCCATCGGTATGCAGTTTTCACTAATGTACATAGTTTCCCAAGCAAATTCTCCTAATATAGGTAATGCATTTTTGTTTGTTATTTTCACTAATATGTTCAATTTATGCGCATATTCCCTTAATACGTGCATTTTTGTATCATTGTTTGGCTGAAGAATTGCATCACAAAAGTGAAAATTTTGAAGGATTGCTGTGTTTCTCCCTCATCTGTAAGAGTATGTATATGTATTGGTCAACCCACTTTTGGGCATGACACTGCCCACTACTGTGATGCATCCCCTGATTGCTATTCATTGGGGTAATGTAGCCCTTGGTAAAAAAAAATAAAGGTCCTCACATCCCATCTAATATGAGTGCTGCCCGGGATCTGTATACAGGCATTTTCTAAAGGACAGCATGTCAATCCCTTCTTTTCAGCAGAAATTTCAAGGCAGCAAAAATAATAATAATGAAAATATTATAACAATTAAACAAGAGATTGAAATTGCAGGAGGTTGGACTAGATTATACCTTACAATTCTAAGATTATGATTCTATGATTCTACTACAAAAACTAATAATTACATAAGAGCTTACTGGATAAAACAACAGTAAGATACAGTCATACCTTGGATCTCAAACGCCTTGGCTCCCCAACAAATTGGCTCCCAAACGATTGAAACCCAGACGTGAGTGCTCTGGTTTTCGAACGATTTTTAGAAGCCGAACATCCGACGGGGCTTCTGCGGCTTCTGATTGGCTGCAGGAGCTTCCTGCAGCCTATCAGAAGCCTCAATTTGGTTTTCAAACGTTTTGGAAGTCGGAAGGACTTCCGGAATGGGTTCCGTTCGACTTCCAAGGTACGACTGTATAATCGCAAGCGTTAAAAATAACTAGCCATTAAAATCTTAGGGGGAATTGAGATCTTAACAGGGCAGGATTATCAGTGCCACCACCATACGCATTAACATGCAGGGCCAGTTTGTATCAACTGCAGAAGTCAACATGAACTGATTTGCTTTGGTTTTCTGTGTGCTGATTTGGTCTTGTGAATAGTGACCATACTTCCAGATTGTGACACAGTGGATCCTGGCTCAGAAAAGAAAAGAAAAAGAAAAGACTTATGAACTGGAATTCCCCAAGGCAAAACACTATGCTGAAAAGGGTGATTGAAAAGGGTGATTTGTATGAACTTCACCATTTCAAAAATGGTGGAATGAACTGGCTTTCCATCATAAGGGATAGAGGGGGGGGGGGAATGTGAGCTATATGTAATCAAAAAGCAAAGTTACAAATTGTACTAGTATTTTAAATCTAAGGTTACCATTGTTGCCCTCTGAGCCCATACAATGTTGTGACTTTCCATCTTGTAATAGTTGTTTCGAAGACTCAGTTGGAATTTTCAGAGTTATAGTGCCACTTTAAGGAGACATTTATTTAGAAAAATAGCATCCTGAGCTACACTTATTGCCCCACATTTAGCAGTACCTCCTCTCCTTCCCACATGCAAAGCAGTGGGCTTCTGTTTAACATTTTCATCCTCAACTGCAAATGGAACTGCATTTTGCTTCACTTAAATCTATTATACATGCACATACATTGGCAATAATCAAAATCCCAGCATCCACCAAAAATAACAACAAAGGTTTAAATAAAGCGGCAAGGAGCTGTCATTCCTTGGAATGACTTGCTTTTTGAAATCTGTTCTTACGACTTGCATTTTCCTCATGCTTTGCCCTTTTGGCTCCATCATCAAATTTATCAGAAAGCATTGTTAAGTCTATTAATGAACATCAAGAAGTCTACTCCAAAACAATTCTCCCTACTTAAGCAGAAGAGTGAAGTGAAGCAATTTAGTAGAGCTTATTTTTATTTTGTTTGTTTGTTAAATCTCTTTGATCCAAATTAAATGAAATATCATTCTACAGATGGACACTTGAATATCCTGGAGATCAGCAGAGTGGGAAGGTAACAAAAGGACATTATCAAGACTGGGGCATAGGCAGTATACTGAGATGAATCACGTCGGAACCAAATAATAGCCATCTTGTTGATGTTGGGAATTCAAGCCCATATCAGGAGAAACTGGCAACAATCCCAGGCACCCGGCTTGATTCCCTGTTGACCTCCCTGGCTGCATTCCCCAGCAAGCGCAGGCTAGGTCTCGATCGGCGATTCTTCTCAAACGTGAGAAGAACACCCCCCCTCTTTCCTGCCCCCCCGGCAGGGGAAAGAGATAGACAGAAACGTATTTACATGCTTTTATTTCTGTCTTTTCAGCGTTACAAAAAAACATGACTGCTCTCTTCAAACTCCAGCAGTGTAGTAGCAAACACTTTCTGCACTTCCTGGACAGGAACAAACGGAAGAGCTCATATTACACTCTTAGCTAATTCCAGTGCTTCACACTGTGAATTGACTGTCCCTCTGTTTCCCACAGGCAGTCCCAACATTCCCATCATGTTTACTTTTCAAGCTAGGACTTTGCAGCATCATTGCTTCAATATCGTAACAGTTGCTTAGGCAGGGCTCCACCAGATCAGGAAGTCCTTTATACTCCTTCCTGTCCAAGAAGGACCAATGGCTCCCTGAATAGGAGGGTACCCTCACACCCGGTAACAAGAAGTATCTTTTTAATGAAGTACACCCCTCTGTGGTTTCAGTTTGTTGGCTGATGTCACTTATCAGAAGCCCTATGCAAAATTTAAACTAATCTGTAAGATCAAAATATGTGTGCAAAGTGGGGCTGTGCTGAATAGTCACATCTTCAGTTCCATGCATGCCAACTAGTCCTGCCTCTGGACTCCCCACATACAATGCACATGTCTTCAGGGAGGCAGTTTTCCCACATTCAGGTACAGTGGTACCTTGGTACTCAAACGCCTTGGTACTCAAACGCCTTGGTTCCCAACCACCGAAAACCCATAAGTGTTCCAGTTTTCGGACGTTTTTCAGAAGCCAAACATCTGATGCAACTGTCGGCTATTGTTTCCAGGGCACCAATCAGAAGCTGCGCCTTGGTTTTCGAACATTTTGGAAGTCAAAAGGACTCCAGAATGGATTAAGTTTGGTGCTATTGTTTTTGCTATTTATTTTGCGTTTTGGTTTTTGAGGCTTTTTCAGTTAATTTGTTTTTGTGACTGTGGAACCCAGTTCAGCTGCTGATTGATTGACTGTGTGACTGCGGAAATGGATAAAAGCCCCCCATCCAAACAATGACTATCATCAGTGCAGGTAAGAAAAAAAATAATTTTTATTTTTATCATCTACAATATTGTCTTATTTATTTTATAGTACAGTACATTAATTATTGCTTTCATTTTATGAATCAATGGTCTCATTAGATACTAAAAATTCATGTTAAATCACTGTTTTAGGGGTAGTTTTTAAAAGTCTGGAATGGATCGATCCATTTTGCATTACTTTCTATGGGAAAGTGCGCCTTGGTTTTGGAACGTTTGGTTTTGGAACAGAGTTCCAGAACGGATTAAGTTTGAGAACCAAGGTACCACTATATATATACACAAAGACTTCCTCCCTGCATACGTTCATGTTGAATATATGGGGCCCAAAAGGCAAGGCTAATCAGCACACAATGTTGGGAGTGTGGTTATTCAGTGTGGACCTGCTCACATGGTGGTTTGCATGTGAATAAGCTTTTAGAACAGAGCTGGAGAATCTGTGGATCAGTAGATGCTTCTCCCATAAATCCTGAACCCCACCCTTTGGATAGAGTGAAGTGTGGAGGTGTCACCATTCTTAAAACAGTATATTGATTTCTAAGCTAAATTTGTTCATGACTCATATGTAGCCATTGGTCTTTATATCCATAGTCTTTTTGAATCTTAAGATAAAGGCCATTTCCTTTTCTGCAATTATAATAGAGTTAGGTAGGGAGCAGAGCAATTTGCTTGGATTAAAAGAAACCCAGTGATGGCAGAAGTTCATTCTCTACACGGTAAAGAGAAGCAATATTTCTCTACATGCAGTTTCATGGTGGGGGAAGCAGGGAAAGGCAAGTGTTGTTAAGAATAGGATATGGAATAGGAGCTGGCCTTTTAGAGGCCTGAATGCTGCACTTTTGCTTCAGTAAATATGTCTGAGCTCCTGCCTTTTCACCCCCTGCTCTCTTGTATTCCTAGTTTAGTTTTGCTTCCAGCTCAAATTACATCATTTTAGATTACAGCCTCAGCTGTGCTGTCATCGGCTGAAATAATGTTTTGCACCAAGATATGTCACCAGCTCCCTAAATACCTTGGGCAAACAAAGAAATAATGACTTGCTCATTTTTCTGTTGCTTTCCCTCGCGGCTCAGTTAGCTGCTGCTTTATAGCAGAGTTTTGAGGGGGGAGATGGCCAGTGTAGGGATTTATTGCGGGGATAAAAAACTAGAAAGGTATCTTCAATTGAGAACACATGTGTAGAGAGTGCAGTTTTGTCTCCATTTCTTACAGCAAGTGTGGGGAAGCTTTGGCCCTCCAGATATTGCAGAACTTCACCTTTCACCATCCCTGGTCACTGACCATGCCTGCTAGAGCTGGTGGTATTTGCAGTTCAGCAAGATCTGAAGAGCCAAAAGTTCCTCACACCTGTCAGAGAGACAAGGACTACAGCAAGGTTGGGCCCAATTACAGCTGCAACTCATTAAATAGACCCTGATTCTTAGTCTGAGCAACAATCTGCCACTGATTCGACTTACAAAAGGACAGAACTGGCTCGATTTCCTTCCAAATCAGTTGGAAGGGACCATTTTCCTATGCTGCTGCGGCATATGTATACAGCAGCCTTTCCTAACCTGGTCCCCTCAATATATTTTGGGCTACAACTGCCATCATTTTCAGCCAGCACAGACAACAGTCAGGAATGATGGGAGTTGTTGTCTAAAACAGAGCACTATGATGGGGAAGTTACAGGTAGGTAGCTGTGTTGGTCTGCCGTAGTCAAAACAAAATAAAAAAAATCCTTCCAGTAGCACCTTAGAGACCAACTAAATTAGTTATTGGCATGAGCTTTTGTGTGCATGCGCACTTGGGAATTGGTTTTGTTTTGCTCTTGGTCTTCAACAGTTTATTGTTGGGTTGAAATAAACGACAGACGAATGACAAGTGTCATACGGGAGGCAACTCCCGAGCATGTCTTGGGGAGTCCCTTTTATTGAATATTACAGCATTGCCACATATGTGCTTGTTGCTGATTTAAAGCAAAGATTGTACAACTTTATATACCTGACATGCACAAGCAGTGTGGAGCCTTATCAAAAGGTAACATAATAAAACCAACGAACAATTGTGATATGAAAAGCAACTCTTCAGTAGGCAATGGCATCTGCCTTAGATCTAAGGCAATCAATGGTTACTCGTCATAAGGACCAGAAATGGCATGTTTCTGATAACAACTTTCTGGAGAATGACCGCTCCCCGCTTAAAACGGGGGGCGCCCTTTGCGTGGATGCGCGCGGCCCCTAGATCTGGAGCGGCTCCATCAGCATAGGCTTGGCTTTGCCTTCCCTCAGGTGGGATACCTGGAGGCCTCCACCTACCTCAGTCAGTTGTCCAATCCCACCTGGGGGAAGCGTTGCCAAGGAGACCAGGCCAGGTAGGGGAGGGATTACCTGCCCACACAATAGAGGGAGGATCTTACCTGGGAATCCTCACTTGGTTCCAGAGCTTCTCCCACCCTACCTACCCTCAGTTAATGTCTTCTTTTGCAGGTTAACTTTTCTTCACAGGTTTTGCATGTTAACTTTTCTTCACAGGTATTCAGGCGCTGCTACGTTAAGGTCGCTGTTAAAGGGCCGGAAAGGAATTTCCCTGCATTGGCAGGTTTCGCCTTTCCTGTAGCAAAACGTCAAAACTTTGGCGGTATCAGGCCTTGGGCGGAATCCTTTAGTCCATCTTCCTCTTTGTGGCGGCGATACTAGGGTTCCCCGTTAAAGGGGTTTCTGAAGGGAGGCTTTGACCGTATGCCAAAAGGTCATCATTGCTCTCCCCGCTGGCGGCGGTGTAACGGGGGCAACTATCTCTGCTTGAACATATGTTCTCCAGAGCCGGCCCATCCCCCCCACTGGATAACCCTGATGCTCCCTAGGTCCCCGGCTAGGGACTGGGGAGGGAGAACGACCAATGCCTGAGCCAAGGTCTACCCACATTTGAAATTTAATAAAGTTGTGGCCAATTTAATCCAATAGCACGTTGTCTTGAGTCATTATTCCACATGATGGGGGGGACCGCTTGGGATATGGGGACTCCGCCTGTCCACGCAATGTGAGGAAGGGAGTGTTATTGTCTCTACATCCTGTTGGTGGGCTTTGCAAAGGCATCTGGTTGGTCACAGGGAGAACAGAATGCTGGATTAGATAGCTTTAGTCTGATCCTGCTGGGTTCTTAAGTTCTTTTGCCTTTAAAATTTATGTCTTTCATACATGAACACCAAGTGCAGGGAAAAGGCTCAAAAGAACTTCAAGTGACATGTTATTGCTTTAATGGTGGTGGTGGGAAAACGTCTGATCACCAAGCTACATTTCTTATTAGGACAGCTTATAGCCCTTTGTTCACGTACTCATTATCATTCACAAACAATCCTCTTCCACTGTAGTAATAATCTCCCAGGTGTATTTTTTGAGCTGTATCAAATCACTTTCCTATTGAACCTTTTTTTTAATATAGGCTAAACATACAAGCCTGGCTCTTTCAACAACAGCCCCCATGTCTTTCATAAGCAGAGGAAAAGGAAGCATCAAGAGTTTAAATGCAGCCCTCTGGAATATGAAAAGACCAAGGAGCTTGGTTTGCATTCTAAGAAACAATCCATCCCCGTGCTCTTCAGGAGTCTTGTTAGAGGAATCCTCTGAAGTCACTGCAGTGTTGTTACATACAGTACAGTGCTCCTTTTGTTTTCTCTTTGAAAGAGACAGGGTTAATTTATCAAGATCTGCACAGCTACAAAACACTTTGATGAGAAAACAAGGGAGTGAGTTTCCAAAGCAAGGCAGATTTCATTAGGCTTCTTAATCCATGCATTTATAGACAAATTGTATCCCAATTGACTTTTGCAAATCTTGCTTCCTATTCATAATACTTGCTAAATAATTGCAATCACCGGCTGCTTTATTACACAATGATGCTTTTCTAAATACTGTAGCAGCAAGGGGGGAAAGGTAGGTGTATTATCCTCTGCATGCGTGAAAGCAGGCACACCAAGGAGGGTGGGGGAGATCTTTTTTCCATCCCATAAGCACCTGCAGAGCAGGCAGCCAATGTTCCTAATATCAAGTTCCATATTGCTGGCTGCAACAAGCTGTATCTGTTAGTTCTGGTAATATATTTTTCCACACAGTACAGAAATGAGAGAAGCCACAGTCTGAGCGTTGTTGCTGGTCAGGGGATCAAAGACTTGGGGGGGGGGCTTCCATCCTTGTCTTTCCAAGAATAATGTCATGGCAAGAAGACCAGACCAGGCCCATCAGCTCAAGCTGCCAGTTGCCCTGGGACTGTAGCAGTGAGAGGAAGGGCATTCTGGTCTCTGCCATTGGCAAAGGGAACAAGGGATTCTGAGTCAGTTGCTGCACCTCTGTTTAAGCAAGACCACCAGGGAGGGAAGCTCAATGTGGCCCCAACTGGATAGGAGTGTTCCTGTACAACTCTACACTTAGCAATTGCATTGTCAAAGTTATCACTCTCTTCCCTATGTTTCTCCTCCCACTCTCTTATTCCTATCTGTTTCAGTTTGCATGCCTGAGGACAGGACAACATGGGGAACAATACTAATGTGAGCCTTTGGAAGTCCATTGGTGATATCCATTAGTATGAGGACTTCTGTCTGTGCAACAAAACTTTTTGTCCCATTGTGCATTTCCTAACACTGTTCTAGGGTTTCCCCACAGCCCTCTGAAACAGATTTGGGGAGGGTGGAAGGAGAGGAGAGGGAAGAGAAATTTCACTGTGCAAATGAAAATAATGGTGCTAATGGAACTACTTCATCAGACACAGCCCAATTTTTGTACTGTATTCTTTAAGATTATCACTATCTTCTGGTGGCAGCTAGGAGGAGGAGGAGCCCTTTTGGCTGTAACTGCAACAGCCAGGCAGCTGCAAATTTCCTTCTTCATTTACAACTTTACCTGTTTAGTCCCATCTTTTAGACAGATAAATGAATGAAGGTTGTCAATGGAGGAGTACATTTGCAAGACTATGTTTTAACTGGATTACTGTAATGGAGCTCAATGAATTCCACAGAGGCACATCACTAGTTTTTCTTCAACCTAGCCTTAGAGCCACAATAATGTCCTTACTGTTGTTATGTCCTATATCAACTGGGAAGACTACAGCAATGGCACTGAGAGAACAGTTTCAGGATGAGTGGAAGCTACCAATCTGTGCCTCTGTAGCAGGTCTGTGGTTTTACAGGGATAGTGCAGAATGAGAAGTACGATCAGACTAAGAGATTCCTGTTCCTAATCTTGGAGCACACCCTTTGAGCAAGTGGTTCCTAGTTCAGAATGAACAGAACCAGAATTTAACACATCCAGTTACCCATACCCAACACTAAAGACCATAATCCAAAACATGCTCAATTCAACTGGCATAATATTAACCCATAAAAAGCAAAGAAACTACTGGAGGTTGGTTCAGTCCTAAGATTCATTCTGGAGTTTCATGCGGCAAACTTCATAACCTGCTTTCCATTCAATCATCATCTAATCTGTTTCTAATTCATAAAAGTTCCAAACAGCCTACAGAATGTTGCATTGATCTGTGGCTACTGTAGAGATATTTTGCCATACAATTATGTAAAGGTTAAGTAAGCTGGTTGACAGCGAAATATAGCGTAGGTTCTACGCAGTGAATGGATTATTAATGGCACAGTTGCAGGCAGCTTCATGTGCTTGTTTACTTGTATTTCCAAGATGGATATCAGCATCCAGGAAGCAGACATATTCAATGTTTGCCCAAATGCAGTTTATAGATCTGTTGTGTAACAGAACAGGTGAACTAATGAAGTGCTTACCAGCATACGCTCTCAGAAATTGAACATCTGCCCACGTATACTTGGCTAGCCCCAACCTCTCCCTGTTAGACCAGCTCATTAGGGAGGCAGAGAGTCCTCCCTCCTGTTTCCAGGGAGATATTTCTGCTTTGATTATAGTGAACTATAGCCACAAGAAGAGATTGTCCCAGTAAAAAAATAAAAATGAAATTATGCTCTGCAAGTGCTAGCTTTCCTGTCTGCAAAGAGAGTAAATGAAAACTCAATACGAGATACACCGCACAAGGCAGGCTACAGATTGCAATTCACTGCCATATAAACTACCATTATAGGAGATTTTGTTACACTTCTGATTTTTGTAGGCACAATTTAAGGATGGAGAAGAAAGTACATGTATATAGATGCCTTGGGGGGGGGGGGTAGATGCAGATGCTTGCCTCACATTTTTCACAACAACTTTCTTCATATACTCTGAGATCCCCAAGCATTAATCAGTGAAATATATAGGACTGTTATCTAACAAGCCATGCTCTGAATAGACACACATATCCTTTGATTTTGCCCTTGGGTGCCCCAATATGGCCTTGTGGGGTGAGTGAGCCCATAAGAAAGCCCCAGCAGCCAGGGTCCCATGGGTTTGGGGAGCCAGAGCCACTGGGAGGGGTACCTGTCTTTGTTTGGGCCCATGAAGCATTCAATAGACGCTGGGAATAAGCAGACAGGGGAATTCCTGGCTGCCAACTTGGGTGGACTGTGCCAGCCTGGTAATGGTCTGCTGAGGTGGGTCATTAAGGGAACAAAGGGAGCGGCTCTTTGTCAGAGGGAAAATGGGTGGGACTCCATCCCCCCCCAACATGAGAGAAGCCAGGAATTAGAATATTTATGTTGGATCCAGGAATTAGAAAGGGGCCAAATTAGAAGGGGCCCCAACTGAAATACAAAGACATAAACCCATATTTTAAAAGAAACAACATAGATGTAAAAGAAGAAAATTTGCTGCACCCCAAAAGTTTAAAATAGCTTTAAAAAGTAGAAGCCCAGACTACCTAAGTCATTTAAAAGGCCAGGGTAAACAAATAAATCTTTATGCTTCAGGTGAATTGCCTGAAAAAATTATAATTAGCCAAAACTAAATGTTAAAGAACCAGGATTTCTAACACATCAGTTTCACTTCAGAAACAGGAGCAGGTATTTCAAAATTTCAAGAATGAGCTAGAAGACAGAGAATGTCGGAAATAAGGTGCCCCCCCCCCCACAAAGTAACAGAAGAAAAGGCTTGTATCTAGCAGCATAAAACCTTGGCCTGGCAGCTGCCCATGGATAACATTTCAATAATATGGTGCTCATGCTCTGAAAGTTAAATCAAGCTCTTTCCTGAACAGTTATAAAACCTGTTTGCTTCAAGTGGTTATAGGTTTTGCATCAGATTAGCATATTTTGTACCCCACTTGCTACCCAATGCCAACATGCAATATGTTTGCAACAGTATGTAGGAATTAAATAGTGGTCCAAAGCCATGCAAAGGAGATGCCATAGCCTTCCCATGTGACTCCTTGCAATCTATATTAATTAATTGTAATCTGATGGATCCATTGGAAAGTATTTTCATCTTGACTTCAAAATTAAAATGAAGGGCTGCCAGCAAATGTGATGATTTGGAATTCATTTATATGTAGATTTCAAAGGTTTCTACCAAGGACAGATCAGTGTGCAGAGAAAGATGGAGTAGTAACAAAAATTAACTAAAAGGGGGGGGGAACAGTATTCCCCAAAATAGGTGAGAAAGCAAAAATTTAAAAGATGTTAAACTGGTAATCTTGTTAAAGTATATGCCAGTGTGATCTGAGCCCTTGCAGCAAGGCCAGAGATTGTTAGCCTAATAGGATTAGCTTCAGATAATGGGTATGCATGTATTACAGCAGGGGAGTTCTGGCCATGTGGTTAAATTTTATCTTTGATAATGAGATAAGAAGATTAGGAATGCAATAGCCCTCTTCATCAGTGACAGAGAGTTTGGTGCCGCCAATTTGTCCTGCTTGGTGTCTCTGAACACCTAGGGTATTTATTTCCTCTGCTGAGCCCACTGAAAAGGACTTCCAGGTTAATTAATGGCAGAACCTATTCCCCACGGTGCTAATTAGCTGTGGATACATTGAGGGGGAAATGGCCATGGTGTGAGACACAAAAGGGGAAAGAGTGAAGGGTCCAGTTCTGCAAAGCATTTGGTGAATTTATTCGCATCAACAAAACATTGTTCTAGGAGCAGGGAAAGCAATTTGACCAGCATCAGGACAGAGAAAAAGTTTCCTTTCCGACAGGAAGAAAACAGAGAATGCCAAATTCGCAAATGTCAGTATCAACAATAACAGGTGGTGCTGCGTTTCTCAAGGACTGCATAGTACAACACGGTGTTACTGGAACTGCTTCTAGGTTCAGGCCTTTAGCAACAAATTGGAAGTTCTGCAGAAATTCCTAGGACCAATAGGTGCAATGTTGCTGGAGAGAACCCCTGCCTGTCATCTGAGTTTGTGTCAAGTGTACAGAACAGCTGGTGCTGCCTCTTCTGTGGTCTTTCCCCCCTTTAAACCAGGGGTGGGAAACTTTTTCAGCCCAAGGACTGCAGTGAAGTATTCTATATAAGAGGTTGTGAAGAGAGGTTGGACCCATTCCAGATGCAGCCATAGCCAGGCATTTAGCCAAATGTGAAAAATGGCACTCCATGCAACAGAGACCTCATGCCTACTTTTACAATATATTCTGTGACATCTATTGCTGTGTTATCAACAGTTGGGTTCATTTGGTGGTTGAAGAATACCGTTTCTCTCACAACCCTGATATACCTGGGTGAAGTGACTCTTTTGATTCTAACTGTTATTATGTTTTAACTGTTTTAGAATGCTTTGAAAAAATGAAGAGATTTTACCCAAAGAACCATTATTTCCAGCTGACCTGAACAGACATTACTAAACCCTTTAGATTTACTTCAGCAAGTTTCATGCTGGTCTCTATGAATTCTCCTACCACCACACAACTTGATTCTTCAAGCCCATTTTTCTTCTCACAGGCTGATTTGGTAGAGTTTGTTGGCCATAAGCATCCAATAGTTTTTGAAAGTGATGGTTTTTATGGAGCCCATATTTGGCGCTATAGAGTACTAACACTCTTTATTTTTGTTGATAGGTTTTGAACTGATCTGTTGGTGTCCTGGTGTTGTGCTTTCATTTTATTGCATTGCATTCTTATTGTCTTCTAGCATTATACTGAATTGCATTTTTAACTTCATATTTTTATCCTGAGACTTACCCAGATAACGTTTGCTAGAGGGCAGCATAAATAAGTAAATAAACCCAAAGGTGCATCTGTGTAAATATAAGTTTAATATGGATCCATGACTTTCAAAGCTGTATTCATTTTAATAGTAGTTCTTTGTTGCAGCTCCTTTAATATGAGCCGTGAGATTCACCTAGATTTGTTCTTGGGTTTTTGAAAAAGGTTTAAGTTAATTCTAACAACTTATGAAATAGAACAAAATAGACTCGCGCCTCAAAAGTCCACACTCTCTACCCAGAATCCCCCAAATAAGGATGGATATAAAAAGACAGGGAGGGAGGGAAAGAAAGGGGGGAAAAGGGCGGGGGAAATTAAGGCACGATAAGTAGCAAGTGGTACTACGAATTATTATTCAAAGAGCTCCAGAAATTCAGACCAGATACTATAAAACTTTGTAGCATCACATCTCTCCACTGCTATTACTTCTTTGACGGCCAATTTGGGAACATCCTCAATCTGAGATTTAATATGCAAGTTGAGTGAAGGCTTTGCCTTTCCAGTGCTGAAGGATAATCTGTTTAGTTATAGTAGTCCCTATGGAAAGTTTTATCCTAAAACATGTGAAGAATGGATTGGGCATAGGGCTTTACCTTCACCATTGCATTACTAGCAGTCCTATGTACCTGTGTGACTTCCAGGTAGGTGGGAGCCAGAGCATCTCACTGTACAGGAATTGAGTTGCAATCCTACACCTTGTTAACTGGGAATGTGACTCTTTGAACTCAGTAGGGTTGACTGCCAGGTAAACATGCATAGGATTGCACTGTTAATTTCCTTTCTTCCCATTGTCAAGGGAGCAGACATTTCCTGAGTGTTGTTTTTTTTTATTTTTAAAGCTTGATGTAGCTTCACCCTACTTGGTATGCCACCAATTAAGCTAAGATCTTGCCAGCTAATTGCAGTGAAACTAATAAACCAGGGTGCTTCCCCCATCCCAAAGCAGCAGCGTTTCATCATGAGGATTTGAATGTGTTCTGAAGTGATAACTATCTTCATGCAATTTAAAAAGCATGTGGAACATAGTTTTTACCTTATCGGTTTGAAAACAGGCTAAGGTGGGCTTAATGGAGCTTGCAAGCAAACTTGAGGCTTGCTCTTTGCCAACTCATTTAGCATATTTTGTAACTGTGGCGACAAGTGAGAATAAATCTATGTCTGTACAGGGTTCTGACTATGCAGGATTTACAAACATATGCTCAAAACTCAGTGGGCCTTGGGTCTTTTTGTGTCCATAATATAGCAAAGAGGAGGACCACCTTGTGCTCAGAATGTCAGGCTGACATTCAGAAATTAGATGGCAACTCTTCCTATTTCTGCCATGAATTTCTCCAGGACTTTGGAGAAGAAAGGAAAGCCATGCAAGCCATCACATGGCAAAAGGCAACATGTGGCATGAGTGCACTAAAATATTTCATTGCCATTTTGGCACATTCGATGGGATGATTCATAAACACATGGCATGAAATTGAAGTCATCCCTTTTGGGAGGCAAAGACAAATCCAATTTCAACTGTATGAAAATATAGAATTTGATGAAGCTCAAAGGGCTGTAGGGAAAAGGAAGATTGCGTTCCCTCATAAAAGGATAACAGCATCACAAAGGGCGTCAAGGTTATAGCATGAAGACATTTAATTGAGTTTGATTTAATTAGTTGCAACAAAATCAAATTAATGGTGACTGGGTGTTAAATTCCTCTCCCTCCTCCTTCTCTGCATTTCCAAAAGCTGTTAAGTTTTATCTTGAATGCAGAAGATGCCATTGTAATGCTTTCCTCTGTGTTGTTGTTAAATTTATGGAGTGAAGAAGAATGTTTTAAGAGATAAGTGCTATTAGGTAGTTTTCCCCTCATTTATCCTAGGTAATTTGTTCACCACAGGCTACTCAGTGTTCGCTTCTATACTCCATACACGGACTGCACCCAATAGAGAGAGACTTTTCATGTTATTTTCTCATAAGCCATCTGCCACGCTACACCATTTTGAGAATACAAAGATGGAAATGCTATGTATGTAGATCTTTTGACACCTGCAGGACAGTATGGCATGGACAGTAGCTTAGGATCCACTCTTCCTGGATCTATGAAGTCTAAGATGTATAAGGGTATAAAGAGCTACTGTACAGTCCATCCAGCATGGTGCTCCCTGGCAGAAGTTCTCTAAGGTCCTGAGCAAAAAGCTTTCCCTGCCTTGGCACCCAAGATTAGCAGTGGAGGTGGGTGGGTGAGAAATTTGATTCAGTTCAAAGATGATCTTACCTTATTCATTCTTTCTGAAACAATATGGAAATCAAATTGTACATTCTTTGAAATGTATTTTTTGAAATGTATGGCTATATGAAATTTGCACTGCTGTTCTCCAGCTAAGTAAGAGTAAATTGTGCATATAAATGCATCACATTAGTGGAAATGGCCTTGCAAAATGTGTATCAAAGAAGCTCATGCAAAAATGGTGATTGATTTTCTTAACTTTCTTCAAAATAGTCCCAAAATGGATGGATTTTCTTAACTTTCTTCCAACATAGTCCCAAAATAATCCCAAACCAATGCAGAAATGTGTAGAACTGAACTTCCGTGACTATGAATACTTATATTTGAATATAAGAATTCTATGGATTCTTATATTTGGCTATGTTACAGTTATAGTATAACTTTTGTCTTTAGCTACTGGGTTGGAATCCAAAACTGGATCACAAAGCAAACTACAATGGGTCATACTCAGGACACAGAACCACCATGTTTTTCCTTTTTTAAAAAAAAGGAGAGAGGGCAACATAGAACTATGGGGCAGAGGAAAGATAAGGAGAAATTTGAGGGAGGGAGAAGTATAAACTGGGTCCCCATGTAGCACATTGGGGTTAAACGTGAGTCTTAGGTATAGAGATTAATTATTGGATCAGAACCTAAATGTGCATAGCAAAATCACCATCATGTGACTTCTACAATCCCCACCCCCGGTGAACATTTCTTCTGAATGAACCTATGGTGGTGAGAACTGAGATCTGCAATGACCTTCCTTTGATGGATTTGTAGGATGTGGTAAATATCAAAACCTTAAAAGTGATGTATAGAAATCACATGTTGATGAATTTGCCACATCAAATATTATCAGTCATCCTGACATGCCCAACACACAGCTATCTATTATGATGTGGTGGTTATTCAGAAAAAGGAATAAGAAAAGTCTTGACTAGCTGAATCTATTTAAACTCAACAGTCCACTCTATTGCTAGGATCAAGTAGAAACCGTGTGGAAAATGTTTTAGCCACTGTGGGATAAATCAGGTATATTCACCGAAGCTGAATATGTTTCATTTTGATTTACTGAGCTATGAAATGAGGGATACTATAGCATTCTGTGCCATCAATTAACAAAATGTTTCATTATCTCTGAGAGGGCTAATTATATGTATATTGCAGTGCTATATCACCTTGGGTTTTTCTGGAGATTATTCCTTCTCTCCAAGTTTCCTGCTACATTTCAAAGCACAATGAGCAAAAAGGAAACACTTCTTCATGCAACATATACTCAGCATGCATAATTGACTGGCAAATGCCTTCTCTTTCACTAGGTATTTATGATAATCTCACTGCTGTGATTTATTTTATTATATAACTGAGGCTGGAAGGAGATGTGAAGGGCATATTGTCCAAGCTGCTCAACTGATATAGAAATGGATTTTACACCCCGAAATAGCAATAACATGTCTATTATTATTATTTTTTTACTATACTACTACACTGTTATACTATTTTACTTGTGGTGGGAAAGCCATGAACACTGGCAGAACTAGAATGTTCATAAACATCCCAACTGCTCAAGGAACAAAGAGAATTTGGGACTAAAACTTCACACAGGCTCCACATATCAATCTGGAGTAGAATTCAAGAGAGGTATAAATGCTGCAGGTAGGCTGAGAACTGGTAAATGCTCCTGGAAGGCAGGGAATCTAAGAGGCAGCAAATCTGGAAACAAGACAGCTGAGGGAATGATATATAATAGGCAAAGGGCTATTATCATAAAATGTGTTAAGGTTCTCATGCAGGGTGGGGACATATGAAGGTTCAGACATAAGGCACCTTACCAATATGATTAAAACTGCGCAAGGGGGGGAAATGGGGCTATTATTTCTGTCCCCCCTCCCACATGTTCCATTCTTGCAGTTCTCCAGGAATTTGTGGCTGAACCTCTTGAGAGGGGTATCTGTGATTTAGGACCCAGGGAGATCAGTGTTATACAATACACAGGAAGCTTTCTCAAGTACAGCAATTTAGCCCCCAACAAAGGAATGGCGATGAGAGTCATTTGGGAGGGGGCAGAGCCAGCTGGCTTATTTTCATTCATCCCCATCACACAATGGTAATTGCCTGGTGCATAGGGAAGAATGACTGAATAGGGAATATATTGCTGTTTGCTAATGCTATCAAAAGAAATCACTATTTGCTAATGCTATTGAAAGAAATCACTTTCCCTGATGGCATGGTATTGGATTAAAAGGAATACTAATCATACTCAACTATGCTTGCTGTAGCCTTCTGCGCATTATTCAATACATTCTTCACCTATTCACCAGTTTTTAAAGATGTGAGCAATATGTTTAAAGTCAAATGCATATCCCCCCATGCTTTTAATGCCCATCTTTTTCCATCTGCCATTGCTACATGCATCTCTAGATTTTGATTATTGCACACAAGTAGTAATTAGCTTGTAAAATTGTCAGCTTGTCTGAGGCCATTCATTTCACTGCGCATTTGTTAATTTCACTCGCTCTGGCCAACTCAACAGCAAGGCTTCTGTGAAAGAAAAATGGGGAACACAATCTTACTCTGAAAATGTTGTCAAGTTCTAGAGGGGTAGCCCTGCTAGTTGCAAAAGCAATTAAGCATCTTCCTTGTAGGAAAAAAAATCATCTTCCCATACAGTATGATACAACACGAGTGCTATTCCTATAGGGGTCTATAGGCAGGGCCAAATACATGGACCTGTGTTCAATGTCTCAGAAAGATGAATGTAGCTAGGACTGCTCACATAGTTGCAATATGCACACATATGGAAGGATCATTATCCATATGCCTTTAAATACTGCCACAGAGGCAAGTTACCATGCTGTGCTTTGAAAATGCAGCTTTTCATCTTCCAAAAGTTATTGTAGGCAGCAGTAAGTGAGATACACACACATTTTCTTATTTTAAAAGGGTCTCTTCTCCCCAAAGAAGTCCTCAGCACTGATTGGCAATTAAGGCTTTTGTTACAGCCTGGATGAACAAGGTATGCTCTTCCCACTAAGACTGCCAATTATTCTCCCTGAATCTTGGCTGAGGTTGCATTTAGGCTCATTAATAGTTATTCACCAGCAACCAAAGACAAGGCCCAAAGAAAATGAGAAATGTTTGCCTTGACCAGGGTTATGCACAGAGTTCAGTCTTGGTACTTCTGCCTCTGGCTGCAACAATGGAAGGGAGTGAAAAAAAAGCTGGAGAGCAAACTCACTGGAAGGTCAGGGTTAGCAGAAGCCTGCTCAGGTTTCTCTGTCTATTTTTACTTCTGTTGGTAGACACATGAAGGGCCTGTGCAGCAGGGGCCCGCACTTTCCCCATATGATTAAACTAGTGATTTCATTTGAGGCAGGATATCAAAAATCAGATTCCTGCCTTGCCTGATGTATTTCAGCCAATTGCTTTTGAGATAAAGTTAGTGGCTCAGTTGCTCTTCTCTAAAGTGTCTCGTGTTTATGTGGTTCTCTAATGAACACAGCTACACAATGCACACAAGTGCTTTGTGCTCTTCTGGGCTAACATGTGAAGGGTATGTCTTGCATTGATCTCTGTATGATGGTTTTCTACAAGTAGCTCCACTTACAGACAGGCTCTATGGATCTCCTCTTGTCATCACCCTGATGATGATTGCAGGTCCATGACAGCCCTACTGTCACAGTCTAGTTCACGGGTGATCGAAGTCCTGGCAGGGGACGTCAGGATCGGGAGCAAGATGGCACGGTGGGGGTCCAGAAGCCAAGAGTCCAAGGGTCAGAGAGCTGGGAGTCACGAAGTCAGGGGTCCGAGGATCAAGAAGCAAGGAGTCAAGAAGTCAGGGGTCTGAGGATCAAGAAGCAAGGAGTCAAGAAGTCAGGGGTCCAAGGATCAAGAAGCAGGGAGTCAAGAAGTCAGGGGTCCAAGGATCAGGAAGCAAGAAGCCAAACGCAGCAAGGCACAAAGCATGTTGCTGTGGCAAAGAGCCAAAGGGAAATACTGACCTTATATCCCTTCCCAGCTCTTGCCACCAGGTGTTGTGAGTTACCAATTTGCCTCACCTGTGTGGCCACACCTTGCCTCTTCAGAAAAAACTTAGGAAGGGCCCAGTCCTGCAAAGTCCTATTGGTCACAGGGCCTGGCTCCTGCACGCACACCTGACACCTACCTACCTACCAGTTCTGAAACCTTTCAGACACAACACCTTCAGAGCACTGTTTCTTTCCAGAATAGTGGGTGGCTTTAAATGAAACCACCATAGCAAGCAAAGCCCCGTTACTGTTGTTAGGCCCATACATCTTGTCTTATCCTCAAACTTCCAACGCACAGGGACAGCATGCTGGTAGTGATTTTTTTTCTGCCAGAGTGTTTGAATGAACCATATGCATGCAGCCTTGCAGTCTGCTGAGGGTGGATCGAAGGCCCTGCTTGTCACAAGCAGCTAACAAACTCTTGTCACCTGGGCATGAGGCACTCAGAAAATTTACTGTCCAACTGCTTCAAAAACTGGAAAATCTTTACCCTGAAGCTTTTCTCCACCAAGCCCAGAACACTGCATTAAAAATGGATACAGATGCCCCTGTCTTTACCCCAGATCCTACAATTCTATGATGAGAAATTTACTGTTACTTCTTTACCACATGATGAAAAATTCAGAGCGAAGCGGAGTAACATATGGGCAGCAACACACAATCTATCTCCATTTACATACATGCTGAAAAGCTTTTTAGAGGTCTTGGATAATCACTTAAGTGAATCTTTCCATTTATGTAGGAAACCAGAATGGCACATGCATAGAATATCATGAAGTTAAGTAGCTGGGAAGGTTCAGTCAGATAATGAAGTGCAAAATAAAGGCCAAGTATTGCTTCTTTCACAACACTCCCCTCGTGTTCCCTTTCTCCACTCACACTCTTCTTTAAAAAACCAATTCCTCTGAAACGTTAATAAATGAGTACTCAAAGTGATTATTCTCTGAGATGATAACAGTGACATTTGGACTTTGGGATTAAAAGGCCGAAATAATTTCTCCCTGGAAAGAGATGAGTTTGCTTCTGACTAAAGGAAGGCACAAATATTATTATGTTCAGTCTAGGAAAGGACAAGGGGGAGGGGAGTCTTGGGGGGATAGTAAGGCTGCTAATTTTTTTGAAGGCTAAATATCTGGGTCAGTGTCTTAATAATTAGTCTATTGGAGTCAGCCTGTTTCTTAATGATTAGGTCAATTAGTGCTAATGACTCTGTTGAGAAAACACAACCTCCTGGCTGCTGTGCATTATGTGTCTCCTTGTGCCTGATCTACATTGGTTGTGAGTCTGTTAAGGCCTTCCTGATTGCTCAAGCTGCCTCTTCTGCACACAACAGGGAGTCAAGTTTTCATTTACAAAAGCATTTACCAGAATGTACTGAACTGGTAAATATCTTTCCCCAACAAACAAAACCATAAAAGCCATAATCAAAACCGCATCACTAAATGACGCAGAGCCCATCAGTCAGTCACAACATCAGAGGTCCATTCACCTGCTCATCTTGCAATGTGAAATACACTATCATCTAGGGGTGTGCATTGACTTGGGGGTGGGGGGCTGAATAATGAATCAGGAGGTGAGCATCTTTCTTCCCCATCCTGAGTTGAAGAACAATGTCAGTACCTTCAAGTCGTATAAACCCATAACCACAAAATTGTGCCACACTGTATGTATGGTCCTATTTTTAAGTTCATGGACTTTATAAGAAGGTAGTCCTAAATGATGCCTGTGGAGCACTGAAAGAGCGCTGGATTTTATTTTTACAGCACAGGAATGGGGGAAAGTTAAAAGCTTTATTTTTAAAATATAACCTGGACTGCTCTGATTTAATAACAATAGTTGGAGACTATTTTGTGGCATTTAATTTCCATCTGGTCTGCCTAAATAATTTTTCTCTCGCTGTAGACATACACACTCCTCCCCTCTGAAGATAACACTTCATTTATCTAATGAAGTGGACTCTAGTCCAAAAAGGTAGTCTTTAAACTCCGCCAGTGTCTACCAATCAGGGGCATTTTAGGAAATATAAAGTCAGGTTCCAGCTGGATGAATCTGTTCATTTTGGTTTTCTTTCAGTTTTTTTCTGATTTTACGTTTAGTTCATAGTTTTGTAAAATTACAAAAATCCCCACAAAAATTAATCAGTGTTTTAGAGTGCATTTCTCCAAAGAGACTCATTTTTAATGAAATTCTGCCTACTGTTAACATCCTTGCAGGCATTTCCCCCCTGTATGTTATTTCCCCATAGATATGCATTATTATACAAACTTTCACCTAATATCCCTATTTGTGCACATTTTGGGGGGATAGACAACTGCACTACAAAATTCAGAGAAGTAAGCATTTTGAAGAATAGCTACATTTTGCTTCATATATTGTTTCTGTGGGTGTGAATTAGGGAGGTCTGCACTAAAATGCCAAATGAACCAAACTTCTCGCCAACCCAACACAATAGGTCTGTACAGATACTATTTTACAATAGTGAGTTGTACACAACATGGTGGCAAGGCTGATAACATACTCACTGTGGTTCCATAACACAGCCCTCAAAATGGACCACATTGGGGAATTGACATATTATTAGTCAGGAGCAACACAGACTATAAATGATCATTTGGGAAAGGAAGAAGAGATACAGTGGAGAAGAGCAGCAAGTTCAATGGGATTTCTATCCATTATTGGGGGAAGGTTCTCCTTTCTCATCCTTTCAGTATGTCATGTTAATTACTCATAATAATAAAAAATGACAGTGTACTGTACCACACCACTAAGCAAAAGAGTGCAAAATATTTACTCTTCAGATGTGAGGTGCAATTAGGAAAGGAACAATCGTTATCTCTCCTCTTCTTCTTCTTCCTTGCAAATAAGTTTTTATTCGTTTTCCAACAGTCCCCCAATAATAGCCAAATTATAACAATATCAATTAATAGTGACAATCATCATCATGCACATGTGTATATTATCCCAGCAAAACCTTTCTCCTTCTCTTATCACTGAATGCATTTCTTTAGCTTACTATATAACCTTTTAAGAAAAAGTTGTTAACTACTCAAATGGTCATTAAAAATACTATCAGGGCAGAGAAGATCTCATATTGTCTGGAGGCCAATAAATAAATAAAAATATCTGCACCATATTTGATTTGCAAGCATCTGCATAGCTTTGCAAGGATAGGTGTTTGCCTTTATTTATTAGAATATGCTGGGTTAAAAGATTTAGCCAGTATCAAATATCCCTTTGCACCCAGTTTGCACAATATAGTTATGTTATGAAAATGAGCAGATTAGAGCTTTGGAATTATGCCTGGTACATTAACTTTCAGGTATGTATTCAGCATTATTCCATACATGAAGTGGACTCCATACAGATTTTGTGGATTATTACCCCTGTCAGATTTAATTGGATCAGATATTTTCAAAATGGAAAACTAATCGGACTTTGAGTCTAGCCTAGAAATTGGCAAAATCTAATTCATTTTAGTCCCATAAATAGATACAAAGTTCCATCTCATTGCTTATCCCATGCAAACAGGACAACGGACTTCTCTCGAGGTTTATTGATTCAGCTGCTCATGGTCAAGCATATCACAGGTGTTTGTACTGCAGTGATTGCGGATGCCTGAAATAAAATTATATAAAGGGGGAAGGTGCATCAGGTCTCCAAAGCAAATCTAAGCTTCTGTTCTCATTGCAGAACTTTTTCAAAAATGGAATATGGTCCCATCACCTTGCAATTCCATCTAAATCCCTGTAGACACTGACACTGTATTAAATAATGGGCTGTACAGACAGTTTCTGCCTCCTATACTCATTAGTGCAAAAAGATGCAAATCCCTTAACAACCTAGATACCATTTTTTTATTTTATTTTAAAAAACCCCCCACAAATTGGAATTTGACAGGTGGAATGTGAAATGGTGGCCTTTTCAACTATTAAAATACTAGACTTGTTTTCATAATCTCCCTAGATGCTTTGCCTAGAGTATTAATGGTTCTCCTGGCTTCTGTCAAATTGCAAGGAAATACCTACGCAAAGTAACAGACTAGTCAGAGTTTCAAGCAGAAAACCACAGAAAGTAGTGCAAACTTCACTTCCTTCCCTGTTGCCAGTTTCTTTCAAATCAGTGTTGGTAAAGCAACCCAAACATCATTAGCGACAGTGACACTTATATTGCCTACAGTCAAGCTGTTTATCTCCATCACTGCATTTGAATTTTAATAAAGTCGGCTTTATAAGCAACTATTTCTAAATTGGCACCTTCTCATTTAATAAGCCCCTTCCCGGTATGTAGTCAGAAGTCCATCTGCTTTATTTTCAAGGTATTTTGCTCAAGATGCAGAAACTTTTTCTGGTTGAATTAATGACAGAATTAGAAAATAACTTCTAGCGTTAAAGCACTTGTGACAGGAAATCAACCTAAAAGTTAACCTGCCTTGAACTGTAAGCAATGGCATAAAGTAATGGATTATATAACCAGGAAAGGAAAACTTTAGCCCTCTAGGATCTGGCTTCTTCAACCTCGGCCCGACAGATGTTTTGAGACTACAATCCCCATCATCCCTGACCACTGTTCCTGCTAGCTAGGGATCATGGGAGTTGTAGGCCAAAAACATCTGGAGGGCCGAGGTTGAGGAAGCCTGCTCTAGATGCTGTTGGACTCCAACTCCCATCAACCCCAGCCAGCATGGTCAATGGTAAAGGGTAATGGAAGCTGTATGTCAGCAATATTTAGAGGGTCATAGGTTCCCTATCCCTCCTCTATAAGTATCATGAGCTGGAAGGCAAGCTGAAAAAAAATTATTTAGTTACAGCCAACTGTATAAATTCAGTGAATGTGGTAGATACCAAGCCATGACAGCAAGGAATGTCAACCATTTTTTTGTGATAAGTTAACTAAACAAACAAATTTGAGAAGCAAAATTTGATTTCCTAGTAAGCATGAAACATGACTAAGAAAGTGAAAATGAAAAATAAAGTTTTAGAACTGTAGAAGCTCCTTGGAGAAGTTAACCATTCAGTTTGTTGGAATGAGCACTTACTGAAAATGTGGGGCGAAATCCAAATAGATCTCGCTGATTAGTTTATTTTAAAATAAAGGGTGTCTTCAATCCTCTATCTGCAACTTACGGCTGAGCAGCAGCTTGGCAACTTTTTACTTGTATAAAAATTAATTATAACATTAAAGTACAGTTACAGACCATTAGTCAATTATTAAATATGATGGAAAAGATAAAAATAAATTGTCCTAGATACTTATAAATTAACTCAATATTACCAGTCTTATGAAACAAACTTACCATTTTACAAAATGGGGAAAATGTTCCAGTAATTGAAGATATCTACAATGCATAATTCAGTAGATAATAATTTTTACAATTTTCAGGGGCCCGCTATCACCAGGAGTAATTCTCTACTCAACTACCTGCACTCATCTAATTTGAATGGACAACCTAAGAGTCTCATGGCTGGAGTGCTGGGTTTACCATCTCTTCATTCATGGATCCATTAGATAATCTTGGACACACAATTTATTGCTCAACCGCCATTGCACATTTACAAAATGGTGGTGACCTTCTAAATGGTGACCTCCCTCATAAAGTTGTTTTAAAGCAGAGGTGACTAACAAAGGCTATATAGCACATTGCATATATATTTTTTAAATGGCACATAAGCAAACACTGCAAGGACTTCTGTAGCATCCACTGTCCGTAGATTCCTCATTCTGTTTTACAGATACTCCTTTTTATTCAGTTGCCAGCAGAACAGATTTCAGTCCTAACTCTTTGGAACTAAATTCTGGCAGAGGGAGGCTCTTTCTCAGTCCTAATAATCTCAATCATGTTTACTCAGAGGTAAGTCCCACACAGTTCAAATGGATTTACCCACTAGAAAATGTAGTTAGGACTGCAGCCACAATATCATGGTGGTCTTTGAAGTCAGAATCCACAAGATGCACAGTGTATTTGAAAGGTTCGACAGCTTTGTCTCAACCACCTGCTTGTGGTCACATTGCTTGTTACTTGCAATGACCAGAATATGGCAGATCAAGGAAAAGGAGAAGCGATGAACCAGGTTACTCTATCCAGTGCTTATCCTGCCTGTTTTTGATGCTCAATATGTATATCCATAGTGAGGGAGGGCACTAATACAAGTCATCATGGTTGTGAGGAATTGCACTTCCCATCCAGCTATCACTCACAAACAATTTTTTATAAAGCAAGGGACAGAAATATTTGAAAACACAAACTTTGACAGTCTAGCTGGCCTCTTCAGTCCCACAGTTGAGTGCCTTGAGTGATAGATTGGATTGGATTGGATTGATCTTTATTACGGCCATTGGCCCGTTACACGACAGTTTCCCATACCAACATATTATACTTAAACCTCCAAATTTAAAATCGCCAAAACTTACAAAAGACAAACAGTAACCGAAGCAAAACAAAAACAAAAACCACCATCATACATTACAATAAATTTGTAACCTATACATCGCCCTCTGCTCATAAATTAATCAAGGATATCAATGGTGGTATTGCCTAAAACATAGATCATGGTTTAAAACAATGGTGATATCACCTAAAACATAGGTCATGGTTTAAAGGGGTTATCCGAATCACACAGGAGACCGTTTCTCTTCTTTAGGGATAGGACGCTGATCAGGAATCTGGCAACCATGAGTGATTTTAGGGGGTCATCATCAATTAGTAGATATCTCAGTTTGGCTTCAATCGTATCATCGGCAATTCCCTTAAGATATTGAGCAAGAAACTTGCTCCTGGCCGGTAAGTGAAAAGCACAGTCAAAAATTATGTGATGCAACGATTCCGGTGCCCCACAATTACAATCACATAAGAGCAATATCTGTCCATTGGAGAATCTATTTCTCAGCACGTTCGATGGGAAGGTGTTGAATCTTGCCTTTACAAAGGCATATCTATGAGCTGAGGAAGTTAAGGAATTCAAATAGTTTGGGAGCCTTAAGAGGGGTAATAAGCCAAGATTTAGAGGTGAGCAGGTACCATTGCCCAGTATCATTTTCTGCTGCAAGTCCATCTCCTCTAGCTTACAGGTTACTGTTCTTTTAGCTGGGACTATGTCCTGCTCTAGTAATTTGGATGGGGAGATTCCCATTGCCGTTATTTTCAGCTGTAATTTTTTTACCCATGGGCTCTGGAAATCATCTCTCCACATACATTGTATCAAGTACAAGTTTGGGAGATTGTGCCATAGAGATAACCAGTGACAAAGTATGTGCTTCCACAGAGCATTTTCCAGGGATACAATATTAAGTTCCATGCGTAACGCTGTATTACTTACACAGTTGGGCAGTTTCAATATCCCTCTTAAAAACTGATTTTGAATGACTTCCAGGTGAGATAGGTTGGCAAAAGTCCCCCAAATTGAGATGGCATAAGCAATTGTCGGGATCACCTTGGCCTTGAAAACTTTCAACGCCGATGGGATATGAAGGGCCCCATCGGTGAAGAAGAATCGCAAGATCGCCAAGGAGATAGCTTTGGCTCTATTTGTAACATGGGCCTTCCATCTGAGGTTATGCTGTAACCAAACTCCCAAATATTGGAATCTATAGACTTGTTCGATGACTCTCCCATCAATTCTCCAATTATGGAGTTTCCGGCTCTTTGAAAAAATCAGGATCTTAGATTAGGATCTTGAGTGATAGACTCTCAGCTTCTGGAGGACCTTAAACCTGTCACAACTTATCTTCCTTTAGCAGCAAGCTGTCATGGCAGCTTGAGTAAGCTGCTTAGTAGTCTCTGGTTTAATGACACTTCAGTGGGGTCAGCAGCCTTTTATATAATTATAAGCAGATACATGGCCAGTGTATGACTCCCTGGCACATCAGCCAATGTCTCAGGAGTTGCTCTAATAGTCTCCATAGATATCTGAGAGCCCAATAGATTCCAGTTTTCAGCCATTCCTGTTCTAATGTTGAACTTGTGAAGGAAGAATAAATGCCAGGACCAATCAAGAGAAACTGCATGAATTTTTTGCTGTAGAGCAGTGTTTCCCAACCTTGGGCCTCCAGCTGTTTTTGAACTACAATTCCCATCATCCCTGACCACTGGTCTTGCTAGCTAGGGATGATGGGAGTTGTAGTCCAAAAACAGCTGGAGGCCCAAGGTTGGGAAACACTGCTGTAGAAGACTACAAGTTCCAATAAGATATTGACGTGCACCTTGATTCATAGAATTGTAGAGGTGGAGAGCAAATTATGGAAGGAACAAGCAAGGGACTGAAGGGTTAGCAGAAGGTTCCAAGAGATGAGGAAATGGAAAGTGATAAGGAGAATATTAAAAAGACCTGCTGGCCAAGGATCCAGCTGCAGTAGCATTCTGGGCTGCATCCAGGATGCTGAGAACTGTTTGGAAACTTCTATTTCCTCCCCCTCCCCTCCACTAAGCTAAAATTCTTGAAGTGGTTTAACAATATCTTTTCCCATGGAGCTCTGGAAAGTGTAGTTCGGTGAGGGGAATATAGGTGTCTCTTAACAAGTCTCAACACCCTTAACTATAGTACTTAGGGTGGAAGGGTGCATTTCTTCTCTCTCTCTCAGCATTCTATTGATCTCCAAAGATGGGGAACATAAAATACTGTATCTTGAACTTGTTTCCTCCTCCCATCACCCTCCACCCTCTCCTCAGTGAGAGGAGGGATAGACATCCCTGAATATAAACAGAAGACTTTCCCCCGTCCTCCAAAAACCTCCATACTGAGATGGGATAAAAACAGTATCTCCTATACTGACCTTCAAGAACAATATAGAGATGACATTTCTCTTCCCCTTCAACCATCCCCATGCTGGGATGATGAGGATGAGGAAACACTGTTTCTTGTTCTCCAAAGCAAATGCCCCCCCCCCCCAGTGATCTGCAATTTGGGCTCCAAATCAATCCATACTCCCCTTTTTTTCATTCCTCCTGCATTTCTCTTTTACTTTCCATCCATTTCTATATTTACATCTCTCTTTATATACTCCTCAGTTCATTGAGGATTTTGAAATTTAGTCAGCTTGAACTTCTTTTAAAAGTAAGAAGTTCTTACTTTTAAAAACTGAACTCTCACTACTACCACTGTGGCTTGGATGTAGGTTCAGTCCGGATGGTGTTGTTGTGAGCTCAAAGAACCTTGGGCTGCTAATCTTCTCACTTTCCCACCCAGCCTCCTCTGTTTTGTTTTGGCTTTTTCTCCAGCAAACACTCACAAACAGATTCCTCTTACTGTTGAAGAAGCAACTGTGGTGGGAAGAGAAGAGGAAAGAAGAAAAACAGGTTCAGACACACTTTAAAAGTGTGCTAAATGTGAGCAGGAAGCAAGCTCAAATCCATGCACTATGAATCGTGTCCTCCCTAAAAGAGGGCACGTGTTGTGGTGAAACCTGGAGACTGACCTCCTGGTTGTGGGTGGGTATATTGGACAGCCACAACACCCGATTCGTAGGTCCCTCGTTACTGGGTTTAATCTGGCCAATGGGGTGCAGTCTAAACGGACCGAGGGACCTATATATACCTATGCACGTGATCCAGAGCTTCCTCTTTCAGCTCATGCATCGGAACACCCGCCCACCTCTCCCTACTTTTAGGGCATTTTGCGATTGACCTTGTTATGCCGTCGTGTGTCATCTGTCATTGGGACAGGGCACAGCAGGAATTTTCCACACTTGGCTGATTGGCTGTTGCCATTTGGGTTTCGCCTGCCGCGTAGCAAATCGTCACAACTTATAAGGTTGCGGACAGGTGATAGGAATGGGAGAACAGTCTCACCATCCCTATGTAAAGGGTATTCTGTTAAAGGAATCCAGGGACTCAGCTTGGTTCGGTCAACCCCCGAAAGGGGGCTGTGCCTATGCGTGAGTCCAGGGGAGCATCTGGGGAGTGAACAGTCTGTTCCCAGGCTTTTTACCTACTTCAGGTGTTCACCCTTGGCTGACCTATGATGGAGCTCTGGGTCAGCGCTGCCTGCAAGGGTGCTAGGAGCTAGTTGAACCAGAGCCTATGCAACCACTCACTTTTCTGTAATCAATAAAGTTGTGGCTTAACTTCTGCCAAAAACCAAAACTAAAATTTGAGTAAATTGTGTGTTTATTTAGGGGGGAGGTCTCTGGGTCTGAACACACAACTCTTCACACTTGTCATCAAATTACCCAGCATGCAATGCTCTGACCAGGCATTGCATGTTGGGTAATTGAATTGTAGGTGAGACCACCCCATGAGGGAGCAGTATAGCCCCCCAATTCAAAAACACAGCTGGTAGGTGGTAGCAAAGTAGGGTTGAGCTACTACAGGCCCTATCTCCTCTTACAAGAAAGCAGGATGAAATGTTTGCAGCAGGTGAATATTTCTAAGAAGATGGAGGAAGAAATTTCAGCCTGGGCTTCATTTGAATGCAGATTTCATTCATTTTTGGTGGCCCCTCCAGAACTGCTGCTGTGCCTGATAGAATTTATTTGTTTGCTTAATTAGGATTGTGTGAAATTGGGAGCAGGTGAGGAAGGTTTATTATCTGATTGAAGATATATTATACATGTAATTATAGGCACAAATAAAACTATTATTAAAATCCTGCTGTTTTAACAGCTATTTGTTTCTAATCAGTTCCTAATAAAGGTAGAGAATGGCAAGGGTTAGCAGGAATAATTTGCTACTAATCAAGAATAATAAAGTGAGTAGTCTATTTTCTTCATCAAACATCTCTGATTAGAATGTCATTACAGCTCTCTGCTTCCAATTGATTACATGTTGATTGAGAGGAGGTTGGACTGCAGAGTAATAAGAAAAAATATATTTAATAATCCACACACTACCCTGGAAGTTAAGTACGTATTATTGAACAAACCAAAACTTACTTCTAGGTAGACATGCATAGGATTGCACTGCTGGTTCCTAAGTTCTTCTGGAGGTAGTTTCTACAGGACTCTGAGCCTGCAATCCTATACTCACTTGCCTAGGAATAAATATCATTGAACTAAATACAGCTTACATCTGAGTAGACAAGTTTAGGTTTGCACCATTACGCTATCCATATTGTCTATCTAAACTTCACTGAGTTCAGTTGGTCAAATAAGCAACTGGTTTTACTTGCCACTGGAGTGGGAACACAAACATGATAATTGTCAGTCCATCATAGCTATTGCCCCCAAATGCTATTATTTGTGCTTTTGGTCTACTCCTGGGGAAAGATAGGATACCAATAATTTTATCCTTTTGAAATTGTAGCCCATAGTCACAAACAGAAATAGTAGGGGGGAACTGTGGAACGATGAACTTGGATGTTTATTATTCAGCACTCTAGCCGGACCAGAATCTTTTTGGGGGTGGGTGGGTGGTGGAGAGACAATTCAATCCAATCATAAAACAATGTTGACAGCAAAACTGAGCATAGGTCGGGTCTGAATGTTCAAAAAGCTTACACAAAATCCAATTGGAATTCTAAAAGCAAAACAAATAACAAAACTGACTATGCAGTTATGTGTTATTTTTAAAAATTGAGCCTGTTTTTGATCATGATCCCAAGCTTAATAAACATGGTTCCTAAACCTTTTCTGTGATTAGAGAATTCCGGGGAACAATAATAACCAGGCGTAAAGACATGACACTTGACTATTCTCATTAATGCATTGTGAACCTTGACACCATACAGAAGATGCCCATTTGGCACCCAGTGGAATCTGGAGTTTTGATTGTTCCCAGGCCTTGTCAAGCTCCAACTCAGTCAAGCTCAGCATGTGGATAATCAGCCTTTGACCAGCAATGGATTATTAGTGTGTTTATGTTCCTACATATATTTTTAATCAGCTTTCACTTAGCGTTTCAGAGGAGCTGACAAATTGTCAGTTCTGTGAGCCATTAGATAACATGATACGGCCCACCTATTATTTCACATGGAAGAATGCATTTCCTTGCTCTTAATATACCACAAACCCCAGAGGAGGAGAACATTCTGCTCATTTGGTGTCGCTGCCTCCACTAATGCCCTCTTTTCAATTTGTCAATCAGTGAGCATTTGTCACAGCACTCATTTCAAAGCACTTTTCAATAACTATTAACGTTCATGGCTCCCTGCGATGGGTAAAGAGCAAATTAAGAACAGCTGTATTTTCTATGGATGCACCCCTCCCACTTTTGCTAGTCTAATTAAAACTTCTAGTTTCCCTTCGAATTTGATGGATATTTCTCCCAAGCCTTTTCTACATGGTTCAGGAACTTGTGACTCTCCAAATGTTGTTGGACTACATCTCCCATCACCCCTGACCATTGAAAGCAGGATGAGACCATCTTTCTCCTTTCTTACCACCACTGTCATTGGTAGAGTAAGCTGGTGATGGGAACAGAGTGGCAGGCAGATAAGTAGGAGAAAGAGGGCATTTGGGAGCACATTAGGAGAATTGGAGATAAGGAATGGAGCACACCATGCACTCATTGACATCACTGGAAGTTAGTGATGAATGGATGAATCTGTCGCTTTAAGTTTTTTTTTCTTTTTGGTTTTTTCAGTCTTCAGTTTTTCATATTTCCACATCGGTTTGCAATTATTATTTTTTAAGTCTCCATGAAAATTGCAGTGCTAATTTCTCCTAATATGCACAAATTTGTTTGCAATTTTGCATAACATATACATTTTTTTGCAAAGCAACTTCCACTAATATACAGTGGTACCTTGGGTTACATACGCTTCAGGTTGCATAAGCTTCAGGTTACAGACTCCGCTAACCCAGAAATATTACCTCAGGTTAAGAACTTTGCGCCAGGGTGAGAACAGAAATCGTGCAGCAGTGGCACACCAGAAGCGGGAGGCCCCATTAGCTAAAGTGATGCTTTAGGTTAAGAACAATTTCAAGTTAAGAACAGACCTCCAGAACGAATTAAGTTCTTAACCTGAGGTACCACTGTAATGTATTTTCTTTGCTATTTTCTATGCACACTTTACCCTACTGGTGTGTATATATACTTATACACTTTAAGTGGCTGTAGACCTGCAGTTAGTAACCCAAAAGCCCATTCTCCCAACAAAAGGGAATGTGCCCGGCTCAGGGCCACCCCAATACATGTTGGCATCTGAGGTGAACCACAAAATAGCACCTTCCCCTCTCGGAGAGGAAGAGGGGAGTGAAGATCTACATTAGAAACAAGGAGGAGTGGAATCAAACCGATCAACCTGATCGCTGAAGTGGGAATCAAAGTCTTTCATGGGGGACGCAGAGCACAGGAGACCCTAGAGGGCATTGTCCGCCATTGCCTGCCATTGCCTCCCTAGGGGTGGGAGGAGACCAGCAGCACTTCCCATTTGCCAAGAAGCCACTGTGGAGGTGGCATGGGGGGGGGCTGCCAAGGAGGCAGCAAATCTGTCCTCCAAAGGCCATGCCACAGCTGGCGGCATCAGCAGGTGATACATTCCTCCAGCCAGATCTGCTGCCCCTGTGGATCATGCCACCTGAGGCAGTTACCGCAACTTGCCTCATGGGTGGGCCAACCCTCACCAGGCTATCTACTTAGCAGAAGTATGTGGTCACCTGCTTAACAAAAGGATATATGCAAAATATAAGGAAATGGATGCCAAACATGAATCCATCACTGCCTACATCAAGCTTCCAGGATTATGAATAGTGCAGTAATTGTGCAGAAAAGAATCTTAAAAAGCATTTTATTTGAAACAGGAAATAGGGCCATAAGCCAGATCATGTAACAACCTATCTCTGGCTCCTGTTAGTGATTAGACAATGCACTGTCTGTGTTTTCAGCTGTGTCTTATAGCTGCTCAGCTTAATCAAACAGATCATCAAAACGACAATGACATTTCACTTATTGCCTCTGTGGCAGCCCATAAATCCTAACAGTCAAGACAGATTATAAGGAACATCACTGTGGAGATTTCACTTTCCCGGGACCTGAGTGAATCGTAGGGAATGAATGATCAAATAAGTTTTTGTGTTTATATCTTATTATGTTTGCTATCTATCCTCTGTCTCATCGCTGCACCCAGAATTCTGATTGTGAGTTGTTCAACTGAAAAATGGAGATCTGGGCAGGCAGCAGTGTAGAACAAGACTGCTGTTGCAGCAGATGATGAAGATGCAAACCTGGAATAGACCAGCATTTAGGAGGAAAGCAACAAGGTGTTTTAAATTCACTTCCCCTGATACCCTGTCCTATGCAAGAACAAGGGCAATATTATCAGAATTTAGCTATTATCATGAGAAACGGAAATCACATAGTAACCTTAAGAAGCACTTTATCCAGAGATCTTCACAGAACTTGACAGATCAGTTATCTGTAACAGAAAGCTACATTTTAAAAATTTTAGAAAGCAAAGTTTTATTGAAGCATTATGATTTCTGGCACACCTGGTGTTTATAAAAACACAATTCAGCTGCTTTCTTTCTACTCAAGGCTTGTTTTTACCTTAACCTGCACTTCCATTATTACTCGAAAAGATCTTCAGCTACCAGACCTTAATCCAACCAGAGACACTCTCTTAAAAACATTTTTTTTTAAAAAAAGTCCTCAAAATTGAAAGGGCCCCAAGTGTTAGGTGCTGTTTATAAGCAACATGTTTGTAGGGAGAGGGGAAAAAACTATTTAAAAATAAGATGTTTGATGGCTTGGTTTTGAACCAAAGAGATTAGTAGAAACACTTTTTTAAAAGTGCTTCATTTGTCAATAAAGGAAAAACAAAATATTGTCATATTCAAAGCATCAAAATTAAAGCAAGGATGAGAGTGTCAAATTTGTAACATATTTGCTCATCTCAAAAGCTGAAATCATACAGTATTTCCAGGATTACTTGAACAGAAGTCTCATAAGTAGTTGCCTACACAATGGAATGGCCAATTACTTATACCCTACTTCAAAAATGAAGAATTTTCAATTTTAGCACCTCCACACCTGAGATTTCCCTCATGCTACCAGCCAGCTATTCAATAAATAAGTAAACTAATGCATTGGGGGAAAATATGTTCCAATGCAAAGAAAAATTATGCAGTCCATATTACATAGGAAAAACCCCACATTTTTATATCTATATTTTGACCACAGAATTTGAGGCTTGGGCTTGCAAACCTAGTTTATCACATTGCAGAATTTAGATTTTATCTCAACTTGAACTCACAGCAGGCTAATATCTATAGATTACATCAAACAGGTTTGTTTTAAAGGCATGCTTAAGCTAGCCACTTTCATACCCTCCAACATTTCTCCAATGAAAATAGGGAGGTCCCATTCCATAATGATAATTTTAGTATTTGTGCGTCACATATCTTACTGGGTTGCCTCAGCCACTCTTGGCGGCTTCCAACATATATAAAAACATAATAAAACATTAATCATTAAAAAGCCTTCCCTATACAGAATTGCCTTCAGACAGCTCAGGGGTCAGATAATTCCATACCTTCCAAACTATTCTCCAATGAAAATAGGGATGTCCTAAGGAAAAGCAGGACATTCCAGGATCAATCAATCAATTCCTTTATTCGACCGATAGTCAGAAATAAAACACAGAAATAAAACACAATACAGAATTATGAACTAAAGCATCACAGGGGTACATGAATAAGGTAGGGCCACAGCACTAAACCTCCTACAGATAACCCACATCAAGGCATTCAATTGTATGTTTCCGACGCTTGAGTGCCAGGAAAAGGAACTTAGCCACTGACAAGGTTGTTCTCCTAGAAGACCCATTTAGCAGACATGCTGTCTGCTTTCCTCTTTGTCGGGGACTAAGCTGGGGTAAGCATGGGGTTATAAGACACTGTCTCAAATCGCTGTAGAAGGGACAGCTCAGCAAAATGTGCTCTGTGGATTCCACCTCACCCAACACACAATGGCACAATCTCTGGTCATATGGGACTCCTCCATATCTTCCCCTCAGAACCGCCGAGTCAAGAACATTCAGCCTAGCCGCGGTAAATAATCTGCGGTATTCCACGTGGTGGATATCCGCCAGGTAGCGAGCTGGAGCAGCTCGGCACATCTGTTCACCCAGAAACAGCCCTGGTCTCACACGGGCTATGTCCTCCTGTCTCGCAATATCCTTTAATCTTTGGGCGATCACTGCCTTTGCGTGGCTATACGTCATGGACTCTATATAAAGGGAGGACAACCCGCACTTCTGCACTTCCTCCACTATCTCCCCTTCCCATGGAGATTTAAAGTTATCCCTCAGAATCAAGGGGGCCAAACCTGCCGGTCTGAAACAAAGCTTAAGCCAAAGCCATAACTTCGCTTTCAGGGCCACATACCTAAAGGCTTGGCAACCGGTTTCCAGTCTCATGATCACACCTGCCACGGAGGGGGGGATCCTGAGTATGGCCCTGAGGAATTGGGTTTGGATAGATTCCAATTTTTCAAAGTCCCTACGTGAGCCCAAGGCAATGCCCACCAGTAGAAGAGGGAGGACTTTCATTTTAAAGAGTCGCAAGGCAACTTTGACAGTTTGTGCCTGTTTCTTAGAGTACAGGGTTCTAATCACCAAGGCTGCTTTCGATGCGTTCGAGGCTATGTATTCTCTGTGCGCCAAGAAGGACCTATTTGATCTAACAACCTGGCCCAGGTATTTGAAGCAACTGACCTGCTCTAAAGGAATACCATTAATTGACCATAAATTAGGTTTCGGTCGAGCGGCAAAAACCATTATTTTGGTCTTGGCATAATTTAGTTGGAGCTCATGTTGGGTCACAAATTCATGAAGAGCTCGAAGCATCCTCCTTAATCCGATGGGGGACGTAGCTAATAGGGCGGCATCGTCCGCATACAGCAGGACATTCAAGGCTCGTCCTGCCAGTTTTGGTGGATGGAAATCAGTATTTGCCATATGCACCACTAGCGAATTAATATAGAAATTAAACAGGGCAGGGGCAAGCAAACAGCCCTGTCTTACCCCCCTAGTGGTGGCAACCGGATTGGAGACTAGCCCCATTCCAGGATCAAATCAGAAACTGGGATGGCTTCTCTTAAATCAGGGAAGTCCCTGGAAAATAGGGACATTTGGAGGGTCTGCACTTTGAGTAGCAGTTATGTGAATCCCTGATTTGGACAGCATTCTAAATCAGTGCTCTCTCTACTGCTTTCTCCCAGACAATTGCCTTCCCAAGCCTATTTGGTTGTTTATTGCAAACAGAAACTTTGGGGGCAAATAGCTTCTGACAGGACAGGTATTTTTGGCAGGAAATTAGTGCTGAGCACAACCTGGACCAAGAGTGTGATCCAGATCAGTGCTTCCCCTCCAAAAATGTAAGTTTATGCAGACTTCATAAAATGCACGTTTTAACATAATACAAAGTTTGGCCCTGGAATTTTACACCTTCTTAAATAGAGCCTATTCACCTTAGTTTGTGTTTACATCTTGCCGCAACGGCTCTGTAAGTGCATAGGCTCACTGTCACATCATGTTAGTAATGCAAGCAGTATGTTAGTGGGCAAACTCTTTCAAGGAGAAGCAATGCAGATGCTTTAAAAAGGATTAGACAAATTCATGGAGGATCTGACTTATCAAAGGCCACTGGCTATTATGGCTATGTTCTACCTCTGCTGTCAGAGGCAATGTTTACCAGTTGAAATCAGAGAGTATACCTACAGTGGTGGTTCTCACCTGAACTCCTGACAGGTGAGTTGCTTCTGCAAACTGGGGAGGAGAGGGGAAGCAGGGAAATGTGGGGAGGTTAGTGTGGTGCAAATACACTGGCAGAGCAAATTCAGCTCTTCTGTCAGTGTGCTTGTGCTGTAGCACCCTGCTTGTGGTTAACGCTTAGCTGGAATGAAATATTCAACGCAGCAACAGAGAAATTAAAATAATAATTTATTTGTCAGACAAATAAATGAGAGGCTCAGTGGTATATGGTTACCAAGCTCTGGCCTGCCTCCTGCCATTATGGCCAGCACTTATATTCCCTTAATCCAGCCCCCTTTGCTCCTCCTTGGGCTGCCTCTGTTCAATCAGCCTGGTTGGATTTCCTATTGGCTGATTGCTATAACTAATCACAAAAAGATACACCCATTTCCTTCTATCCTTATAAGGGAGACAAAGAGCTATATATATGACATATAAGTAATAATATATCTTACATGGAATCTTAATTACCAGCTCACCTCTTGCCCTATTGCCTTCTAAAACAAATGGTTAATCTTACATTTTTATCTTCAAGGATCTTGAGTTAATCATCATTGAAAGATCTCCTTCATTTGAGGGTCTTTTAAACAAATGCCTGACAACTATATATCAGAAGTGTTCGATGGCGTCTCCTGTCTGGCAAGGGGGGGCTAGGCTCATTTGCCCCTCTGGTCTCCTATTGCAATATGACTCTATGAATCTAGCATTTCTTAAATCCTTTGCATAATTACATTTAAGCCAATATATTTAAGCTATTATATTTCATACATTATCATAGGTAGCCTTTTAAAAGAATAAAGCTTCTCAAAGTAAAAAGGAAGGAACTCAGTAAAAAACAGCTTTTAAAAAGAAACCTCTTCTGTGTACACCCCTCCTTTCACCCCCCTTTCCAGCCTAAAAATAAAGTAAAAAGAAGCTTCTTCTCCAGCCAAGTCAGTTGTCTTTTTCACTGCTCTTGGCCTTTCAACCTTAGGAAGAAGATATGGCTCATTTTACTGGGAGGCACATTGGTATTATTTTACTATTTACCCATTCTTAATAGTGTTTTTTCAGCCTTGGGGCAGCATATGTAATTTCCCCTTTTTTTTATAACTTTGAGAATTGTTTTTCTACTATAAATCAATGGGGCCCTCTTGTCTTAGGAGAAAACCTCTTGCCAAGGTTTTTTTCTGCCTGGCATGAAACCTTTGAAAATCTAAGCCCATTTAATTTAGGAACCTGATCAAGATATAAGCCAATATAAGTCTTGATTAAAAATGCAGTCTATATTCAGATGCCACATTCCCCCCTTTCAAGCTCAAGGACCTTGCTTACCAAGCGTCCTTGATAGCTTGATCTTCATCATATTCCTGAGGTAAAGCTCTGTATAGGGCCATGATATGAGGTAGAGTTTCATTCGAAATCATCTTGCTAATTGTACTTCTAAAACATGAGATGATACATGGCACCATACATAAAACCATTATTACTACCGTCAAGAAAAACAAGCAAGACAATAATATCCCTTTGAGTCCCGCAACATTAGGTAACCAATTGGTGAGCCATCCCATATCCCATCCTTCCCATGTTTATACTTGGACATGTGCTATATTCTCCATCTTTGTAGCCAACACACGGATTGCCTCACCATTATCAGAAATGTTAAAGCAACAGGCATTCCCTGTCAAGTTCAAGACTCCACATAGGCCTCCCTGCCTGGCAAGTACATAATCCATTCCCATTTTCAGCTGCATAATGGCGGCTCTACTTTCATCCAACTGTTGTGCAATAAGTCTCAAACTCTGGGCCGTTGCATTGGTTACAAGTTCCACTACTGCTTGCAATCGAATTATTCTGTTTAGATTATAAATAGGATCCCGTGCCCCTTGTATGAGCTCACCAGGATTCCAGGAGGCAGGATCATAATAGGCTATAATGCGCTCTGGCGGCCAATCATCAGTACCGCTCCAACTTTGGGTACTTCCTCCTGCTATACGAGAAATATCAGCATTCCTTCGTGTTTGCTTAGCTGAACTAGTGGGCATAATCCACATTGGTGGTAATACCCATCCCAGGAAACAAGTCCCACTCCATTTGGAAGGGAGTTTCTTGTATGCCCATTCTCCACATATCCACCACAACCATCGGGTCTGAGGTTTTTGGTACGTGGAGTACAGAAGGCGAAAATATCAAAAGAGGTAGAGAGTTCACAGTGCAGTATGTTAGATTGCCTTTTTCTGTCACAGTTATGTTCCATACCACTTTCCATGCATAAATAAAAGGAGGTGCACAGGGCAAGGTATTCCGAGTTCGATACGTAGTACCGTTTGCCCAGGTTTGACTATTCTTAATATAATCCCAAGTATAGTGGCAATGAGAAGAGCCTATCATGGTAGGGTCAGCTGCATCTGATGATTTATGCACACAGATTTCCCCTTGCACAGGTATAACTCGTATTGGTTTAGTTGAGTTCCAACCGGGGAAATTCTGTACTTCTGTTTGGTGTGGCATTTCGCTTACCATACCAATGGCACTTAATGGTATTGGTAATAAGGGCATACCTCCCTCTGAATCATCTGGCCCAAGAGAGCAAACAAGGCAATTAGTCCTATTTGCAACATTGGCTATCATCTCAGCTAAGCCTACCCACATATTGTGGTCATGGCGGAATCCATATTTAGCAAATTTGGTCAGATTCATGGACCCTTCCCCTTCCCAAGGGATCAGGATTAATAATAAAATCATGTTGATGTCTAGCATATGCATTCCTTCCACAAAAGATTACCTTATTGTGATAGCAAATAATTATTAGTCCCAATATAATTCCCCCAGTGACAGAAATGGGGAACCACCAAGACCAAAACATATATTCCAAGGATCCCCAATGTGTAATATCACTTATAATTGTTCCACAAGGGGGCAGTCAATCAATTGTATAAGAGAATCTTCCCGTTCACAATTGCTGGTTTAGACGCTCCTCAAGCTTCAGGCGTGCGCAGGTCAGCCAGCTTCCAGGTTGTGGCTGCAGCAGGCCGGTCGTCAAATGTTGCCCGTGACCTAACCCGCTCCCGGTAGGGCTAGATACAGGGGTTTTTGGAGAGAGTCAGTTTTAAAGGATTAGAGGGGTCACCTTTGCATGTCCAACTGCCTTCAGACTTCTTTAAACGAGAGTGATGAATCCAGGGGGTCACCTCAGCTACCTTCACCACTGTTAGAATAGAGAGCAGGACGGTGTAAGGTCCACGCCACTTAGGTGCAAGTGGATCACGTTTCCACTCTTTCACCCATATGCTATGCCAGTCTGGAGCTGATGAATCGGCTTGGCAATGCTGCACGGCGTGTGCTTGAGGGCCCACCTGTTAAGATAAAAAAACAAACAAACACGGGAGAGAGACAAAAACACGGGAGAGATTGCACTTGTCCCTGTGTCACATGGTCTCCTATTTGTTTGAGGTCAGTTGGAATATCCTGAACAAAGGAGGGCGGCCTCCCATACAGGAGCTCAAAAGGTGACAACTTAAGTCTTTTTGTGGGTGCGCACCGAACACGAAACAGTGTTATGGGTCAGCAAGCACATGGGGATATTAAAGCAGCCTGTGCTTTTCCTTTGCAGGCTTGACACAGCCCGGCCTGGTCCCTGGGGTGCAGGGCCGTAAGAGATGGAGGCAGGCTGGGCCCTCTCCCTCCTGGGTGAAGCACCTGCCGGAAGCCTCGTGGCAATCATCCCCCCCCCGGGGGCACACGCAACAGACACTGGGGCCAACGGAGCGTGGTGGGTTAGGGTGGCAAATGCCTCTCTGAGCTCCGCAGAAAAGCTGAACTTGCACCAGAGCCGCCTCTGACCCACATAATGGGCTATTGCCAGCTTGTATTTTAGGGAGCTGGTTTCTTGTTTTCAGCCTTGCAGCAGCAGTACCCGACTGCACACACTTAATGTGATCTCACAACAATCCTAGGAGGTAGGCCATGGTTATTCCCATTGTAGAAGAGAGGAGAAACGGAGTGATATAATGCCAGCAGTAGTATAAATATGTCCCCATACATGCACCATACAAATAAAGAGTGGACACATAGTCCTACAGATGCAACCGACCCTTTGAGGGTGACCAAACTGTTGATGCGGCCCCCCGATGAATTTGAGTTTGACACCCCTGCTTTAGACATATTAGTGGGCTTCTGGCATGCCCTGCAGATGCCTTGCACAAGCGTCTGGCGGTAGGTAGTAAGCCTGGCCAGGTGAATTGCATTGTTTGGATCCCAATTAGGATCTTCCAAGGGAAAGTTGTCCTGGAGATGATGGTCAATATTATAAATATTTCCCACTCTGGCCTGCTCACGCAAATATATCTGTGCCTTTTCAATTATGTCTCTCCTTTCCTCAGTGGGGAAAAGAGTATTCAGGAGCTGGCGACAATCTGTCCAAATAGGACTATTACTATTGAGGTCACCAAGTCCATCATAGCCTGAGGTTTTTCTGCGAAAGATGGGGTGTTTTCCAATTCATCAGATCTGTAGTTGTGAATGGAATACATTGCAGGGTCGAAGTTCGAGGTGGCCGTGGTCCAGGTTGCCCATTAACCAGCACAGGCTCCTCAAGTGCATCAAATACTCTTCTAAGAGGGGCTACTACGTGACCTTTTTCTTCACTTTGCTCTAGGGGCCTCAAATCATAGGGGATGGTATTTGTCCCAAGGCGTTCTTTTAGCAGCTTTATACGCCTGGCTGTATTGCTTGCTGACCGATTAAGGTCTCCCTGTAACTTCTGTAATAATTCTCTAGGACTTGGATGTACAGGGGTTTGGGGTAGGCAATCAGTTGTTCCACTAAAAGAGACTGTAGATGGAGTTCTACTGGGACTCACAGGTGGAATAACCACTTCTGCTTGGGCTTCATTATAGGACTCCAATGCCTCCTGAAGATATTTATCATAATCTATCAAGGAATCAAGCTCTGTGACTCCACTCCCATTATTCATTCCAGTTTCTTGCCTTGGGGTTACAACTGGTGGAGTGTTTGGATTAGGCTCCCTTCGATGTGGAGCATAGGGGGGAGGTGGAAGCACCTCTTCCTCTGGTCCCTCAAAAATGGGTTTAAGTTTATTTGGCAAGATTCCTTTCCTAGCTTCGGCTTTTACAGCCAATAATTTGCATCGTTGGACTTTGCATTCCCTTATCCATGGAGGATTTTTTTTTTTTTTTTTTTAATGTGCTCAGCCAGGAATCTATATATGAAAATTGTTCTGGGCACCCTCCAGTTTCTTTGGTGATGTTAGACCAAAGTTTGCTTACTAAATTTATATCAAAGGTTCCCTGGGATGGCCATCCAGTACTTTGTTTTGGCTACCCTAATTCACATAACGTTCTCAAGCGCTCTGGCGTCATTTTGACTCCATATGCCCCTGAGAAGGCTTTCTTAAAATTATTTAACATACATTCAAGAGGTGTATTTCCCCCTTTGAACCCCCAACTCCCATTGTATGGCCCTGTGAAGTATCCACTCAGTCACTCACACACACGCCTTACTGGGAAACGAAGTAGTACTCACTCCACACTTAGGTCAGCTACACATTGTACTTTCTCACACATGCAATGCGCTAGATACTTCAACCACACTCTACCTCCCAATCTTCCCTTTGCCCTACACCAGATCACCATCTGATGTACCCAGCCACCTAGCGTACTCAGTTCCCCTTTACTGAGATGCAGAAGTTTGATCAGGACTTCTCTTCCTCCCAATTAATTGGAGGGCCAAAACCCCTTAGTGCACTTACCCTTAGCTGGTTGCCTGTTTATTTCTCTGGTCCCCCCCGGTCCGTCGCCGTCAGTGGGCAGGGTATCAGACAGACGAGACTTCTGCGTTCCCCCTGGAAAAATTTACCAGTGCGCACTGGGAAGCAGTTTAGAGATCCTCTCTCTTGTACCCTGTCCAATAGGGCGAAGGGGCTGCGTTCCAGCAGACCACTTATCCGAGTCACGGCACCATAAAATGTAGCACCCTGCTTGTGGTTAACGCTTAGCTGGAATGAAATATTCAACGCAGCAACAGAGAAATTAAAATAATAATTTATTTGTCAGACAAATAAATGAGAGGCTCAGTGGTATATGGTTACCAAGCTCTGGCCTGCCTCCTGCCATTATGGCCAGCACTTATATTCCCTTAATCCAGCCCCCTTTGCTCCTCCTTGGGCTGCCTCTGTTCAATCAGCCTGGTTGGATTTCCTATTGGCTGATTGCTATAACTAATCACAAAAAGATACACCCATTTCCTTCTATCCTTATAAGGGAGACAAAGAGCTATATATATGACATATAAGTAATAATATATCTTACATGGAATCTTAATTACCAGCTCACCTCTTGCCCTATTGCCTTCTAAAACAAATGGTTAATCTTACATTTTTATCTTCAAGGATCTTGAGTTAATCATCATTGAAAGATCTCCTTCATTTGAGGGTCTTTTAAACAAATGCCTGACAACTATATATCAGAAGTGTTCGATGGCGTCTCCTGTCTGGCAAGGGGGGGCTAGGCTCATTTGCCCCTCTGGTCTCCTATTGCAATATGACTCTATGAATCTAGCATTTCTTAAATCCTTTGCATAATTACATTTAAGCCAATATATTTAAGCTATTATATTTCATACATTATCATAGGTAGCCTTTTAAAAGAATAAAGCTTCTCAAAGTAAAAAGGAAGGAACTCAGTAAAAAACAGCTTTTAAAAAGAAACCTCTTCTGTGTACACCCCTCCTTTCACCCCCCTTTCCAGCCTAAAAATAAAGTAAAAAGAAGCTTCTTCTCCAGCCAAGTCAGTTGTCTTTTTCACTGCTCTTGGCCTTTCAACCTTAGGAAGAAGATATGGCTCATTTTACTGGGAGGCACATTGGTATTATTTTACTATTTACCCATTCTTAATAGTGTTTTTTCAGCCTTGGGGCAGCATATGTAATTTCCCCTTTTTTTTATAACTTTGAGAATTGTTTTTCTACTATAAATCAATGGGGCCCTCTTGTCTTAGGAGAAAACCTCTTGCCAAGGTTTTTTTCTGCCTGGCATGAAACCTTTGAAAATCTAAGCCCATTTAATTTAGGAACCTGATCAAGATATAAGCCAATATAAGTCTTGATTAAAAATGCAGTCTATATTCAGATGCCACAGTGCCATGCCCCTCCCCCACTCCTTCCCGACAAAAAGTGTCAGCAACTCCATTGTTGTGAGGTTAGGTGAGTGTTGTGGTCCCCTGGTGGGCTGAGGATGCTGAACTAGATGGCCCTATGGTTTGATTCAGGAGAGCTCTTCATACATTCACACAATGTCCATGTGGCTAGCAGAAAAAACAGTTAAGGATTTCTGATTCCACGATACAAGCAACAGGTACTTAGGAATATAGCTACAGATTATTATCACATTATTGCCATATGTGTGAGCAAAGGGTGGCAAGGAAGACACTGATATTTTCATTGGTCATCCACACTTTAATTTACGTAAGTATTCCTCAAGCTCTTTTTCCTTCATTGTTCCTGCAAGAGCAATTCAGGACCCTCTCTCTGCTATTATTATTATTATTATTGCATTATTCTTCTGTGCCCCATCTGTATTCTTCCAGCCTAGCCAGATTTAGATACTAAAATTATATCTCCCTCCTCCCCCAGTTGTGCTGTGAGTTTGCGCACATGCACGCACGCACGCACGCACGTGACACACACACACACACACACACACATCACAGTATCCATGTAAAAACAAGAAAATAATATTCACCAATCACCCTAGCCCCCTGTGGTGCCCAAATAGAGTGTTTCTGAATAGCGTTCCTGTCTGATGTTTTTGCATATATTTATAGAACTATACAGACGTACTCAAACACAGTGGTATGAAATTGCTTTTTATATTTCTCAAAATATAGACCGTAATAGCATTTGCTATTATTATTACTACCCATTTTTTTTATACTTGATTGGATGCTTTAATAAACGATAGTGCTCTTGACATGGAAAGGCTGAAATGCTCTCTTTGTTTGTTATTTACATGTGGTTGTTTCCCATTTCTATGGTCCAAAGTGTTTCCTGTTTACGGCAGATCTATGTTATGTAGCCTGTCTAAAGTTAATGAGTGGGGGAGGGATTGGAGGGGGGAAATCAGAATTGGATCTGTAAATTAACACTTAGCCACAGAAGCTATAATCCCAGTTTGCAGCAGATGTACTGTTGGGAGAACCTGAAAGTGCATGCCTGCTGGAGTGTACTGTCTGGTCTTTTTGTGTGGATGGGGTCTCAATTCACTTAATGACAGCTTTTGGATCCCTTCCAAGCTGCACAACTTACTCAGCTACACATTCCCATTAAGGTTGTTGTTGGCATCTGTCTGTGTTGGGAGACAATGGAGGAGTGTTGGAAGGTTGCAGCAGCTGCTGTGGCTGTAGAGGCTAATAAAGGAGACATATGTTTTGTTACAGCTGGGGCAGATGAAGGCATCTGGTTGCACTGCTGCTGATGCACCATCCATTAGGGTAAAGGTAAAGGGACCCCTGACCGTTGGGTCCAGTCACGGATGACTCTGGGGTTGCAGCGCTCATCTCACTTTATTGCCCAAGGGAGCCGGCGTACATGTGGCCAGCATGACTAAACCACTTCTGGTGAACCAGAGCAGCACACGGAAACACTGTTTACCTTCCTGCCAGAGCGGTACCTATTTATCTACTTGCACTTTGGCGTGCTTTCAAACTGCTAGGTTGGCAGGAGCAGGGACTGAGCAATGGGAGCTCACCCCGTCGCAGGGATTTGAACTGCCGACCTGCTGATTGGCAAGGCTCTGTGGTTTAACCCACAGTGTAGCTGGATGCAAAAGAATCTAAAGCTCCCACAACCGGAAAAATAGTGTAGAACCAGAGGCAGTTTTAGGGTAGCATGACTGGTATTATTGCGCTAGGCAATGTACTGTAGGGGTGCCAAAACAATGCTGTAGAATTGAGCGTGAGAGGCAGGGACAGGCAGAATTTTAGCTTCACACAGGATGCCACTGAAATTTGAGAGCCCCAAACCTGCCTCTGGTAGAACAGAGCTTTTCATGTAAGTTACACCCAGAGGCCAATTTAGGGCAGTGCAACCAATTCTACCACACTGAGTGCCAAGCGTAGGGGGTGCCACAGGACATGACAACCATGATGTAGTGAATTGAGTAGCCTGGAAGGGGATAAGTGTTGTTGGGTGCCAAATTTTGCCCCCACATAGGGTGCCACTGAAATCTGAAAGACCAAAGTCTGCCCCTGCTTTTTTCCATAGCATCCCAGTGGAATAATACTTAGAATTTCCTTCTCAATCACTTCTCTGTGGTCCTAATGAGATGGGCAATCAATATCTTTCCAGTAATGAATTAAGGTGCTGGAAACTAAGAGGCGATTAAGGGGTGGGATGTTAGTATGTTAATAAAGGGCTTTTTGTGAAATTCAACTGTGCTTCAGAGCAAATGCCCAGGCATGTCAATTGGCTTCTATCAGGCAGACCTTGTTAACATTTTGAACTCTTCTCTCCCCTCCCTCCAAGTATTTCCATATATTATGGTTTATTCCTTTAATAGGAATATTCAGCAGAGCATTTGGTGTGGTGTGTGCCGCATGTTCAGCAGCACACCATTTTATGGCAACACAGTTTCTTGATTTCCATGATAGAGATTCTATATTCATCATTATTACCTCCAAGGGCTGTTGACTCATGGCTCCACTTCATTCAAAACTTCCAGCATTCCCTCTTACTGGGCACGTTCCAACTAGAGCCAAGAACATTTAATTTCCAAGGATTTCAGCGGCAGAGTAAAGCACGTGCTTATCTCTAGGAATGTCAGAGAATTCTAATGAAAACAGAAGTGGGAGCAGAAATTGCTGATATTCGTTTGTTTGTTTGTACCATCCCTGGAATAGAAATCAATCCAGTGAATGTGATTGGTTTTCAGTGTTATTGTTGCTCTCAGTCCACAAATGATATTTAATTGATTATGCTTCCCTCCCCATTTGCCCTGTGTTTCCTTTGCACTAAAATGAATCGAGTGAAATAATGCAACGACAACATAATTTATGTAATTTACTTCAGTAATTACATAAATTTGTTCAGTTATGTAATCTTGCCACAGCAGACAATGTTGTGAATCACCCTGAGATCTGTGGATGAAGGACAGTATACAAAACTAATAATAATAATTCATAATAGCAACAACAACAATAGCAAATAACTGAGTTTTTTGTGGAAGGCAAGCTGCAGCAGAGCAGAAACGGCGCTGAAGTATGACAACTGCAAGCAGAATGGGAAACTATATTTTCTTACATCCCTGCTTATCACCCTCCCATTAAAATTAAAATAACCTATGAATGCAGATTGGTATGAATATGTCACATTCACTTTAGTTAGTCTTTGGAAAGCTGTTCGTTCTTTTCTTTTGAACAAGGTATATTTATTTCGATGAACTAGAGCATAAAATGCTAAGGGCAAGGCTTCAAGTTATACATGTTTTTTTTTCTTTAAGCATAGATGATAATTTGAACAATTTGAAGAAAGGAACAAAAATCATGTTACATTTTGCAGCGAATGTTTATTTAACCATGCTTCCTGCCTTTCAGGATAATAAAGGAATAAGTTAGTTAATTCGAGCAATAGGAATTAATTTACAAATAGGCTTTGTTCAGAAGCTTCAAGTCTGTCAAGAAACAAAGAAGTGAAAATTATGACATAAGATATAACAATCACAAAGCATGTCTTTGTCTTATTTGACACTGTGATCTCACACCAGGTTTGCAAGGCGGAGAATAGAAAAAGTGAAACCAATGCATTCAGAAAGCTGCAGACTAATTAGAGAAGGCCACCTCTACAAGTTACACAATTTATATACCCTCCAACATTTCTCTGATGAAAATAGGCACATCCTAAAGAAAAGCAGGGCATTCCTGGATCAAATCAGAAACTGGGTTGGTTTCTGTAAATCCAGGACTGTCCCAGGAAAATAGGAGCACTTGGAGGGCCTGAATTTCTGCAATTTTCTAGGTATGCAAATTGATTCAAAAGTTGCATTGGCTGGATTGACTCCTACTTTTTACACTGCATTTACAGCAGGGAAGTGAAACCTAATTTTGTCCCAAGGGCTACTTTTCCTTGGAGATAATAACCCAGGGACCAAATGATGGTGGGCAGAGTGAGATACAAAACATTGTTTTAAAAAGACATCTAATATAGATTACCCTGCTTCACAGAAACACAGAAAGTTGCCTTCTAGCAAGTCAGACAAACGGGGTCCATCTTACTCTAAAATGAGTGGCAGCTGCTGTCCAGGGTTTCAGTTTCTCCCAGCCCTGCCTAGAGATGCCAGGGATTGAATTTCTGCATGTTAAGACAGATGCTCTACCATTGAGCTACAGAGTTAGCCATAGTTGCTTCAGAATAGAATTCATAATCCTATGCTGGTCTACTTAGAATTAAACCGTGCTGGGCTTGATGAGGTTACCCTGAAAAAAGTATGCAGAGGATTTATTTATTTACTTTCAGTACAATGTACCAATGCAGCTACTGTTGTGGAAGGCAAGTGAGAAGGAAAATGGTGGGGGGGGGGGGAGGGGAGCAGTGAGGAAATCCTCCCCCACCCTGCTTTTCTTCTCTATTTCATACCCCTTGTTTCACCACAGCATTTCTCCTCCCCATTTCATGGCATCATACTTCCCATACCTGTATCAAACCATTGACCTACAGTGTCCCACTTAAATACTTAAGAGATGGCATGTTGTGGGAGTCAAGGAAGGGTGGGGGGGGGGAGGAGATGAGTGCTTGCCTGAATGAAGGATAGAATGGGATATGTGAGAATGCAGAAACTGCCTTAGGGTAGAAGAGGTGTTGCTACCCCAAACAAGCAGGCAGGAGATAGGTGTGGCACCCAGATCCAAATCTGCCGCCCCTCCCAGAGTGCTACTTGAGGTGACTGCCAACCATATTAAAACTTCCTGAACTTTAGCCACTGTGCACAGACTGGGAAACATTGCTTTCATCTAGTATAGAGGAACCAAGTGTTAAGCATGCAGGTATGAACCAGGTGCAAGAATCAACTGGAGTCACGTTTGATGGATAATTCAGTGATTGAGGATTTGCACTGGCACTGCACCTCTTGCTCTCAAAGTTCTGCTGTGAATTGCCACTGGCAAAATGCAGCATCTGGTGGTGGAGTGGGCAAGCTGGAACTAAAGGGGGGCAGGTGGGCACAATAGGATTTTGAGGGGGCCTATTCTGAGTCCTCCTGGTAGAGGCAAACGTGGGAAAGTTTATTGAAATGGGGCTTACATTTCCCATCTGGCTTGGGCCTCTTACCAGCTTTGCACAGCCCTGGGGGAGAGAGAGCAGTCATTGAATAAATTGTGCTCATCCAGTGGATGAAATCTAAGGCCCATCAAACAAAGCCAGCGCTGAAATCAGAGTGAAGGACTGTAATGTGAGGAAGTGCAGAAGGATAAATCTGACAGTGCGGAAGGCAGAGAGAGAGAGAGAGAGAGAGAGAGAGAGAGAGAGAGAGAGAGAGAGAGAGAGAGAGAGGAAAGCCAAGAGCAACCGTTTTGCCCGTCACTACCAAACTACTTTTGTCACAAGAAGCTAGGAGGTAGAATGAATCTTGACAAAGTTGACAGAACCAGTGCAAGGGAAATGACGAGAGGAATAACCAAGTGATACAGAATGAGCAGTCTAAAGGGTGGAGGGAACGCTCTGAGGTTAACTGTGTGGCTCCTTCAGCTTCTTGTAGCATATTGGCTCAGACACTGGTTTATGGCACACCCTGGTGGGATTTGCACAAAGGGCTCTGGACACCTCTGCAGCTGTCAGAGAAGCACTTTCTCTTCTGCAAGAAACATGTAGCACTTTCTCTGATATCAGCAAGCAGTTCTTCTT